>NC_132870.1:5382500-5982500 GCF_048164855.1 Canis lupus baileyi | reverse complement strand
TGAGAGAGTTTTTAAAGCAGGGCAATGGTGTGATTAGCATTGTATTTGATAAAATCTCTCTGGAAGGCATCTATGGGTAGATGTTACTTACTAATTTTAATGGAGCATGCAGTCAGCAGTCTACTATTTATGATAATATGAGTCTAGGAAAGCATACATAACTGAAATCTTGGCATAAGCAAAAAATAGATATTATTCCCATTCCACTGTCACTAAGTAACTGTATGACTTTGGGAAAGTCATTTAACTTTTCTTGGTCTTGGTTTCCTTCTGCTTCCTTATCTGATCAGTGAGACAGTTGAATAGACTGTCTGAAGTCTCCTCCACTGCTAATATTTTATGGATGTCACCAAGTGGATTTAGTTTCCTTCCTTACTATGCCAGATAAGAGAGCTTAAGTGTCTTGTTCTACCAACAAAAGATAGGGCATGTTATGTTTTCTAGGGATAGTTTATTCTGATTAATGGACAATTGCTGGGCCTCTTTTAGAATGGTTTATTCTTTGATTAATATGAAACTTCATATCCTGGGTTCCTGATAAAAGTTTAAAAATCCAAGAAGATTGAAGGCAGAAATCATGTTTTATTTATCTTTGTATCTCTGCAATCCTGGAGTGGATTTTATTTCTAAAGAATTAACTGGCAGAAATTTTGGGGGGCCCTTTCAGTTGGCTTTTCCCTCTCTCATATTTTCTATGCATCTACTTTTCTATTCTTAGTTTGAGGCATTCTATTTCATTTATTTCAAGGGTTATAGATTCAACAGAAAAGGTAGGAAAAATAACTGTTTTGTGTCACTGGAATGGGTTGAAGAGTATTGGCTTTTCCTCATAATGTTTTTCATTCAAAATCAAAATAATATGGTGTCAAAATAGTTGTTCCTAAGTGAAGGAATTAGTACAAATGACCTCAGAGAACCAAATCAGAAATATTTTATCCTGTGCTTTAGAGTTTGTGATAATTCAGCTATCAACATATGGGTTAGAATATAATCATGGTCTGATTGAGTCTTTTCACCTTTATGATACCAATTCTGATGTAACATACTTGACTTTTGATGTGATACTTCTGCCTTTCAGTATCAATGCAAAAAAGATGATTAGAGTCCTAGAAGTACTTAAATACCATTTCACAATGACCATAAAGATAAAAGAATTACAACATTTTCTATCACATTTACATTTTTAAAATATGTGAAAAATTCAGTTTTCTGTGAGCTAGATGGAAAAGTACCTAGGAAATCATACTATTGTGAAATTCACATTCAGTACCCTCACTGTTCACTTCAGAAAGTGTTTATATAAGGCTTAATGAAAGAAAAAAACGACAACTTCTCTGTCTTCATGTAGATTTGCATGATTTGCATATTATTTGCATAATTTAATGTTAGAATGAACAGAATCTTCAATCTTTGCAACTTTCTCACCAGTGTCTTTAAGTCTTTACTTTTTCCTCTAAATTACTTAAACTGTTTCTTGATTACATTTACTTGCTCTTTAGTTTCTTGGATAAAATACCTGTAGTTGTAGGAAATCCTTACTTTGATAGTATTCTTTTTATCTGTGGAAATTTCAGTGATCAGTTGACTTTGGAGTGGCTGGTTTTTTCATTATCATATAAATTCGGGTATATGTCTGCTAACTGAAGTATGCTACATAAAGACATAGTGTGATTGGCTTCATTCATGTGGAAGAATAATGGCTTCCATTTAGGGAAGACATGTACTGTATCTTAACAGCATGAGTCAGCAGAAAATGGGAGTTAACCACATGGTTACTAGATCTCAGCTGCCTGGATGTGAAACTCAGCTCTGCCACTTATTGGTTATATAAGCTTAGGCAATTATTTAACCCTCCTTTGTCTCACGAGTGATAATAAACTATACCTATCTAAATAGGTACCTATTTAGATAACAAACGGTATTTATTAATTAGAGTTGGTTGTAAAAACCAAATAAATTAATTCTTTAGAAAACAAATGTTTTCTAAATCTAAACAATTCTTTAGATCAAAATGTTAAAAAATTTAGCTATTATCATTTGAGGTCCTGCTCATTCCTTTTCAATTTGATACCAGAAAGTGATATAGGAAGAGGGATCTGAAAAGTCTGTATTTTTTAATGTTGAGAAGGGCTCTATATAGTTAAATGTAACTCTGTAAAGCTGAGCTACTTTTAAGTTAATCATTTTGACACAATTAAAAGTCAGCAAAAAACAAAAACAAAAAACCAACCCAACTAAACAAAATCCCCAAAACACTTGTATTGAAAAGTGCCAAAACAATTTAAAATTTTAAGTATCTCAAAAATTCCTTAAAGATGCCCATAGCTTCCTTTATGCAGTGGAAAGCTGAAAATAAATAAGTCTGGTTTATGTGAAGCACAGGGTTCAAGGAGAAGGCAGGCTCATGGGGAAAAGGGATGTTTAATTTAGTCATGCTGAGTTTGTATGTCTGTAAATCATTCAGCTGAAGAGATCAAAGAGGATTTTGTATGAGTTTGGAATAGTAGTAAGTCTATGAATTGAAATATAGATTTGGGAGTTTTGGACAACTGAAAGAACCGAAGTTGTTTGGAGAAATGGAATAATATAAATGGATGGGCAGATGATTGTTGTCATAGAGCATGGTATAACAGTTTAGGATTTTTTTTTTAACTTTAGGATTTTAGAAGTAGAGCAGTCCTGGTTTATGACAAACTTTAGGATGAGAAAATTGAAATTAAGAGGATGCAAAAGAGTATAAATTTTCACATTTATAATCACATTTGGAAATGACTTTGCTGTTTGCAGACTCTTTTCACATTTATAATCACATTTGGAAATGACTTTGCTGTTTGCAGAATCTTTTGAAATAAAATAATAAAGGGCATTATAAGGGAACTGGATTAGAGGTCTGAATATCTTTTTTCTAGCTGCCTTGCCTAATTTCTCATACAACTTAGTCCCTGGTACAAAGTAGCTACTCCTAGGCTCATATAAGCTTTGTTTTTTTTTTTTTTTTTGTTTTGTTTTGTTTTGTTTTTGTTTTTGTTTTTGTTTTTTTTTAAAACTTCTCTAAAGGAGGGAGCAAGTTTCAATAATTTGACACTTATAAAACTTCTCTACATGCAAAATAAGTTGCCAGCAGTGATATAATGACAATATTTGAGATTAGCTGTCAAAAGTAATGTTAAGTGCCCCAGTGTAGGGAAAGTAATTGACTAAGGCAGATGTGAACATGACTTAACTATAGATAAGCCTGAGGTCTTCTGAGGACTTCTAAGTTCTGCTTCTACTCATGGTAAAGTTCAGTTGGGTCATATAGATAACTTGGGTACCTGATTGTCATCCCCTTGAGGATATGAAGAGACTGTATGCTACTGGACTTGTTCATAGACTGTATGTGCTATTGTTTTGTTCTCAGGCCTCCCAAAGGGTCTGGCTTTCACCTCGCCCCTACTTCACTCCTCACAGTTTTACATTGATGCCCTATAGATTTTATACTGTATTCACCACTCTGAAGTCCTTTGGAGTAGTAATGGTTTAATCCTATTTTTAAAAAAGATTTTATTTATATATTTGAGAGAGAGAGAGAGAGCGCAAGAGCACAAGCAGGGGGAGGGGCAGATGAAGAGGGAGAGAAGCAGATTCCCTGATGAACAGGGACCCTGAGATTATGTCGTGAGCCAAAGGCAGCCTCTTAACTGACTGAGCCACCCAGGTGCCCCAATCCTATTTTTGAAAGCAGTTCTATAAATTTCTATGTTGATTATATCAAGATGATTTTGACCATGATCAACCACCTTAAATCCTTAACTAGCCATTTTCCAAAAATTAAGGAGCTGTAAAGATACATATATAAATACACAAAAAGATACATATATACATACAGGGCCAGACAAATGCATTCTCCCTGTTACTCTCTGAGGTTTTAGGTCATAAACCATTCTACTGTTTCCAGGTCTTCTGGATGGGAGTATGTATGACACCTTTTCCCAAAGTAGGTGACTGAAAATGTGGTCTACTACTCCCCCAGCCTCTTTCTTGAGTTTTACTCTGTAATATTGCATCCATCTTGGTGGTCAGGGGAAGCAAGGAAAGAGGTGGACATGCCTCTAGCTGGTTTGGGACAGAAAGACTAAGGCAGCTTTTATAGAACTCATTTATCTTGGGTTTAATCCTACTTCCAGCTTGCCTTTCTAAGGTAGGGATATGAAGATGATGAAGGAAGATGAGTAAAAGAAGGGGGTGAAGAATGGTACCCTTGCTGTGGAGCATCCAATAGGAAGAAGGCAGGAGGGATAATCCTAAAACAAGTTAGGATTCTAAATTGCCACATCAACCAGAAGGCCTTTAAGCTTTGTCATACCCAAAACTTCACCTTTTATAACCCAATACTATCCTTGTCTCCACCATACCCATCACATGCTCTTCTTGGGAGTGGAAGTAGGAAAATGGAGGAGAGCCTTGGGCTCCTTTTAGAGATCAGCATTTGTTTATTTGTTCATTCAACATATATTAATATTCATTGAGTACTTTTTTGTATAGTCATTGTTCTAGACACTGTGTGAAGATATATGGCGAGTATGAAAGAGAGATTGAACGAAATCCAAATTTTGATTATCTATGGGTTTATACAGAATAAAAAATCTCAATCACTCTGATATAGTTAATCTTTCTGATGCACAAGTGTTATATACATATGAGTAGTTTCTATACCACCAACCTATGAGATTTTAGAGTCGTTTACTCCTTTCCTTCTATATATTTTAAAAGAATTTATTAATATATTGTATTTAATTACTAGAGATTGGCAAGTTATCCAGGTCCATTTTCATTCTGTTTTAAGAAGTTGTTTGGGAGGCATAACAATCTATTGTCTTGGCAGATTGCTTAAACTGGCTTTATGGTTTTTTGTCTTCTGAAAGCCAGGGTGAAGAGTGCCAGGTTATTTGGCAAGATTTCTGTCCCACTGTGCAGTCAGACAGACATATGCTGAGCTGTGGAAAAAACCCAAATCTTTTCTTGGACTAGGGACTTATGGGCCCTCTGAGGATGTTGGTCATGGTCACTATCATATTTGAAGAACTTTATATTGAAGATCTCCTAGTACATTGGTAAGATGGTAAACTTGTGGCTTTCTCTTGGGAGCAGATTTGAGCCATTCTTACTGAATGTGGAGTTTCTGGATTGCTGGTAAATTAGCTAGAGATTACCAACATAGGGATGTCCCCATGCTGGTATTTGGCCAGAGAAGCTTGGCACCAAAGAAGGCCTTCCTGGCCAGCCCCTGTGAACAAACTGGCCTAGAGTCTGACAGTGGGAATTGATAATAAGCCAAGACTAAGGTGCATCTTTTGGAGAACATGTGAAGTCTTGTTTTTACTTATCTTGTTTTTATTTCTTTTTATAATAATTTGTTTATAGTTATAATTGAATAATAATTTCTTTATAAATTTCTCTATTAATAATTATACTTGAATTCAGCTAATCTGTTCTTCTATTATACTTTCTAATTATACTTTCTATTATACTTTCTAATTATACTTTCTATTATACTTTCTAGGTGAAATTATCAGTTAATTCTAAAGAAAGAATTGGTATAGTATTCCTTTTGTTTTCAGTTAAGCTTAAGAAGTTAAACTGGATCTTTGGGCAATTTAGGAAGTTGCATACACTTCTGATGGTGGGATTTGGAAATCTCTTACTAAGTCCTAGAAGTAAAGAATCTTGTAGGAATAACTGAAGGTGAAAATGTGAAATTAATGACCAAATCTACCATCTGATAGCAAGTTTCTTTCCCCTGTAGTGAACTTCTTTGTAAAGATGGAGAAGTTGAACAGCAACCTGTTGCTCTCTTTACTTAACTAATTAAAAAATCTTGATTCCTCCTTGGTGAAATGGGGAGATTTCCAACAAGAGAGCAAAGTTTGCAGTGTTGGCATGGGATGTTGGAAGCTGGACAGTTCCATCACCCAGATCAACCTGGTCCAATCTTTTTGCAATGTTTTCCATATTTTAATAGCTTAATGTGTCTCTTGAGTGCATATTTATTTAACCATTCACTCATATTTTGCTTTTTTTTCTAGGTCTTCATTTTTGTCTTGTTTATTTCAGGTTTTCATGATATTGCGTTATATGAAGACATGACTCCCATGTGTCTCATTTAATTTTTTCTTCAGTTATAAATTCTGTTTTCTCTAGCAGAGATCAATGAATTTTGCTCTAAATTTCAAATGAGAATAGCTTTTATTTTTTAGTAACTAGCTATGAGCTCTATGACATAGGTGTATTCTTTTAAATTATGTTGTCATTTGAATATCTGCTTGTACTGCTGTGTTGAAAGACGATTGGCTCTGAATTAGTATGATTGCCTATTTTCAGACTGCATTCTTGAAAATGTGCATGAAAGATGATCAGTGAACTTCAAAAATTTCAAGATGTCATGGGGGGGGTGTGGGGAGCTAGTGCTAGAGAGCTGAAATATATCCAAAAGTCCTAATTGCTTCTACTCTTTTAGATACTATCTTCATTAATCTATTTATCTTATTTCATGTTCCATTCTTTAATTATTTTCTTTCTCATTGAACGTATAACTGACAAGCCTAAGTCTTATCATTTCCTGGCTAAAGCCGGGATTTGTCACTTTTGATAAAGCTAAAATTTACTTTTTGGTTTTGAATCCCAAAACATATTTATCTCCATTGATTCTCCTTTTATGAATTTCACTGAAGTTCAGTAGTTTAATTCACAGAGGTCAGACACATTTCTTGTTATGTTTATTCTTAGAAATGTATCTATTCATGTAATGTCTGGGATATAAGAAATCTATTGACTTTTCTACTCTGCTAAATTAAAAAATATATATTTATTTATTTTAGAGAGAGAGAGAGAGAGTGAGAAAGAGCATGAATAGGGTGAGGAACAGAGGGAGAAGCAGACTCCCTGCTGAGCTGGGAGCCCAATGCAGGACTCGATCCCAGGATTCCGGGATCATGACCTGACCTGACGGCAGATACTTAATCCACTGAGCCACTTGGGCACCCAAATTCTATTAAATTTTTTAATGAGTTCTTAGAACTGTTGATTTTTCTCAGCAGACATGTGATCTGCAAACAGTAACATTTTTGTCTTTGTTTCTAATATTTATTGTTCTCATTTCTTTTCATGTTACATTGGCTTTTAGTATAACATTAAATAGTAATTACAGTGGGTATTTTATCTATGTCTTTTGTCTCATGATTTTGATGAGATTTTTATTTCTTGTTGCTAATTTTAGCATATGAATGAATTGGTTTTTGTTGCCTTTTGGTTAAAAATGGGGCAAAAAATAGAAATGAAATACTCAAATAATTGCACATAAAAAATACTATGACAGAGCAAAGATGGTGTCGCTGCTGAAATTGAACTGGTGGTCAGCTAGTGGCTTTGCTGTACAGTAGCCTGAAATGGTCCCTGGGCAGTTTATGTTCAAAAGTCTACTTTGGGATAGAAAACATTTTTTTTTATATATTTATGAAAATGTGAGTTTTATCAAAGTTTGAAGTTCACTATCTTCATATAATAAATATGGGGATCCCTGGGTGGCGCAGTGGTTTAGCGCCTGCCTTTGGCCCAGGGCGCGATCCTGGAGACCCGGGATCGAATCCCACGTCGGGCTCCCAGTGCATGGAGCCTGCTTCTCCCTCTGCCTATGTCTCTGCCTCTCTCTCTCTCTCTCTCTCTGTGTGACTATCATAAATAAATAAAAATTAAAATAAATAAATAAATATGGCTGTGATTGTTAAAAATATGATCCAAAATTGTTTTAAAAATTGCTGGGATTAGACCACTAATGATCTGAAATCATAGAGGGTACAACTCCCTTCCTCATTACCTCATAAACAAAAATTTGAATGTGATTTTATGATAGTCTATGGATTTAGACCAAAGTAAGTAGAAGTATAAAATAAAGAGGGTGTTGAATAAGAAGAATATGCTTACCCAGAGAATTAAGCTTTTTTCATGCAGTTAAATTATGAGGCTCTTTAAATTAGACTCAAATTTAATTCAATAAATTACTTAGAAATACAGAGAACCAAGCACCAAAGTACTCTCTATTAAGAAAATAATCTCATGATAACAAAAAAGCAAGATCTAGAAATACTAAAAGATAACTTTGTAGAAATTTATTTGAAGAAGCTTAAAACTTTTTTCTCCCTGAAGTGGCTATATGTTTTGTTTTTCTTCTTGTTTTTTTGGTAAACTATAATGCAATAATATATTAAAAGTAACTCTTTGGCAGAGGTTTGACTGAGAATTCCTCAGGGATGTCTTTAGAGGATCAGTGGAAAATCAAATACATTTGTAGTAGGTTGGGACCTCATGGCTGGCTAACTAGTCTAGTGCCCCGAGGGCAGTCACCAGCATTCCTTATGATATCTGCAAAGATATGTGATAATCTCTGGCTTGGTCAAAGCCACTGTTCTTCTCTTAGGGTGTTTGATTTGAAGGATGTGACAGAACAAGAAGATATGTTTCCAGGTAGGTTCCACCCTCTAGCTTTGACCCCATTAATTCCTTTGTGTGTAATATCCAGTGGTCCAATCAAACTGGATTAGTAGCTGTTCCCCAACACTGCCACCATTCTTTACACCTCTGAGCCTTTGCTCTTGTCTGTTACATCTGTCCAAAATTACTTTTCTAACTTTTTCATCTATCTTACTCCAACTCAGTGTTGAAAGGATAGCTTTTAAAAATTCTTCACTTTTATCTTCTCTCTTCTACTCCTTTGCCACCAACCAAACACAAAACCAACAAAATCAAATTCTTTCTGAGTTTCCTTGTGCTTTTTGCTTCTATGTTACATTCTAATTTGTATAGCAATTATTGTACATTTTGGTATCTCTACCAAACTATAAACTCATCAAGGAAGCAAAAAAAGTATCTTATTCATTTTTTTCATTTTGTATTCTCTGCCTTCTCCGTCCTCACTTTTCACTGTACTGTGCATGTAGTAGATATTCAAACTAATATTAAATTATCTTGAAGATAAATTTCACCATTACAATGAAATAAGATCACTGTACATGGCATGCGCCATTTAAAACTCTCTGAAAAGGGGGTTAAATAAAAGAAGGTAAGAAGGTCAAGGGACTTTTTCTTTTTTTTTTTTTATTAAGTTTTTATTAATTCTGGTATAATTAACATACAGTATTACATTAGTTTCAGGGGTATAATATAGTGATTCAACAATTCTATACATTACTCAATGCTCATCATAGTAAGTGTACTCTTTAATCCCCATTGCCATCTCACCCCTCCCCCCACCCATCTTCCCTCTGATAACAACCAATTTGTTCTCTGTAGTTGAGTCTGTTTCTTGATTTGTCTTTCTCTCTCTTTTTTCCCCCTTTGCTTATTTGTTTTGTTTCTTAAATTCCACATGAAAAAAATAATATGGAATTTGTCTTTCTGACTGACTTATTTTGCTTAGCATTATACTCTCTAGCTCCATCCATGTTATTGAAATAGCAAGATTTCATTCTTCTTATGGCTGAATAATATTCCATTCTGTGGAATACACCACTCATTCTTTATCCCTTCATCTGTTGATGTACATTTGAACTGCTTCCATAATTTGGCTATTGTAAATAATGCTACAATAAGCAGGGATGCATATATCTTTTTGAATTAGTGCTTTTGTATTGTATGGGTAAATACCCTATAGTGGAATTAGTGGATCATATGATGATTCAGTTTTTAATTTTATGAGGAACCTCCATACTGTTTCCCGCAGTGGCTGCACCAGTTTACAATCCCACCATCAGTAAATGAGGGTTCATTTTTCTCCACATCCTCACCAACACTTGTTTCTTATATTTTTGATTTCAGACATTCTGACAGGTATGAAGTGATATCATTGTAGTTTCAATTTGCATTTCCCTTATGATTAGTGCTATTGAGCATCTTTTCATGTGTCTGATAGCAATCTGCATGTCTTTTTTGAAAAATGTCTGTTCATGTTTTCTGCCTACTTTTAAGTTGGATTCTTTGATTTTTGGATGTTGAGAAAGCTTTTTTCCTTGAACTTTTTTAAACCAAAATTATGATGGTAGTATACCTACCATCATAATAAAGTAAAACAGTATTGGCTGTCTAATGTCAGATTCCCTGGAAACACACTCCAATATGGAGAGATTTGTTTACAAGGAATTTACTGGGAAGTGTGGGAGAGGACCAACACCTGTGGAAGGAAGGCAGGAAGTAAGCAGGACTGGGCAGTTCTAACATAGACCTTAGCTGGTCCCATGGAGGGCTCTAGAGTGAGCTCAAAGTTGTTCCATTTTGAGACAAAAGTACCAAGTCTTTATATCACCATATTGAACCTTATTGGAAAGGGGTTGGTGACCTTGGCTAAGATGACATTTTTTTGGGTAAAGGCAACTAGAGACTAGAGAGTGACTTGGCTGAGAACGATTGCTGCCAACATTCCTAGTAGCTGGGGAGTGAGTGCCTCAGTTCTGAAGAGGGAATCTGGATGACATACCATGGCACTATTTTCTATACCAACAGGATTGGGATACTGGTTGGTTAATTAAAAAATTCAGTTAAAGAGGAGAATCATAAAAGACAATACATATAGCCATAAATTATTTCAACTTAAAATATATCAATGTGTATTAATTTGCCAATCTTTTAATTACAGGAATAAGGCCTTTATTTGAGTGCAGACTCTCTGGTTGATGTCTTATATCTTTTACAAGAGACATAAAATTATTGTGTAAAAGATTTAGATACTTTGAAGTGTCTTTTATATATAATTTGAAAGCAATATTTTTAGTGATTTGCCTTTATTATGTCTTAGTTTTAAATTTTGATTTTGTATCTTGTTATAGTCTAAATGCACATATATTTTAAATTATCACATAGTTCTATAAACTTTATAGTTAAAAATAGCACCCCTCTCTACCTTTAAGCCTACTCTCCATAGGCAACAACTTCAACTCTCTTTTTCTCATCTGGATTTATCTCTACATGCATCTCTATGTTTATATTGTTATTTTTGTTTTGATTTTTCAGTTTGGATAATTTCCATTGATGTCTGTTATAGAAATTGATGATTTAGTTTTCTATATCCTTACTGTGTCTGACTTCCTGGCCTCATTCTTCAACATACACTTTCCCCCTTGTCTTCCAAGTGTGGCTATGTTCTAAAATTGTGGTTTATATTATTAAGCCAATGTTACTATAACTTATAGTTAAACCATGTAGTGTGTATGTTTGCATTTACTTTTCCGTGTAACTCTTATTTATTTATTTATTTATTTATTTATTTATTTATTTATTTATTTATTTTTGAAATTGGTAATTACCAAAAGCTCTTTATATTTCAATCTTTTCAACTGCAAAATGGGGGAAAATCACTGTACCACCTCATTGGGTAGTCACAACTATATAATTGTTCATTACTAGTTTTCATTGACTTTGTTTTTTATGCATCAGTCCCTAATTCATCTCCTACTTTCTGACAACTGTAAATATCCTTTTAATATACTTCACCATGTATTAAGTGCTGAGTGAATAACTGTTGAAAGATATGCATAGCCAATACTTTAATCTGCACTTTATGAACAGCAAAGTAATTTAATTGAAAGAACAATGCATTTGGAATTGGGAGGCCTCTGTTCAAGGCCTGATTCTGCCTCAACCCAGTTGAATGACCTTGGGCTAGCATGTTTGATCATAGCTCTATAATCTGCAAGTGAGAGAATTGGATTAGATAACCCGTAGGGTATCTTCTAGCTCTGTAATTCTATTAATGAAATAAAGGATATGCAGAAAATACCAAACTATATACAATGTAAAATGGTAATGATATTAACTCCCACCACTTCTAGCAGAAGACCTCCAGAAGACATCTTAATAACCTGTCAGGCAAGATTATGGAGCCATTCCACACACTGTGGATAAAGGAGAATTTTGCTTAGTCATTCTGTCCCAGCAATGGTCTTACCCAACTTGGGACACCTGGTTGTAATTTGAGGGAGCCACCGCTAAATGTCGCTGTAGGTTACATAACAGTGGGCGGGAGAGCTCTAGGTGTCCCTCTATAAGGCACAGAGCTACCAGATAGTCTCCTTACATATTTAGAACTACGTACTTGAAATACTTAAACATAAGGAAACACTAAGATGGAAATTAACTATGATTTTTATAAAGCAGATGGTAAAACCTTCTAAAATGCCCTTTACTTCTTCCATTTGCCTTTTTCCTCAAAAGCTATTTCTGTATTCTAGTTACTTGTGTAAACCGGGTAAATTGGCATTTAAAGGAACTCCCAACTGAGCAATGGCTTGACAGTTTGGCCTATACATTCATGATTTTTTTTCCCTTTAAGATAAAGACAGTAAACCTCAGAGGGAATATGGAATTTTCTGTTTCCTGGTTCTTGCTTCTGTTTTATCTCCAAGCTCATCTGGAATCCTAGGCACTTACTGTATTTCATTGATTTTATAAAAATATGTGCATATTTTAACATTAACATTTTCATATTTTAACATTTCTGAAATTATAACACTTCATATAATGAATGGCAACATATAATTAGAGGCATTTTTTTCTTTTTTAGTGATGTCTTATAATCAATGATGTCTTATGTGATAAAATACTGTATCTGCTATTATGGTATACCCATCTTAATTTGTTAGAGTTTAATGCTCTTTCAAAATTTGTTTGATAGATAAACTTTCTTTTCTAGTCCAATTTTTTTAAAAAAAGGCTCAGAGTGGAAGAGAGAACAACATTTACTCAATGTCTGCCAGGTGTTTGAGCGAAGTGCATATATAATCATATTTAATCCTCACCATGCTGTGAAGTGGGGTTTTTTGTTTTCATTACGCAGTCAAGGAAACTTACATTTTATAGTGAAGGAGGCCTAGAAAGTTCAGTAACTTGTACAGAGTCGTACTGCTACAATGGGTCACTATTCAAAACAGTGTGTTTATGTATTTTGACTACAAATCTTATACTTTTACTGCAATATTGATCAGACTTATATTTTGCAGTACACTGCTTCTCTTTAACAGCCTGTAGAACTCAGCTCTCTTTGAACAATGTACATTTGTCCTCTGGCAGCCTTTTAAAAATGTTGAGATATCCAATTAAACAATATAGCAATAGTTTTTCTGAACTCCAGCCTCAATCTTTGTGATCAAAAGGATGAAATGAGACTTGATGTCCCTGAAAAGTGAATCATTTCTCTGTTGTGCCCTGGGCTGCCTGGAGTAAACAGTGTCCCTGCAGCATGGGGGCATAGCACAACTCATTCAGGGTATTTGGGTTTCCTTCATCTTCTGATAGATCACTCTAGGAAATGGTTTTCAAAAATGCCTTGGGGAAAAAAGAAGGCCCAGAAAGCTGGTTTATCTACTTAAAAATATGGTTTCGATCAGATTTCACAAGTGTCCTGGAGATCCATGTCCTTGATGGGAAGGATTTAATTGGTCTTTTTTAACTTCCCAAGGGGCAAGGCTGAAAAAACATAGCAAATTCCTTTCAAAGGTTTTTGCTGTGACAGTCCCTTGTATGCAAATGACACTCACTGGTAAAGTCACAAAGGACAAGAGAACAAAAGCAGTTACTGGACATCATTATATTTGCAGTGTCCTGGGGTAGCTAACTTTTCAATTCCCTGCAACTCTCAGAAATTACTGAAATATGTTCTCTTCTAATTCCCTACTTCATGTCCTGAAGGCCATTTGTTGTCTATAGACTGTACTTTTGTTTTCCATTTTTAATCGTCTTTATTTCATGTTCTCTTCATTTGTAAATCTAAAAACAAAACATTAGCAATCTGTTGGAGGGACTGTTCCATTCATTTGTCTAGGAATTTGTTATTAAAATACTTCTTTCATATCAGCAACTTGGGGTCTTATGATGATAAAAATTATTTGGCCTATTTTGCAATGATTTCCCAAATAGAGGGCATATGACTATAGCATATACAAGATATAATAGCCAAAAAGTCAAGATTGCTAAGAGATGAGTTGATCCCAATTTGCTTAAAGTTTCTATGGCTTTAAAGAGACTTACTATTTGCTGAAGCAATTTTGACATGATGTATTTAACTTTCCATCTCTTAAAGGAGGTAATGACTATTATATGTTATCTGGGTGAAAACCATTGGATAAAACCTATTTTCACCTATTCAGAGCCTTCTATCCATCTTTATAGTGATGGCTCTGGCAAGGAAGGCCAAGTGACAGCCATGAGGCTTTTCATTTTATGTCAGGTTCTTGAATCTTCCTTGTGAAACTGTTGAGTTATAGGGGCATATGTGGCAAAACACAAGAATAGAAATCATGCAGTATCTTCCTGAACACTAAAATAAGGGGCATATTTCAATCCTTATGTGATTTCTTGACCCAGTTTCACTCATTTATTTAACCATTCATCTCTTCAATTGTTCAACAACAAATATTTATTGAGTACTAGCTATGTTTCATGCTCTGTGCCATATACTGGCACTGACATAGTTCCTGCCTTTGAGGAACTAATATTCTATGAGGGATGTAGACAGGTACACATTTAAAGTATACTGTGATAAGCAGTCTCACAGTGATTAGTATGGTATGAGGTGGGAGCGCATAGAATGGGAGTCTAGTTCTGATTTGGAAGATCAAGGAGTTTCTTTGAGGAAGTGCTTTCCTACATTTCTTTTAGGAAATGCTATTCTATGACAACACTCTGGCTCTTCTCCTCTGACTGATTTTTCTTTTTTTTTTTTTTTTAATTTATTTATTATTATTATTTTTTATTTTATTATTATTTTTTTTATTGGTGTTCAATTTACTAACATACAGAATAACCCCCAGTGCCCGTCACCCATTCACTCCCACCCCCCGCCCTCCTCCCCTTCCAACACCCCTAGTTCGTTTCCCAGAGTTAGCAGTCTTTACGTTCTGTCTCCCTTTCTGATATTTCCCACACATTTCTTCCCCCTTCCCTTATATTCCCTTTCACTATTATTTATATTCCCCAAATGAATGAGAACATATAATGTTTGTCCTTCTCCGACTGGCTTACTTCACTCAGCATAATACCCTCCAGTTCCATCCACGTTGAAGCAAATGGTGGGTATTTGTCATTTCTAATCGCTGCAATGGCCACGATAGCCAAACTGTGGAAGGAGCCTCGGTGTCCATCGAAAGATGAATGGATAAAGAAGATGTGGTTTATGTATACAATGGAATATGACTGATTTTTCTTAAATTTCTTTAGCTGGTTCTTTTTTCTCTTCATCTTAAGAAATATCACCTTATAATCACATATTCTCCTAGGTGCTCTCAATGATAACTGTGGCTTCAACTCCTCTTATACACAGTTGGTGCCTCACTACAACTAGTCTTAGACTATTAGAAAGAAAGCTTTATGACTTGAGAGTTTCCTGTAGTCAAGTCAATAGAATGTGATGGGTAAGGAAGAGAGAAGAGTCAGAAAAGACATTGAGATTTGTGATTGAAAGAGGGAGTATGATGGTCTCATCATTAAGCAATATATGAACAATTGATGACAGTTTTTCAGGAGGGGAATACCTGTGTTCGGTTTTGGACTAACTCGCAGTTAGAGATGCTTGTGGGACATTCCAGTGCAGATAGTTAATGGCAATAGGTATTTAATAAAATAATGATTTTGAAGCTTGGGAGAGGGATCAGGGATGAATATACACATTTAGAATGATCATCATATACTAGTATTTGAAGCAACAGAAGTAGATGGACTATGCTCATATTCAACAAATAAAAAATTTTTTTGTACCGGCCATTGTGACATTTAGAATAGGAATATGAATATGGCATGGCCTCTGCTTCCAAAGAAGAGGCATGGGGTATAATCAAATAAATGCATTATAGTGGGCTGAAGGTTGTTATAGAAATATGTACAAAGTTCAGAAGTGTTTCAAAGTAAAAAGAAATCACATAGGAAGGAAGGAAGACATGGAAGAGAAGAAAACTAGGGTCAGAACTCAGTAGAACTTCTCCAAAGACTATGTATGGAAAGCTTCACAGATTTGCTTCTCATCTCTCAAGGCACATCTCACTCATCAAAATCCTCCTAGCAGAATCCAGCCTAATGCCTGCAACATAAGTACTCAGTAATGTTTGTTGAATAAATGGGTCCAGGGTAGTTGGAAAGAAATGAAAACAAAAATGAAACAAGGGATTTCCCCAAGCCCTGGGGAACACTTTAATCATCTCTTATTAGCCTTTAACTTGGAGAGCTTGTAAAGGTAGAACTCAAAATAAACTCTCTGAAGAAATGAAGATGCATCAGTTCAGAATGACAAGGACTGCATCTGGCAGTGTTCAATTATGAAATGTGCTTTTGGCAAGCTAGATCTTTTATTATTATTTCTGGTGTACAGTAAAGTTGTATAGCCATTGATTTTTTTTGTCAAGCCATCATTTACAGTGTCTGAGATAATGGTGCATTACCTTTCATTTATTAATGACAGTGTTGGGCTTTTAAACAGGAACCCATCACGCTGGGCCTTGTACCTTCCCTTCTTGTTGTGTGTCTGTTTAAATGATTTGTAATAGTCAGTAATTATGAAAATGTCTTTCTTTTCTTGACCTTCCTCCTCCTCACCCTCCAAATTTACACGTTAGTATTTCATCAGCTTGGATTACAAATTAACAAATTACAAAACACTGGTTTTCTTTTCTTTTTCCTTTTTTGAAGATGGATATATTTAGCTATATATTAGCATGTGGAATTACTATGAAAAAGGGAAAGAAAGAAATTGTGTTAAAACCTTATGAAAAAAGATATCCCTTACCTCTCCACTAGTCAGAACCCCTCCAAAAGTTGAACACCTTTAATTTCGTTGCCCAAGGCAGGTACCAGCTTAATCCCCATCTTTCCTGAGAAATTTGAAGGAGGGAATCTTATCAAGCACCTACAACTATACTTCATAGCATAAGTCATTATCCATTTAGTTTAACCAGCAGCATGAAGATTTGCCAGCTAATAATAATCTGAAGATTGTTCAAGGGAGGAAAGGTTGATCCTTCCTCCCTCTCCCAGCCACTTGTTCTGTGGAGGCCAGGCTTCAAGTAATTTTGTAGTTTTTCCCTTACTTCTCCATTCACCATTATGGGCTTAGTGGCACAAATATAGCCCTATCAGTGGGTATTTGTGAAGTCTGTAGAGTAGATGTGGCTGGAGACAGAGCTAGAGAAGAATTCCAGAGTTCTCAGAAATAATAATAATAATAGTACTCTTTATTGAGCACACATCCTCTTAAATTCTTGCAAAATGCTCTAAGGTAAACAGTCTCACTCCTATTTTACAGATGAGGAATTGTTCAGAGAATTTAAGTGATGTGTTCCAGTCCCCATGACAGGGGGCAGAGCTAGGATTTGGGCCCATTCTCTTTCCATTAAGCTGCCCTGCACCCATGAGGGTCAGCTCTGGCCTCACCATTCTTTTATGTGAGAGTCTTTTAGAAGAAAGTATCACATTGCTAAGAGAGATGTAACAACCATGGCTCTCTTTTCTGTTCTTAGGAAGGCAGGTAGCGAGGTGCTAGGGTGGAGGTGGGAATGGGGAGGAATGCAACAGGGAGGATGAAAGTACAGATATTGGTAGCAACCAGTATACTGCCGGCTGAGGTTGTAGATTCTCTTCTGTTCACTTCAAACTTGAGTATGAGAAGTCATGAACTGAGAAAAAGCTTAGTGACAACACTTCTCTCTACATCCAGGAAATACATAGTCTTAGGGATGAAGGATAACTGGAATAATTAATTTGGAGTAAAAAACCCCTACTTTCTAAGGATTATGACCATGGTGAGTTACGCTAGTAATTTGGAAGGGTATGTTCTTGGCTCCTCAAGGGCATTATTCAGTTCCAGGGAAGTCTGCAGCCCTGTGAACTGTGAGCAAAGTGGTATTTCCTCCTGTGAACTATTTTCTTTGTTCCTTGGTGCTCTCTTTGGCTTTACCTTGTGCCAGACCTGAAAATCTGGAGCTGTCAGCTCAAGTCCAGTCCCTGCAGAGCACAGTGGCAATGTTCCAATTCCTTATGGTGGTGAGTGTGAAGATGATTCTGCATGGAGGGTAATATTTATGGCTTTGTCAGCTGTTGGCACTATAGAAATGGGCTCAAGATGGTCAGAGGAGCTTTAGTGGATGATGAATGTTTGTTTAGAGTGATCATCTGGGGAACTGAGTTACAGTACAGCCTTTCAGCAGCAAGCTGTCCTAGTCCAGAACATTCCCTAGAAGAAGAAATTCTTGGTTCAGCCATAGCCCAGGGGCAAATATGACCAAAAATGATGAACATTTGCCTTGGACTTGCTGTTTACCTCAGAAAGTCCATCTGCTCACAGATTTGTGTGTGGTATGCATCTCCTTGTCCATTTCCCTGATATATCTGAAGATGTGGGTAATTGAAGGGGCTTATACCTTTGTGTCAACCCTGCCCTGTCTCCATGACTCAGTCAGTTGATCATCACCCTGACCTTAATGTTAATATTTATTTCTGAAGAGTAAGACAGAGTAAATATATCCAAATATCAATGCTATTATGTAAACAAAGTATTTTGAAGTATATGATTTTCATCTCATCCTCACCATAACCTTCTATGTGCGTAGAGAGAAGTCTATTTTGTTCTTTTAAAAAATTTTTTTAATTAAAAAAATTACTTTTATTTTTTTTTCAAAAAAAGATTTATTTATTTACTAGAGAGAGAGAGAGCATGCAAGAGTGAGTGGGGGAAAGAGCAGAGGGAGAGAATATCCAAGTAGACTCCTGCTGAGCACAGAGCCTGACACTGGGCTTGATCTCAGACCCATGAGATCAGGACCTGAGCCAAAATCAAGAGTCAGTTGCTTAACCTATGAGCCATCCAGGTGCCTCCTTATGTTCTCTCGAAGATGGAAACCACTTGGTTATGAAAATAGTAATTAGTGGAATCAGGACTAGAGTCAGGTAGATCTCTGCCCAAAGACAAACAAAATATAGTTTGCAGGACAAATCTGGCCCACTGTCTGTTTTTGAATAACTGCAAGCTAAGAGTGGTTTTCACATTTTTAAATATTTGAAAAAAAAAGGCAAAAGAATAGTCTTTCATGACACATGAAAATTATATGTAATTCAAATTTCAGTGTCTATAAAATAAAGTTGTGTTGGAACACAGCCATACATATTCATTTATGTATTTTCTGTGACTTCCTTCATACTGCAGTGATACAGTTGAGTTGTGACAGAGGCCTTATGGCTCACGGACTCTAACATGTTTACTATCTGCCCCGCTCTAGGAAAGGCTTGTCAATCACTGTTATAATTGATTAGTAAATAGAGATCCTGGTACATACTATGGCATTAGATTGCTAGGGCTACTGCAAAAAGCATAAACTGGGTGGCTTAAAACAATGGAATTTTATTGTGTCACAGTTCTAGAGGCTAGAAGTTCAAAATCAAGGATCAGCAGGGCCGTGTTCTCTCTAAGACTCTGGGTAGAATCCTTCCTTGCCTCTACCTAGCTTTGGGTGGTGACCAACAATCCTTGGTGTTCCTGTTTGCATCTGCATCCATCTAATCTCTGTCTCCATTTGACTGTCTTTACCTCATCGTCCCTCTGTGCTTGTTTGTGTCCAAACTCACCCTAATAGCTTCATCTTAACTGGATCATCTGTAAAGGCCCTATTTCCAAATAAGGTCACATTTATAGGTACGAGGGGTCAGGACATCAGCATCTCTTTTTGGGGGACACAATTCAACTCGTAACACTTTTCTCACTATGATGTATTGTCCCCACATTAGCATTACTCTTCCTTCTCTCCCTGCCTCAATCCCTTTTTTCCTCCTTCCCCACTTTTTCCTTCCTCTTGCCTCCCTCGCCTTATTCACTATACATTCAGCAATCATTTATGAAGTCCCTACTGTGTCCTTATTCTTACGCTCATTACTGTACTTAAAGTATAGAATGCAAAGATGATAAAGAGTGGGCCTCTGGCCTCCATGAGCTTACAGTGCAATGTGGATCAAGTCCTCTCAAGGGATTTGTATAAGGGACAGTAGAGATCAAGATTTGGAGGGATCTTAAGGATCTAAGTTCCCAAATATTGAGTAATAATCTTTCAAAATAACTGATGTACTCCAGGTATTTAAAGTGTCACAGTTACTGACTCAAAAATTATAGATACTAAAAGACATAGAATTTTAGTGTTGAGTTTCCTTACTATTCTTTTAAAGTCAAAATGTACAGAAATATTCTGCTCCTCTTATTTGTTCCTTTTAGCATCTAGTAGGTCAGATTAGGATATTCTGCTCTGGGAAGAACAATGAGATGACCCTGAGTAGGGACGTCTAGCCTTGTTATATTAAATTGATAGCTTTAGGGAAGCCTGGTCTGCAGCTTTGTGAGATGAAGCTCAATACCACTCAGTGGATGTTGTTTGTCTCAATATGTTGTATTTTGTTGGTCTTCATTGAGGCTCTTTGTTGCTCTGCTCTCTCCTCCTGGCACTAATTGGCCACATTCAAATACTGTCATGAAGTGCAAGAAATGTGTTCTGACAGCTTCTCCTCCCCTTGCCTCAAAGTGTACCATCTCATAGGATCCTCCTGGCTAGGGTCAGGGGTGTGGGGATGCAGCTAAGGGAGGGAGTCTGTCCTGTTCATGGTGGTTCTGGCTGGGGCTATTTGTGGACAGCAGCCTCGGGTCGTCCCATTGTTTTACTCTGTGCTTGTTGTTGTGCTCTGTGCTATTTGCAAACCATGGAATTCCTTCTGCTCTCTGCACATTCAGAGCTTCCTACTGGTTATCTGCCCCAAAGATGCTAATCTGGTGGAAACATCAAAGATCCATTCCCTAGAAGAAGGAGGAACTGGTACTAAAAAATAATACCTCTTCTCCCAATGGTATTATCTTTCTCAAGTTCGTAGTTGCTGCCAATCTTATCTTTGCATTTGGACTTTATATATACATTTCTCAGTTTCTGTTCCACCTAGCCCTTTTAAGGGAGCTTTAAGAAAATTTCTTTTATATGATTCTCTTTTATGTAATCTCTTTTATTTTTTAAAAAGATTTTATTTATTTATTCATGAGAGACACAGAGAGAGGGAGAGAGAGAGGTGCAGAGACACAGGCAGAGGGAGAAGCAGGCTCCATGCAGGGAGCCTGATGTGGGACTGGATCCCAGGATCCTGGGATCATGCCCTGAGCCGAAGGCAGGCACTAAACCGCTGAGCCACCCAGGGATCCCCTAATCTCTTTTATATAATTCACTATTAATGCAAAGGCTCATTAGCTTTTATAAATGATGCTGAATAAGAAAAAATTGGTGTTTGTTAGTAAAGAAACCTTGACATTGATATCATCAGACTAGAGAAACCTCACTTTGTTAGTTTTTAAATGAATTTCTTGAGCTCTGATGATCCTAGAGTACAGTTCTCATAGCACAATTCTACCCTAGAAATACTTCCAGGGGCCAGTGACCTGAGTCTTGGTTTGACAACTTACTAGTTAAGAAAACTTGGGCAAGTCACTTAACCTTTTTATTTCTTGGTGTCCTACAATGAGATTAATAACACTACCTTATAGTTTTGTTTGGAAGTTGAAGTGAAACAATGTATGTTAAGAGGCTTTTGAGATTGGAAGTATTATGTAAATATCAGAAGCAATTAATATCGTCACTAATTGTCACTAATACTTATGGAAATTCAAAGACACTTCTTCCTTTCTCGTGAGATGGTAAAAAGCATAGTTATCACTGTTGTTTACTTCCTTTGGGTATAGCCAACCACTGATTCTTGAGGGATGGTTCCCAGACCTGGATCATCAACCTTAGAATGTGTTAGAAATGCAAATTGTTGGGCCCTACTCCATACTTCCTACATCAGAACCTCTGGGAGGTGGGGCCCAGCAACTAGTTTAACAAGACCTCCAGGTGATTTTCGTGCCACTAATGTTTGAGACCCCCTGGCTTAGACAAAGTTATACCTAACTGGCTATGTGTAAGCTCTGACTTTTAAAAATCCAACTTTCCTTTCAGACATGGAAGGGATTCTGAAAAAACACAAATGTGTGCACTTGATTGAGTTGCCATCATTCGTTGACCCTACAACATACCTATCAGCTAGGTGTCCCATTTTCAGCATTGACATAGATCCTAGGATCTATGGGTTCTGGAAGCATCACTTTTGTTAAACACAAATTTGTCAGATTATGGCAGGGATCCAGTGAGCGTTTTAAGGTGCTTCCTCTCACATTCAATAACAGTTGAATGAAATGGCTATAAACTATTTAATGAAATTCAATAGAACTGTGCTGAGCTTGATTCCTATTTTTGCTACTCCTGAATATCAGGTGTTGTCTTTCCTCAAACAGTCTTTAGTCTTTCCCACTTGAACACTCCCCTATTAATGAGCCTGAACCCCACCCCTGAGGGGGCTCTGCCAGGTGTCAGAAAAAGCCAAGTGCTCTGTTGTACACCCTGTATTTTCCCATCATGTTCAAGGATTGTAGCTCTGCCATGGCTGTCACGACAGACAGGTGGTCGGTAGTTACGTGGGTAAAGTGAAAACCAGAGCTATAAACTTAATTAAGCTGGAGGGCAGAAAATGGTGGGGAAAACATTAGGGAAATCATGGTGCTATTGTGTTGATCCACAAGGGTAGAGGCACATGGAAGGTATTTAGTAAGTATTGAATGAATGAATGAATGAGCAGTGAATTTCGTGTTTGGGAGCAAACCTGCCTGTTTAACTTAAGAGCATCTATCTTATCCCAAATGAACAGACATTATGCCTTGATTGAGTGAACTATTAGATATGTTTAGTTTTAAATGCAGACATAAATAGATTTGATCTTTCCATGGTTTGAATTTCCTCCCATCAGCTTTCCCTTAATTATCCACAAGTGTTCCAAACCTTCATTAGCTAAATAGGATGCAGATGATGGTCATTAGTCTGGGATATAAATCCTGCTGGCACATTCAATGGCTTTTCACTTGGTTAATTGAAATTTTCAGTATTCATGGACTACAAGAAAACACTGTAATTTTATCATTTATTCAGGGGTATAATTTTTTTCCTTTAGCTGGTTGTGTTTTATAATCATGCACTTAAAAAATATGAATGCCACATTTTGCCTGGAGGGATGCCACTATTTGCAGTGTGCATGTATCAATACTAGTTTGCTAAACCATGAAGACCAAATGGAAATTTATACTTTGTCTAGAAATCCTAAAATTGGCCGACGGTAATGTCTAAGAAAGCATCCAAGTAGTGTGCACTTTTGGGACCCATCGATTCATGTGTAAATGACTTCCAAATTGTTAGTAATACGAGTAGGTCTAGTTCTGACATCTACCAATGAGTAAGAAGTCATTCAATGTGTCTGTGCAGTAAAAATGGCAGGTATCAAATGGAGATGCCTTATGCAGGCGTTATTCCTTTAAATGGTACTTAGCTTTCTACTGTATTTAACCATTTATCAAAACTAGCTGGCCTATTTGGTGGTGTTTGGCTGAGCATGAAACACACACACATACACACGTAAAGGAACAACTGATACTTGAAATAAAATTTTGTAACATCATCTATCTCAGAGATTCAGTTTCTGAATTCCTCAGTTTTTATAATCCAGTACTTTAACAATTCTCTTGCACCTGACTTTGTTCCATTTTAATCAAGTGTCATATATTTGCTGTTTTTAAAATATAAATCTTAGTTGTAGACATTACATGGAAGAAACTAGCTCAGAGAGTTAGAGCCTGTTTCTGTTTCTTTTTCTAAACCTAATTTAGTGGGACTGAGACAACATTGTAATAACTCTCAGAGGTAAACTCTCTCTTAAAAAGGAGTGTTGAACATATGGAGTCTCTTTTCAGTGCTCAGTTTGCAAACCACTCCAACCAGTGAGAATGGAGTAAGCAGCTGCCCAGCGGAGTCTGTTTCTGTATTTCAGACTGGATGAGCCATCAGTCTTGCTGATCCTCCATTTGGGTTACCAGATCAAGGCCTCATCAGTGTCAGTGTTTCATCCCAAGTCATTCTTCCTTCTGGGTTGCTTTTGCCTTTCTGGCCACTTGGAATATTTCTGTATATGATCATTAATGTTAATTTAAGGAAGATGTGTTTAACTACCCCAGTCTTCTAAATAGACCATTATTTAGTATCTCTCAAAATCAGATGTAGAGACATTTTATAAGTTATGCTTTTGTGGATACCTGTAAAATGCTCTCCAAGCTCTGTAGGTAATTGAGAGCTGACCATGTTATTCAGTCAAATGTTCTTTCCTCAGAGGATGGAGGGAAGAAGTAGGCAGTATGCTCATTGATTTCTAAATGATGTGCCTGATAAGATCAGGCCTATTTTCTTCAAATTAGCCAGGTTCTCAAGACCTAAAAGGACATGAATATGGGTTTCCTAATTTCCTAATGAGGAATTCAAGACCGTATGGCCATCCATCCATCTGAAGCTCACAAAAGGTCTGTAAAGAAGGGACATTAGAACCAAGCACCTTAGACTCCTGAGCAAGTGGCCCATTTATTTGTCTAGCAATTCTATCATAAAAGATCAACAAACTCAAAGTTCTAATAAGAGATCATGTTCACTAGAATAAGTCAGTCATAACCAGTATCTGCCCTCAACAAATTGTGTCAAAGTAAAGTATATTGTAGTGGACGCAGCAGTGCTCCACACAGATGTCCCTGTTGCTAGGAGAGCGGCTGGCTGACTACTCTCAGCTGACAGCCCTCTCAGGAAATTGCTCCTGGCTGAAAATAGTCATCTTGCCCAGGGTCATGCCTTTCCAGGGCAGCTCTGAGCTCCACCCCAGCAGGGTACAAGTCGATCCTAGTTCAGCGCTTCCCGTTTGGTGGACTGAGACCTTTGTGATTTGTACCAGGGCCCAACTTCTTCCTGTGCTTGGTCCTGGGCCCTTCCCTTTCCTTCTACAAGTGGAGTTACTGAGAGCAGCCCCTAATAAACCTCCTGTATGCTAACCTCCATCTCACAGTCTGCTTTTTAGGGAGCCTGATGTGACCTATGTTTTTAGAGCTTTCCCATTACCATGAGTGTCCAACGTCCTTTTTGTGTAAGTCTTCATTTCTCTCTCATCAAAATCTGTTTTTGAAATTTTCAGAAAACTTAAAAAAGCCAAAGCAAAAAATCTGCTTGTAGAAAAAGATCTGATAAACTCATTCCTTCTAAGTTGTAACAGACCAACAGTTACAATACATGACATTTTCAATTGCCCTCTTTACACTGACTCTTATATCCTAGTATCCCTCGAGGGTTTGTCTATGATGATTCAAAGCCTGATGTGAAAAACAGAGCTCTAGTAAGTGAAATTTCAGGTATCAGTATATAAATGAACAACAGTAGGACCTCACCTTTCTAGATCCATTTGGCAAGGTGCTACACCTTCTATGTATAAGACTGTTCACCCCATGCTGGTCACTTTGCCAACAGGATTAGAAATCAGTGCTCTAAAAAGTCACTGTGCACCATTGTGCTTGCACTCCTTTGACAAATGCAGCATCATGCAAACTTTGGTGGAGGAGACTTGTTAGGGGTTTCCTCTTTAGTACAAAAATATTGATGCAATAGTCAAGAAGGTCACAGTGTGGATAAGTCACCATGTTTTGAGCCTTTCATTTCCAGTAATTAAAGTGAACATGTTATTGGAAGGTTTAGAAAGCCCACCCAAAGTCATTTACAATAGCTGTAATTAGGAAACTGGAATGCCAGTTCAAGTCTTTTGAAGGGAACGAAATGAGACCAACAGAGCGTATAAGTAAAATCCCCTTAGAAAATGGCCAAATTAAAGATACAAACTCTCATTGACCCATCCCATACCTCTTTCATACTCATTCCAGGTACTGAGATTTCACTGTACATTTGTCCTTTAGCTCAAGTGGTTCCTTTCTATAAATGTAACATTTAGAGCTACTTGTATTCATTTTTTTTTAGTGAAGCCCATTTATCTCACCTATCTCCTCCAAACATGTTTTTCAGGTCACCTGAGACTATTTTCGAAGGTTGAATGGTATTGTTTAATATAGAAGATCATTTCCCCTGAGGCTAGGGCACTAATATCACATGTTCCTTAATTTACTTTTCCTGGTGGTGTATCTTAAACTTACTTAAAATGCAATAGTAGATATACCTGGCAACAGCAAAGGATAAGATGACATGGAACTTCTGGACTATATCCATTCCTGTTAACATGGGCTGCTATTTGTCAGGGTTGAAATTAGGTCAGTGGGTTTGATTATGTTAAGATGAATGGGTCACATGCCCTCATTTTCTTTGAGCAAAGATGGCTGTTTCTTTTATGAGAACTATTTTTTTTTCTTTTTCCTAGTAACTGTTAGGTTTGTTTTTGTGAACTTTTCTTCTTGCCCTTCTTTTTTGACTTTTGCTTTTCCTCTTTTCTTCCACTACTTAAGATTTCTCCCTTCTTTCCCTTTTCTACTTTTTTAAAAAAGAAATTTTATTTATTCATTTGAGAGAGGGGAGAGAAAGTGCACAAGCTAGGGGTGGGGAGGGGCAGAGGAAGAAGCAGACTCTTCGATGAGCAGGAAGCCTGACTCAGGACTCCGTGCCAGGACTCTGAGATCATGGCCTGAGCCAAAGGCAGACACTTAACCATCTGAGCCATCCAGGTGCCCCATTCCTTTCCTATCTTTTTAAAAATATTTATTTATTTATTTACTTGTTTTAGAGAGAGAGAGAGAGTACACAAGCATGGATAGAGGCAGAGGGAGAGGCAGGATCCCAGCTGAGCAGGGAGTCCTATGTGGGGCTTGATCCCAGGACCCCGGGTTCATGACCCGAGACAAAGGTGGTTGCCCAACCAGCTGAGTGACCCAGACACCCCCCTTTTCTACTTTTAATTAAAACTTTCTAGATAACTTATATCTTCCTTCACAAACAAAATAAAAACACAAAAACTGACAGCAAACCATATTTCAAGATCATACCAATCTAAACCTTGAACTTATTTTTTTCATTAAGTATGCTTTTAAAATGTATATCCATATCTGTGTTTTCTGTCTTTTAATGCTGCATTATTACTTTGGATCATAATATATGCTGGCTCCGATTTTTAACTATCTCTAATGCTTATCCTAAAACAAAGCAAAATCCTAGGTGAGGTGATAGATATTTTTATGTTATGCGAGGAGAGAGGGTGAGAATGTTTGTGTATGTTACGTCTTTAAGCCATACAAAAGTCTTTATTTATTTTTCATTTCTTTTGTGGTTTTGACCCTATTCAACCAAAATAAAATTATTACTATAAATATGTATATATGTATGTACACACACAATATATATTATGCATTGCATATATATGCATTGCATGTATATGCATTGCATATATAATGAATGTTTACTGCAGCATAGTTTGTAATACCAAACAGAAGTAGACAAACAAAAAGCAGTAACAAAAGAACCAAAACCTGGAAGCTACCAAGTGCCCATCAATAAAGGAAAGCATACATGCATGAGATATTGGCATGTATGCATTGTCATGTGGCTATTAGAAGAACGAGCCAATCTATATGAACTGACCTGGAAAGCTATACTATATTCTTAAGTAGGATGATATAATCTCAAGAAAGAAAGAAATTTCTATATGTGCGTATGTAATATAATACAGATAATTAATATATGTCATGTAATTACATATAATGTAATATGTATCTGGGTAAACATTGAGAAAGTTTGGAAAGATGAACACAGATTTTTTGGGAGGGGAGAGTGCGTGCACATGCGTGTGAGAGCAGGGGGTAGGAGCAGAGAGAGGAGAGAGAGAATCTTAAGCAGTCTCCATGCCCAGCGGAGAGCCCAACACCAGGCTCCATCTCATGACCCTGAGATCATGACCTGAGTCGAAATGAAGAGTTGGATGCTTAACTGACTGAGCCACTCAGGCACCCCAGATCAATTATTATCGATTACCCCAAAAGGATAGATCAAAAAGGAGATTGACACATTAAGAATATATATTTTGTAATTAAAGAAAAAGTAGACAGGTTTACTGAAAAAATTTCAACACCATTTATGTGGTTGACCATAGATTCATTTAACTCTTCGTAGGATAGTCCAAAAGCAGCAAACTTGTGTATAAATCCCAGCTGACCTTGCATGCTAAAATGCCTTTTTAGTGGTTCATGAGGCTAGCAAAGTACATACGAAAATATGTAAAAAGCAGATCACATGGAGAACAAGTGTGCTAAAGAAAGTAGAGATCAGATGATAAGATCTGGTACTGCTGTTCAGATTCACAAATCTCTTAAATGAGGAGACACTCCACCTCACTCACTCAGGCTCATAATAAGTTCCACTTGAGTGACCTGGTATTTGACATTTTGCACATGTCTCTTGAAGAGAAAGAAAGAGTACTGTGTGTGGTTGAAAAGGTGGGTTCTAGTTTCAGACTACTTGGCTTTGATTCCTCACCTCTTTCCAAGGTATGTGATTTTTGACAATTAACTGAATTGTGCTGCAGATACCTTGTTTGTGAAATAATGATAAATAAGAGTCCTTATCTCACTCTCATTGTTGGCCCATAATGAATGTTCCAATTTGGGTAGGGTGGCAGTGGAAGCAGTGAAGGGCAGGCAGTTTTTAAAATCCAGAGATATCAATGGAGTCGTAAGAAATGATGCCCACCGTGGATTAGAAATGAACAGTGCAGAGTCAATATCATTACACTTTGATGATTCTAATGTGTTGCTACTTTCCTCTTTTATAGACCACCATTTTCAGCACATTGGCCAGCGAAAAGCCCTTATCTGACTGCAAAAAGGTAAGTCAGTCTCTAGAATTTCTAACTTGCTGTCAGAGTACTAAATGGCTTCAGAGTTGATGACATTCAGTTGAAAAGCTACAGGATCAATGAGAATGTTCTGGTGACATGTAGCTCTCTTTCTTCGGAGATGGAAATTTGAATGGTTCTCTTTAAGGATGTGGAAAACTCTGTTATCATTTGACAGCATTTTGTTATACAGTAGCTCTGGTTGCATATATTTCTATCTTACTATTATCTGACATTTTATTCTGCAAGATGAGCATCAAGGCAGTCCAGGACAGGCTGCATTGCAGGCATCTATATCTTTGTTTCCAAATTTAAATGTAATAAACCTAAATTCAACACAATATAAAAATGATTTTGTATTTTGAAACCTGATCATATAGCATAAAAATCTGGTTTGGATTCACCATAGTCAAGTTTGAGAAGCTGTCATGCTGTGCAAAAGGATTAGCCTCGCTAGCATCTGATGGAAGACGTCCCTGTAATGGATCGTGCCTGGGGACTGCCTGCTACAACAGTAGCAGTGTGTCTAATTCCTGGCCTTCGCAGTCCAGGGGGCACTTTTATCCGCCTCTTTAATCTCAGGTTTAACCAGATCTTCTCCTTTTTGAGGGGAAAGAAGTGATTTCACAGTCTGAACAACTCAAATAAATTCTTTGACACTATCTATTGATATAGAAAACCAGGTGCATAAAGAGTTGACCCATGTCTCATATATTAGTAACTTGGCATTTCTTAGGGTTTTATACCATGACATTTTTTTTGCTGTGCTGCTTCCGTTTCTAAATTTGCTTGACATGGAAATAGATAGCTGAGATATTCATCTTCAAAGGTGATGTGAAGGCCCACTGTTCTGAATGCCAGCCATTTCATTATTTTGATAGTTTTCTATTGCCTATTAAATCTCCATCTTGATTGAGTTTTGCTGTATTTGTCTTGGTCTGGGCTGTCTGAGATTGAGGTCCATGTCGTATTCTTATCATTGCAGATCCTAGAGAATGAAGGCACTTCAGGGGTTCTCTAGTTTCACCTTTTTCCAGAGTGGACTGCCATTGATAGCATGTACAGATGGACTTCTAGCCTCTACTTGGATACTCTATTAACAGGGAATCCAATGACCCTGACTATTCACTAGTGAGACAAATCAAAGCATTAGAAAGTTCTTCATTTTACTGAGCCAGGATCTATTTCCTTTTGGTTTCTGTCTGATGTTTAAAGTGTGAAGCCAGTCAACATGCTTTCTTCTGATCTTCTCCCCAGCTCACTCCTGGGCTAATGATTTTCCTTCTTTATTTCTAGTAGAATATTGTTAAAATTGATTTCTAGAAGTGTGGGCTGCTGGTTGCTGGCTATCTGGTTTCAAAACTTGGCCCTGTCACTTACTACTTATATGATTGTGCTTAGTTACATAAGCTATCTGTGCCTCACTTTATCACTGTAGAATGGGGATAATAATTGTTCCTACTTAATATGATGAGTTAATATATATAAAGTGCTTAGAACAGTGCTGAATACATAATCAATGCTATATTAAGTATTATTATTATTTAATTTTTTAAAAAAATTTATTCATGAGAGACACAGAGAGAGAGAGAGAGAGAGAGAGAGGCAGAGACACAGGCAGAGGGAGAAGCAGGCTACATGCAGAGAGCCTGACATGGGACTTGATCCCGAGTCTCCAGGATCAGGCCCTAGGCTGAAGGCAACGCTAAACCTCTGAGCCACCCGGGCTGTCCACGGTATTATTATTATTATTATTATTATTATTATTATTATTATTATTACTTTCAAGACTAGGTTATTCTTTTTTTTTTTTTTTTGCACACTCTTTGTTACCAATGTCAAAAATTATGTATTATTCTTCAGATGTGGTCAGTTTGGCAAAAGCACTTTGAGACTTTTCACTCTTCATTTAAAAGCTTTGTTTACATACTTGGTGTATGCCAGGTACAACATAAGACCAGGGCTATGATGAAAGAACAAGCTGTAGGCTTTCTTTAGTGCAGCACTAATATTCTACTAATCCAGTGTAAGATAGCATCATTTTCTGTTTATCAGCCATGTCTCTCTGTGGGCCATGTGAGTTTGAAGTCCTTGCACATGCTCTTAAGACATTTTCATAGCTGTTAAAAATAACCTTCTTTTATATTTATATAAATAAGTCTTTGAGTATGAATATAGGCCATTACATTTATTTTATTAATTTTTATAATTTTATCAATCAAGATAATTTATGAACCCAGTTCTGTTATCCAACTTGTTTACTACCTCTCCCAGTTCTTGTCATGCACAGAGTAGCATAGTTAGTCTCTATGACTCACTTTGATTCATCCAGCACAGTTACCAAGTGCTCACTGAACACCTGCTCTGTGACATGAGCTGGACTATCACGGTGAACAAGTCACATATGGTCTTTTCCCTCATAGAACATATGGGTAGTCATTGGACAAGTAAAATTGAGATGGATGATATGATTCTTTTTTTAAGTTGTGAGGCTACAAGAGCATACACCAAGAGGTCAGGGAAACTTTCCTGAAGAAGTGGCCTTCACGCAGATACCCACAGAATGAATGGGATTTGGCTATATGAAGACAAGGTGGAGGCAGAGAAATACCAAGTGTGAAAGCCTGGAGGTGAGAGGTAAAGGTTTATAAAATGTTCAGAATGTCTGAAAATTACAGCTGGAAATAGAGAATGATAAACAGTGAGACAACAAAACAAAACAAAAGAAAACAAAACACCAAACCTGATCACAAAGGGGCTTGTAAAACCAGAATTTGGATTTATTGTAAGGATAACAACAAGAAATTTTTACTTGAGAGGTTGGGTATAGGTGACTTGATATGATTTTTACTTTAAGATCATTTGGCTGCTGTAGGGCAGAAGAAGCAAGATATCAGACATGAAGTCTAGATATAAAGCTATAATCTAGACAAGAAATGGCAGTGGCCAGGACAGAATAATGGCATTGAAGATTGAGGGATATTTGAGTGATAAGTCAACAGGATATGATAATAATCTGGATATATGGTAGAGAAAATAAGTAAGGATAATTCCTTGATTTCTGGCATGGGCAACTGGCGGAATAACAGTGCCATTTTCTTAAATAACAGGGTCAGGGAGGAAGTTGATGAGTTCAGATTGATACATGTCCTATTTGTGGTGTTTGTTAGCTCTCCCAGCAAAGATGACCAGCAGGCATCTGGGCATGTTGATTTATAATTCAGGATAGCATTCTAGGATAGAAATATGAATACAGGGGGAATAAGCACATATTCACAGAACAGTTCACAGAGTGGGAATGGACGAGATTGCCCAGGGAATGTGTGGAGTGGAAATGAAGACTGTTTATAAAAATTTAGGACCATTGGTATATAAGGCCTGGGAGAACACTATTTCTTGTGAAGGAAAGTGAAAAGATAGGGCCATAGATATTGGAAGAAATCAGAAGAATGTACTTTCACAGAAATCAAATAAATATAAAAGGAAGTCATTAAAAATGAGATAGTCACTTATATCAAAACTTTTGCTGGGAGGTTAAGTGAAATCAGGACTGAAAAGCATCCACTGAGTTTATTAATATTGTAGGTCATTGTTGGTTTTAGTGAGAGCCAAGTGATGGGTGCAGAAGCTACTTTACAGTGGGTTTAAGATTGAGTGAGGAAGGAAATAGAAATGACAGAGTAGTCTTTAAATAAATATGTTGCAAAAGGAAGGAAAGAAATGAGTTGTTGGTGGGGAGCTATTGGGTTGAGGGATGGTCTCTTAAGATGCGATAGATTTGAGCCAGGGTGTTTAAATGCTAGAAAGAAGACAATAGAGAGGCAAGGAGATACCAAAGCACAGCATTAACCTTAGATATATGGAGGGACACATCTTGCTAGAAGAAGGAAAAAAGGATAGAACTTGTATGGATGGAGCCAGAATGGGTCCATGTCATTAAACAACTCTTGTCAGTTAACTACTTTTTTTCGTTTGTTTGTTTAACTTTTTGGTGGGCAGGTAGGATTATTATTTAACCAGCTTTGAGTCTATGCAACTATTTCAACAATATTTATTTAACCTACAAATATTCTCCTACAATATTTTGCATAGATAGTACCATGCACATAATCAACAATTTCTGGGCAGTCTTGCCTGTTCAAATGGGGTCTATTTTAAGAAAATTATTCTCAAATCTGTGTCTCAAGTAATGAAATCTCTCCTGAGCCTTAGATCTGTGTTGGTGATAACTAGATGTCTTTTCCACAGATCAAGTCTTATTGTAAATATTTTAAACATATTCTCTCCCATCCTGAACTTTCTTCTCTTATATTCACCACTCCAGTCAATGGCTTTACCATTCCAAGCTAGAAACATCAGTGTCATCCTTGATTTCACTTTTTCCTTTACTTCCCACATCCAACTAGCTATCAAATTCTGTAAATTCCATTTTGAGATGCCCCTAGAATCTCTCCATTATCTTTTTCCTTCCCTTCTTATTTCTCCTTTGGAAGATTGCAACAACTCCCTTTCTATTTTCTTATACCAAGTCTTCTCTTCCTCGTTCATTTTCCAAAGCACTACCAGATTTACTTTCCAGAAAACAAACAACAAACACAACTGTTCATGTCAAATATTATTTAAAAGCATCTAAGAGATTCAAATTTTATTCGGAATAGACCTCATACTTCTCTGCATAACTCAACGAGTCATTCCCATTATCTTAATCTCATCCCTTGGTATTCTACTAGGTGCTAGAGTCTCATGGGGACTTGTGTACTGAGGATGAGCAGCAGAGAATGGTCCTCAAGCATGTTCCATGTCTCCTGCTACCTGTTTTATTCTCATTGTTATTTATATCTTTGTGTCTTGATAATTTTAAATCTCTTAGTGCAGGATATTCAGACCCAGATATGTCAACTCAGCTATTTTTGTGTAGGGACATTCTGTCACGGCACTATTCAACTTCCAGTACTTTTTTTAAAGAAAGATTTTATTTATTTATTCATGAGAGACACACAGAGAGAGGCAGAGACACAGGCAGAGAGAGAAACAGGCTCCATGCAGGAAGCCCGACGTGGGACTCGATCCTGGGTCTCCAGGGTCACACCCTGGGCCGAAGGCAGGCGCTTAACCATTGAGCCACCCAGGCGTCTCTACTTCCAGTACTTTAATCTGAAGTAATAGGCAAAACATATATTCTCATCTCCTCTCAGGGGTCTTGGCTCTGACCCTGACTCTCACCCCTGAGCTAAAGGTCAGAGATAGGTTAGGGGTGATGGGCAGGTGAGAGTGATGGATGGGGCAAGGATAAGGGCTAAAATAAATCCCAGGGATGAGTTAAACATTAGAAATTTCTCTTTCACAATTTACTTGAAAATGAAAAATAGGAGTTTTCCAGTTTGGTATCAAAATGACCTGCTTTGGGGTGCCTGGATGGCTCAATCAATTAAGCATCTGCCTTTAGCTCAGGTCATGCATGATCTAGGAGTCCCGGGATCAAGCCCACATCAGGCTCTCTGCTCAGTGCGGGGAGGGGGGGAGGTTCTGCTTCTCCCCTTGCTCCTCATCCTGCTCATGATCTCTCTTTCTTGCTCTCTCAAATAAATAAATAAATAAATAAATAAATAAATAAATAAATAAATAAAATATTTTAAAAAATGACCTGCTTTATCCAGTTGTAACTTTCATCTGTATATGGTAACCTAGAATCCCAGGCAAAATCCTTTCTGTTATCATAAAAATAAGTTCCTCAGGTTGGAGAATTTATTTAAAAAATTCAGCTACCATTTTGATTGTTTATTATAACTTTTTTTGGTGGGGGTTGGGGGGTTCCATTTCTCTCTCTATATGTCCCTCTGTTCTCTCTCCCTGGATTCCTGATATCTTAACCCATATCAATGAGAGCTTTTTTCTTTTTTAAAGATTTATTTATTTATTTGAGAGAGAGAGAGATAGAGGGGGAGGGAGAGGAGAGGTAAAGAATCTCAAGGAGATTGAGTGTGGAGCCCCACACAGGGTTTGGTCCCAGGACCCATGGGATCTTGACCTAAGTGGAAACCAAAATTCAGATGCTCAACTAACTGAGCCAGCCAGGCACCCATCAATGGCAACTTTTAAAAATAAGATCTTTAAGAAATGTATCCTTATTGTATAAAAAGTATTGGTTTTAGAATTTATGGAAACCTAGAGGAAGTCTATCTGTTGGTGGCAGTAATTTATGGGATTATGTGTGGCTGTGTTGACTGTATTACCTATTGTACCCACCTTGGCTGTGACTTGGGCCCCTCCACTAATACCAATGATGTGTGAGTGTGCAGAACATGTGCCCACATCATCTCTTAGCCTGTTGTGTGGTATTTTTATTTTTAATAGACATAGATGATGCTTCACTACCTTCACTCTTACTTTAGGAAAAGATGGTTAAGGATATAGAATGTAATGGACTATTGGAAAATTCAAGTTTTTCATCAGTGTTGATAAATAGATCTCTGGGTAAACAAAGCCCAAGATAGTAATATCAGCAGTTAAGATATTTACTCACATTTGGTTCCTCAGCCATTTGAAACTATATTATATCTGGCTTCTTCTTTCAAAGATCAAGACTTACTGTCTACACAGCGTTCACTGACTTCCACAAAGCTGGCTGGGCAGAGTCCCATGACTCTCAGCTTCTTGGCAGAATTTCTGGACTGGTAGGTCATGGTAGCTTCTTCCCATGCCCCGAGAAAGGTCATAAAGAACAGATCAACTCTGTTAGCATTGAAGAAATTCCTCTCTCCTTCCCTCCCCACCCCTTGAAAGACAGAGTCCCATGTACTGGAGGAGTCATAGTGAAGGGTATGATTTCAAATAAATTTGAATGCTGTTTACTTTTTAAATAGTTTTTTTTTTTGGACGCTAGGAAGGTTCATTTTTGACAGAGTGCTATTTTTTGCTGACTTGATGTAGTGCTCTCTGCTGGATAAAGGGTGGTGTATGTATGCTTGCAAATTTCTATCCTTTCTTCATATGTGCCAATACAGGCTACTAATTTATGGGAAGGACAATTGTATCCCTTTGAACACAGGGGAAGCACTTTAGTCCTTTTCTTTCCTTGCCCCCCCCCTGCCATCCCCTACCTTACTCTCCCAGCTAAGAAGGAGCTCTTAGCACTCATTTGCAATATTTGGGATAAGATAGGTGTTTCTGGATGCCATGAGCTCTTCTTTCATCTCTATTGTTTGGTTTTGGTTTTTATTCTTGCATTTTCCCAATCCCAATCTCCTGAGATGCAATATGGTGCAGGGGTTAAGAGTACAGGCACTGGAGACCAATTTCTGTAACTAGAGTCCCAGCTCCACCACTCATCAGCTCTACAACTTTGTCCAAGTTACTTAGCCTCTCTGTGCCTCACTTGTTTCATGTATAAAATGAGACAAGGTATAGTATCAACCTGTATAACTGTTGTTAAGGATTGAATAGATGGTTCCATGTCAAATTCTTAGAGCAGTGTCTCAGTAAGAGATGTTCATTATTCCATCCCTGTGCTTGTAGAGAATAATTTGAACCTTGGCACTTTGAGTCTCACTTTATCTTTTTGCTCTAAAGGGACAACAACACCAAGGAAAGTACAATAGACTTGGACTACAATGCACATTTGCAAAAATGTAAGCTGTAATTGCATTGGAGAAATACCCTTGTGTGGGTCTCTAATTCTTAGTAATTCTAATTCTTAATGAGAATGCACTCAAGTTCAATATTGTTTTGTGTTTCAGCTCTGTAAGAGCAAAGCATTTTTTAATAAATGAAACATAAAACCTTCCTAATAGTACAGTGAATATACTTTTCTGTACCTCCAGCACCTGATACAATTTTGAGCCTATAGCAGACATTTAATAATGTTTGTTAATTCATAAACTTGGCATAGTGTCATTCCACCAAAAGCCTCCAACAGAAGGCTCAAAGTGGAAAAGAAATGGAGGGGGAGAACTTATTTTTGTATGTTTTCCTATGCCAACACCTAGAATCTTTACAGGGAGGTAGATATACCTTATCACTTGCTTGGAGGTACAGAATAAAATATAAAACATTCCTGTCCCTCAAATAAATGTATATACATTGCCTTTTCTAAATGTTAATATATATGTACCTTTTACCCATTAACCTATATTTGCTTCTTTTTTTTACAGCTATAACCTAACACCAGGCATTTTTGCAACCATAATTTCTAGCCTGGGCATCTCAGTAACTTTCAGAAATTTCTTTTTCTTTTTTCTTGATTCTTCTTTTCATTTTCTTCATTTCTCTATTTAGCTTTCTCTATTCTCTCCTTCTTTCCTTCCTTCCTTCCTTCCTTCCTTCCTTCCTTCCTTCCTTCCTTCCTTCCTTCCTTCCTTCCTTCCCTCCCTCCCTCCCTCCCTCCCTCCTTCCTTTTTTCTTTTCTTGACCTAATATATCAGGTAACAAGTTATAAGTTGTGTCCTTTTCCCCATCCTGCTGCCCACGGACACATAAAATTTATTCAAATCTTTAGGCCCAGACTGAGAGGGTGATTTGGATTCACCTAGACCCAATTAATTTACTATTGTAATACATATTGAAAGTCTCCCGTGATTACTTAGAGGGTAAAAGACAAAAGAATCCCTCTCATGAATGAATTGATAGTTTAGGGAGTGGGCAATACTAGGATAAATCACAACAGGTTAAGTTCTATATGCTTTGGTAGCAGAGAAAATGTTGTGAATAACCTTCCCTGGTTACTGGTCGACTCCCTCTCCTATTCTTCTCTTACCAGGACAACATCTAAATGCACCTCTGGGTTCTATCGGCTTGGTGGCCAGGACTATCTAGGTTTTAAATCAGAGGCTGAAGGATGGTCTTCTCAAAGACTTGCCTGCCCCATGGAAATTAGTGGGATAACTCTCCAATGTTGCTAGCATTTTAAGTATTGTTACAGGAGATCATGTGCTATGTCCTGCTTCTGGGTTTGAGCCTAAATTTAATGATCTTTAAAACCACAGACTGTGCAGGCTTGTGGAACTGCCTATATATGTTGAAAACAAAAATATGATGCGGCCGGTGTGGAATTGCAAGATAAGCAGAGAACCCAGTATATGACTCAGTGGGAGTTTTCCCCGAGGGAAGGATAAAGAAAAGAGTGTACTGTTTTTTTGGCAAAGGAAACTGGCACTTAACATGATTATTGCAACTCTGGGCACTTGGGTTTTCCCACTGGGGAGATCAAACGTGGTAACAGCAGAGCTGTTCTTTCAAAGCTCCTTCATGAGCTCCAATCTCCAACTGAGATGTCAAATGGCCAATATCCCTGGCAAGAAGAGCTTTTTAATTAATTAGTGCCTTGATCTGGCAGCTTGCTGCAAAAGCACCTGAACATGGATGCCTGTGCAAAGAACTGTGGAGGGCCGCTTCCGGTGACTTGCTGCCCTCCCAGAAGCCTGCCTCAAGTGTCAACCTGTCTCCATGGGAAAGACAGGTGCTGTGTCTTCCTCCTGAGGCCTGTTTTTCCTCTTGGTGTTCTTCAGAGAGAGGATTCTGGCAAAGTTTTTCCCCTCATGCAGTCCTAGAGGTGGGACAGAGACAAAAATGAAAGTGTTATTTTCAGTTTCTGTTTGGAGAGCCACAAAAGCCAGCATCTGGAGTAAGCAGAAGGTGTTGAATGGAAGGTTGCACTGTGGCTGAATCAGAGTCTGTTATCTTGCATAATGGAAACCTGGAAATCCCAAGGTTATTCAGGCAGGAAGAGGTTTTGAGGCTGGTCTGGCATCATCAAGGTAATCCAGCATTTTGAGAGACATCCCTCTGTTATCTCTTAAAGGTCTTGAAATCTCAGTTGTTAGAAGCAGTGCTGCCAGGTGTCTCAGAGGAAGCATCCTGCAGGGTTGCAAATGTTTTGTGTGCCCTTGTGCTGCCGTGAAGCACCTTCTGCTCAAGTTGCTACAGGGATGCCCTTTGGAAAACTCTCTTCAGTTTACTTATAAAGGACAGAGATATCCTGAGGGACAGAGCTCTCTGCTCACCTTTCCTAGCAGAGATGTGCTGTGGTACAAATCATAGGATCATAATGAGGACCACTGACTGTGGAGCTTCCAGTCCTGCTCCAGCTAGAGCATCTGGCTTTCTTCCTTTGTTTTTAGCATTAACCATAAGAGGGGAAATGCTTTGTGTGACCGTTTCTTCAATGCTCTTCCAGGTTCTCAAAAGTTTTTAAAAAATCTTTTGGTCCTCTAGAAGAATGTGATTATGTACTTTTACAAATCAAATGGAGTTATTATTTATCTATTGGTAAACATAGGCTATGTAATGTGTAGAATATTTATAGCATCAGGTAATATAATTTCTAGTTATATATAAGTAATTAATGACTCTAGAGCCAAACTGCCCAAATAAAATGCTGCCTCCAGCATTCATTAATTCTGTGATGTGCATCAAGTTACTAAGCCTCTCTGTGCCACACTTTGCTCTTTTTTTTTTTTTTTTTTTGGAGACATCATTTGTACTTTAGTAGTTTAGAAAGGTCTAGTGAGTGAAAGCCAATAACAAGCTTCCACACTGTGATCAAAGACAGCCAGAAAAGCATTTTATGCAGTATATTACTATTATAAGAAAGACTGAAATCCAAAGTTAACCTGAGCTTTGTTTTCAAACTAGAAAATATAAAAACATAAATGCAAATTTAAAATATTATGTTACTGAGTGCCTCAGCAAAGTATAATATTACTTCAGATTTAGATGTGGGAGTGACCAAATGAGGATACAGCTATTAAAGCCTTGAGAATAAATATAAAGTCTTAGACAGATTGAGAAGCACAAGGTGAGAAACCAGGTGAAAGGAGAAATTTGGGGAACAGTACTTTCTTAGAAGTCAAACAAAACAACAGACACAAAAGGATTCCGAGAGTTTGAAGATGTTGAGAAAAGAGAAATCAGTTGGCTCAGGAATGTCTTGGAGATGGAAAAGAAAGGGTGCTGGCCACAGGAGTCAGAGCACAAGTGCAGAAATTAACCTTGACTAGAAGGAGAAACACCCCACCTGCACAGAGAACATTTCAGTATGAATGGATTTGGGGGTAGCATTTCTTCATTTTTAAAATGAAGATAATAAAAGCACCTACCTCAGGGAGTTACTGTCCGGTAAGGACATCAAACTCAAATCTCGTCAGAGTCTACATCATTTCTGAAACTAGTTTCTCTTGATCAAGACACGGATCTGTTCCCCCACTCCATGACAAATTATTTCCCCATCCACACACACACAACGGACAGTGGTAAGACAGAAGGGCGATAACCACATGGCTTCCTACCACTAGAAAGGGGAAACAGACTCACGGCAGCTGCTGGTTGCGTAATCCTGACATCTGTGTGGCCCCTTACCTGGAGTGGGCTTGCTTCTCTTTCTAGGGGATACCTTCCCAGGCCTCTGCCTCTGCCTCTGAGAGGCTGTTCTTTTACTAATATCCTCTTTGGCCACAAGCGAAGGTGGCATTACAGAAAATGCCCTCATCAACTGTGAGCGTAGACACCAACACTGAATACTCTATCTTGCCTGTTCTTAGCACCCACCTACTGACATAGACAACTTAATTCTTGGCCGCATTTCTCTCACCATGTGTTTTTGGAAGTTCCTAAGAGTTTTTCATATGGATTTCTCAGGTTTCCTAATGGAGGTCTGCTAACTTGTCACCTGAGGGAAGCTTGTCTTTGCTTTGGCTGTCAGCTTTCCCTGGAGACGTCGCTTACCCGGCAGCCTGGTGGACAGACGGGCACTATTGCTGTGTAGCTGTGCTCCATAACCTGCAGGGCGCTGCTTTTCTTCAGTGATAAAACTGGAGAACGCCCCTCTCTACAGGTCTGCAAAGTGGTTGGGCCCTTAAGCCTCAGAGAGGCACTGCTTGTTCTCAGCATTCCACAAAGTCTTTCATGAACACTGTGTCTTCAACTTCAGATCTTACCACACTCCCCACTGAGGCACAGGACCTGTTCCTCAATCCAGGAGGAAAGGTACATGCCATGGCATCCCCTCCACTATGCTCATTCACCCCCTCCTTGCCAATATTTTCCTTTCTCCTGAACACTGTTGCACCAAATTTTCTGCCTTCTCTTTTATCCAAACACAGGTCCCATGTCTTAGTACATTAACATATGTGCTCAAGATGGTCCCTACTCAGTTTCATAAATAGGAGATCTTAGAATCCTAATCTGGACAGCTAGGATGCTCTGATAGTCTAGTTCTCCAAGCTGGTGAATAGCTCAAAGTCTTTGCTCTCAAGACTCCTAGTTGTAGGAAAGTGTGAAGGTTAATTCACCAAAATGTTGGTCTTTTTGTTCCTCCAGACACCAATTAGTTGCTAGAGGAAATCCATGTTTACGTTTCTAAAGCTCTCTATCTCTGTTATGTGCATTTTAGCAGTGTCTGGATTTAAAGGATTGAGAAAGCCAGAGTGTCTGTAGATTCTTATCTCGTCCTCCATTCATAAACAAAGGAAGCTAGATCACTTATTGAACCACCCATTCAACATCTGTAGAACCAAGCTTGCCACCTCAGCATTTTAAAAGTTAAATCACTATGTTGTGTACCTGAAGTGAATGTAACATTTGTGTCTAATATACTCAAAACAACAAATAATAAACAAACAAACAAACAAGTACATAAATAGATAAAAGTTGGCTCTTGTTCGCAAACTATTTCTAGTGGGATCAGTGAATACCAGGCAAAGTCATGACCTGGTCAGGAAAACCTATCAGTTTGGCTTCAACTTAATGTAATTTTATTGCCATTTGTAACTGTGAAGTAAAAAAACAAACAAAGAAAAAAAGATTTTATTTTTTAAGATTTTATTTATTTATTCATTCATGAGAGACACAGAGAAAGAGGCAGAGACATAGACAGGAGAAGCAGGCTCCCTGGGGGGAGCCTGATGTGGGACTCAATCCCTGGACCCCAGGATCATGACCTGAGCCAAAGGCAGATGCTCAACCACTGAGCTACCTGGTGCCCCTATTTTCTTTTGAAGTCACTCCTCTTTTCTTCTCTTTCAGTTCCAGTGTAGTTAATATACAGTGTTATATTAGTTATATTAATATACAGTGTTAGTTTCAGGTATATAATCTGGTGTCTCAACAATTTTATACATTAGTTAGTGCTCTTCATGACAAGTGTACTCTTAATCCACTTTACCTATTTACCCATCCCCCATCCATTTCCCCTCTGGTAACCATCAGTTTGTTTTCTATAGTTAAACTCTTAACTATGGAAAACAAGTTTTTTGTTTTTTGTTTTGTCTATTTTTTCCTTGTTCATTTGTTTTGTTTCTTAATTCTGCATATGAGTGAAATCATATGGTATTTGTCTTTCTTTGACTGACTTATTTCACTTGGCATTATACCCTCTAGATCTACCCATGTTGTTGCAAATGGCAAGATTTCTTTCTTTTTTATGGCTGAGTAGTATTCAGTTATACACACACACACACACACACACACACACACACACACACACCACACCTTCTTTATCCATTCATCTATTGATGGAAGCTTGGGCTACTTCCATAATTTAACTACTGTAAATAATGCTGCAATAAACAGAGATACATGTATCTTTTCCAATTAGTGTTTTGTATTTTTTGGGTGAATACCCAGTAATGTGATTCCTGGATCATAAGGTAGTTTCTTTTTTATTTTTTTGAGGAACTTCCATGCTGTTTTCCACAGTGGCCGCACCAGTTTGCATTCTTACCAACAGTGCAAGAAGGTTTTTTCACATCTTCACCAACACTTGTTTCATGTGTTTTTGATTTTAGCCATTCTGACCAGGTGTGAGGTGATATCTCATTGTGTGGTTTTGATTTACATTTCCCTGATAAGTGATGTTGAACATCTTTTCATGTGTCTATTGGACATTTGTATGTCTACTTTGGAGAGATGTTTGTTCATGTCTTCTGCCCATTTTAATCAGATTATTTTTTTAAAAAGATTTTATTTATTTGAGAGACAGCAAGCACTCAAGCAGGAGGGAGGGGCAGAGGGAAAGGGAGAGAGACAAGCAGACTTCCTGCTGGGTACAGAGCCCAACATGGGGCTCAATCCCAGGACTCCAAGATCATGACCTGGGCCAAAGTCAGATACTTATTCTGATTGAACTACACAGGCACCCCAGTTTTGTTTTTGTTTTGTTTTTAGTGTTGAGTTTTATCAGTTCTTTATATATTTTGAATAATAACTCTTTATTGGATATGTCATTTGCAAATATCTTTTCCCATTCTGTAGGTTGTTTCTTAGTTTTGATGATTTCCTTTACTGTGTAGAAATTTTTTATTTTGATGTAGTCCCAACAGTTTATTTTGCTTTTGTTTCCTTTGCCTCAGGAGATATACCTAAAAAAAGTTGCTATGGTCAATGTCAAAGAAGTTATTGCCTATGCTGTCCCAGGATTTTTATGATTTCTTGTCTCACATTTAGGTCTTTAATCCATTTTGAGTTTATTTTTGTGTATGGTGTAAGAAAGTGGTCCAGTTTCATTCTTTTGCATGTAGCTGACCAGTTTCCTCCCCACCATTTGTTGAAGAGACTTTCTTTTTCCCATAGCATGTTCTTGCCTCCTTTGCAGTAATTGACCATATAATCATGTGTTTATTCCTGGTCTCTCTAGTCTCTTCCATTGATCTATATGTCTATTTTTGTGCCAATACCATACTATCTTGATTACTATAACTTTGTAGTATATTTTGAAGTCTGGAATTGCGATGCCTCCAACTTTGTTCTTCTCTTCAACATTGCTTTGCTATTCAGAGTCTTTTGTGGTTCCATACAAATTTTAGGATTTTTTTTTTTTTTTTTTAGTTCTGTGAGAAATGCTTTTAGTATTTTGATAGGGACTGCATTAAATCTGCATATTACTTTGGGTAATATAGATACTTTAACAACACTTGTTCTTCTTACTCATGAGCATGGAATATCTTTCTGGTTATGTCATCATCAATTTCTTTCATCAGTATTTTATGGTTTTCACAATACAGATCTTTCACCTTTTGGTTAAGTTTATGCCTAAGTATGTTATTATTTTCAGTACAGTTGTAAATGGGATTGTTGTCTTAATTTCTCTTTCTGCTCCTTCATTATTAGTGTATAGAAATGCAACAGATTTCTATATATTGATTTTGTATCCTGTGGCCTTACTGAATTCATGTATCAGTTCTAGTAGTTGTGTGTGTGTGTGTGTGTGTGTGTGTGTGTAGCCTTTAGGGTTTTCTATATGTAGTATCATATCATCTGCAAATAGTGAAAGTTTTACTTGTTCCTTACCAATTTGGATGCTTTTTATTTCTTTTTCTTGTCTTTTTGTTGTGGCTAGGACTTCTAGTACTATGCTGGATAAAAGTAATGAGAATGGGCATCTTTCTCTTGTTCCTTATCTTAGAGGAAAATCTCAGTTTTTCACCATTGAGAATGCTATAATTGTGCGATTTTACATATGGCCTTTATTATGTTAAAGTATGTTTTCTCTAAACCTACTTTGTTGATGATTTTTATCATGAATGGATGCTGTGCTTTGTCAAATTTTTTTTTCTGCATCTATTGAAATGATCATGTGGTTTTTATTCTTTTTCTTGTTGATATGATGTATCATGGTGATGGATTCATGAATTTTGAACCACCCTTACATCCCAGGAATAAATCGCACTTGATCATGGTGAATAGTTTTTTTAAGTGTATTGTTGGATTTTTTTTTTTAATATTTTGGTGATGATTTTTGCACATGTTCACTAGAGGTATTGGCCTATAGTTCTCTCTTTTTTCTTTATCTGGTCTTGATATCAGGGTGATGCTGGTTTCATAGAATGAATTTGGAAGCTTTCTTTCCTCTTCTACCTTTTGGAATACTTTGAGAAGAATAGGTATTAACTTTTCTTCAAATGTTTGGTAGAATTCACCTGTGAAACTGTCATGTCCTGGACTTTTGTTGGTCAGGACATTTTTTGATTACTGATTTAGTTTCATTCCTTCCAATCAGTCTGTTCAAATTTTCTCTTTTTCCTGATTCAATTTTGAGAGGTCATATGTTTCTAGGAGTTTATCCATTTCTTCTAGAATGTCCAATTTTGTGGCATATAATTTTTCTTAATATTGTCTTATAATCCTTTATATTTCTGTGATTTCTGTGTCACTTGATATTTTTTTTCTTTCATTTTGATTTTGAGTCCTTCTCTTTTTTATGAATCTGGCTAAAGGTTTATTGATTTTATTGATCTTTTCAAAGAACTAGCTCCTGGCTTCGTTGATGTGTTCTATTGTTTTTGTTTAGTTTAGTTTAGTTTCTATTTCATTTATTTTTGCACTAATCTTTATCATTTCCTTCCTTTTACTGGTTGGGACATTTTTGTTTTCCTAGCTTTTTTAGGTAATATAGTTAAGTTATTTATTTGAGATTTTTCTTGCTTCTTGAGGTATCCCAGCTATAAACTGCTGTCTTAGAACAGCTTTTGCTGCATCCCAAAGGTTTCAGATCATTGTATTTTTATTTTATTTTGTCTCCATATATTTTTTGTTTTCCTCTTTGATGTCTTGGTTGACCCATTTATTGGTTCATAGCATGTTATTTAACCTCCGTATATTTTTGGTCTTCCCAGATTTTTCCTTGTGGTTGATTTCTATTTTCATAGAGTTGCTCAGAAAAGATGCATGATATGACTTCAGTGTTTTTGAATTTGTTGAGACTTGCTTTGTGGCTTATTATGTGTTCAATTCTGAAGACTGTTCCATGTGCACCTGGAAAGAATGTGTATTCTGCTGTGTTAAGATAGAGTGTTCTGAATATATTTGTTAGGTCCATCTGGTCCAATGTGTCATTCAAAGCCTCTTGGTCCTTGTTGATTTTCTGTTTGGATGATCAGTCTATTGATGTAAGTGGGGTGTGGGGTGTTAAAGTCCCCTACTGTTGTTGAGTTGCTATTGATTACTTCCTTTATGTTTGTTATTAGCTGCTTTATGTATTTGGGTGCTCCTATGTTGGGTGCATAAATATTTACTGTTGTTATATCTTCTTGTGGGATTGTCCTTTTCTATAATTATATAGTGTTCTTCTTTGTCTTTTGTTACAGTCTTTGTTTTAGTCTCTTTTGTCCGGTTCATTTTGCTACTTTGGCTTTCATTTCACATCCATTTGCATAAATGTTTCTCCATTCCTTCACTTTCAATCTGCGTGTGTCTTTAGGTTTGAAATGAATCTCTTGTAGGCAGAATATAATGGGTCTTGTTTTTTATCCATTCTGTCTCCCTATGTCTTTTGGTTGGACCATTTAGTCTATTTACATTCAAAGTAATTATTGATAGATATTATTGCCATTTTGTTACTTGTTTTTGTGATTATTTCTATTGATAGATATTATTGCCATTTTATTACTTGGTTTTTGTGATTATTTCTATAGTTCTTTCTTTCTTCGTTTCTTCCTGTGCTGTTTTCTCTCACAATAAGTTGGCTTTCTTTAGTGATATACTTGGATTCCTCTCTCTGTCTTTTTTTTTTTAACATATCTATTACTGGTTTTGGATTTGTCATTACCATTAGGTTTGTATTTAACATCTTCTGCATATAGCAATGTATATTAAATTGATGGTCATTTAAGTTTGAACCCATTCTTCACTTTTCTCCTCCCCCATGTTTTAGGTATATTGTATCATACATTACATCCTTTAATTTTATGAGTCCCTTGACTGATTTTTATACATATAATTTTACTGTTTTTGTGCTTCCTACTTTTTCTATTCCTACTTATAGTCTTTCCTTTCCACTCAGAGTCTTCTTTAACATTCTTGTAGGGTTAGTTTAGGGGTGATAAATTCCCTTAACTTTTGTCTAGGAAACTCTCTCTCCTTCTGTTCTGAATGATAGCCTTACTGGATAGAGTATTCTTGACTAAAAGTCTTTTTCTTTCAGCACTTTGTATGTATCACGCCCCACTGATTTCTGGCCTGCAAAGTTTCTGCTGAAAAACCAACCAGTAGACTTTTAGGGTTTCCCTTATACGTAACTGTTTTTTTTTTTTTCCTGCTATCTCTGTGGGATTGTTTGTTGTGTTGTCTCTTTAAAGGCAGGACTCAATTTCCTATTGTCCTCCCAGCATTCTAGGAGCTGAACCCACTGATTTTTAAAGCTCAAGGTATGAAGCTCCACTGATTGTAAGAAGTTGTGAACTTTTCAAAGTCCAATGTTGTAGGGATTTGTCATCCCTGTGTGTATCCCTCATTCCTGGGGTGCCTGGTGAGGGGGTCTGTTCCTCTGCCCTCTCTGTGTCTGCCATACCCCTCCCTTCTGTGGACAATCCCTGGAGTCTGTTTAGCTCCCAACATTGTCTCCACCCTTCCTACCCTCTTTGACGTGGCCTCTTCTCTACATTTAGCTATGGAGAATCTGTTCTGCCAGTCTTTGGGTCATTTTCTAGGTTTTTTACACTAATGTGGATGCTATCTAGTTCCATTTATTGTGGGGAGATGAGTTTAGGATCCTCCTACTCTGCCATCTTCTCAATAAAAAAAGAAAAAAATATATATATATATTTTTAGAAAAAATATTTTAAGATGAAAGCCCAGGAATAAAATAAAAATATTTTAAGATGAAAGTCCAGAAATAATATTGATTCTATAAAAATTAGCTATATATGCCATTGAAAAATAATATAGATTGATTCAAGAGAGATTATTGGGGTTAGCATGACATTGTGAAAAGACCTAGATCTTCGATTTGGTTTCATCATGGATTTATGTGGTTTGGGGGCAGTATCTTAATTTCAGCATCTATTTCCTTATTTGATAAATGGTTATATGGCTATAATAGCATTTACGCCCAATATAAAACTGTTTGTGTGGATAAACAGTGCATCTGTTAGAATGGCATGAATGGGTTTTCTGGCATGAGGGTGGAGAGGAGGAAAAGAAGGAGGGGTGAAGAAAGAAGACCATATTTGCTTTCTGCAAAGTCCATGGGAAGACAGAAGGAGAAGATTTAAAAAATTGTGCAGTTTTTGTGAAGGGAAGAAGAGAGAGGGAAGGTTCGACTGCGGGAAATTTGTTTTGCAATTTCTTGCTTTACTAATGAGAAGAGCTGGGCATGGTGCCCCTCTTCATGAATCAAATTGTGATGAACACTGTGTACTGTTTGCTCTTCAAAGGCAGGAACCACAATGCTGTTGTTTCTCTTCTTCCTAGCACATCCAGACTGGACACTGAAACAGAGCTGGTTTTTAATAAATGCCTGTTGAATGATGGATAAAGGAATGAATGGATCCAAGGTATAATTTTACCACATGAGGATACAAAGCAATATCCTGATGAATGCTTTTTGCATGAATGAAGTGAGCACATAACTCATACTCAATGATTGTGTAATTAGGTTAATTTGAAGACTACAAAGTATACAAATACGTGGGTACTAAACAGTTAAAGTGCAGAACCCCAGTGAGACAGCAGGTAGACTGTTTTCAACTCTTGCCAATACTGCTGCTGCAACTAGGGATGATTAAGAATTTGTTTGTATGATAAAGGAAGCGACGATGTAGATGTAGTTTGGAGACTTCCAGGTAATATAGGAATCTCTTTTGTACTTTCAATATGAAGATTTGTCTTGTAAAATCTAGAGCAATTTTTAAGATCCTTATTGCCACAGTAATACAGACAGTGTTTGCACATTATACATTGGAAAAGAACAGCAGCCCCTATAAAATTGGGTGAATTTGTAGACATGTTCAGAGCTTTTAAATAAGGTATTTAAAAGCATGACCTTGAAGCATTTGCCAAAAATTTAGACTTTAAAGAAGTGTAAACCCACTAGGGCCACCTTTTTTCACTGTTGATGCTCTGTTTACATTTGATGAATGAATAAGTGAATGAAGGGAAATTTGGTCAGAACTTCTTGAATCTTCTATTCTTCTATTTCAGCTTGCCAAAACACTAACTCCTAGAGAGATTGGATAAATAGCAGAATGAGTAGGTGGAAGATTGTGATATGTAACAGCTCCACTTACAGATATGTTTAGGACTTGGCATGGAAGAATGTAGTTATCTGCAGACCTGGACAAGTTTTTCCCCACCACCTGAAAGTTCATGTTATTCCATTTTGCTTTTATGAAAGACCTACATTAGTGTCTTTTTTTTTTTTTTTTCTAACCAAAGAAAATTAGAAGAGGACTTTCAGTTTTATGAAGTGGCAATTGCTTCTTCTCTTTATACCATTTTGGGCTTAGAAGATATTTTATAGTAACACTCTACTTTTGATAGTGGAGGAACACTATTTTTATTTAAGAACAAAGAAGAATTTTAGCTACTATAGGGAACAACCAAAGGTAAGCAGGGTATAGATATGACTCAGGAAGTCATTTCACTAAGACTATGCAGTCATGAGATGTGTTTTAGGGGTAAAGAATGAGAATATTTGAATTTTTGGGTCACCTTTGTGGAAGGATATTTTAATGCAAATTGATGAGAGTTTACCACCATAAGGTAGAGACACGTACCAAAAGCCTTGCTGGCCTTACGGTCTTAGAGTAAGAGAAAGAGGAGCAATAGCACTGGTAATGCCAAGCCACTTGAATTGTCTGAGCTCTCTTACACATTTTTGTCCTTAGATATGCTTCTGTTCATTTTACTTTGTCCTTCTACTCTGCCAGGAAGGCTCTTCATTAGGACCCTGATCACCGGTTACTTCTGGGTCAGAGTCTTCAGTGACTCTCCAAGCTATTTCTTTTCTTCATTCCTAGCACATTGGACATTTGTTTTTACAGCACTCTTTCATATATGATTATGGAGCGCCTACAATGTACCAAGGTGAACAAGGTGAAATTGTTGTTTGTCAGAGGTTCACAGTCCAGTAAAGGAAATAACATTTACAGTAGACTAACTAGAAGAAGGCTATGGGACATATGCTGTCGAAGGCAATTTGTTGGGAAGTGGGGCATATTCAGACGATTTCAGAAAAGTTTAGGTAAATATAGGGAAGCTAGAGGTGGCTGTGAGTACATTTCTAGCATTTTCAGCATGTAACTGCCCCATGTTGAGTTCTTTGAATTACACCTGTAATATAATATAATATAATATAATAATATAATATAATATAATATATAATATATAATATAATAAATATAATTCTATATATAATTCTTTATATTACACCTGTAATATAAATCATACATTGACAGATAACATTAAAGAAAACTGCATGGAACCCTGGCCAGCCCCATCCCATTTGCTTTCATGTTTGATCCAGACATATTTGTTTTACAGCTCACTCTCATCTAACAGATTTTAAATTCCTGACTCTGTATCTCCACTGAGATAGAAATCCACCTCTAGCCCTCCTTGGGTTGTCAACACTTCCCGATTCTTTCTTACACTGCTGCTAGTTTAGCTTTCTCATCCAGCTCTGGTCTCTTCCAGGTCAGTTCACTCCTCTTTAGGCCCTAACACCACAGGTAGCCACCCCCACTTGGTTCCTTGGCTGGTACCACAATCCTCCTGGGAGGTTGGGCTTTCTGTCACCCATCTGGGTAGAGAGCTACTTCTGCTTCATTTTTCTACTGTGCCTGCTAAACAGGCCTGGGTGAGAAGACATAAACATGGGCACAGGGGACAGCAGATGCCTATGCTGATAGGCACAGAACACAAAGAAGTAAATTTAGGAGGCACAGTGGTGTATGTTTCTGCTCTTGAGGTTAGAAGGTAAGGCAGAGTTATACATACTCTCTGTGTCTTAGAAACACCTGAGGAGAAAGGGCAGAACTAGAGATTCCTGTGCATATCTCTCCTCCCTGAGATTCTGATTCAGTTGTTTTGGCAGATGGCCTGGGCACTGACAAATTTTGAAGCTCTCTGAAGGATTCTGCTGTGCAGCCAGAGTTGAAAACCACTGAGCTAAGGGTATGTATGATGCGTTTCCATCTCAAAGTTCTTTTTCTTATGAACTGGCCCTGGTTAAGTGGACTGAGTTTGCTACCTAACTCAATCTCCCCCATGTAATTGATACTGCTCCCAGGTCCCCACTGCTAGGGATTTGGAAAACAGTGGCACTTCCCTCATGGATCTTTGTTTTACACCACCCATAATGTGGCCTTGTGCTGTCATTGGATCTAGAACTAGAGCTTGAACTAGACTTGAATGTCTTCTAATAAGCCCTAAACTCAAGTTGTGAGCTGTCTCTTGAAGACCATCCTCACATTGGTTTCAGAGATTGACAACTAGAAGTCATCTATCTAAATACTTGGAAATTCCTGAATAGGTGCTGCCATTTTCTTTGTGCAGTGCTTAATTATTTATTTTTTGTATGTGTATGTAGTGCTTTTCAACAGAGATACATGTCAGAGCCACCCTGGGGCAATTTGTCTAGATACTCATACCCATTGTGACCAGCTCCCCCAAACAGAATATTGAGTCTATGAAGACCCATGATAGCACTTGTGCATACTTGGTCAGGAAAAACTTCCCAGATTCCCAGATAGCCCTAATAGTCCAGACCCTGACTGATTTTCTGCTAAAGGTGATTGAATTGGAACCAGCATGATTTGAACATTACCTGTAAGACATCATCATATTTGAACTTTCAATATGAAAAGTATATCCATTTATGATGGAAACTGCTAGGCTAGCTGCCCACCAAATGTGTTCATTTCCTCTTCCATGGGGAGAATAGATCCACTCTTAATCCACGAGGACTGATAGACTGCTATTTGAAGGATTTCATCATGGACCTGCCTTCCTTCCATGGCCACAATGAAGATTCTTATCCTTACCAAGATGGCAGAACACAGCACATAATAATTAGCTGTACTGTGTTCATTAGGGAAATTCCTGCCTTTACAATTGATATAAAATTTGACCCTTTAATTCCACATATATATTTATGTCATGAATCTAGAAGACACAGTTCAAAATCCTGCTTGTCTGGAACCATCCATCCTCTACTCCTTATCCTTATACTAAATCCAATATAGAAGGAATGTAGCTTCTTCTATATACAACTTTACATTCCATGTATCTCAACACTGCTAAATTTATGTATAATTATTTACAAATTCCCTCCATACAAAAAACTCTGCAGCTTCTCCTCCAATTTTGTTTTGCTGCACCTCAATTATTATCACAACTTCAATATCTGGAAGGTACCTAGAAAAGTTGTCAGTTACTTAAGATCTGTCAGACACCCTTTTCTATGTCAAGAAGTAGTTCAGTGCCTAATTCTTACATACTCTAAGCATCAGAAAACCAAGCTACATGGAAGAAACCTTATATTCCTGTACAAATTCAGAACCTGTCCCAGACAAAATATGGTGGACTATTCTTTAGAACTATTTAAAATCAATAGAACTAATGGCATTCCATTTTCACTATCCTGTGGCTATGGACCTACCCTGGCTTTCACTGTTCCTTGTCACATTTGCCCCTCAGAAATTCTGCTCCACACCCCCCTCACCCTCACCCTCCAATTCTTGGTGTAGCCCTCAGAATCTAAGAGAAGAAAAATATGTGGGAGTAGACTTCACCACCACAGAGACCAAGAGTGCCTTCCAATATCTGATTCCAGGGATTGATATGGGCCTCAGCCCACCACTCATCCCAACAATTACTTACTCATGCCAGTGTGTGCAATCCAGCATATCCAGGGTGGTCTCAAGACCTACTGCCTGGGGAAAAGCCATGGGAGAAGGGCATGTGCCAACTTTCACCTAGCCTAATTTTGATATGGAGCCAACTATCAACAAAAGCTGCAAAGGCTAGTTGATAGTGTTCAGGACTACCAATGGCACCCTCCTCTTTGATTCTGACTGCTTGTCCTCACTCTCTCCTCAAAGTCAGCCTCATATCTGATTTCAACCACCACTTGCACACCTTTCTAGATTGGTCATGCTTTCTACCTCTCCCATCAGGATTTTGGACTTCTGCTCTCCTCTATGTCTTCTGGTTTAGCTTACCCAACCCACTTGCCTTAGTCCATCCAGGTTGCTATAATGAAAATATCATAGATTGGGTGGCTTAAAAACCAAACATTTATTTTTCACAGTTCTGGAGGCTGGGAAATCTAAGATCAAGGCCCTGGCAGATTTGGTGTCTAGTGAAGGCTGCTTCCCGGTTCATAAGCATCTTCATGCACTTTTTCCTCAAAATATATCTAAAATAGAAAAATCATTTAAGGGAATACATCTTTCTGCATTATAAGAGTGACAGTTTGGGGGAAGAATTTAATCTACATCTTGAGAAAAAAAAATGGAGTCTCAAAACAGCCAATGTTTGATATATGAAGCTGACTACTTATAAGTTGGCCATAATATGGAATTGAAGTACAGCATTCAAATGGAGTTTATAATGTGGACATAAAATGAGGAAGCTGATTAATGTAATCAATAATAGTTACATGCTACAACAAATAACAATAGATGTGAAATCTAAGGTGAATGCAGTTTGAAACTACAGCCACAGCAACAACTGAATTATTTTTTCCCAAAAAGCTGAGGAAAATTGGCAGGTGAAAATTTCAAGATATTAGAATTTCTGTTGGAATGATGAAGAGAAGGGGTAATCAGCTTATAAAATGAAGGTGGACAAGTCAGGTGACACTGTGGAAAATCTGTAAAGCTAGAAAGTTTCATTGTGGAGCTCTCTCATGGGTAAGAAAAGTGATGAAAAGTGGAAAAGTGCAAACAATGCTAAGGCATCAAAAATGAAGAAACAAAACATTTAATGGCAGACATGGTAGCTCAGAGAGTGAATAGCACAGTCATATTTTGAAAAGTGCAAGCGTTCTAGGGCTTACAGATACACTGTTGTGCCATACAAAGCTTTTTGAACACTGTATGAGGGAACCTTTGGCAAACAGGATGAAGGAAGGAAGAAAAAAATATCAAAGACTAAGAGATATTAGAAATTGGAGACCACCACCATTGCTTATAGTATATTATCATAGATTTTCCCTGTAGGACTACCTGCAATGGTCGGCTGGGTCAACAAAGGACATGTCACAGTGTGTTGTGGGGTAGGGAGAACATGAAGGAAAATCCCAGAACATTCCAAAGGAAAAGGTAAATAGAATGTGTGTTATGTTTGGATTAATAATAGGCTTTTGTTTGATCTAACAAACTATGATTGTTTTTCTTTAAGACTATGCAAAAATATACAGTGCTAATAAGATATGTTGAAAGATCTTTAAATTATTCTCAGGCCATGTGGCTAGCATATGTGACTATTTCTAAAATCATTGATTAGAAAGGGTAGGAAATGAAAGCACTAAGGCAATGAAAAATGGTTCCCAATTCATGGCCTTATTCTATGCATTTAGTCTGTTGATCATTTCTGTATTAATAGGGTTCACCCAGAGAAGAACAAGTAGGACACATATATTAAGAGATGGATTTTAAGGAATTGGTTGCACAATAGTGGAGCTGGCTAGGCAAGTTCAAAATTCCTATGGCAAGCTCTCAGGAAGGGTAGCTAGAACTCCCAGGTAGGGGATGAAGCTGCTGTCCTCAGGTAGAATTCCTTCTTCTGGGCCTTTAGTTTTGCTCCTAAGGCCTTTCAACGATTGATTCAGGCCCACACAGATGATCTAGGATGATCTGCCTTAAAGTCAACTGATTATGGACTTTAATAACATCTATAAAATACTTCCATGGTAATAGCTACACTAATGTTTGATTGAATGTCTGGAATTTTAGCCTGGCCAAGGTGACACATCAAGAGAGTAGCAAACTCTCTTAAGAAAATTTGGCAAGAATGAACTGTTATATGAAAAGGGATAAAATTATAGAAGCTCAGTCAGGGCACATGCTAGTCACTTATTCTGACAACAAAAGAAAGAGAGAATGCATTTATAGTGTATGACTGCGATATGAGAAATGCTGGATAGTACAAAGTCATTAATTCACTCACTTCATCATTCACTTACCCATGTACTTCATCAACAGTTGTTTCTAGCTAATGTATGAGACGCTGAGGTTATAACAATATGGCACAGCTTCTTCCAATAAGTAGGTCTCAGGCTGGGGAGTGAATCACAGAAGTAGAAAGACATTTACAGGATGTGTGTGTTAGATATAGAAGTGTGTATATGCTATGGGAACAGCAAGGCAGAGCAATGAGGATGGTAGATATTGCATTGAAAGTATAAAATGGTGATATGCTAGTGAGAATTCTAAACATACATGAAAAGGAGATGAATAAAGCAAATGGTAATAAAATAAAAGAAGTAAAAAAAAATGACAAGCATGGGAGGGTAACATTTCTTATGCTAATTTTTCTCTTACGTATTCATGATGTGTGTCTCCCCGAAAGAGTATGTGTGATCCTACCAGCAGTAATGAAGATCCTTTTATGGCCTGTGGAAAAGTAGCACAATCTCAGAGGGCAACTGTACGTCTGCTAGACTAGAGGGAAAAGAACATACTGTATAGAATTTTTTCACACCTCAGGATTACCGAATTTCAACTTTAAGAAACCTGAAGATAAGAATGATTGTTGAGTGTATGGGTAACCGAAATACCAGGCGCCTGAGTCAGCTCAAAAGACTCCACTGGAAAGAAATAATTTTTATAGTGAATAGATCTATCCTCAAAGGCACTAATTTACATTTCCTCCTTTTCCCCTCTGCCCTTCCAAAATAGATCCTCTCTGTATTAATTTGGACTCTTGGTTGCAAATAACAAAAATCAAACAGACTGAACAAAAAAATGATTATTGGTGAGAATGCAGGAATAAATCATAGAACCAAGGGTGGGCAGGTAGCCAGCTCCCAGGAAGAGGCTGGACCTGGAATTTTTACCCTGTCTCTCCTCCTCTTTTTTCTGCTCATTAACTGCATTTTCCCTGGGGATCCAGTGGTCTTTGATCTCCAGTCCACAAGATGGGTTATTTGCTACATCGAGGAATACTTGCTCCAGAGTGAACCATTATAGCTGTAACTACACGCAGACATTTTCCTGGTTCCACTTCTGACTGGCTTAGTTTGGATCAGGTATCTGCCCTATCTAACAGATATGGCCCAAGGCTGCGCCTAGAGAGAACATGAAGTCTGTAATAAGAGAGATGGGTGATTCAGTAGTTAAACCTCTCCAGGGAAGTCCAGGGAAAGAGAAAGGAGAGGTGGAGGACACGATATACTTTTAGTATCATGTGTGAACTTGATTCTTATCCTTATTCTTTTTCATCCCTACCTGTGGGTGGGCCTTATTTTCATAGCCCTAGAAAATTAATGTACCTGATATCCATAGTGAAATCTTCAGGAAACAACAGCCAGTGTGCTTCACTTGTTTATCCATTTTAGTAGAACCATAGTAACACATTGAATTAAGCAGCTACCCTTCCTTTTTCTAAGATTTTATTTTACTTTTTATTTATTCATGAGAGGCACAGAGAGAGAGAGAGAGAAAGAGGGAGAGAAAGAAAGAGAGAGAGAGGAGAGAGGCAGAGGGAGAAGCAGACTCCATGCAGGGAGCCCGACATGGACTCGATCCCAGGTATCCAGGATCAGGCCCTGGGCTGCAGGCGGCACTAAACTGCTGGGCCAACGGGGTTGTCCCCCTTCCTTTTTCTTCACTTCAATCCACCTATGCCAGGAATTAAGAAATAAAAACCCAGTCAGTCATTCTGTCTTCACTTAACTCCTATGTGCGTAGCTTTGTGGAGCTCAATATCAGGGATACAAAGGAAGAACAAGACATGGATCTTGTTAAAAAAAAAAAAAAAGAAAGAAAAAAGGCTTATCTATTGGAGGAATAAAAGGGAAGGTTGAGAATAAATCTGCATTACATCAGATACATATTCTAATATAACACGTTACTATGATATATAAATATCACAAAGTACTAGAGGGATAACATACTTGGGACACTGTCCTCCCCAGGCCTCATGTTATCTGCCAGGGCAGACTTAGGCTCAGAGTGGGGGAAAAGCAACCCCTGCCCCTTGCTTCCTGCCTCCTTCCTGAGGGAGAGAAGAGAAAGGTTGGTGCAATTGGGGTTAGAAGCCCTGAGAAATGCCTGGCTGGGGAGAAAGTGAACATGAATACTGAAATATTTCTGAACCTGACTAGTGGTTTTTGAAATCAAATTTATTAGACTTTTCTCTCCATTATGCCATACTGTCTCTCCATAGATGTATAAATGATGGTAATTGCTCTATTTTTCTGAGCTTTAGCCCTAGTAATAGTCTTATAATGATAATATATTTTACATGGTAATACCCTAATAAGAATACTACATATAAGATTAGGTGAATTGTATTTGACAAATTTAATTTTAAAAAGCCAACAGGAAAAACCACATCCCAATGAGATTAAATGCTGACTTAAGTCCTCAAAGCAGGAAATTGCTAGGTTAATTTTGCCTTTATCACTACTCCACTCCGTATTCCCAGAGGGCTTTGCAGCTGCTCTCAGAGCCTGCACCCCAGAGCCTCTGAAAGCACCTGTTGGCTCCTGGGTGAATGGCAGTGAACTTCAAAGTGAGTTTCTCCACTCTTATTACCGATCTCTCAATGAACCCTATAAAGATTAGTTGAAATTTATCTTATTTAAAAAAAAAACATTTTGTTTATTTAAGTAAGAGCAAGAGATAGAGAGAGAGACCATGAGCGGGGTGAGGGGTAAAAGGAGAGGAGGAAGCAGGCTCCATGCTGAGCAGGGAGTCCTATGCAGGGCTCCATCCCAGGATCCTGGGATCATGACCTGGGCTGAATGCAGATATGTAACTGAGTGAGCCACCCAGGCGCCCCTGGTCAGTTAAAATTTAAGTGAATGAATTTAGAGGTTTGTGGGGGAAAGAGTATCAAAAGGTTTAAAAATAATGTAATATCTTCTGGCCCTGGATTATTTTCTCTTTTAATATATAGTTCAACAGAGCAAAATCTGTTTGTTTTTGACGGGAAGGGGCTATATGATTTTTCTGTGTATCAGCAGTTTCAGAAGCTGGGTTTTATTTAAAAAAAAAAACTCAAAAAGTACTGTAAAATTCTTATAGCTAAATTCGAATTTTGAAAGCAGATGTATCATGTACTTTTAGGAAGATGGAATGGAATCTCCCTCAGATATTGTACCACAAAGGGAGATTGCTTCCTAAGGTGTAAAGGAAGCAACTTTTGTTGTAAGGACTCACTGGAAAAACAGCCCCAATTCTATTATAACAAATATAAATAGAAATTATAATATTTCCCCTCTCATCTGTAATTGTACTCAGTGTAGTACATAGGATATTTCAGTTTGAGTTTATAATTTTTTTTTAAGATTTTATTTATTTAAGAGAGAGTGAGAGAACTGGGGGCAAGAAGAGAAGAGGAAAAGGGAGAGAGTCTTAAGCTGACTTGCAGGGCTTGATCTCATGACCCTGAGATCACGACTTGAACTGAAACCAAGAGTAGGGTGCTTAACTGATTGTGCCACCCCAGCGCCCCTATAATAGTTAATTTTATGTGTCAACTTGGTTGGGCTCAAGTGCCCAGACACGTGGTCAAACATTATTCTGGATGTCTCTGTGAAGGCAGTTTTGGATGAGATTAACACTTAAATTGGTGGACTTTGAGTGAAGCAGATTGCTCTCCATAATGTGGGTGAGCCTCATCTAATCATTTGAAGGCCTGGACAGGAAAAAAGACTGGCTGGCCCTGGCAACAGAAAATTCTGACAGCAGATGGTCTTTGGACTTGAATTGCAGTGTGGCTCTTCCTCAGGTCTCTAGCCTACAGGCACCCCCTTTCAGATTTTGGACTTATCAGCAATCATTATTGCATGAACCAAATCCTTAAAAATTTTCTCTCTCTCTCTCTCTCTTTCTCTCTCTCTCTCTCTCACACACACACACACACACGCACAGACACACACACACACACCCCTCCTATTGGTCTATTTCTCTGCAGAACCCACTAATACGGAGGTTGAGCTTCATTATTTAAAAAAAAAAAAAAAAGAAAAAAGGTAGCTCCTTTTAAGAGTAGTTCCCTTTAAGAATTTATGTAAATGGTATAGACTCTGTTACTTCCTTGAAAACACTCCCTCTTGAACGTACAAGTTTATAAATCATTTAAAAGGTGCTTTATTTAAATAAGCACTTAATGAATTGGAACAAAAGCTGTAGTAAGAAGTAAATTATGTTGGACACATTTTACCAAGTATTAGATTGTGAACTCATGGAAGACAAGGTCATTTGCATTGTATGAGTTCAATCTCTCATCTATTGTATTGAACCTTACAAAATTACCAATATTTGAGTGTGTTGGACCTATTTAAAAAAAGTAATTGGGTATGATTTAATCCAATACAAGTATATCATATATTTTTATATGATAATGGGCAGAAAAGAGTACTTCCAGATTCTTTCCCCATATAGTCTCCTTCATTTAGAATCAATTTTTTGTTTGTTTGTTTGTTTGTTTTAGGACCAATGAGATAAGTATAAGATGAAGGTAATCAAATACTTTATATGAAGAATATGCAAACTTGGGCAAGATGATGGATTCTTTTAAGTATTTTTCATCAAATTCTGAGATTTCAGCTTTCTGGAGTATACTGCAACACCCCTGGAATCATAGGTACAATCTATTCCCCCCCCTAATGTATAGCTTCTTGCCTAAGTCACCATTCTAATCAAGTGAACTGGCTATGTGCCAGGTATTCATGCTGATGCTATTGAAGTGCTAGTTGATGTTCAGTGTACCTCCTAAATGATATTGATAAATCTGCACAAGAAGAATTTATGACATCTTTCGTGATCCCTAGTAGGGCAAGACCCATAACTGTATCATACTGTACCAGTTTAGAAAGCTCATTTTCCTTTCTTTTTTTTTAAGATTTTATTTATTTATTCATGAGACACACAGAGAGAGAGAGAGAGAGAGAGAGAGAGGCAGAGAGAGAAGCAGGCTCCTTGCTGGGAACCTGATGTGGTGCTTAATCCTAGGACCCCAGGATGATGACCTGAGGCAAAGCCAGATGCTCAACCACTGAGCCATCCAGGTGCCCCACTCATTCTCCTTTCATCTTCACATAAACATCATAGAATGCATTGTCTTCCCCATATTTATAATGGATATGATGCAGCCTAGAGAGCCAAACTCACTTGCTGAGGTTACATAACTTAATGGAAGGAGCTGGAACTATAAATTACTCCAGGCACTGTTGCTTTACCGTCTAGAGACTGATTTCCAATTCCAGCTTTCCTGCAACTTGTTCTCCTTCCAATTTAGTTCTGCCCATTTCGTGGATTAGCTCATCACTGGACCACATACTGCTTATGCAGCAGGATTCTGTTTACATTTTCAAGGCTGTTTCCAAGGAAAATCTTAGCACTTCCCTGTTCACTATTCTGGTGAATAGTCTTGGCTGTGTCTGGGCTTGTTCTTGTTCCAAAATGCAGTGCTGTCTTAGTAAACTGTCCGTAAAGTGTGTGCACTTTGAAAGCATAGCCACCTGCACACAGTAGAGCTGAAAATGTGGCATCAGAGCAGCTGGCTGGTCAAAACACAACCTCCCTTGCCTAGTGCATTTGAGGAAAAGACAACATCAGGATACCTATGTAGCTGCTGTATAGTAAGTTGAGTTTAGAAACTGTGGGAAATGTGGGAAGAAAAATTTGTGAGGGATTTCTAAAGGCCCTGCCTCAAGTGCTGGAGAACAGCAGAGAGTAAGTGGGAAATATGTGGCGGTATACCAACCTGGCTGTTAACTACAGTGAACAGAAGAATCCTTTACCAGCGAAGGTGCAGAGGGATGATTAGTTTCAGAGAACATGCCCCGGAGGGCAAGAGCTATACCTAACTCTGATTTGTGTCTACCTAAGGACTGTGCATTGGACTCAGACACTTGGATTAGAAGAGAAAAATTGTCAAAATCAGCAGAATGTTCTTTGTGGTCACAGAATAACACTGACTCCAGTTAAGGCAAAATTACCCATTTCTTTTCAATATGTTTTAGCACCCATGCCGGCATCTTTTATTCTTTGAAGGGAAAAAATTGCAATTCTCTTTTGCTATTTGGATTATCTGAATAGAAGACTGACTCCACCACTGCATAAACTCAGAGTTTGTGAATATATCTTCAAATATAGTTCACAATCTCCCTCATCATAGATTTTCTTTCTTGTGAATTTATTTTTAAATCTTTTGCCTAGATATTTATAGTTGCTTAATACTTTCTAGCTTAGTGCCAAAGGGGCAATTTCTGGCCTGAAAAAGACATTAGCAGACAAGAATACAAGATCAATCTCTTATCTTACTAATTACCACCCATTCCTGCTGACAAAATCTTGAGGTCTTAAAGAGAAAACAAGCAATTTACCTGAAAAGCTGAGGTAAGATATGTGTGCACTCTGTCAGAGGAATTTTACTTGGCTGGGTTCACTCTGTCAGAGGAATTTTCAGTGCTGACTTTCTGGTTGGCATAACTTAAAACAGCAACGGAGGTAATGAAGCCACCTCTGGCCTTGAGTTTCGCAGCTAGTAAATTGAGCCTCAGAATCCCCATATGTAAAACTGTGATAATCAGAGCTACTTTATAGTATTTGAAGATCAAATGAGATCATGAATGAGAAATCCTTTGTAAGCTGTAAAGTACTGTAAGAGTTTAGCAATGATGATGATGATGATGATGATGATGATGATGATGGATAAGATTTGGGAATATTAGTCTCTACACTGTTAGTTTTAAGGTGCTCTTTTATTTTTTTGTCCTCTTGAGATGAATCAACTTGTTTATAGATATTACAATAAGAACACCCCCCCCACACACACACAATTCTCTGTATATTTTCTTTCTGAGAATTGCCAAGATTGGTTTTAAAAATGACTACATAGAATTTTAAGAGAAGTTGGCATACTATGGCCCAGCTACCTGTTTTTGTAAATAAAGCTTTATTGGAACACAGTTTGCTCATTTGTTTTCAAATTGGCTATGGCTTCTCTTAAGCTATAGCATCAGAGTTGGTTTCTTGTGATAGACTGTAAGGCCGGAGAAGCCTAAAATATTCCCTGTCTGGCCATTTACAGAAAATATTTGGTGCTACTTGAATTAAATCAAAGGATTTGGCAAAATAAAATAAATTTTAACATCTTATTGTGAGCATATTCTTTAATATTCCTAGTGGCTCATTGAAATGGACATTTTGATACACTAGTGGTGACAAAGTAAATTGGGGTAGCCTTTCTAAAGGTCAGTTTGACAATATGTATCAAGAGTTCAAAGAATTCTCATCTAATTTTAGTCACTGAATGCAAATGCAATGAATATTAACAGTACTGACTTTTGAGATATGGTACTTCAGATGATTTTAAAAGCAAAGAAAGGATGCCTGGGTGGCTCAGCGGTTTAGCTCCTGCCTTCGGCCCAGAGTGTGATCCTGGAGTCCTGGGATCGAGTTTCCGCGTTGGGCTCCCCGCATGGAGCCTGATTCTCCCTCTGTCTATGTCTCTGCCTCTCTCTCTCTCTGTGTCTCTCATGAATAAATAAATAAAATCTTGAAAAAAAAGGAAAAGAATTTGTTGGAGATCAACATCTTAAAAAAATAGCAAAGAAAACTTTTTCTAATTTTTAGAATCCCCTGCTGTCATTTGAGAATCTTCATAAGAACCAAATAAAAATATTAACATACCAATTTATGCAATATTTGGGGGGAAAATCAGCCCCTACCCAGTGCCATTAAGTAAGTCACTGAGTCCTGCCCTGCCCAGCAGAGCAAGCCCTGCAGAGCCCACTCTGGCTGGCTGAGCGCCCCAGGGCAGGGCCTAGGGCCAAGGCAGCTGGAGCAGCTGTGGGCAGCTCCGGTGAGGCTCTCCCCACTTTGCTGCAGAAACTGAAGATAACATTTGCCTGTTGTCACACAGTTACTATGCTTGTGCTGGACCTGAGTCCCAAGATCTGTGCTTTTTCCCCTATTTTGCTATGCTGTTTAAGATGGCTGTGACCTTGAACTCAAGTGTAAATAAAGGTTGGTATTCCCTCCTTAAAAAAAAAAAAATGTTATCACTTATAGAGCTATGGAGTGAAGTTGTTTGATATGTGGACAGGCAGCTTGCATTTTATTTTGCAAGTTTAGAAGCTTTTTAGATTTCCTTTAAATTGAACAGGTCCTGGATTCCAAGTCCCTCTATGTACCTATCAAATGTTTCTTCTCTTGTTATTAATAGACACATACACCCGCACAAACACACATATTCAGGACAATGCAGTATTAGTAACAAAATTATTGTTATTTCAACTTCTCTTTTTCTAGAGCAATTAATTTCATGTGGAAAGTTCTTGTGTTCAACTAACAGTCTCTTTTCCTTGACAGAAAAGAATGACGGAAAAAAAAAAAAAGGAAAAGAAAAGAATGACAGTGGTTGAATGCATTTTTGTAAAGATTCAGTAAAAAAAATGTTTCTGGTAGAACAGCTAAAATTGCAATGGCAAATTTTGCCCCCAAAAAAGAAAATAAATAAAGAAATGAAATAAAAGTTTTGTGCCCTTGCTATGGTTTAAAAATGATTTTGTACTGGAATCTATTTGCATTTATCATTCTTTTATAGTCAGGAGTAGTTCCCTTCATTTGTGTCTTACATTCTTCTTCCAGGGATGACTGCATCAGAGAAAGTGGTAACTCATGGCAACCAGGCAGTGTGTAAGAGGGCCAAACTAATTTGGAGGTGTACTTAATATTTTCTTGGTGAGAAAACCTTGTGGAAGTGATTTTCCTTTTCCCTATTTTCATAATTCACAAGTAATGCACTGTGGAATATCATAATGAATGTGTTGTGAGATATACTACTAGTAGATGGAACCAAGTTAACAACTTTTGAAGTTCAGTTTCAAGGTCTTATAGCTGTAATAGAAGGTCTGGGGTCTTCTAAGTATGTAATGCAAAAGCTGGATGAGTCCTTATTAAAAGTGTGTGTTTTCTCACACTTAGAGGTGGAGTATTAGTGATTACAAACTGACTTTTGCTTTAGGAGTCAACAACCAAGCTCATGAAAAAAATAGACTGTGTATTCTGTATATCTATTGATTGAGATAAACATGCATGCACAAATATGATTTATAGGTAAACATGCCTCTGAGTATTGATGGAGTGCTGCTTTTTCAGATGGACTAGATGCCCTGATGAAAAATTCTAAAAGAGACCTGTTTTTTTTTTCCCATTAAATACACAAGCATGCCACAAGGTGTTGTTTTAGTATGGAAATGGAATGAGTATTGTTTCTACTTTTACTGTTAATATTTTCTCCTGAAAAATAGAAAAGCTTGACAAACTAGTAAATCTAAGAATATAGGTAAAAGCATGAAAAAGTTAGGACATAGGGGGAAGGGCTTATTGTACTTCTTTCCCGAGAACAAGACTTGATAACAACACTTTTCAAAGAAAAAAGAAACCATTAAATCCTTAAGAATTAGAACTAATGGTGATTCTCTGCATTTGCAGAATAAATGGCTTTCATTCCAAAGACTATTAGCATATGGTAGCTTTGTTAATTGCACTTTTCCCTGTGAATTAAGTAGAAGACCAGATTTTACCACAGAGGGAAAATATTTTATCTTGAAGGGTGTATATGTGATGTGTATATGTATGTGTGTGTAATGATGATACACATACACGTATGTGTATATATGCACGTATATATCATACATATATATGTTCACATACAAGCTGCAGCAGTATTTGCAATAGCAGAAAACCTGACAAACAAGCAATTCCAATGTATATCTCTGTTTCTGTAATACTTTTCTCATTTCAAAGCGTCAAGGTTTATCCAAGGGATAGGAGTTTTGTTTTGTTCTATATGCTTCTCAGCATTTGAAAATATGCACATTATTAAAGACAATATTTGTTAGCTACAATGGCAGTTGACAGCCTTTTTAGCTATCCAGAATAGTAAGGGAATTTTAAAATTTTAAATTTTTGTCACTTTTTGCTCTACAGTTAATAATGAAGTCAAGTGGCACCTCGTGCCATCTCCAGCCCATTAGTCATTTCTATTATCCATGCTACCTCCTGCAGAGAGAAGACTGGGAGAGGATGCTCTCTGTGGCTATATGTGACACATATACTTAACCACTACAGTTGCAGTTATAATTTTACATCCTGACAGTGCACGAAGTGGACTAGATCTAACAGCCAGTAATTTGATAATTGAAAACATTGGGGGCTTATATATAGTTCAGGGTTTAACTTTCTAGTGGCTTCAAATTCTGTGACCAAGAGACCCCAGATTTCTGAACAGTCATCCCTCTCACACAGAAGAAATCAGAGAAAAAGTGAAGAGATCAAGGAACATCCAGTGGGAACCATATATCTGTATTATCACCTGTACTATCTGATTTCTAAATTTGATGTAGATAGTATGTCTTCAGTAAGTATATAGAGTACGGTTTCCATCAGTATATAAATATTTCTTTGGAATAACATTGTAAGACAAATCGGGGGAAATATTGGTAATGCTTCTAACTTAGAGGGTTGTGATTTAATCTTTCTTTGGAGTTACTCCTCTTTTGGTTCATCCCTGGAATCAGTATTGTCAGAGAGAGTAACCCCAAATCCACTCACATTAGATAAAGGGAGAGAATTATTGTTGGAGGAAAAAAATAGGAGATTAGATGCATTGGAGGGGGTAACAGATACAGTATGAATTTACTAATGTCTCCCCCACCCCCCCAACCCCCGCCCCAAGGCAGCACATTTCAGTGCCAAGAGAGATCTTCTCAGCCATGATTTCTTCTGCTGGGAGAAAGTGAGAGGGTGTCAGTGGGTGCCTGGCTTTTCCAGCTGTGCAGGATGCTGCCCAAGAGGCTCATTTCTCTCTCACCTCATCCACAATACTAGGTCACATGCTGAACAAGTAGGGGTGTGGGAAGTGGCTAGAAGAGTGGCAGACAGGATTCTCAGAGGATATTAAAGGGTTATGGATCCTACTAATTGTATCGTGGACTCCATCAAGAAGCCCTCCCACAAACTGCTGGGCATATCTCACCCACAGATCTCTCCAGTTGGCCCAGAGGCACCCTCTAGCACTCTCTCTGCCCAATTCACACACCCCCTCACCCTGTGACTGGCTTTCTGCACACAGTCCTGATGGTGGTGAGGGTGAGCTTTGGCAGATGGCTAGTGAGCAGGCATAGACATAGATGGCCAACAGGTACATGAAAATATCGCTAATCATCAGGGAAATGCAAATCAAAATCACAATGAGATATCTATCACCTCACACCTGTTGGAATGATTATTATCAAAAGATAAAAGATAAGTGTTGGCAGGGATGTAGAGAAAAGGAAACCTTTGTGCATTGTTGATGGGAATGTAAATCAGTACAGCCACTATGGAAAATAGTATGGAGGTTTCTAAAAAAATTAAAAATAGAACTATCATGTGATCCAGCAGTCATACTTCTGGGTATTTATCTAAAGGAAACAAAATCAGGAAGTTGAAGACATATCTGTACCCCCATGTTCATTGAAGCACATTGTTTACCATATCCAAGATATGGAAACAACCTAAGTATTCATAGATGGATAGATAAATGGATAAAGAAAATGTAGCATATATAACAAATGGAATATTATTTAGCCATGGGAAGAAAGGAAATCTGTTATTATAATAACATGGGTAGACCTTGAGGGCATTATACATATTTACAGACAGAGGAAGATAAATACTGTATAGTATCACTTATTTGTGGAATCTAAAACAGCCAAATACATAGAAGCAGAGAATAGAACGGTGGTTGCCAGGGCTGGAAGGTGGGTGAAATGGGGAGATATTGGTCAAAGAGTATAAACTTTCAGTTGTAAGATAATAAGTTCTGGAGATCTAATGTACAGCATGGTAATTATAATTAATAATACTGTGTCATATATTTGGAAGTTGTTAATAGGGTAGATCTTAGATGTGCTCATCACTAAAAAGCAATGGTAATCATTTGAAGTGATGGTTTTGTTAGCTAATCCTCTTGTGGTAACCATTTCACAACAGATAAATGTATCAAGTCAACACATTGGACATCTTAAACAAAATTATATGTTAATTATATCTCAATAAACCTGGAAAAAAAGAAAAGTTAATTATGAATATAGAGATTATATCTTACTACAGACTCACTACTTTGGGGAAGGGAAGAAACTCCCAACCATAGTATAGTTCATCCCGGTGGGAGATTTGGCATTTTTTTTTTTTTTAAGATTTTATTTACTTATTCATGAGACACAGACAGAGAGAGAGAGGCAGAGACACAGGCAGAGGGAGAAGCAGGCTCCATGCAGGGAGCCCGACGTGGGACTCAATCACGGTCTCTGGGATCACACCCTGGGCCGAAGGCGGCACTAAACTGCTGAGCCACCTGGGCTGCCCAGATTTGGGGGATCAACATTGCTTTGAAGCATAGCATTGGTTAGAGATTGGAGGACATATGTGAAGTCTAGTTCTTATCAGAGAAATGATTAAAATTTTATAGACGCTGAGTCCTTTTCTGAATGGAACTTTGTAATCAGCCCTTTGCATAACAGTTCAACTAATAAGCTGCCTAGAGCTCTAGGTGAATTGATTTTTCTTTTCCAAAATTGCTTCAAAGCTCATTCTAACTAGGAAGTTCCAATCTATGACAAATTCCTTCAAGTAATTTATTCAGCCATGATGTCCTCTAAAATGGACTCAAAGTATAGTTTAGACAGTAAATTATAGAATATTAAGGCTATAGAATCATCACTTTTCTAAATATACTTTCCAAATGTTATTCCATCTTCCCTCTTAAAAAAATGCATATTTGAGTTTGTTGGTCCAGTATTTTATAGGAAGAATCGAGTGGGTTTCAGGAATAACTGTGTTACTAAGGGAAGCAGAATGGTTCAGAGGTTATGATTACAATAGTTTGGGGTCAGGGAATCTTGAGATTTAATTCTGACTTTGCTGCATGACAGTTTCTTTACCTTTCATAGTCTCAATTTTCTTCTTAGTGAACATCAGAAATACTTTCTTGATATTGTTATTGTAAATGCTGATGAGATAATATTGGTAAAGGACTTATTCCAGAATCAGATTTATAGTAAATGTGTGTAAATGTGTTTGTCTATATTACTTTTTACTATTATTGTACATTTTTACTAGTATACAGAAAAAAATCTGTCAAATTCTATGCAAGATTGAGTATTTCCTTTATTGCTTTCTGATTCTGTATACTTATTTATGGGTCAAGTTATGTGAACTTAATTTTTTTCTTGGTAGGTAAAGTGTTTTACCTGTTGCTTCAACCTCATCAGGTATCATCTTTTCCGATGTTTCTGCATTTACCCTGAAATTGTAAGGTTATTGTCCATTACATCATTGAGTGATCCCTGCTCCCTCCTTACATGGGAATTTTCTATCTGAGTTTAGTTCTAGGAAAAGCTTTATCTCCCTTGGGAAAGTAGTATGTTTCCTCTTCTCAGATCAGAATGATTTATATGACTTACCACTTTTTCCTCTTAGTTTTGTTTGTCAGGAAGATCATGGTTCTTTTCACTCAATGACAACCTCTTGGCCTTCTTGTTATATTTTGAATATTTACTTTTCCTCTCCTGTTTACCATTAAAAATCTTAGCGTATTAATTTGTGTTGTCTTCCTTTTATCAAATGTCTCCTATCCTTTAACTAAAGAGGTGAAGAAATGTATATATTCACATATAAATGCAAATATAGATATATATATACACACACACATATCTTGATACACAGATATTTTCTTATTAATTTTTATTTGAAATTTTGACACCCAAGTTTAAATTTTGGTATTAGCAACCTCTTTTATCCAAGTAGTGTTTTCTTTCACCTTTGTTCACTTCCTTCACATGTTTGTCCAACACATATTTCTTGGGGCCCAATATGCTGCATTTTTAGGTGGGGAAGAGTCCATGAAGATGAATAAAATTGTCATCAATGAGCTGTGTCCTAACTAGGAGGTATGAACTCTTGAGAGGAAGAGTGGACCTAATGAGATCAGAGTTGCTTTCCATTAAAAAGGAAAAAGGAAATTTGAATACCATGCTAATTTTGATGTAAAATAATAGATAGGCTAAGGCCTGGGCTTTTTTATGATATTATTACTGAATCTAATGGGTCTCCACTAGTTTGCCCAAAGTCTCAGGTGAATTTGGTTTTGCTGTTCTTTATCTTGGTATGTCTTTTCTGCCATAGCTACACACAAGATGTCCTTTAATATCTGCAGGGAAAGAGAATGAGTTTTGTTTTGTCACATCCCTGACTGTGCTTTTAGAGACAGGGAGAAAATATGGCTTTAGAGCCTCTGATTGTTGAATCCCATTTTCTTGTCATTTTGTAGTACACATTTAGGGTATTTCTCAGGACAGCTTAACTATCATTGCTTAATGTCATATTTTGCTCCTTGTGGTTGTTTAAGGCAAGAGGCCTTTTATCCTATTTCATGAGGAAAGGCAATGTATTATTAATCATGATTACTTTATTCATAAGTCAACACAGCCTCAGCAGAGCTTAAATCACACCAAGGGTAACTCTTACTGTGTGAAAGGATGCTTTCAGGTCATGGGCCTCTTTAGGGTTGTTTCTTTTCATCTCAGAGAATGTTTTTTGTCTTCAACATAATGGTACATTTTATTTAGGAAAGCCGCTCCCCTGTGTTAGGGATAATGGTACTCATTTTGGACTTATTTTCTCAATACCTATTGAACTGCCATTATGAGTTTTATACATGTATAAAACTGGACTGAATGTAACCAATATTTAGTACCTTAAAACCATAGTGAAGTCTGGAAGTAAGAATATAAGGTAGTTTGTAGGTATATAAATTTTGTTGGTCATCTTTCAAACTTTTATTCTAAACACTAGATATGGGAGGAGTTTTATGAATTTTGTATAGCTTCTGTTATTGAAATTAGGTGACTAATGGTCCCAGTTTTTAGCACTGAAAATCCTAGGTCCCAGAAGTCCTTCAATCTCAGGGAAACTAGGACAGTTGGTTATACTACATTTGAAGCTCAGACAGAAGCTCTACTGTAATATGACCATAAAGGGGTCGTATTAGAATACAGGAATCCATTTTCTCCTGGAGTCTGAAAAGAGAGAGAAGTCCTGAGTTTTTGATGACCTCTTAGAGTCAGTGAATTAACCCAGAGTGTGCCCTAACTCTGGGCTTCTTGAAATTAAAGAGTTAAGAAATTCTTTGTTTAAGCCATTTGACAAGAGTATAATGTATCCTGTATCCTAGGATGTATATGTCCTATGATAATAATAATGCATCCTCATCCTTCTCCTCATACATCCTAACACTCACCAACTGGGTCAGGTGATAGGAGCTGGTAGGGCTGCTCCTATGGGTGGGATATACTCCTTAAGAAAGCATGAGAGGAAAGAAAATTAGGGTATTACTCCCACATTCATATACCATAGATAGGGTGCATCTTCTCTTTTGAACTTCTGCCTTAATGACTTGATTCCTGTTTTGAATGTGCTAGATACATCCTCCTTACCTTAAAGAGAATAAAAGATCCTACATCCTCTTACTTACAAATGCATTGGCTCTGGGCATTATCTATGAAGGACCCCAATAAGCAATGAGCTCTGCTATCTATTCCTTGCCAGACGGAAGGAATGAAAGATAACTAAAAAATAGTCATCATGGTAGGGTAGGCATCTTCTAATACTAACTGGATTATAAATAACTTATTTAGAAAAGCGTCTTGTTTGGTTATCCAGAATATACTTTGGAAGCAGTTAATTTTCGAGTATGTACAAGGAAGTTTCATTGCTCAAGGATAAACATTTTATAGGTTCTTATACATATATATTTTCAAATGGCCAAGCTAGGCATTTGAATAATGTCTATTTTTATAATTATTCAGGCTTAAAATTTGCCATGTTTGGGTCAGTGAGCTCTGCATGTTATGATTGTTGATTCATCTCTGAGTTAGACTGGGAGAATCTTGAATTTTCCCATGGGAAGAGGGAAGCTCCTTTAGAAGGAAGGACATATGGACATGTGGGCAGAGCTGGTTTCACAGGTATGTGACTTCACTTTCAGAAGTGCCTTGTGCTTGATTTAATATTCTGCTATAGCAATCTTGAAATTCTTAATATTTTTTTTCAGTTTTTTAATGCATTTTTTATGTACCATATTTTTCTATTTAATTTTTGTTTTTATTTATCATGATAAGTTTTAATCCCTATCACCTGTTTTGCCCATCCCCTGACCCACTTCCCCTCGGGTAACCATCAGTTTGTTCTGTATAGTTAAGAGTGTTTCTTGGTGTGTGTCTCTTTCTCTCTCCTTTTCTTTTTCTTTCCACATATGAGTGAGACCATATGATATTTGTCTTCCTCTGACTTCTTCACTTAGCATTATATTCTCTAGCTCCATCTATGTTATTGCAAATAGCAAGATTTCATTCTTTTTTTATGGCTAATATTCCATTGTATATATATGCCACTTCTTTATCCATTCATCTATTGATGGATACTTGTGCTACTTGCATAGTTTGGCTATTGTAATACTGCTGCAATAAGCATAGGGGTCCATGTAACCCTTTGAAATAGTGTTTTTGTAGGGTAAATACCCAGTAGTGTGATTCCTGGATCATAGAGTAGTTCATTCTATCTATCTATCTATCTATCTATCTATCTATCTATCTATCTCCATACTATTTTCCACAGTGGCTGCACCAATTTCCATTCCCACCAATAGTGTATGAGGGTTCCTTTTTCTCCACATCCTCAATAACCCTTATTTCTTGTGTGTTTGATTTTAGCCATTCTGACAGGTGTGAGGTGATATCTCATTGTGGTTTTGATTTACATTTCCCTGATTAGTGATGTTGAACATCTTTTCCTGTGTCTGTTGGCCAGCTTGATGTCTTCTTTGGAGAAATGTCTTTTCATTTCTTCTGCCCATTTTTAGTCAGATTATTTGTTTTTTGGTGTTGAATTTTATAAGTTCTTTATATATTTTGATACTAACCCTTTATTGGATATGCCATTTGCAAATATATTCTCCCAATCAGTGGGTAGCCTGTTTGTTGATTGTTTCCTTTGCTGTGCAGAAGCTTTTTATTTTGATGTAGCCTCAATAGTTTATTTTTGCGTTTTTCCCCTTGTCTCTGGAGATGTGTCTAGTAAGAAGTTGGTATGGCTGATGTAACTTCTTTGACATCAGAAGTTACTGTCTGTATTCTTTTCTAAGATTATTATGGCGTTAGGTGTCACATTTAGGTCTTTAATCCATTTTTAGTTTATTTTTGTGTATGGTGTTAGAGAGTGATCCAGTTTTATTCTTTTGCATGTAGATATTCAGTTTTCCCAGCACTATTTGTTGAAGAGACTGTCTTTTTCCCATTACATGTTCTTGCCTCCTTTGTTGAATATTAATTGACCATGTAATCATGGGTTTATGTCTGGTGTCTCTGTTCTTTTCTATTCATTTATGTGTCTATTTTTCTGTCAGTACTATTTTGATTTCTACAGTTTTGTAATATAACTTGAAGTCTAGAATTGTGATGCCTCTAGCTTTGCTTTTCCTTTTTAAGATTGCCTTGGCTATTTGGAATCTCTTTGTGGTTACATACAGACTTTAGAATTGTTTGTTCTAGTTCTGTGAATAATGCTGTTTAGAGATTGCATTAAATGTCTAGATTGCTTTGGGTCATATAGACATTTTAATAATATTTGTTCTTCCAATGCATGAATATGGAATGTCTTTCCATTTTTTTTTTTTGCATTACCTTGAATTTCTTTTATCACTGTTTTATAGTTTTCAGAGTTCAGATCTTTCACCTCTTTGGTTAAGTTTATTTCTAGATATTTTATTGGTTTTGGTGCAATTGCTTTCCTAATTGTACAGATTTCTGTACATTAATTGTATGTCCTGTGATTTTACTGAATTCATTTATTAGTTCTAGTAGTTTTTTGATGGAGTCATTAGGGTTTTCTATATATAGTGTATGTCATCAGCAAATAGTGAGTTTTACTTCTTCCTTACCAGTTTGGATGTCATATATATATATATTTTATGTTGTGTAATTGCTGTGGCTAGGAATTCCAGTACTATATTGAATAGAAGTGGTGAGAGTGGACATCTTGTTCCCTGACCATAGGGGAAAAGGTCTCAGTTTTTCATCATTGAGTATGATGTTGGCTGTGGGTTTTTCATATAAGACCTTTATTATGTTCTCTCTAGATCTACTTAGCAGATAATTTTTTCTTTTCTTTTTTTTTTTTTTTTAGATAATTTTTTCTTAATCATGAATGGATGTTGTATGTGTCAAATGCTCTTTTGGCATCTAGTCAAATGATCATATGGCTTTTATCCTTTCTGTTATTGATGTGACATATCATGTTGATTGTTTTGTGAATATAAACCACTCTCACATCCCAGGAATAAATCCCATTTGGTCATGGTATATGACTTTTTAAAAAAATATTTTATTTATTTATTTGAGAGAGAGAGAGAGAGAGTGAGCGTACAAGCAGGGGAAGGGGCAGAGGGAAAAGCAAACTCCTCACTGAGCAGATAGCCCAATGTGGGGCTGATTCCAGGACCCTGGGATCATGACCCAAGCCAGAGGCAGATGCTTAACTGACTGAGCCACCCAGATGCCCCAGATTTTTAAAAATATATTGTTGCATTCAGTTTGCTTATATTTTGTTGAGGCTTTTTGCATCTATATTCATGAGAGATACTAGCCTATAGTTCTCTTTTTTTTTTTTTTTTGTGGTGTCTTTATCTTGTTTTGGTATCAGGGTGATACTGGTCTCATAGAATGAATTTGGAAGTTTTCTTTCCTCTTCTATATTTTGGAATAGTTTATGAAAAATGGATATTAACTCTTCTTTAGATGTTTGGTAGAATTTGCCTGTGAAGCTGTTTTTCCTGGACATTTGTCTTTTGGGAATTTTTTTATTACTGATTCAGAAATTCTTAATAATTATAAATAAGGAGCATCATAGTTTATTTTGCCTGGATTCCTGCATATGACACGATATTTATTTAGATCTGGTAGCATTAAGTAGTTCTGATCAAAGAATAGAATATTGAACACACAGCCCTTGATTCTTATCAAAAGTTCATAAGACAACATTTGTAGAGATTGGTTGAAGAATTTGTGGCCTTTCCACTCCTCTAAACATGCTAAAGTCTATTTCTGGATTAGACCACTGATCTCAGTGCCTGGATTTCATCATTTGCTGCTCTCACCACCCCTCACACCCTGGTCCCAATTGCTTTATTGAATTGCTCTGTGGCAGTGAGCTCCTATTGAAGGATGTCTAAAAAAAAGTCCACATGGCACCACTCATTATTTTGTTTATTGGAGAGATGTTATTGAAGATGTTGTTTATAACATTATGCACTATCTTTATTATGGGCATCAGTGAAAAATATTTCTTTTTGTTCTCAGTACCAAGAAAGCTTTTCATGGCTTATTTAGCTGGTTTATCTCCAGGATATAAAATGATATGGTTGTGTTTTCCTGTTGTTTTGGTTGCTAGAAAGCTTAGAAACAAGTAGCAAATGACTAAATGCACAAACCTCATCATCTGCATATTATATAGTAACTTAATCTTTGCTTTCATCTTGTCTTCCATACCTCATTCTCTTTCTACTTTCATTCTCTCACCCACCTATTTTTTTCAATCACATTTTTGTCATAGCATGTGCAGTATGCTTTAAATTCCTCTGAAATATGTGAATAGCTATATAACAAAAATTTTTTCTTGTATATGTTTCCTCTGTTGAATATGTACTATGTTTTATTAAGAGAACATATAAGGAAAGCATTTTCAAAGGGTGGCAGGATTTGAGGGGTAACGAACAGTGACAGAGCTTTTCTTGTTTTGTTTTACTATGTAAGATACAAAGAAGTCATCTTAAAATGACATTAATGCAAGAAATGATAAGGAAAATATTTGGTGATAATAAAATATGACTTTGAAATAGACTCTTTCTCTGAAATTCAGTTGTATTTGAGTTTTATTTCATAGTGACTCTTGACAAATAACTCCATCTCTTCATGCCTCATTCTCATCTCTGAAAAGTAGATAATAACATAACATATGTGTAGATAATAACATACCATGTTTCCAAATATTACAAATATTACCTGAGTTAAAAGAAAGCAGGATTGTCTTTACTATGAGTATTTTTATAAGCACAAAAAATTCATTATTGTTGATATTTTAAATAAAGGTACTTTAATTTCAGTGCTATTTCTTCTAGGGCTTTTTTTTTTTTGGCAGAGTGGAAGATTGCTAATATACTGAATATAAAGTAAAGGAAGAAATATGTGAAGTTATAACATGTAGCTTTGTTTTCTCATTTCAAATCTGCATTGTCATGTTTTTACCATAATATTTTTGACCCAGTGATTAACTTAATATTCATTCATAACTGTTTACTGAAGACCTGTTGTAACTTATTGTTCTAGATATGAGAATACAGCAGTGAACATAAAGCATCCTTCTGCCATGGTGCTTATGTTTTAGTGATTTACTGCGAATCATCATGTATTTCTCAAGTACATGTTCCTTTTCCAGTATTATATTTTATTTTCTTATTGGCGTGTTAAAATCAGATTTGCCTGAGTTATAACATCTACCAATGTTCTGGGTTTTCCTCCTCTTTCTATTTTTACTGATTAAATAGCTGGAACTTTCACTTGATTTGCTAGTGAACTACATATTTTACTGATTATAGGGGTTATGTGATGTGCTTGATTTGGGCTAATTTACATAATTTCCTGATTAAGTTACATATTAGCCTTTTGACCTTTGCACTTCTTCAAAGTGCAGAGAATAATTAGGCTGCACAATTTGATAGAATTCACATCTGCTAAAAAAAATTTCTTTTGCTTCAATTAGCAGACATTTCTAATAATACATAGATTTTCTTCCAGGCTACACATGAATAAGTTATTTTCATTCTGTCAGGAATTGCACCATTGAGCATTGCCCCTATTTAAACAAACAAACAAACAAACAAACAATGCCACTTCTTCCAAGCAAGTAGAAAAAAAAAAAAAATCAAGGCATTTGCCAATGGAGGGTAGCAATTTTTTAGTTGCAGGATGCCGATAGCATCCTTGCCTTACCACTTAGGAGACAAAAAGGGTGAAGCGATTTGTAAAGCACATGAGTTTGCAGTTAGCACTCAAATGAAAATGAAGTATAAGGCCTAGTTAAAGATTTGAAATTTCTTTTCTGGAAGGAATGCCATATAAATATTCAAATCACTTCTCTGGCTAGATCTAGAAAAGCCTCCTCGAAATAGCTTGTCCTGAGGCTAATTATCCTGGAGGACAGGAATAACATGACTTTTTTTGGTAAGGCTTGACAAAGGCCAAGGAGACTTTACGCCATGATCACATTTTTTTTTTTTTTTTGAGGCTCACTGTTGTTAGCAGCTTTCTGATGGTTAGAGATAGCTCTAAGATGTCACTCTCTCTTCCTAGCTCAAAGAAATTCATCATGAAGAAAAGAGAAGCCTCAATTTCTCATTGCTGCTTCAACATCAAGACATTTAAGTCTGCGTTGGCATTGCTTTAGGAATACAGGCTACAGCTATGTTATTGTAGCTAAAGAACAAAGACATTGGAAGTTAAAGGGGGTTAAACATTGAGGAAACAGAATCTCGTTTCTTGGTAGATCACCTCGGCCTCCACAAGGTTCTGAGCCAGCTCAGGAGCCACGAAACAATGGACAAAATCCTTGGGGGCTGTGTGAATTTTTGGTAGTGGCAATCACAAGAGCAACAACAGAAATGAAAATTACTGGTGGGCTGAACAGACTCTCCAATTTTCTCAATGCTAAGGATCTGCAATAGGGTTTTCAGTAAACTTCCAAGGATCTTGGAAGGATCCGAGGTAAAGCAGAAACCTCTGAAAAGGGGGAAGCTCTCTACTAATCTGCACCCTGGAGTGCGTGGTGGGTGCTAGAGGTGGATATTTTTAAATATGAAAAATAAGAGAAATGAAGTGGAATAATTTTTTTTTTTAATTTTTTTTTTTTTTTTTTTTTTTTAATTTATGATAGTCACAGAGAGAGAAAGAGTGAGAGGCAGAGACATGGGCAGAGGGAGAAGCAGGCTCCATGCACCGGGAGCCTGATGTGGGATTCGATCCCGGGTCTCCAGGATCGCGCCCTGGGCCAAAGGCAGGCGCCAAACCGCTGCGCCACCCAGGGATCCCCCTGAAGTGGAATAATTTAATTGCATACATAATTTTAGTCCATGTCAAGATGTTTGCAAGCAGGTTGACTGTGACTGCTTTTCTAATGCAACACAAGATGGTAGTGGACCCTCTAACAAGGAGCATTTCATTTAAGCAGCTCTTGCAGATCCCTTGGTGAAATAACTAGTTGATCTTTCCAGTGATTACTGTGAGTGGTATCATTTCAGTTTAAGTGTTCCCACTTGACTATGTCTATGAAACTTTGAGTAGGCCTCTTACTGCTAGAGAAAGTCTCTGCATAGTTTTAAATTCAAGACTATTCTATAGTCTTACAATTCCTCTTGAGCCAGGGAAAAAGGAGTGAATTTTGTCTCCTTTCAAAAAATATCTCAAATCACTTCAGTCAGTTTTCTATTCTATACTCATAGAAATAGTTTTCTCACGATATAATAGGGACCTTATTTGGTTCTCTTGGCCAAAGTAGTATTGTCATAGGGCTTTAGGATGGAGTTTGGTTTCTATCCTCCCAACATTCCAGTAGATGCTCAGATTATTTTTCCGGGGTTAAAACTGGCATAATCCCCATGGGCTCCTGCAGAGCTCCCTATGTGCACATTGCACTACAGTGTTTCAACAGAGTGTAAGAATGGGTTTCTCATAGATCTAAAATATGTCCTAGAACATTTTATCTCTTCTACTTCAGGAAATATGTATCGTATTTTAAACATTCAACATTTAATGGTCATGAAAAGCTATGGCAGGAGTAACAGGTATGACACTGCCTAGAATAGTATCTGGCACCTAGCGGATACACAATAAGTGCCTGTTGAAAAAAATGAATGAAAAACTGTTTGCTTATGAAGAAAATATTCTATTTGGAAGGGAAGGAACAAATTAGCAATAAACTGATAAGCCACTGTCACATTTGCTAGCTTACAAAGAGTCTGCATAAAATCCCAAGGAATATGTAAAAGAATCCCAATTAGTGATACCTAGAAAAAGCACATGGCCTGTTGACATCCCCGAAGTCTGTCTCATTGGTGAACACAAGCAAGGCTATTTAATCACAGAAAATAATCACAGCCATTACTCAAGAACGATTTTACTCCTTTGAATTTTTGGTAAATTTTGAAAGCTCTCAAGTCCGGGAACAGCAGAAATTTGAAATTTATATTGTACTTTCTGTAACCCTAATGTGCAAGATTAAATTAAATGATCTCAATAGGCCCTAAAAAACCCCAGGTCACCCATACACATTATTCATACAACTACTTTTTTCCCCCCATATAACCACTTTAATGATGTCTAAGAGGATAGAGAATCTCTGAAGGCACCAGTTAATTGTAAGCAAAATAACTTTGGTTTGACAGTGGTAATGTTGAGCCAGAGATAACAAATATATAAGCACTTAATACCTTCAAAACAGGTTTAGACTCTACTGTGTTACACCTTCTTTGTGTAAAAAAAGGCATGACTAAGCTTTCTCCTTAAATTAGAAGCTTCACCATGAATAAAAAGGCACCCTACTCAGGTAATAACTCCAAACCACCAGCTGGTGAACAACTACCTTAAAATAAGCTGGTGGAAGTTGCCAAAATAATGATTTGGGGGCCATACTTTTGAAATTATGACTTGGTGAGGCCCATCTATGTGTGTGCCTTAAGGGTTTTTTTTTCCTGGTGATAGAATTGCTTCAGATGATTAGAGAAACTTTTCCTGACATACATCTAAAAATGCCCAGTAAGATGCTTAAAATTAAAAATCTTACTTTCCTACATTTTATAAGTAGCTGAGTTAGAGGCAGAATAGTAGAATTCTTTGGGTTTCAGGTATGATAAGTAGTTTGACTTCATAGAATTAAACAAAATGTCAAACCTGGCACTGACCTGGGGTATCTACAGATTGCAGGACGTCTATAGCCTGGGTTTTAATAGACCACATGTGCACGAAGGAGGAAACAAAGCCTAGAGCCCCAAGCAGATTGGGAAGTCAGAGCAGAGTTCGCACACAAATACAGAACAATATGCTCTGTGGATATGCTAAAAAAGGGTGTGCCTCTACAATAATGTAGATATGCACCTGTTTTAACTTTGTCCCTGGGTGGCGCAAAGAAATAAAGAAAATTGCCTCCTCTGATAATCCCCGAGCACAAGCTCACACTCATGCTGGATCATGTCTTGAATTCACACTGTCTTCTTGGTGCCAAAACATTCTAAGCTGTATATTTTTTAATGTGAGATGGCCCTGTTTGGTGTGGTCTCTAAGTGGCAAGTAGAAGCCAAACCAAATCCCCCTGAAGGTATGTACTTTAAACAGCATCTCCCCAAACCCCACAGATGATGTTCCAAGTCAAATGAACTCATAATTTAAAGAATTCCTATGGACCTGAGGAAATAAACCACTATAAGTGAGAAATAGCAGTAACAAAGAACTATAGAAACAGATATACAAAAGCTGCAGTCATTGGAATGATCAGATATCAAATATAATATGTGATAATAAAAAGTTGAAGGTATTCATTTCACCATCAAGAATAAGAAGAAAATGCCCACTGTCATTGTTCCATATTCTCTATGGGGTCAGGAATGAATCAGTGATCTGTGGTTTATGTTTGTATTTTTCTGACTAATAAAATTATTACATGTTTATATTACTTTGCTGGGCAACCATATCAAAGAACAACAGAATGGATGGCTTGAACAACATAAATTTATTTCTTCACAGTTGTAAAGGCCTGAAGCCTGGGATCAGGCTGTCAGTGGGGTTGGCTTCTTCTGAGCAATTTTCCTTGACTTGTAGGCAGCCATTTTCTCTGTGTCTTTACATGATTGGCCTTCTCTACAGCTCTGTGTCCAAATTTCTTAGGAGGACAACACTCATGTTGGATTAAGGCTCATCCTAATGACCTAATTTTAATTTAACAATCTCTTTAAAGACTCTATTTCCAAATACAGTCACATTCTGAAGTATGAGAGGTAGGATTTCAGCATAGGAATTTTGGTGGGACATAATACAGCTCTTAACAATGTGCAAGGGTGATAAGTGCAATAAGGAAAAATAAGGTGGGAAAGGGGGTTGGAAATATCTAGAGGCTGCAATTTTAAATTGGGTTGTTTGGGAAAGTCTCACTGTGAAAGTGACATAAACAAAGACCTCAAGGAGGTGTAGAAGCAGGCCATACATATTTTGGGAGTATCTGGTATATTCCAGTAAAAGTGACAAAATACCATTTTATACCCATATTATCAGTAATAATTAACAGGTCTGAAGATACCAGTTTTTGGCAAGGATGTAGAGAAATGGGAACTCTAATATATTGCTGATGGTAGGGATACAAATTGCTGTGAACACTTTGGTAGACATTTAGTCATTTCCAAGTAAGACTGAAGAAGCCTATATCCTATGGCTTGGCTATTCCATTCCTAGGTGTACTCACAAAGAAACTTGCACCTAAATAATAGGACAGAAGTATAAGAATGTTCATGGCAACATGGTAATACTCATAGCAGAAAAAAAAGGAAACAACCCAATGTCCATCTAATGACTTAATAAATGAATTTGATGTATAAATAAATGAAATATTATATGGTGGTGGAAGTGGATAAAATATAGCTATGTGTGTCAACATGGATGACTATTAAAAATAGTTAAGCATATATATAGTATGCTTCTGCATAATTAAAGTTCAAAAACAAGTAAAACTAAATGATTTCTTTTAGGAACACACATGTGCACACACATACTTGCAGTAAAACCACAAAGAAAAGCAAGGGGATGGTTAAGGGAATGATTAGGTAGGAATGAACATAACTGATGGATAGATTAGATATGGATTCAGAGGAAAGGGTGTCAATCTGTGACAACACTGGTGGTGTATCTTGAGCATATGGTAACATTTACAAAGGTGGAGAACTCAGGAGAGAGCAGATTTGTCAGGAAAAGGTGTAATTGGGAGCTCTTTTTTAGACAAGTTAGTTTTGTTGGTTAATTATATATCCAGGTTGAGATGTCAAGTAGGCAGTTATACCTATGAATCTGGATTACAGGACAGATATGATGGCTGAGATAAAAATTTCAGAATTATTAACCATGTAGATGATTGTATCATTTAGAATATTTCCTGCCACATGTAAAAGGAAACCAAAATAGAACTAGGTTAAATGATGATTATACATAAGAGGAAGCCCACATATTGATCTTGTTTGGTTTATACAACACTTTGACGATCTCTTCAAAGATCCAAATATTTCGGGCCTGTAGGTGGCCCAGTCGGTTGAGCATCTGCCTTCAGCTCAGGTCATGATCCCAGGGTGCTGGGATTGAGCCCCATGTTGGATTCCTGTTCAGTGGGGAGCCTGCTCTCTCTTCCTAGCAAACCTTTGCTCACATCTTATTGGTCCAGATTGGCTTAGGTTCACCCATCTCTGAACCGGTCACTGGCAGAGGTTTTACAGTTTCTACTGTTGACTTAGAGTGTTTGGAGAGCAACCAGTCTGTGAAGTCAACCTCAAAGTCAATTATTTAAGCCCAGGAACTCATGTAGGGAAAAGGTAGAGATACAGGATAGATGAGAACCCAGTCCTCATCTGCTGGAATTCTAATATTCAGAAGCTGAACTGAAGAGGAGGAGGAGGAGAAGACAGACAAGTAGATGAATGAGCTATGGCCAGTGAGGGAATAAGAAAACTAGGAGAATGTCACATCATAAGATTGATAGAAGAAAGTGTGGGGAACTATGCATAATGCATCTGAGACAGAAATCTTTGGACTTTATTAGAATCCATTGTCCTGTAAAGAATTCATTCTCCATTGGGTTGGAGCTAGAGGCAGGCGGCTAACTCCAAAATTCATAAAATCCTAATATTGATAAGTTACTGTTTCTAGGGGAAGATTGGAAATAGTAAGATCTTATGGTTCTTTTTTCCATTTACTAATAGTGAATTGAGAATCATTAGGAATAGTAGTTGTCCATAATTGGCCTTGTTATGCGGTAAAAATGTCCATTTTTCAGAACTAACAGGTAGACCAAAATCAGATTTCACACAATATCTAGGTTTTTGATCCTTTAGCATGTGAAGCTGGAAAAAAAAAAGCAAAATGAATATGAAAATGTTAAAATCTGATCTCTTTATCCTTCTTCTTGTATTTCTATACATCTTTTATTTGTGTATGCCTGAGTAGACCAAAGCTGTACAGAGGGCAGGTGCATCAAAATTACCTGTGACTACCTGTGTGAAATTTGCTTGGATGTCAGTGACAATTCCATGTGCCCTTATGCTGGGAAATGAAATCATAGATAGATGGAATCTAGCCCCAGTGGCCTAGCGGTTTAGTGCCTGCCTTCGGCCCAGGGTGTGATCCTGGGGACCCGGGATCGAGTCCCACGTCAGGCTCCCTGCATGGAGCCTGCTTCTCCCTCTGCCTATGTCTCTGCCTCTCTCTCTCTCTCTCTGTGTCTGTCGTCAATAAATAAATAAAATCTTAAAAAAAAAAAGAAAGAAAATTTCCTAAGCAAGCTCAGGGTAAAACAAAGTCAAAAGTCATGTAGAGGAGCTGAGGGCCAAAAGAAAGTAAAATATGGAAGAATGATAATATAGTGAGTTTTGTAGGCTATTTGGACTTTCTCATATCATTTGTTCAGTCTATTTCTCCCTTGAATTCTGAACTCCTTCTGGGATAGGACTGTATGTTTTTGCTTTTGTGTTTTTAGGGCTTAAATAGAGTGCTTTGCCTGTAAAGATGCTAAGTATATGTAAGAAGGAAGGTTGGATGGAATGGGATAGTTTGGCATAAGACTTAAGCCACCTAAAGGAAACCAAGAGTTTTGCATCTTTGCATTAGTTACATTGTAAAACCTGACAAGAGGACCCCATTTTAAGAAATTAAATGTTTCCTAAAACGCCCCATAAATTCTGTTAAGCCAGTGGTTCAACCAGGGGCAATTTTGCTCCCTAAGGGGCATTTGGAAACATCTGGAGACATTTGGTACAGTTTTCTACACAGTAACCTGTGCATTCACTTCCTGTTTCCTTGTAGAATAGAGCCTATCATTATTTGGATAATGTTACCTGCAGAAGAGCAGAACCAGTCCTTGATTTGATGGTTATGTGGAGCTTCTAAAAATATTCCGTGTGGTGTGTTTGTGTAGAATTTACGACAGATACCTTGATTGTAAAGAAGTTGAACTTCACCTGTTTATATCATTTCTCTGGATAGAAACTTTATTGTTCTTCACATGAGAACATAATCTAGCACACCTGGAGTGCACAGCAAAGATTAAACAGTGATCAAATGAATGGGAGATTGTGTAATGAAATGTGGTGCTTTGCATCTCTCCACTCCCTTGCTCTGTACTCAAATGGCACAGCACTTAAACATGTAACAATGCTGCTGTGTCCACTTGAGTTTCCCATTTGGAAATGAACAGCAGGTGGTGTCTGACAAGCTGAAGGATGTTAATAAAGGTTTCACACATCTGTAAGTGGTAGGGTGCTCCCCAGAATAAGGCAGGGAGTGTTTGGATCATTCTAAATTTGCCAGGCTTCTGTGCAATCACTTCTGTGTGCATAGTTGCAATGTCTCTCATTGCAATTTTAAACGTTGAGCCTATTTTTTAATGCACATAAATTGCCTTCAATAGACTTAGTGATTGAACACAGTAAATATTTTTCTGTGACACTAAAAATAATGAGAACTATGGAAAGCATTTTTCTTTCTGTTTCTGCAAAGGCTTATCTTCCCGTAGAGTATGAGCTCTTGAACATGGTCATTTACACCCATCCCTCTCACTGCATCTTTTGCCATCTCCTTTACTAGGGTGAGCTCTGTCGGGGTTTGATCAAACCCCACTGTCCTTAGTAAGGCTGAACCAGGCTAGGCAATCTGTTGCCCTTGCATATGTTGTGGGAGTAGGACAATGCTTTTGAGAAAAGCTGCTGGATTTGGGACAGAAAGGGCCCTCCTCCAGCCAGCTTCCTAGTCACATATCTCAGCTGTTGCACCTCTCTTCCTTATGGCAAAAAATCAGCTTGCTCTTTCTGCACATTTTTAAGGGCCTGCCATCCCCTGAGGAGCTGCTCATACATATTATATATGGCAAAGCTTGTCCTTCTCTGTCTCTCCTGGGAGCACTCATCTTTACATTGCTGTGTTAGTAGTCTGGTGGTCAGAATAAGGGACTCCACCTTCTGGCCCCAAGAATGCGTCCCTGTAAAATGATCTTGGTGAGTGGTGGAGGGAACTCATCTTTTTTTTAAATCTGTATTTATGGTTCCAAGTATGATTGTCTAGCATTGTACTAATAAAATAGCTTTTCTTCAAATTCATATAAAGGACAAATGGACTGAAAATGAGAAATAAAAGTGTATAGCTCAGGATAAAGACCACAGATATCTAGAGGAATAACCTTCAGACATTTTACTTCAATGTCCCTCTGCATTTTCAGAAGCTGGTACATTTCTATGTTACCTAATAGTTTCATAAAAATAAAGTAAGTTATTGTGCAGGAAGAATGGGGTTCTATTGATTCTGCCATTTTGTTTTCTCACATTATTGCCTTAAAGTCAATACTTTTATTTTCCAGTAATCTTATAGAGAAAATGCAGAAAATATTGATAATGTCTTCCCCTAACATTTGGTAAAGTTCTCATTACATCTATACATCTCCTTTTGGGGGGCTAGAAGGCAGCCACCTGGGTGAGTCATCTCAGGTCAACAACAAGAATTCAGCACAGGAATTGGGTACTAGCTCTGCCTTTAATCTCTGTGTCAGTCTTTCTTTTGACCCCTACTACTCTGCTGAATTTTTTCAGCTGAAAAGCAAGGCAAGTGTGATCTGTTCTGTTACCTCTCCTACTTCTAGGTCCGATCCCTGGGCTGTTCTTTAGCAAAGATGTAGTAGGCATGTGTACTTGATAACACTGATTATTTGCCTTAGCTGACTCCATACAAAAATGAGAAGGAAGATGCTTTTAAAGTCCCAGAGAAACTGAGTGTCTACTCTTTGAGGGCAAAACACAGACTAAGTGTCCTTTCTAATCTGCATGTGTGTAGAAATCACTGAAAACTGCTGCTGATAGGACCAGGGGCTGGGTTCAAGTGCCAAGTGGACCGTAGAGGCAGGGAAAGGGCTTTGGGGCTTTGTAGCCCACTGTTGTTACAATGCCAGCAGGAAGGGACAGCCTCAAATATGCTGCTCAGGGACCAAAGAGGCTTCTTGCCAGAGAGGCTGCTGCTTGGCAAGGTGAGAAGAAGAGCTGTGAATCTATCACCCTGTTGGCAACAGGCCTGGTGGTTACAAAGGGTTGATGCACAAAGCAAAGGGGCTCCGGCTGTGATTTTTGAGTAGACCCCTTCTGGCAGCTCTTCCCTGGAGCTCAATCTGCATGAATGAATAGATGACATAGACTCAAGTCTTTTGTAGAAACAGGCCTATCATCAATACATTCAAAAATAAAATAAATTTACTAATAAGATTGCTATGAAAATGATATCCACATAGTTATCTTTTATTTTTCAGTAAGTGTGTAAGATATGTCATGATGTTTTTTAAATTTTTGGACTTTGTATAATGTTAAAACCTCAGATTTAGAAGCTAGCTCACTTGAAATGCATTCTTCAGCCATTATTGTGAGGAATGCAAATGAAGGTGCTTCTCAAGAAGAGGGAAAGGATGGAATGTGCTGAATCCTACCATAAAATTCTACATATTTACCTCTGTTTGGGGCTGAAGTGTTTACCTCCCCCCCCCATTCATCTGTTGGAGTTCTAACCCTCAGTATGTTAGAATGCACCTGTATTTGGAGATAGGGTCTTAAGGAGGTAATTAAGTTAAAATGAAGTTACTAGGGTAGGTCCTAATCCAATATGAGTGGTGTCCTTAGAAGAAGAGGAAATTTGGACACATATGCACAGAGGGAGGACCAATTGAAGACATAGGAAAAGGCAATCATCCATAAGCCAAGGAGCAAGGGCTCAGAAGAAACCAACCTTGCCAACACCTTGATTGCGGACTCCTGGCCTCCAGAATTGTGAGAAAATACATTTCTATTGTTTCAGCCCTTCAGTCTGCAGTATTTTGTTAAGGCGGCTATAGCAAACTAATATTCTTAATTTAATTGAGAGTCATGTGAAATGGCCTACAAATCTTAGCCTAAAGAGTCTTCTTTCATCTGATATGTAAAAAAAAAAAAAATGATTAGAATATATTCTTTCTTACTCAGTCCTCAAAGTGAAAAAAAGAAGCAGGTTGAGAAATACTAGCTAAAACAGAGTATTATATTACTCTTGATAGGGAAGAGCAACCAAAGTATCATCTTTTAGCTAGTTGTCTGAACATTTTCTTCTCCCTCTCCCACCTTCTTTTCTATCCTTCTCATCCCCACCCACATACAACCATATCCATGATCTTTTAATCCTGCATGAGAGGTATCACTCCATACTCATTGGAGAGCTGAACTGAAGGCAGCCCATTGGCTAGAATGCTGAGAGCAAGGGAAAGTGACATGTAATGAAGTTGGAGAGGTGGGCAGGAACTAGATGACTATACACTATAACAAGAATTTTTTTCTTATTTTCTTTTAATATTTAACTTTATTTTATTTAAATTCAGTTTGCCAACATATACTATAACACCCAGTGCTCATCCCATCAAAATGCTCTCCTTAGTGCCCATCACCCGGTCACCCCATCCCCCCACCCACCTCCTCTTCTGCAACCATTTGTTTCCCAGAGTTAGGAGTCTCTCATGGTTTGTTTTCCTCTCTAATTTCTCCCCACTCAGTTTTCTCCCTTCCCTTATAGTCCCTTTCACTATTTCTTATATTCCAGATATGAATGAAACCATGATAATTGTCTTCTCTGATTGACTTATTTCACTCAGCATAATACCATCCAGTTCTATCCACATCAATGTAAATGGTGGGTATTCATCCTTCCTGATGGCTGAGAAATATTACATTGTGTATATATACCACATCTTCTTTATCCGTTCATCTTTCAGTGGACACTGAGGCTCCTTCATAGTTTGGCTATTGTGGACATTGCTGCTGTGAACATTGGGGTGCAAGTGTCCCAGCGTTTCACTGCATCTGTATCTTTGAGGTAAATATCCAGTAGTGCAATTGCTGGATCGTGGAGTAGCTCTATTTATAACTTCTTGAGGAACCTCCACACTGTTTTCCAGAGTGGCTGCACCAGTTTGCATTCCCACCAACAGTGCAAGAGAGTTCCCCTTTCTCCACATCCTCTCCAAAATTTGTTGTTTCCTGTCTTGTTAATTTTAGCCAATAATTTTTTTATCTTAATCATAACAGCAATAAGAAACCATCAAAGGGTTTTAACTGGGAAGATAACACAATCAAATTTGTTTTTGAAAGGATTGCTCTATCTGTAATATGGATAATGGATTGCAAGGATTAGGCATCCGCCTAGAGTGAATCCAGGAATATCAGCTTCCGTGATATTCCTATAGCTCAGCTTATGCTTATGGCAGTGGAGATGGAAAAAGTAGATTTAAGAATTAAATAAAACGATGGATATTATTCAGCCTTAAAAAGGAAGGAAATTCTGATACATGCCACAATACAGTTGAACCATGAGAATGTTATGCTAAATGACATAAGCCAGTCACAAAAGGACAGATATTGTATGATTCTACTTATATGAGATATCTAGAGTAGTTGAATCTGCAGAGACAGTAGAATAGTGGTTGCCAATGCTGGGGGAGGGTAAGAATGGGGAGTTATTGTTTAATGGAAATAGAGTTTAGTTTGGCAAGATGATAATGTTCTGGAGATTGGTTGCATAACAATGTGAATATTCTTAACCACTGAACTTAAAAAGACAGGATGGCAAATTTTATGTTATGTGTGCTTGACCACAATTTAAAGAATTCATTAAAAAAAGAGTTAAGAGATATGATGGAAATAATCTGATCATGGATTGGATATGAAATGATAAAGAGGAAGTATCAAGGATGGCTCTTAGGTTTGTGACTTGCAAAATGGCTAAAAATTGGTATTACTCACTGATAGACAAGATTATGGGACACAAATAATAAGTTCTATCTTGGACATTTTGACTTTGAGATAGATTTGAGACATTCATGTGGTAACATGGATTAGGCATCTGGATATATGAATATGGAGTTTAGAGGAGCAGCATAGGATTAAACTATAAAAGTCACCATATTACATGTGAGTGGAATTTATCTCCTCATTAAAGGATGGAAGCCAACCAGAATCAATTAATCTGGAGGTTATTTAAAAGCTAGGTGGCAGAAGATGAAGGAAAAACTAAGTAAAGATAGAAAAGGATTCCAGAGATATTTCTGAGGTAGAATTACACAAATTCAGGGGCTGATTGGAGCGGTGGAGGGGATCCATTAGAGGGTCATTGTTAACCCCTTCAGGCTTTTAATATTGGGAATTGCGTAGATGGTGACGTCATTGACTAAACCCAGAAATTTAAGAAGTGCAAGGAGGTAGAAAGGCATCATATGTTTTGAACTGTTGAATACGAGGTATTTATGAGGAAAAAACCAAAGTTGAGAAATATAAAAGGCAGCCAGATAATTAGTCTGGGTTTCTGTCACAAGCCCTGTCCTAGGGAGCCAGATCTGGAAATCAACAGTACAGTGTATAGGGGATAGTGGAAGCTATAAGAATGAGCAGAACAGTCCAAGAGAAAAGCCATAGAATCAGGCAGAGAAGGAGGGAACCCAAGAAGAACATCAAAGTAGAAAAGAATGAAAAGAAGATATTGCTACAGAATTCAAGTTTAAGAAGGAAGGAAGTGCAAACTATGACACTGAGTACAGCTAGGCTAGTGAAATTAGGACAGGGAAACATCACTGGACTGGTCAGTTAAGAGGCCCTTGATTAACCTCAGTACGAATAGGCTGTGAAGAGTGGTTGAAGGACGTGAAGAACTTTGAGTGGATGGAGAAGTGAATTTGCAATAAAGAAATGGAGATACTGTGCATGCAGTCTATTTTCTAGAGGTTGGCCAGAGAAGAGGGGAGAGTGAAGGAATTGGCTGAAGGAAGACACTGAACTGAAGAAAGGTTTTTTATTAATTGGAAGGTGTCATAAAAATGTATAGACTGAAAGGAAATAAAGAAAAGGCATGGGGAAACCCCAAAGAATAGGGAAAAAGACAAAACTGATGCACAGAAAGAGAGATGTTTAGTTCTCAAGTGTGTTAGGGAATGAGGTAGGGAGAAACATGACTCTGGATACATTGGGCAATGGTGAGAGAGAGGAGGAAGTTGAGGAGATTCATGTCTGATTGCCTCTATTTTTCTATAAAATGAGAGATAAGTTCATTTCCTGGGAGCAGCAAACGGGGAATGGAGTTAGGGGCTCCAAGATAGGGATGAAAAACTGAAAAATGAAATACAAGAGGAAGTTCACTAGCTTGGGTTAAGGAATTTCTGGGTGGTGCTAACAGAGCTTGGAAACCATAAAGTATCAGTTGATATGATAGTGTAATCTGTCGAGAGTGAGCCATGGTCTGGGTAGAAGCATGAAAGGCAGATGGTGCATAAATTAAGGAATTTGAAATGCAGGTGCAAGGAAAAGTTTAAGTGGGTGAATGTGCTAATCAATGAGGAGTTGAAGTAACGGCTTGTTGAGTCAACCCTGGAAGCAGGAAGTGAAACTAAGAAGAGAAAAGTGAGAAGTCAAGCCACATGAAACCTGAAAGGAATCTAAAAGCAAAGATATTCTGGGCAGCCCCAGTGGCACAGCAGCTTAGCACTGCCTACGGCCCAGGGCGTGATCCTGGAGACCCGGGATTGAGTCCCATGTCGGGCTCCCTGCATGGAGCCTGCTTCTCCCTCTGCCTGTGTCTCTGCCTTTCTCTCTCACTCTGTATCTCTCATGAGTAAATAAAATAAAATCTTAAAAAAATAAAATAAAAGCAAAGATATTTAGAGTTAGAGATTTGATAGCTGGAGGGATCATATTTTGTGGTTAGAAAGTAGAATTTTCGAGTATCAGATTTTGGCAATGGAGCAGTATCAGACAAAGAAAAGATCATGGCTAAGAAAAGGGATTGGGTAAAGGATGGTTAAAACTCATTAGAAGTAAAAAAAAAAAAAAAAGACATGGGTTTATTTTTATCACAATTTACCATGAAACGTAAAATGAGGTGAAATCTTTGTGAGTAGTGACTGACCAGGGCTGGGGTTGCAGAAGAGATGCTTAATGATGATTGATTATGAAAAATTTTCCCCTTAGAAAAGAGCATTTGCTTGCTCATTTATTTTTGTGCATGCTTATTTAAATAAAGGGAATGGGTAGTCTGGGTTTTTCCATTTCTTTTTTTTTTTTTTTTTTTTGGTTTTTCCATTTCTAAAGTCCAATAAATCCCTAGGAGATGGAGAAAAAGGCAACATAGATGTGATTGCTGCTTTAAATAATGAATTCTCCCTTAATGCCACCAAATTGCAAATGAGTCATGATATACTCATGATTATTTCTTTAATGAAAATTGACCTTAAGACATGCCCGAAACATAGTAAACTTCTGTTTACTGATACACCCATCCTTTCATTAACTTTTTCACACATGCCATTTTCTGTTCATCAAAGTTTTATATTGGAATCCCTCGTGTTTTATAAATATAAATGGACTTGGAGAGTTTTCCTTTTCAGCTCATAAGAGAAGAGAGCAGGAGGCTCTACCCCTTTCAGTTCTCCAAGCACCAGAGCCACTAAAAAAAAAAAAAAATGCGGCAAGATGTATGACTGGAACCATATTACTATCTTGGATGACAGTTATCATGGAAAGTTTCAAACCCCTGTAAAGTTCTCTTAGTGAAATGCTGTTACCTACCTAGCTTGGTTCGTCTTTCTTTATGTTTTGTATTATTCCTGTTTGCTTGCATTGAGAATAAAGTAGAGACAGAGAACAGAAGGTAAGATGACTTGAAAAAAATTTATGTAGATTAAACAAAGTCCATGAGGCTGATTTGCTTGGTTCCTATAGCAAAGTTCTTTCACTTTTAGGAGATTGGTCAAGCCTATCAGGTGTCAGCCTGTGCCCTGTAAATTTTCCATCAAGAATGTTCCAAATTATTTATGATGCGGCTTTGTTCTTCATAGCTGTGTCTTAAAAGGCTGCATAGAAAAAGGCACAGCACATTTCCCTGAGTATGACTTCTATCACCTGGGGAGGCATTGAGATGGCTGGGGTACTGGGAAACGTGCATTTCTCAGGCTTCACTTTAAAGGGCCAGAAAATAGCCTGTTCTTGTTTTTTTTCTGCTTGGTTTCATGTTATACATTGTCAGTGATGCTGCTGGCAGAAAGCTAATTGTGCTGGTCTGGATCAAAGAGGTTAGTTGAACAGTGTGGGTGAAAGAGACACTGGACACTGAAATGTTATTCAACAGAGCCAGAAATGGGTGATGGGCAGCTGACTCGGGCTGCCAAGGAGACGGGTTAGCCCAGCACAGTCTGTGCAGAACTATCCTCCCCACATGTCTCTCCAGGTATCTGTGGATCTTGAATCTTTTCAAATGGATTCATATTCCTTATGGACATACCATTATTTCCTGAGGTTGGCTGTTATTCGTACCCCATCCTGGGCCACTGCTCAGAGTCAAAGCATATGGATCTACTTTTAGCCAACAACACAGATTGTTTAAACCTGAGTACCTGACATTTTTCTAGTCCAATACCTATCAAAGTCTCTGTTGTGGGAAATCATCATTGCAAAGGAGTGTTTGCAGATGTTACAGTCCACCCACTCCTCCAGATATTAAACGTTTTTCCCTTCGTTGAAGAAGATCATCAGAGGACTGTCTACCTTGATCCCTGTTGTTGGTCACTTGTCAAAATGTTTTAACTGAATTGCACTTTGGGATTTGAACTGCTCTTGGATCACAGTGCAGGTTTCCTCAGCAGCAACTAACTATTCACTCTTGTTTTCACCATGGGATGTATTCGAGAGCATTGCTCACCACATCCTACAATGTCACCTATATGAGATCCCACAGGAGACATGGCTTTTAGGTCTCAGTACCAGGAAAAACCATATTACTCCTGAGTAGTTGTTTTGCTTTCCTCTTAAAGACATGATTTATCTTGTAACATTATGTTTTTTCCTCTTTGCTTTAGCCATTAGAAAGAGCTAAATTTGGGACATAACTCTAAAGAAGAATAATACTAATTTTATCCTTAGCTTTATTATATTCCCATCCAGTTTACCTTTTATACTAACTCCTTCAAGCATTTTATATCCTTTTGTGATTGATGTATTAAGAACTAAATGAAATTCTCTCTAATGTGAAGAAATTATGGTATATAATCTCAAGTGTTTGCAAGTAAAACAGCAGAAAAGTAAAGAACACTCCTGATAGCCAAGGAAAATGAGAGTCCATAAGTAGAATTGGCTCAGTTCAAAATGTATGTAAGCTGCAAAGATGTCTGCTGTGCGGCTTTGTGTCATGTATTTTAAGTCAAGGAAACATGGCTAGAATCAGTGTTCCTTGGAGTGTATTCTATAGGACATTAGTTGTTAAAGGGTTCTATGTTCAAATACTTTTGGGACCCTCAAGGAATATAACTTTTTAAAAACTTAAACTGCAGAATTCCTAGAAGTTCTTAACATGCATTCATTGTGAATCTTCAGGAGGCAGACTATGTGGTGCAGAGTTTCTAAATTTATTTGTCCATTTATTTTTCTTGGAGCATCTCCAAGAGCTAATCTTTTTTGAGAAATGCTACGGTAAAATAGTGCCATTATAATTATTGTTATATTGTTATTAAAGACTTTCTGTTTTCTCTTAAAAAGTATAGGGCAAAGGCTTAGATATTCATTGCTAGTATTTTTAACTTCTTGTTTAAAAATTTAAAGTGACAATGCACTAAGAACATAAGTAATACAAACAGTTATAAGCAATGCATGGCATTTCCTGGATGTATTTAGCAGAGTCTTTCATATTTAGGGTTTTCCTTCTTAATTTAATGTTTAAGGTTCTTAACTATAAGTTAATATGATGTTCAGGTGGAATCCATGGCAACATTCTGATTTGATGACGTAGTTACATTTCAGGAAGGCACAGTTGTGAAGTAGTTGGAATTTGGAATGAGACATGGTTTCAATTTATATCTCTATTACTTAATAGATATTTGACTTACTAGATCTGTGGCCTTGGGAAAGTCACTTAAATTCTATAAGCCTCTATGTCTGTGTGTAATGTGGGGGTTGTAGTGTATCCATCTCATAGGTTTGTTGTGAGGATTAAATTAATATGTGTGTGAATGTGTATAGTGCTTAGCACAGTGATTTTCATGTGAGTACCTAATAAACAGTAACTATTATAATTTTTAATTGTTTAGCAAACACTTATTGAGCAACTGCTGGGTAATGGGTACTGTGCTATATATTTGGGTGTAAATATGAATGAGTCACAGTCCCTGCCCTTGAAGAACATAGTCAAGTAGACAGATAACAGTTACATAAAGGTATAAAGTGAAGAGTTAATGAATTAATGATAAATATAAGTATAGAAAGGAGTGGAACCATAGAAGAGAGAATTGTCAGCTCTTTTGGGACAAGGTAGTGAATGCTGCATTAGAAATTAAAAGGTGATTAGATGTTTTCCAGGGAGAAGACAGTGAGGCCAGGGCTGCTGGGGAGAGAGATTCTGAGCTGACTGATGAGAATGAAGAAAGGAAGAGTAAATTCAGGAAGCTACGGGGAGCTCAGAATAGCTGTGAATAGCACCTGTAGGCAGAGGTATGAAACAGGGTGGCTGACGTTGGCGGTGGCTAGATCACGAAGGTCTTAAATCCTAAAGTGAAGTGTTTGCAAATTATATTGTAAGCAGTGGGGAGGCATTGAGGCATTTCAGCAGTGGAGTAACCTTATCAGATTATTTTAGATCTGTGCTATTCTATTTGTGGTCTGTGTACATGCTGCAGTAACAGCACCTGGGACTAGAAATATAAATTCTCAGGCCCTATGCAGAGCTACTGAATCAGAGTCTCAGCAATTTATGTTTTGGCAAGCTCTCAAGATGATTTTTTTTTGTGACATTAAAATTAGAGAAGCACTGTTTTAGATGGATCATTCTATGTGTTTCATAGAGGATAGACGACACTCTCCAATTAGAAACAGGGAGATTAATGAATGAAGAGCTATTGTCCAGGCAAGGAATGATGGCAGGTCTTAATGAGATATGGAGAAAAAGAGGAAGAGACAAATAGTAGAAATATTAATAAAGTTTATTTTATGGAACCTAAGTTATTGCCTGGGGACTATATTAGGAAAAAGGATGATTCAGGGATCACTCCCAGGTTTTTTGTTCTACTTAGCCTGTGATTTTATGCATTGAGATAGAGAATATAGAAAAAGTGTAAAGTTTTCTGTTTTGTTTTATTTTTGGCAGCAAGAGGGCTAAATTATAATGAGTTTGGTTTCCAGTATATTAGAAGTACCTGTAATACATGCAGGGGAATCCTATGGATTTAGGACTCATGAATATCAAAGGGTGGCTGAAGAAGCAGGAATGAATGAAATTGTAAAGTATAGAAATTTGGACAACAGTAGATGTATTAGTGTGCTTTTATTATGGGGCACTGTTTGTCTCTGACCTCATCTCATACCATTTGCTTTTAGCAGTGTAAACACCAGTCAAACTAAAGCACTTGACCTTCGCTGAACACACATGATATCTTAACCTCAAGGTCTTTGCACATACTGTTCCCTCTGTCAAGAATATTCCCTGCTTTATTTCCTTGTTTAGCTCTTTGCATCTAGCAAATTCCTATTGATCCTTCAAGACCCACCTCTAAAATAATCCTCTATGCAGGAAAAGTACCCCTTCTAGATATGTGCTTAGCATTACTACATTAAGTACAATAGACTCTTTGCTTCTTTGTTTCTTTTGTGTTTAGGTCCTGATGTTAAGGCCTATGTCTCTTAAACATTTCACCCACCCCTGGCAGGATACCTGACAGATAGTAGGTGCTCAATAACTAATTGTTGGATGAATAATGAAAGAATGGACAGAGGGAGAAGAGTTTTCAAAGGACTAAGAAAGCATATTATAAGAAGTAGAAAAGGAGTGCAAGGAGGGAGTGACAGCATAGAAACCAATGACAGAAGTTTCTAGAAAGGAGCGGTCAGTAGTGTTAAAAACTTCTAAGCAGTCATGTAACATTATGATGGAAAATGTCCATGGGATTTAACAATTAGGTCAGAGGTACCCTTTCTCAGGATGGTTTGAGGGAGTGAGCTCTCCTAAGAAATCAGATTGTAGTATTTGAAGAACAGCTGGTAGGTAAGAGTGGAGCCTGAAACTATAATTTTGTGGCCCAGAGTAAAAAGGATGGAAGAAGACATGGGGTCAAAAGAAGATTCTTTGAGATGAGAAATGATTTAACATATATGTTGAATAAGGACCTGGTATAATGGGAAATCTAGAGTAAAGGAGTGATAAGTGAACCAGATTCCAGCTTCGTGAAAGCCTTCAAGCTTCATGAAAAAAGGATTAACCTTGAACTGGAAAAAGTCCTGGAGGGATGCCTGGGTGGCTCAGTGGCTGAGCACCTGCCTTCGGCTGTGATCCTGGACTCCCGGGATCGAGTCCCACATTGGGTTCCCTGCATGGACCCTGCTTCTCCCTCTGCCTGTGTCTCTGCCTCTCTCTCTCTGTGTCTCTCATGAATACATTAATAAAATCTTTAAAAAAAAATAAAAAGGAAAAGGTCCTGGAAGGGAGTGGAGATGAGTGTGGACTTAGACAAGTTTATAGGAGTGGGGAATGAGTTTATAGAGTTGAGGATTGATAGCTGAATTTTCTCAGTGGAATAGGGGACAAATTAGAAGTTCCTATTTATGAACTTTGTGTGTGTGTGTGTGTGTGTGTGTGTGTATTTAGGGGTGGTTTAGACAGGTTAGGGTGTACTCATGGAAAGGAATTAAGGGTTCTAAGTATTCAGGTAAGACTTGACAGAGACCCCTGACCACAAACACATTTTTTTTCCTCAGAAAAGGAAGTCCTATCATTTTGAGGGTAATGCCCCTTATGAATTGTTAGAGCTATTGATTTTGATGAGAACTTCTTATTGAGTATGTAGGAAATGCCATTTGGTCATTACTGATTTATGATGTTATGCTCGAGAGACTGTCACGGAGGAAAAATTAAAGGACTGTCCTTACATAATTCAAAGAATGTTATTTGTCTCACCATCAAGATATGTATATACTATGTAAATGATCAGAACATTTAATAACAATGTGAGCCTCCCACATTACAAGAGGAAAAGGGAAGAATCTGATCATGTTTTTTTTTTAATTGAAGTTCGATTTGACAACATATACTATAACACCCAGTGCTTATCCCATAAAGGCCCTCCTCAGTGCCCATCACCCAGTTACCCCATCCCCCTACCCACCTCATGTTATTATTACTTTGGTTGACTTTATTATATCCCTTAGTTAAATTCATGAGCAACCTATGTTGCACTGTCTTGAATAAACTATTAATCAATATAAGAGTATACCGATATGCACCTTGAAATCATGGTTTTATGTCCCAAGTGGCATCATAATATTAATCACCAACATCTTATATAATGCCATATATTATGCTGCAAGCTTTCTTAGGCTAATCTTACTGAAATGTCATAATAATTCCAGGAGGCAGGAACTATTTAAGTCTTATTTCATAGATGAAGAAACTGAGGCTTAAAAATAAGTAGCTTGCTTCTCTTTGGCTTGCCATTCAAAGGAAGAGATGTAAAATTCCAAGGGCCTAATATTTAGTAAGCTTAGAGTTCTGCATTTTAGCTGCAGTTTTACAACTTTTCCAGTTTTCCAGTTTCCCAACACTGAGTGGCCTAAGTAGGGAAGTTCAAATGTCCAGACTAGCCGAGACTAACCCCTGTGCTCATGTTGGACAAATACGTGGCGTATGCGCCTTCCCATTGCCCTCTGTGCCCATTGCAGACATTGATAATCAGCTGTGGAACATTTTTCCTGGGAGTCCAGATGTGGCCTCAGAAATCTTCATGAGATAGTGTTTCAAGTAACCACTACTAATTGATATATCATCTGGAGGCTAAAATACTCAATTGTTTTGTGAATAACGACAGGTGGATGGGAGTATCAGTTTGGATCCTCTGAGGAGCAGCCAAAACAGGATAAGGCCAACAAGAAGAAACACTTGTGAAGATAAAAGGGAAGGGAGAAGTTGTATGCAGCCTTCAGACCACAGTGCAGGTTTGACATCTGTGAAAGGACAGAGGGAATGAATGAAGGATTGGATAGGTAGGGTCACAGATTGTAGTGCAGTTCTGAGAAAGTCTCAGGCAAGGTGATAGGTCTCTTGAGCAGCATGTCTCTTAGAAGTCTCCCCCATGGGGTAGGAATGGGCTGTCTCTCCATGCTTTCCTTACCCTACTCAGTCACTAGCTGTGAGGCTGGGAGAATCATGGCCTTGGAGCTAGAAACCACAAATCAACTATGGATAGGGTCTCTTGATGAAGATCTGAGTGCACACTTCCCTGGCAGCATGACAAGTATCCCTAGAAATGTCTTAGCTGATTCTTTATAGATCTGGCAGGAATTGTAATTGTGCTACTAGAGCTGACAATTCACAAAGCTACTGAAATGTCTTAGCAACTGGAAGATGAGAATTCTATTTCTTTCCTGAAGCAGTAGCTTATCTCTCTGAGTTTTAAGGAGCTGTGTATGGAAGAAGTTCCTATATTTTGTGAGGCCCTCAGCTTCTCCCCTCCCCTTCAAATCAGAAGGGAAAGTGCCAACCACTGTGTTTTTTTTCATCCGTCAACTAATCCTTGGTCTTATCACTTCATTCAGTTGGAAATTATGTTTCACTTCCACTTAGCAAAAGCCATCTTCTTTGTTACAAAGATTGTAAAATAATAACATGATTTGTAAAGTAAAACATTGGTATCTGCAGGGAATATGTTTAAGACCTCCAAATATTCCCTGAAAGTAAAAATATAGAAATGTTCATACCGCACACGGGCTTCCTCCCAAGTTATATTTTCATGGAAAGACACGTGCGTTTGTTTCTTATGTGATGGAAATTTTTCTTTTTTTTTTTAATTTTTATTTAGTTATGATAGGCACACAGTGAGAGAGAGAGAGGCAGAGACACAGGCAGAGGGAGAAGCAGGCTCCATGCACCGGGAGCTTGATGTGGGATTTGATCCCGGGTCTCCAGGATCGCGCCCTGGGCCAAAGGCAGGCGCTAAACCACTGCGCCACCCAGGGATCCCCCAAATTTTTCTTTTCTTAACAAGGAAACAAAGATTCTGCTGCATCAAGAGTCACGACAGTAAGTAGCAACTCAATGAAGCTAGTTTATTCACTAGCTAAGTTAATTGGTCCTGCACACCACATGCTCTGAGGGACTCAGTGTACTCTGCTAAGATTGTAGGTTATCCTTGCATTCTACTACATGTAACAATGACAGCAGGCACAGCTACTACCTACCATTTATTTACTGCTCATTGCCAAAGCACTGAATCTGAAATACATGAATATCAGTTATTTACAACAACCCTGTGAAATAGGTGATACCATCCCCTTTTACAGAGAAGGGAGGGAAAAAGGATCAGAGAAATTAATGAGGTTACCAAAATCAAAGTTAGTGAGTGGTGGAACTAACATTTAATGCCACACACCCGTGGCTCCAAATCCCAGCTCTTGATTACTATTAAGGGTTATTCCTAATGAGCCAAAAGTTGTAGGTCAAATCAATTTACACCAGGGGTCTGCTACATACAATACTATATCCCCCAATTTGATCAGATTTGCCTTTAGAGCTGGATGCAAATATCATGTAGCACACATATAGTTAGGAAGGCAACCTCTGTCTAAATATTATAGTTGTGACTTACAACTTAGGGTTAGCCTAAGAAAAAGGAGCTTGGTTTAAAGAAAAAAAGGGGGGGGGACTTTCCTGAGGCACGTTAAAAATAGAGGACAGTTTCTGTTTATCTCTTCTCATAGTTACCTTTGAGCTGAAGATAGTGATATATAAGCTATAAGTGAGGAGAGGCGATGTCTAGCTTATCCCTAGCTCCTAGCACCATGCCTGGAATATAAAGGAAGCTCCAAAAAAAAAAAAAAAAAAAAAAAAAAAATAAAGGAAGCTCCATACAGATAATGCATGAATAATTACTGGCACACTGCTAAGAAAATGTGATGTTCATTTAATAGAAGATCAGTCAGGAAAAAAATATTGTAAGTTCATTTACATGAAGATAGAAAAATATCTAGGATGTTATGTGCCCTGAGTCTGATCAATAGTCTATTCTTTGAGTTTGAGGGTGGTTCTTTGCAGATCTTATTTTCCTAAAGGACACAAAAAGGGGCAATTGGCTTAGGCATTGAGAAGGTAAATGAAAAGGGACATTTGATCACTATTTTTTTAGATGCCTTATTACAAGTCCTGGAAAAATGTGTACAGTGGATCAAAGCAGCCAGGTGTTTGGATAACAGCCCTCTGGGGCCAGCTGGCAGAGGGCAACTGGTCATCAGTGTCAATGGAAAAAACATCTCCTAAAAAATGAAGAGTTAGCTCAAGAGAGGGCACGGGAAAGCACCCAGTGTGGGGGAGACTATAAACAGATCATAAATTACATAGATGAAAGAGGATTAAAGGAACACATTTTAGAAGGTGTGGGGATCTAATAAAAGGTATCTAACCAGCAGAGGCAACCGTCCAGCTAGGGATGTCAGTTGAGCCTTCAGATGTTGGTGGGTCAGAAAACATGCAAAACATTCAAGGGGTAGAGGAACTTACTTCAGTGCAAGTCTGATGATACTGAGCACTTCCAGCAAACAAGCCACCAAGCTCAGCGTTCTAAATTACAGGGCAGATCTCTCCACTTTGAATGCTGGGGGTGAGAAACTACTGAAATTTCCACAAATCCAATGTGATGAATGGCCTTATGAGGAAGTAATTCAATATATATGTCTTGGATTTTGAACTTGTCATCCAGTAAAATTATGGGTTTTATTTATAAGGGAGAAATTCAAATTATTGCTGTTGTTTCCTCATTCTCCACCCCTTCGCTCTTCTCTGACCCCACTTCTGGTTCCAAGCCAACAACGTACCATAGAAAACAACTAGCCTTGCTTGGCACTTGTTGCTTCTAGGCACTATTTTAAGTGTTTTATATAAATTATCTTGTTCATCCTCACAGTAGCCTTCTAAGGTGACCCTGTTATGATCCCTATTTTATAGATGAGGAAATTGAGTCACAATCAAAGAAACTGGTAAAGGAAAAAAAAAGGCACCTGACACCCAATAGGGCAGTAGAGCATAGTCCCACCAATGTTAAAATAAGCTGCTTGTTACAATAACTAAGAGCAGGAGATGAAAGGTAAGAAGGGCACACAGGAGGAAAGTCCAGAAACTGGAGAAACAACCTTTTTAAGGGGTGGAAAAAAGACAAGTCTTAAAGGAAGAAAGGAAAGAACTAGGCCTAAAGCCTATAAAATTAAACCAATATTTGCTCACTAAAGGGACTTGAAAGCGCTAAAGGACAATCTCTAAATCTTGAAAATAAAACACATCTGGTCATGCTCAAGTTGACCTAATAATTACAAACCTTGAAGGGGCCTTGGGAAAAAGGGAGCGCAAGAGAGGAGGCGAGAGTGCAGCCTACAGAGTGCAGAAGGCTGAGGAGCGGTGCTCTTGCCTGTGTGGTGCTGGCCATCTGTCAGAGTCCTCGGTGGGGCTTTGGCTTCCACACCCCCAAATGCTCTTGTCTTCCGTGGGGTCCATGGAGAGAAATTAACCAGGCTCCCACTCCCCTGGCACAGCAGTCTGTTGTTTCGTGTATGGTCCAAGGCCCTGTCTTCTGAGAAGCTGTTTCTCATTTATGCATATACAAGCTGAATCAGCTTAACTGACTGGGAGACATCCAAGGCCATTCCTAGCAGGTGTCTTTCTCTGTCCCTGCCCTCACCTGTCTGCCTCCCTGGCTTCTATTGTTGCCTTCGAAGCAGGTTCCCTATCCTGAGTCTTCTAAATGGAAAGGGTCCACATGCAAGGGGAGTGGACCTCTGCCTCACAGTTCTGAACCCCAGTCACAGCAAGAGATACACAGCCAAGAACCGGGCCGGGGCCAGCAAAAATACAAAGATGTTTTTCAACTAGACGAAAATATGCAAACAAACTGGTTTGAAGGGAGGTGTGAGGCAAATCCAGAGTCTTAGCTCTTGACCTAGGGCAGAGGCAGAGAGCTGAGAAATTAATGTGTTTGTGGCTCAGAAGGAAAAATGAAGAAACTCCATTGTTTTCAGTGTCCTCGTTGAGTCTGAAAGCTGAAAAATAAAACATGAATACTCTGAACGTTGCCAAGTTGAAGTCCTCAAAATAGAAGTTCGGATTAAAATTTCTCTTCTTTCATTTCATCTTATGATGAAATCGTATGATGTTGCTTATTTGAAGTCTTCACTGTAACAAATATGGGAGGAGTTATCTCTCCTTCTGATTTTCTCTGCTCTGGTTGCCACTTGGGAGTGCCTGGTTCTTGGCTACACAGCCCCTCCTTGCCTGTTTTTCTGTCTCAAAGCTTACTATGTTCTCTGTGAGGAGTTAATCTAAAGCATCATGCTGAGGGCATGAGATGGCTACAGAGAGTAAACTTCCTGAGAGGATAGAGGAGCAGAGATACCTTGCCCAGCTGGAAATCAAGCAAACTGAGGAAGGCAGGAGGTTGTGTGTGTTTGTGCTTGTGTTGTGCTTGTGTGCATCTGTGTCTGTGTGTGTCTACGCATGTGTACATCAATTTGATTGCTGGCAACAGCTAGCTTTTCAGTTTATCGGGTATATATTTAGGATTAACTGACTATAGACCTCTCTTTAGGCTTTCTTCTTTGTTTTCTTAATGTCTTGTTAGTTGTAGGCATATGTATAGTGTTTAGTCTGACAGTGGTTCTCAGCACTGGCTGTACACTGCCATTATCTGGGGAGCTTTAAAACACCAGGATGTGTGGGAAAGTCAGCTTCAGTTGGTCTGGGCGTGGCTTGTGCATCAGGACTTTTAAAAGCTCTCCAGATGATTCTAATTTGCAGACAAGACTAAGCACCAAAAGTGTAGAGTTACTTCCTGAAGAGAAACTTAAGAGGATTCCTTAGGTGACGGGGCCAGATGAAAGGACATGTTATGGTGATACCATTAGTTATAAGGAGGAAACGATACTGCAAATAACTATCTAAATGCAGGTCTTTCTGTTTACAAAACAGCAGGGCCAAGTCAGCAGGGAAGGCCACAGAAAACACTCAATCTCTTCCAAATTTTATTCTTGTCATGAATGCATTTACATCAAGGTATATTATGATCCTCTTCCTCTTAAACACTGAGAGATGCTCAGAAGCCTAAAGCCAAAGGTGCAGCTTTATTAGCCATGTGTCCACTTGTTCTCCCTGGAGTTCAGGCAACAGAATAATCTTGACAAACAAAATCACTGCTTTCAGTGCACATCAAGGTAGACACCAAAGCCAAGTTGTCTAGATCTGTCACACCCAATTTCCAGGTGAAAAGACAGTGAAACCAGAAAATTATGCACTGGGGGTTTGGAGAAGAGAATGCCAGTCAGATATGCATTGTCTTTCTCATCTTGGACACTCAGGCAACTTTCAAGGCATGACTAGACTTTAGTCAGGGAACCCCCTTCCTTATAATTTTATCAAATGCTATCAGCAATAACACACCACCTTTGCTGAGCACAGCTATGTACCAGGCATTCTGCTAACGGCCTTCTACGGATTATCTATCTCATTTCATTCATATGCTTTACAGGAAGTAGATACTGTTTTCCTCATTTTACAGGTGAAGAAATTGAAACTTAAAGTGGCCTTAGGACATGGTCATGATCTTATGTCTAGTAAATAATAGAGCAGAGATTTAAATCTAGATCTGTGACTTCAAAATCCATGCTTTTTCGGGACACCTGCACCCCAGTGTTTATAGCAGCAATGTCCACAATAGTCAAACTGTGGAAGGAGCCTTGATGTCCTTTGACAGATGAATGGATAAAGAAGATGTGGTCTATATATAAAATGGAATATTACTCAGCCATCAGAAAGGACAAATACCTACCATTTGCTTCGACATGGGTGGAACTGGAGGGTATTGTGCTGAGTGAAATAAGTCAGAGAAGGATAATCACCATACGGCTTCCACTCATACACGGAATATAAGAAATAGTGAAAGGGACTATAAGGGAAAGGAGGGAAACTGAGTGGGAAAAAATTAGATTGGGAGACAAACCATGAGAGACTCCTAACTCTGGGAAACAAACAAAGGGTTGTGGAAGGTGGGTGGGGGGATGGGGTAACTGGGTGATGGGCACTGAGGAGGGCATTTGATGGGATGAGCACTGGGTGTTATACTATATGTTGGCAAATTGAATTTAAATTAAAAAATTCTCAATCCCTTGGTTTATCCCTTCCTAGAATCTGAAACCTAGTAATTGTGCAGATGAGTAATTTTTTTGTTGTTGATTTATTTAAAAAATGAGTCTTTCCCTAAGAGTTTGCCGAAGCATCTGTGAACTTCAAACAACAGCTGACTTTATCACTGAGGATTGAGATGTTTCTTTATGCAATCTGATGAATCACAAGAAGGAAACCCCTACGACAAAAATTAAATAATGAGTTGCTGAATATGCTCACATGCTAACTTATACCATTGGTACTGCTATTTTGTCAACATTGAAAGTGGATTTTATGCTTTATACCATTCTTTTTCTGTTTTAGCTAATGGCTGTGATAACATTTTGCTCAATCTGCCAGAGATACTTGAAAATCTTCCCAAAGCTATCATTAGCAAGTAATGCAAAACAGAGCTAGCCAGACTTTCTCTGTCTACCAATACATGGGTTTATTGAATGAAGATGTGAGGCCTGAGGATACCTGAGCTTTTCTAACATTGTCTGTATTACTACAAGTAGTAATAAATGGGACAGGAGGACAGCAAATGAAGGTTCTGTTCACTGCATTTTAATGTGTGAATGTGTAAGGGTCCCCATGTACATGTCTTCTATTAACTTCTGTCCTGCACAGTAATGTGATGCTTAGCCTCTGAGAAATCCTACCATTTTAGTGCAGGCTGAGCAAATGGCTCGGGTTTACTGTCTGAGCTTGCCATGCTTTCCTGAGAGCCTAGATGGGATGGCTCTTCTCCGACAGGGTGTTTATCTGGCCGTTATAGAATGGTCAGGGATTCTTGCCTGGGAATCTTGAATTCACAGTGTCAGTGGGTGAAGGCCATCCATGTGAATTTATGGAATCTCTAGTACATCTAAAATCTGTTTCAACCTTCTCAGAGTCTTCTGAGGTCAGAAAGCCTAGAATAAACAAATCTTAAAGGTCATTTATTTCCTTTTGAAGTTTTTATTCCTCTGATGCAATGGCCTTTTTTTTTTTTTTTTTTACCTCCTCAAATGAAGCAGGTAGCAGCATCTTCTTTCATGCTGTTGGGCTTTCCTCACTTCGGGGCTCAAGGTTATAATGGACTTGAGAAGGTGGTGACGGGAAGAGGTGGTGTCCTTCTCACTCATTGGCAGAGCAGCCAGGCATTGCTGTTCTTGAACTGTGGGAAACAAACATGTTGCAGAATGCTGGAGATGTCCTTTGATGGGGAGACTCGGTTTTGTTTCCTTCTGCTTATAATATATATCATAATTTATGTAATTATGTGCGTGTGATTATATATATTATGCTATAATGTAAATTATGACCAAGCTAAATTTTGGAAATAATATGAAGACATGTGCAAAGTCTCTAGGTTACAGTGGTCAGAAGGACACTGTAGCATTCACAAGGCACTTCCAGTTTGCTCATCCCCCAGGCCTGTGACAGCATTGTACCTCCCCAGTATTCCCTTGAATTAGGGGTGGCCTTATGACTGCTTTGGCTAATCAGATGTGCATGGAGGGAAAGCAGAAGCTCTACAGCCAGAGTGTGCTTTGCCATGCTCGTCTTCCTAATAGACTGGTGGGTGCTGCTCCATCAGCCCCCGTCCCTGATGAAATCTTATGGACAGACCCACTTTGGATATGATATGTAGAGAGAATAAGGAATACTCCTTTGTTATTTGAGACTCTGAATTTGGGGATTATTTGGATCGGCAACATAGCCTGACTGATAAGGAAATCATTGTGTTAAGGTCTCCATATTGAGGGGTAGTAGAAATATGGCAAAGGAAATTGCTCAAGAGGAAAGGTCTTACAAATTTCTTATTTGTTTTAACCTTAGGAATTGCTGACCAGAAAATGTAGGGAAGGAGCACTACTTCTTCTAATATCTAATCACATCATATCTTTTCAATATGAAAAGATATTAAAATGCCCAGGCCAAGCCCTATAAAGCCTCTGTTTGTTTGTTTGTTTTTTTAATTGGATATATATCACATAAAATTTGCCTTTTTAGCCATTTTTTAATATGTACGGTTCAGTGGCATTAAGTACATCACAATGTTGTGCAGCCATAACTACCATCCATCTCTAGAACTTTTCGTCATTCCAAACTGAAACTTTGTACTGAAACAGTACAAACTGAAACAGTAACTCCACATTTCTCCTTTTTACCCACTGGCAACTGCCATTTTATTTTCTGTCACTATGAATTTGACTATTCTGGGTTCTTCACATAAGTAGAATCATATAGTATGATTTTTGTATCGGACTTATTTAAAGGCTTTTTTTTTTTTTTTTTTTTTTTTTTTGGTGAAAAGATTGCATTCTAGTTTTTGCTAACAGTTCCTGTACCATTCTAGCTCTTTCTGAGACAGTCTTTGCTCAAAGAAGAGAGGGTTGACAGGAATCTACCTTAATCACTGACTCTGGCAGTGGATTGAGGTGGCTGCATGCTTTCCAGGCCAGAGGTCAGTAACCTTTCCAAACTGGAATGTCAGTGTTCCAAAACCTGTGCTTCCCTTGGGTCAGGGGTCAGGGATGGCTTCCAACCCTGAGTGACCAAGCTTTACCTCCTGTTGATATGGAGAAAGCAGATTGCCATATCTGACAAATTGAAGTGGAGAGACAGCTTTGATTCCTTTCGTTTGTAAAGATTGAGCCCAGTGACAGCAGGTGGTGGGCTCTGACAATGGTGACAGGTCCCAAAGCCATAGAAAACCATCAAAGAAAGGACAGGAGGCTTCTTTATCATTTTTTCACTTAAAGAAAAATTAAGTTGTCAGAAGCTGTCTGAGTAAGTCTTTATGCTTTTTTGATTATTGCTCTGCCCCCTCCCGGAATTACACTTGTTAGAAGTGTGGATACTCCAAGGTGAACATTGGGGTAAGGGATGGTATGGAGGGGAGTCAAAGGACTGTAAATTGGAGGATGTAGACTCAGTGGCATTTATGTGGCTCCTGAACTCCCATCCAGGGAGGTGGACCAGCAGCCTTGGAGGAGATGGGGGAGCTCTGGGAGCAACCTCTAAAATCTAGCTTCTGCATGCTCCATTAGATTTGAGGGCACCTGGGCAGAGTGGTGACATCTCTGTCTTCTGGTCATATTGAAGTTTGGAAATGAGCACAATCACTGGTTTATTTTTTTTAAAAAAAGCATCACAGGAAATTCCAATTAGTGCCATAGAGATAATAAAACTGTACTCTAGTTTTATGTATTTGCTCAGTAGGTATCATCTATGTGCCAGAAATTTCACTGAGGATTCCACAGAAGCATAAACACACATGGTTTTCTCCTTCATGGAGCTCCCAGTCTAGGGAGCAGACAATTATTACTTAACAAGTCAATCAGTAAGTATTTATTGAACATGCATTATATTCCAGACACTGGGGATACTCCAGGAAGCTAAGCAGGCACAAATCATGTAAACAAAATGTCAAATTATAGCTCTGATGGTGGCTAGGAAACAGAGGTGTTCTGTACTGTGCGAGCCTGTAATCTGAGTTTAAAGTAACCAGAGAGAGCTCGGTTGGAGAGCCAGGGGACAGAGGAGCTTCACCAGCCAAAAGGGGACAAATGAGCATTTCAGGCAGAGGAAATAGCACTGCAAGGGCTCTGTGGGTGGGAGCTTGGTAAGAATAACAATGAATGGAGGCCATTTGTGGTTGGAGTGGGGAGAAGGGATTGATGGACTAGCTAAGGTGGGCAGGGTGGGTGGGAACTAGTCTAGAAGGGCATCTTTATAAAAGTGAGAGGAGAATGACTTGTCATTTTCCTTGTTAGAATGTGCATCTCCTTTCTTTTCTTCCTCAGTATAGTACCATGGTTAAGAGCATAGTTTCTGGAGCTAGACTACCAGGGTTGGATCTTTGCTTTCTCACTTCCCAGCTTTGTGACCACAGCAAGTTGTAACGTCTCTGTGCCTCAGTTTCCTTGTCTGAAAAATGGCAAATATAATGCCACCCAACTCATAAGTTTGTTAGGAAAATTGAATGAGTTTATATATGTAAAGTGTTTAGAACAATACCAAGTATGAATTAAAAGCACCACATGAAGAAGACCTATTTTTTTTATTATTTTTTTTTATCTTTGATAGTCACAGAGAGAGAGAGAGAGAGAGAGGCAGAGACACTGGCAGAGGGAGAAGCAGGCTCCATGCACCGGGAGCCCGAGTGGGATTCGATCCCGGGTCTCCAGGATCGCGCCCTGGGTCAAAGGCAGGCGCCAAACCGCTGCGCCACCCAGGGATCCCAAGAAGACCTATTATTATTGCCCTATATAGTAGAGAAAGTCACTGATCACCAGCTCTTCCCCAGTCAGTTTGTGAACAAGAAACCCAAACTGAATTATATCTAGAACACATACATACACGTTTGCATGATGAACAGAAAAAACCTAAAGGGACCTGTAGGTCTCTTCAGTGTCCCTGTATAGCATGGAAACACACATTTCTCAAGTAAATCATCTTGGGAAAGTGCTCTTTCAAAGCTGAGAAAATTAAATTGCCTTCCGCTTTGCCCGATGTGTATTTTAGATTTTTGGAAGAAGGTGTATTCCTGAGACTGATTCAGGTGATACTTGGAACTGATTTAGGGCAGAACTTACCTCAAATCCTTTCATCATTTTGCCGTTGATGCAATTGAGCAATCTTAGATGGTAGAGTCAGAAGCAACTTTAGAGATCAGCTAGTCATTTGTTCTGATTTAATTGGCTGTGGGCTTCTGCATGAAGTGATCACATTAAACAATAAAAGCTGCCAGTTTAGGAATTTAGTAGGCAAGTAATTAATTTAACTGAGACGCTTTGGTGAAAATCATAAATACCATCTGCAGCTTCTCCTTTGGAAGGTGGTGATATATTTTTGAAGTTTTTTAAAAAAATAATATTGTGATATATAAAATATATTAATACAATATTGTGAAAAATAAAAATAATAAGCAGTCTCTGTATCTATAGATTTGGTAACATCGTGAGTCCATGTGGGATGATTCTATATATTAAACTTTTATTGAAAGCTCACTATGTACGAGGTCTTGTGATAGATGCTTTTATATGATGCCTCATTTAATCCTCCCAGTAATTATATGGAGTCCTGGGTAAGTCTTGGGCCCATTGGCCTTGGATCCCATCTCACCCTTCCTGTGCTCTGTTCTGTATTACGAGAGACTGACTCCAGCAGCTGCTTTTCCTAGTTTCTCCTGTGTACTTTTTGGGTTTGGCTATTGGGAGGCACTGGTGGAGATGTTGGGTGGGGGTGGAGAGAGAAGTCAGGGTATTTCTGCTGCACCTTCTCTATGGCTCCAGCTCCCAAGGCCCTGTCAGACCATGGTTCTAGCTTCCACTTGGTAGCTCTGCCCTCTTCCAATGACATTTTCCCCTCCTTTGGTATCTCCAGCCAGGGGATGGTAGAACTTCCTGCTCTTACTCATCTCTGGATTACCCCAACGTCTGCTGTTTGGTTTTCAGATTCCATCATCTGTTTAATCAGTTCTCTGCATTAAATTTCCCCGATTAGAAATAGTTTTTCTTCTTTCTTGTTTAGGCCCTAACTGATAGAGTTCAGTATAAATATGCCTATTTTTCTTTTTCTTTTTTTAATATATGAGGAAGCTAAGGACCATATAAGCTATATATCACAATATTAAACCAAATTTTATAAATCTACTAGTTAAGTCAAAGTCCTAGCATGTCTAAGTTCATATATACTTTTTCTACTATTATGTTATGGTGTCTTCATAATTCACTAGGAAAGGTAAACCCTTTTTATAGGGGTGATCCCTCTTGGATCACCAGTATCATGATGGGTTTTACCACAGTCCTATTTTAGTTCAATTGGATTTGTTCAGTTCAAAGTTCAATTGATGACTTATTGCAAGATGAATTTGAGGGTCAATAATTTACACGTGTCGAGAGACAGAATTATTAGGTCCTCAAGCAGCAAATCAGAAAGATGACCTTTTGTATGACAACAAAACTTGGTTCCTTGGGAAACCCTCCACAGACCCATGGAGCCACTAAGCTCTGGCCACTCTTCCAGGACAGATGATGAATTCCTTTTGTTTCGGTTCAAATAGAAAATTGAGATCTTTATTCTTCATCTTGAATTTAACTCAGAATCAGGATAGGGATACTCTTAAATTATTGTTAAGTCCCACATAAGATGAAAAACTTTGGACTTCACCATAATTTTATTTTATTTATTTATTTTCCAAGATTTTATTTATTTATTCATGTGAGTCACAGAGAGAGAGAGAGAGAGGCAGAGACTTAGGCAGAGAGAGAAGCTGGCTTCCCGTAGGGTGCGTGATACAGGACTTGATCCCAGGACCCCATGATCAAGCCCTGAGCCAAAGATAGATGCTCAACCAGTGAGGCATCCCTTAGACTTAAGGGACGTCAGACCTAATTAAGACTTAGACTTAATTTTTAGACTCTTCATAGGAATAAATCACAGGCTAAAATGTATGTGGTCTGAAAATATTGAGGGACTCTTAGGATAGCAAAAATCAATAGGGCTTTACAGTATTTTTAGATTTCTAGAACATCCTTGTAAGAGTTTTGTACAGGGCCAGGCAAAGGGTGAGGTAATCAACCACCTGAGATTCACCTGGGGTTAGGAGCAAGCCTTGAACAGGGTGGTTCTCATACCTAGCATACCCCTCTATTCCAGTTGGGCTAGTTTATATGCTGCCCTGAGGGCAGATCACACCTTTACTCACCTCTGTCCCCTCACTTCTGCTGGTCCTCTTTCTTGCGGGACCCACTCCTCCATTCAAATCCTCTCCATACTTCCCTTCAGAGCCTGAGTGCTGCCTGCTGCCTGACCGTTCCTAAGTAGCTTGTTTTCCTTTAAACCATTATGGTGTGCACATTTCCCATTATTTTGTACTCCTTCATTTATTGCGTTTCATTACCCTTCATTTCTCCAGTTGTGTTGGTCTTGTCTTTCCAAGCAGATCACGAACTCCTTGAGAGAAGAATTATTTCTTACTCTTTATCATCTGCCATAACACCCCATACAGAGTGAATGCATATTGAATAATTGATTCAGTGTGAAAACTGCCCTGGTGTTCTAGCTCCTTACCACTTAATCTACATAGTGACCTTATTGTTTTCTTCTGAAGCCTTTGGGTTGTCACCACCCAGTACAAGTTTGAGCACAAAATATTTCTTCCAGTCAAAAGGGTATTGTGACACAGAGGGCTCCAGACACCAGGATGAGGACAGAGGGAGAAAAAAAAATACACTTAGAAACACAGCTTGTTCTTTGACCTGGGAGAACTTGTTTGCTGGAAGTGGCCGAAAAACAAAGTTGCTCAGAACCGTTATCAGCCCATCTTCAGACTCTGGTATGTCTTAAAACAACAATGCAGTAGGGAATGACATAAACCAAGAAATTCTTGGTGGGAAAGGATTTTCTGCTTTAACAACATTAGCTTCTACATCCGTATGGGATACGAGCAGGTCATGTTTCAGTAACTTATTTATTGAACCAAGAATATTATGGTAACCCAAATCTGCATGCCGAATTTGTCACCACAAATGTAGATCTAGGTCTTCTAAAGTACACTGAAAATGAGAAAATCAAGATCCAGAGTTTAAGTAACTTAACATTAATAAATCACCTCCTCCAAGAGGCCTTCCCTGGATCTCCAGCATGGGTTAAGCACTGTTAGATCTCCAGTAGCAACCTGTGGCTATCTTTATCACAGCCCCTATTTATTATTTTATATAGTAAGAAAGTAATGTAATAATCTGTTTTATATATCTGTCCCCTATATTAGATCACAGCCTCCTTGGGAATTAAGTCCAGCTTCTAAGTTTTCTCTATGTTACATTTATGCTCCTGTTTTCATACATGTCATAGGCCTAGGATTTTTCCACCACAGAATGCCATTCAGTTATTGAGAATAATTACTAGCTTTATTATACAGTCAAAGTTATTCAGTGTGTCCTCCTTCTCTATGGAAGAGAGTATTTAGGACATTTTCTTTCTTATGAGACACCCACTCCACTGCATGTTAGTGGCTGGAAAGGCTCTGTTTGCACAAGTTAACATGAAAAGAAGATAGCTCATAGTCATAATTGCTCCCTGGCAGAAGGGTTGCCACGGACACTGGAGAACATTCATGGTTAATTTTATAGAACCATGGTTAATGGGACAAATCATTCAGCCATGGAGACTCCTCAAGCTCAAAGAATAAAGAGATGCAAAGAGGGAAGCAGGTCATGGGCTCTGCCCCAGGCTCCTGAGGGGGTCCACGTCAAGGGGAAGGCAGGCAGATTTGACTTACCGGGTCAACCGTGGGTGGTGTTGAACTCAGCTGTCACAGCTGGGCTGACATCAATAGCAGGGGATTGACATCCGTGCAAACACAGTGCCAGCCAGCCAGAGGTGTGTGGCAGGGACAAGCAGGGTTGGAATCCCCAGAGAAAAAAACCTTCTATAGAGGGACACCAAATAGCAGCAGTGAGCCATCTTTTGCCATCCAAAGTCTAACTAGGCACAGCTTTCTTGGAGTTCATCTAAGGAGGTCCAGTGACATGTCCTGGATCACATAGAATGTTAGAGGCCAGACTGGGACCAGCAATACAGTACTAGTGCTCTCTCCATATACCACACAGAAAGGGAAACAAGACCAGATTTTGAAGAAGTTGTGAAATCAGGTTAGGAGCAACCTGACCCTTGGGCAGCTTGCTTCTTCAAAGCACAAAAGGTCTTCAAAGCACAAGATACCAGAGAGGGGTATTTAGTGACTGCAGTGATTTGATACAACAGCTTGTCATTGTTTCCTGGAGGTGATTTTTATAGATTAAGTCAGAAAAAGACTGAGATAGTGCAGTCATCGTGCATATGCTGATCTTTATTGATGTATAAGAAGCAACAAAATCATGCATCCAAGAATGAGATTTAATGGGAACCCTTCCTGTGCCAGCAACACTCTACTTTTTAAAAAATTTTTATTTATTTATTCATGAGCGATAGAGAGAGAGGGAGAGACACAGGCAGAGGGAGAAATAGGCTCCAAGCAGGGAGCCTGATGTGGGACTCAATCCTGGGTCTCCAGGATCACACCCCGAGCTGCAGGCGGCGCTAAACCGCTGCACCACTGGGGCTGCCCAACACTCTACTTTTCAAACAGGAAGTGGTAGGGCATAATTAAAACTATAATAATCTTTAAAATGACTTTTAAAAGATAATAAACAGCTTGGATTTGCCAACCACTTCACTTTTTCAAAATGCTCTGAGGAATCCTACCTCATTTGTTCTTCATAGCTACTTCTGTATAACTCATTTTATAGAGGAATCTGAAACCAGAGAGGTTGGTGATTTGGTGATTTGCCCAAGAGCATACAGCAGTTACTGTCAGAACCTGGACTAGCATTTTGCTTCTTTATCCAATGTTCTTGTGTAGTAAAGGTCACAATCCCTTATCTGAAATTCTGAAATCTCTACGAAAACAGCATAAGTTTATTTTTTCTTTCCTAACTCATTCAATGGCAAAATGTTTGCCTATCTGATCTGCTTTTGGCAATAAAAACTTTTTTTGAGATGACATGAAGCTCCTTTTGTCCTCTTTGGGAAGAATATTTCTGTATTTTATTGATGAAACTGTAATGTATTCAATTACAGGATGCTGCTCCAAGCCAGTGTGTTATATTCACTGTATTGGCCATATTATCTTTCTAAAATCTAAAAAGATTCTGATTTCCAAAGTACATCGGAATATAAGAGTTTGGGATGATAATTCTGACCATGAAGAAGACTGTCTTTGTTATCTAACAGAGTCAGGCGATGAGGTGTTTCCTTAACCAGGTGTTCTGGTTAACAGTCACTAGAGGTGGCGTGCATGTATTGCTAATGTTGAACAAATTGGACTATAATGAAATAGACTTAATATCAACCCAGCAATTGTTGTGAGGGTTAAATAAGATAATTCGGGTAAATCATTTGTCACAGCATCTGGTTCATGGGACACATTTTATAACCAGAATGTTAGCTATTATCTTTCTTAATAAACTTTGTATCCCCATGTCATAGATGAGGAAATGGTGACAGGCAGAGTGGTTAAGTAACCTGCCAAGGTCACATGGCTAGTAAGTGGCACTGCCAGGACTGGACACCCAGATTGACTGTTCTACCCAAAGCATATGCACTACCAGTAGGGAAGAGATAATTCTGGGACCTTCCAGGAGGCTCTAAAAATCCTTCCAGATCATCATTATGAAAATTAATTACTGAATCATTGGACTGTAGCATGTGGAAGTGTTGTTTAATAGCCTGCTGGTTAAGCCAGGTTTTTTTGCTGGCTACAGAGAGAGGAAAAGAGTAGGAGTGGGAGGGAGGGAAGGGAGGGGGAGACAGAGAGAGAGAGAGAGAGAGAGAGAGAGAGAGAAAGAATGTCTTATAAATTTAAAATGACTTTATGGAACAATTGGTAATTCTCTATTTCAGAGAATTATTACAAGAATATTAACTCCTTTGGATAGACTGGATGAGGTCTTCTGGGAATTAGAGCAAAGAAAAGACACTCCTAGGACTTTTCTCAAAGTTCTGTAGACTAGGCCAGTGAAACCTACAGTTTTGGGGGAAAATAATCCCAATTTATGTTTGTGTGTGTAATGAGAATTTCTTCCAATTCCACCCTCCTCCCAGCTTTCCTGATACTGACTTTTTTGCCTTCTATATTTCCTTACTTTGTTTTTTTTAAAAAAGATTTTATTTATTTATCTGAGAAAGAGAGACAGAGATAGCACGAGCAAAGAAGAGAGGGAAGTAGACTCCCCACTGAGCAGGGAGCCTGGATGTGGGGCTCGATCCCAGGACCCCAGGATCATGACCTGAGCTGAAGGCAGAGGCTCAACCTACTGAGCCACCCAGGTGTCCCAGGACCTTTCATTTTTAAATATGCTTTGGTGGGGGAAGATGGGAGGACTGAGAGAGAAGGGGCAAGAACAGGAGCATGGGATGCAGATACTCAGGAGAGGAGAGTGGTACTTGCTTTTCAAAAACAGATTCTGTTCCGGCTTCCTTCCCACATAGCTCCCATCCCAGATGGCAAGAGGAGAGACCCTGTGCCTGGGCTTGTGGTCTGTCAAAGCAGCCTGGCAAGACAGCGAGCCCCTTGGTGGCTAAGCCTGAGATTAAGAGGACCTCAGTGCCATTGTGCTGGCAGCTGCTCTGGCTCACCCGTGTGCTGGGCGGCATCAGCCCATGTCTGCTCTTATTTGCTATTTGGGACACGCACTTGAAAGGTGCCCCCACCTCCAGACTCCTTGACATTTGTCCAGAGATTAATTGGGCTAATCCCTTTCTTGGAAGAATAGGTTGGAGAGTATGTATTCAGGGGGTGAGGAGGCAGGCCAGGATTGAAGAGGCAAGCATTAATGAAGGCACTGGGGCTTTGCTGGAACCTTTGAAGGAAGAAAAGAGCAAATTTCTCTGCTGTTCCTGGACAAGGCTGACAGGTGGGCAGGGAGACTGCGGTTCTTCTGTTCCGCCTGGCTTTGCCAGAAGGTCTATGCACACCAGCAGTAACAACTTTTGACAGCACCAGCTGTCACTCAGGGAGGGAGCGCTCCCAGCACACCTTCGCCTGCCATTCTCGTTTCTTGTACTGAGGGCAGAAGGTGAGAGCCCCAAGATAGGTCATCCTGACTGGAAGACACACATCGCTCAGACACTTGCCTAGGATACTTGCAAAAGTATGTTTAAATCTTGTTTTGAATCAGGTGTTCACAATAAAACAACACTTGTTATTTGAGATTGATGGTCCAGAGAAGGCAGGGGACAACGAACAGTGTTTTCTTGTGCCATATGCAGCTGTCCCTATTTGAGAGGGATGCAAAGCTCTTCACCTTATTGTCTAATAATAATAGCTAACACTTATTGGGAGCTGCTTTTGGACCAAGGCACTGTTCTAAACATTTTAATAATGTTAATAATTATTCTTTTTAACAACCCAGATGAGGTAGATGCTACTATTGTCTCCATTTTACAGAGTTAGTACCATGCCCCAGGTCATTTGTAAATGATGGCACCAAGACTCAAATTCCTACCGTCCAGCTCATGGCCTCCCCTTAACCACTGTACTAGCTGCGTTGCTAACAGAGAAAAGGGAATAAGCATTTTGTTTCATCTAGGCTAGGTTTGGAACATGACTTCAGAGAGATTGAACAGTTAATTGAGGATAATGCATCCCAGGAGAACTGAGGATACAGAGCCACGGAAATACTTTGAGGTCCCTGGGAACCTCTGAAAGATATGTGTCTAATTGTACTATAGGTAGAAAATTTCCTCCAGCTAATAGGATTCCATTCATGTGCTGTTTCTTTGTCAATTACTGTAGATACTGGCATTAACAAATAGAAAAGGACTGGTGGTTAATCAGATGATCTTAAGAAGAGAGTTCCTTAAATGGGATATATTTTGATGTGCATTATAAAAACTATTAATAAGGAGGAACTTAAAAAAATGTCATTGCCAGATGAAAGGAAATCTGCAAAGTTATGAGTATCTATCTTTTCATCCTTTATCAGAAGTAAGAAAACTGGGTCACAGAAATTGCTTTTAGGGGGAACAGAAATGACAGATGCTAATGTCAGAGCAACAATGGGGAGTTTGGGGGGCATATCTTTGTGGTTTTGGAGCACAGTGAGAGATTCTTTGAGTTAGGAGCATCTAACGTAAATTTGTTTTTTCTCTGTAACCACTGTCCACTCGGCAGGTAGCACACACACAGACTCTTTGTCCAGTCATATTTTTTTTTCTTGTTTTGAGGGTGGGTTTCCTGGCACCAGAGATCAATATGGATTCTGAAATGGGGTAAGGAAGAGAAGGGAAAGTAGATACAGAGCCAACTCATCAACTCTTTGATCTTCAAAACCACCTAAGGAGTATTATCTTCATTTTATGACAAGGAAAACTAAAGATCAAAGAAATTTATAACCCAAGACTGTATAATAAGTAAGTAGCCAAACTGGATTTGTGTACAGGTTATGATGTCCAGAGCAGTGCTTCCCTCTCCATGTCTGCTCCTGCTTGTCACCATGTCTCTAGAGCTAGGCAGTAAAGACAGCAAAGTAAATTTGACTCTGGACCCCTTCTCTCTTCTGCTTTGCTGCCAGAACCATTTTGCCACACCCAGAGTCAGTCTCCTTGCTACAGGAGGGGATGTGAGGAGGGAAAGGAGGTAGACATCCTTGCTTCCTGATTTCCCATTTGTATCCTTCTCCCGGTTCAACCACAAGCCACCTCTCTCACCTCTTAACTGCTCTCATCCATGCAGATCCTCTTGCTGGCTTGGAACTGAGAGCAGTACACTGCTCTTGACTCCTTAACATGGAAAATGACTTTGGTAATCTTTGGTAAACTGATGAATTTTATCAGGCAAATCAAGATCTAGGTAGATCTTTCTGTGTACTCAGGAAGGTTTTTTTCGACATTTATCACCAGGATAGAGTTAGAGTTGAAAGTTCATTATACCCAGAAAAATACTTGATGCTAGAGTTTGTCAGAAGAGAACCTGTTCCAAACCAAAGATTTCCAAATAAACTGTTGAAACAGGTTCTTTTTACAAGCTGGGGATCACTAGCAAAATCTCTTGCTTCTCAATATGTAGAGTCTTCAGAATCTGATAAAATGCCTGATGGTTTTCAAGTTATACTTTTTGCATAAAGATCAATGTCTTAATTATGCCAGGTAATATTGTTTATATCTATCTGACTTTATTTTAACATGTCTTAACTTGATAGGTGACAGGATCAAACTCAATTTTTCCTTCTTGGAACTGCTGTGATACATTGGTGCGTGTACCCCCCTGCACGTACCATGGTACTCATGTGAATGCCTTAGTTGCACAGCCCAATTTTTAAAAAGATTTTATTTATGGGGCAGAGGGGTAGAGGAAGAGGGAGAGAGAACTTAAGCAGACTCTTTGCTGACCAAGGTCCTTAATGCAGAGCTGGATCTCAGAAGCCTGAGGTCACAACCTGAAGCCAAAGCCAAGAGTCAGACGCTTCACTGATTGCGCCACCCAGGCACCCCACGCAAACCATATTTTAACTTATTTTACATCTTAGCATAAAATCCTTCCACTCTTACCCTCTCCAGTCCATTTTCCACACAGTAGCCAATGAGCACTTTTGGAAACATAGACAGGTCATGTCATTTTCTTGCTTAAAGCCTTTCAAGGTTTTCCCATTGCCTGAAAATACAATGTGCATGCCTGACTGGGGCTCAACACTCCCTGCAGGTTCTGGCTCTTGTCTTCTTCTCAGCCTTGCTCCGGCCTTCTGGCCTTGGCTCGGTGCTCTGCTGCCTCAGGGTCTTAGAGCTTACTCTTCTTTCTGTCTGGAACGCCCATCTGGCGTTTGCACAATTGGCTCCTTCTCAAGCCTTAAGTCTTAAATTCTTAAATGTCACCTTAAATGTCAGAGAGACTTTCCCCTGAACACTCCATCTGCAGCAGATCTTCTTCATTACTTTCTATCTCTTTACCCTGTTTAATTTCCTTGTGGTATATATCACACTCAGCCATTACTTTGTTTATTGACTCACTGTGAGTTCTCTATTTCTTTTATTAGAGTGTAGGCATCAAGAGGACCGGGTCCTCATCTGTTCATAGATGGCTCTTTAGCACAAAGAGTCATGCTTGGCATGGAGCAGTGCTCCATGCATGTATGCTTAGTAAATGAATGCATGAATGAACAAATGAACAATCCAGAGATTTTCCTATGGTCATCAATCAACAGGAATTGCATGTAGACATTCTACCAATGGTTTGTAACTTGTATTTACCCAAGTGGATAGTGTGACCTCTGGTGCTTATAAACATATACCAACTACAAGGAGCCAAGAGAAAAGAAACTCTTTTTTTAAAGATTTAATTTGTTTATTCATGAGAGACAGTGAGAGAGAGGCAGAGATATACACAGAAGAAGAAGCAGGCTCCCTGCAGGGAGCCCAATACGGGACTCAATCCCAGGACCTCGGGATCATGACCTGAGCCAAAGGCAGACGCTCAACCACTGAGCCACCCAGGCGCCCTGGCAGCTCTTATTATAAGAGAGCACTGCCTGAGAGTAGAGCTGGTGTACAAGGGCCCCAGTGCTACTCTGCTTGCCTGTTGCTTCCACGCAGTGGGCCTACCTCTTTCTCCTGAGCCTTGAATCTTTCCAAGCCTGAGATGGCCAAACTGCCTTCGGATGCTCTTAAGTATAAATAAGAATGAACTGAGAGATTCTCATTCCTGCATTTGAAAGATTTTTATTCGTAGCTCTTTAAATAAAGTATATGCTTTTACAAGAAGTTTTAAAATAAATGGAAGTGGATAATTAGAATCTAACCCCTCATAAGGTGGCTGCCCTGATGATGTCACTCCCTCCCGGAGCTGACCATTTTCAGAAACAGGTTGTTTATACTGTCATATTCAAAGCCCTATGTCTCTTTTTCAGATCTTGTGTTAGCATGCTGAGAAGCAAAGGAGCGAGTCTCACCAACTCTACAAGCATTCAGGGTGACTTATTTTTGGCTCAGCTGGAAATTTTCCAAATTTATCTTAAAACAAAGGAAGAGTGACCAGACCCCAATAGACAAGGGCATCCCCAGTACTTCTGTTGCTCCCTAGTTTATGCATCAGGGCCCTGGTTTTTGCACCGTGGCAAATAACTTCTCCAAAACCTCACGTTATCTAGGTCATTTGAAATGTATATTCTTGGGGAAAGATGTTTAAAATTTTATATTTGTTGATGTTTATAATGCTTACTAGAATTTCTAGTGTGACTTTTCGGTTAGGTTCCTACAACACTATTAGTGGTAGCTAATGTGGACTCAAAATAGAAAAGACAAGGATTGTTCTCATGATATTCAGGAAAAATTTCATCCCTGCATCAGCTCTTTTTGAGATTGAAATAATTTCCTAAATTGTGGCCTAAGGTGATAATCTCCCAAATACTGTCTTCTCTTTCAATCCTTATTTTGTTTATTGCCTTTGAATCATTTATGAATTTACTCACCCCACTGAGTACTGACTCATCTTTGCCAGGTGCAATGGACCTCAATGGGTTGGAAGTGAAATGTGGGGTCCCAAGAAGGGAAAGGGTTGGAAACCACACTCAGTGTATTTGCTCACAGATGTTCACATAATAGAAGCTGAAATTTAAGAAGTTTCTTTCTCTTTGTATTTGAGAGGAGACAAAGAAAAACAGTCGTGTGGGGGTTGGGAAGGCAAGGGGCTGTGAAACTGAGAAAAATCGAGAGTATCCATGTTCGTCATCCCTGGCAAGAGAATAAACTCATCGACAAGGGTATTGATTTTTATTCCCAAAAACTTAGACTTGGGAATTTGGCTCTTGATGAATCATCAGTAAGTGACTTTTACACGAGGAAGGAACCAGGGCTTGATCCAAGATGAGGACTCCAAGACCCGACCATTGATTTCTCCCCTCTCCTGGTACCCTGAAGGGCAGTGGAGGAATCATTACGCAGTGTCGGGGTCATGACAACTCCCAATGCTTCGCGATTACTGTGAAGACGTTAAACAGATTTCCCCCCTGCCTGTGTCATTGCAACCGGTTTGGGTTTGTGCTGATTACCTCCTGGTATTGAATTTTCTGTTCTCTCATGCCAAGAAATGCAGGACACTGTGAATGAAAGAGAGACACTTGCCATGACTTTCTAGGCTGGAAGTTTAGAAGCTACTCTCTCTCCTGAATGCAGTGCTCCTATAGTCACAGTCGGTCACCAAATGAATAATTACTTCTGAATTATGATTTCTCTGGTGGGAACAGCTAGTTTTCTTCTAGATTTCATTAAGTGGGCATGTCTTAAGATGCTTTTCCAATATGTTATAATTCTTCTAATATTGCGCTTGTTGTGATAAGAACCAGCTGTTGTTTGGGAGTGTTGAATCTCTAAATTCTTTACCTGAAACTAATAGTACAATGTATATTGCCTAAGTGGAATTTATTTATTTATTTATTTAAATATTTTATTTATTTTTTTTGTGAGAGAAGCAGAGAGAGGCAGAGACATAAGCAGAGGGAGAAGCAGACTCCCCAAGGAATAGGGAGCCCGATGTGGGACTCGATCCCAGGACTCTGAGATCACAACCTGAGTGAAAGGCAAGACCCCCAACCACTGAGCCACCCAGGCACTCCACCTAAGTGGAATTTAAATAAAAACTTGGAAAAAATTATACTTATTACATATTTTGAAATTAATGTACCCTGAGTTCTCAGACTATCTGAGGGAGGAATATCTCCTTTCTTTTGCCCTAGCAACCAGTGCTTATCTCTACTGAAGCAGCAGCACAGACAGGGCCATGCTAGTTTATGCAGGCCAGTAGACATTATTCCATTCATATTGCCAAGGATCTTATTTAATATAATTAAATCAGGACATTCTTTTATTTTCCAATCTCATTTACTAATTATGTAAATAATTTTTAAAATCTCATTCAGCTAATACATTTCCACATAACATTTAAACTTGTCACTCAGTTGCTCTTATAAAGAATCAGATGATGTCAAGACCCTAAACTTTTAACAAATTGGTTCAAACCCCACTAAATATCTTTATTTGGGAGACTGAAAATAGATGCAAATCTTTAAAAAGAGCAGATAAGAGAATATTTTAAGCGAGACATAGTGTTTTCAGGCAACAAGATCACGTAATCATGGAAATATTTCCAGACATCTGTTTTCAAAATGTTCTTTTTTTAAAAAAGCAATTTTTAAATTCATTGTAAAAAATTCTCCTCCATTAATGGAGGGCAGATTTTAAAGCAAGGTAGAATTAAATTTTTTGAAAGTGCATTAGTGGATTTATTGTTTTGAAAAAATATCTTCTAGCTATCTTCCAGGATTAGCAATCTCTTATATTACAGAAAACATCAGAAGATTTGAATTTTTGTAAGAGAGGAATATGAAACTCATCTGTAAGTTTCGTAACTGCAGTGTTGCCCTGAGACAGCCAACAAACCTCTGTGAAATATAGGAGTTTCATGGATGCTGCCATCTCATTGCAAAATACTCTAGGCAATTAATGAATAGTAACTGAGTGTGTGGGGGGGGGCAGGGGGGCGGTACAGGCGGTGCTCTGAGTTTTTTTTATTTTTTATTTATTTATGATAGTCACACAGAGAGAGAGAGAGAGAGAGGCAGAGACACAGGCAGAGGGAGAAGCAGGCTCCATGCACCGGGAGCCCGACGTGGGATTCGATCCCGGGTCTCCAGGATCACGCCCTGGGCCAAAGGCAGGCCCAAAACCGCTGCACCACCCAGGGATCCCCTGCTCTGAGTATTTTAAATAAAATGTTTGTAATGTATGCCAGGAAAGACATATGCAAGAAGACAAGAGGAGAGTCCTTCTTTCCCCAAAGAAAACCAAGAGATCTTAAAAGAAAAACCATTTTTCTCCCATAATTCTTTAGGTCCTTTTGAATTCCTGGGCATTCTGAAGGAACATGTGAACCTTCACTCTGCCACTGGTGATCCGTCTTAAAGGGGCAGGTGGCCCCTTGTTTACTGTAGCCCTGGGGTGGGCATATCAATTACCTATTAAGGAGAAGGAACTCATGGCCCAGAGGAGGTACTCAATCCACCAAAGGTCATATGAGTCAATGACAGTTTAGGACCTAGAACATTAATAGGAGCTTTATTCACTTGAACACCCAATTTTCCAGGAGAGGAAGCAAGCTGGTTTCCCTTCAAAGATGGATACTTTTTCTGTGGCATCTGACACTCCATTTTTCTTAATTAACTAGTTGTGGTGCTCAAGAAGATGTGAATGTGTCTTTGTGGGAATAAAAGGGAAAATCAGACCATTCAAATATGAAGCATTGTGTGAACTGAAAGGTTCACATTATGATCGACAAACTGCCAGAAGAAATAATAATGAAAAATTTCATTCAAAGATAACTAATTTCTTTATTGAAAGGAATCAGTTTTCTAATACCGGGCCACACCGTATAGCAATGAAGCCGGGCCTTCACCTATGCCTTCCCCGGGATATAAACAACACTCTCTTGAATTGTACAGGGTGGTACCAGGTACATAGTAGGTGTTCAGTAAATATTTGCTAGATGGATAAATGCACCGATGCTCTCCTTAACCTCCAGAATCATTTCCCTGCTAGGCTCTAGCAAATGCTCCTCCAGTCTTCCCGGTTGGGAGGTTCAAACACTGGTGCGTTGTGTGACCTATTGTGTGACAAGGTAGTTAACATTATTATCTTCCTTTTACAGGCATGTGTATAGATGGCCAGTGCGCTGAGAGTTTAGAAACCAGTTTGCCTCTGGTTTTACCTTTATCTTGTAGTCCTGACTTGCTCTAGTGTCAAATAATAGTGACACAATAGAAGTGGCCTAGACCTATGAAATAGTGGTCATCTGACTAGCCATTAAAAAAAGCATTTGTTTTAAACTTGTTATGGCCAGGCTATACCGAGAGGTACAAAGATAAATGGTATAAACTCTGCTCTCAAATCATTACTTAGTACCTGGCAATCTCTAGAAAGTTGGGGGCTCTGGGGGAGGGGGCGAGTCCACCAGTACAGAGGTTGCCTAGGCTATTTGAGCTTGAAAGAAGGCTGTGCTGTTGGCATATTTTGTGGGCTTCTTGGGACAGGGTACAACGAAGATGTCAGAATTGAATTTTAATGGTATTCAGAAAAGACGAGCAAGACAAAGGTTCTATGGCTCATCTTACCCCCACCACCTGTTCCCCCAAGTATAGGCCTGGGCAGCACTCACTCAGTTTCCTTACCCATGGATGGGCCCAGGAAGCTCAGTGTGGCAACAAAGTGAGAACAGCAAGGACAGGGCAGAGGAGGTTTGAAGAAAACAAGACTGTTCCAAGGATAGGAGGTGAGGGGGAGACTGTGTAGAAAGATGTCATCAATAGTAGCTAACATTTACTGGTTGCTCTCCGTTTGTCAGGAATTGTTCATAGCACTCTGCATTCATTTATTTCATTGAATCTTTACAACCATATGTGGTTGGTATTATTATTATGGAGTTTTTCAGATGAAGAAACTGAGGCATGGAGTCATTAAGTGACTTGCTCAAGGACACACAGCTAGTAAGTGCTAGAGGCAGGTTTTGAACTCTTCACCACCACTCTATGTTGCACAGTACAGGAGTCCCCCCCCTTACCTGTGGTTTCAGTTACCATGGTCTGAAAGCGGATGATCCTCCTTCTGGCATCAGGAGGTCAGTAGAAGCCTAACACTGAATCACAGTTCCTGCACCTTGCTTCATCTTATCGCGGAGGCATTTTATCATCTCAAATCATCACAAGAAGAAGGGTGAATACAGTAGGATGAAGTATTTTTTTTAAGAGAGAGGAAGAACACATTCACATAACTTTTATTACAGTATATTGTTATAATTATTCTATTTTGTTATTTGTTATTGATAAGCTCTTACTGGGCCTGGTTTGTAAATTAAACTTTATCATAGGTATATATGCATAGATAAAACAGTATATATAGTGATCCATACCATCTATGGTTTTAGGGTTTTAGGCATCCACTGGGGAGTCTTGGAACACATTCCTCCCTGGATAATGGGGTACAACATTGATACTTGATAGATTGGATGTGAGAAGTACATTGAAGGGAGGGCCCAAAGTGGACACGACACCCCAGTGTTCTGATGTAGAAACCACTCCCCATGATGTAATCATTATGATGGGGAACACCAGAGGAATAGCAGATTTGGGAGGTCAGGAAGGAGTGTGGCTTGAGACAATTTGAAATTAAGATGTTTTTGGAACCCTGATGGTGGAGATGTTCAGTTAGCTGATGGTAGGTATATGGTTCTGGAATTCAGGAGAGAAATCAGAGCTCAAATGAATTTGAGATAGATCTAAACAAACCAAAAGTAACAAACAAAAGAATACACATAGCAGAAAACCAAACATTTTTATAATACTGGAAATTTTGACCTTCTATTTTGAGCTGCTGATATTCAGAGTCCCTAGGTACTTCAATCCTTAGTGTTTATACAAAATAGGCCTTCATGCAGAAAGTTTATTTCTCTGGCTCTTCTATTAGGAGGCCAGACTTTGAGCGCTGTTTTCTTTTTCTTTTGTAGCCTTGATGGATTTGCAACCATGCATCCATCATCTTCCTCTTAGCCTTTGTGACACCATTAGCAAGCGTTGGTGGTACAGTTTATGTCCGTGGAACTGACTGACATATGCAGACATCTGATGCATGCTATTTGTCCAATTGGCACTATGTACCTGCTGATAGCAATACTGAGAAAGAGGGGAGATGCTGCTGCTGTTTTTTACAAGTCTGTAAAAATAACGTTTCAGGGCTTATACATTCAATAAATCTACTTGCAAAACTGATGGAACATTCTATATTGTGGGGAAGATAAATTAACCTCATACCTGTGCAGTTCTTTGTTCCCTGTTTGACAAGAGAGGGCTGCTCACGTGCAGCTAGCTATTGCCCACAGAAAACTGTGTTTCAATCTTTTAATAAAAGATGTCCTTCAAGGGCAACGAATATACCCTCTCCAGCACAAAATCAGAATATGTCCCTATTTTTGGACCTCTGCTGAATGCCTGCCTATCAGAGAACCAGTTTCTTGGAGATTTGAGGTGATGAGTGGTTTAAAACCAACAGTCTTCAGCATTAGATTGGTGGTGGCTTCCTGTGGCTGGAAGTCATTCCCCATAAGCTCAGAAAGCATTTCTGTCTGTCCTTCTGCGGAGTGGAGGGGTGGGCAGTGCTGCTCCACATGAGACCCTGGAGCCTGCAGGGACTGTTCTAGTCAGAAAATGCACAGAAAATTGCAAAGAGAAAGAAAAATGGCAACCAGCACATTTTAAGCAATACCGAGTCAGTCAGAATAAAAGCTGGGCCTGCAGGTTTCTGAATAAGCAGGATGATAGGTGCCCCAGGACATGCCTCTAATTTTCTGTCTAATAGCAATTGCCTACAGGGCCATTCCTTCTATTCTCTGTGTAGCTAGGATAGCTGTTGCTATGTGAGTCACCTCTGAAGAAGCCCATGTTTTCTTGAAAGAGGCTTTAGCATTATTCTTCCTTCTTTCTTTGAACTCCCAGTGTTCAAACTTTTTAAATGGTCTTCTCCTATTGATAGAAAAAAACTTGAGCGAAGACTCTCAATAAATATTTGTATTCTTAAAATGTGTGTGTGTGTGTGTATGTGTGTGTACGTGAGCATGACATACCTGTGTGCCACTGGCTACATTATATTATGAACATTATAAAATTCTATCCCTCCCCTATTCAAGTTAAGCATACTGGAATGCACAAGAGTGAGAATGGCATTATTATTTCAGTTATTAATTATTATTAGTTGTTAGTGAAAAAGAAAAATTCGTTGTAATGTGAAAAAGAAAAATTCGTTGTAATGTCATATGTCCATATATATCTCGATATCTCAAATTGAGAAATCTTAAATTGAAGAGAGAAAAGACTAGAAGAGACATCTGCTAGCATCCAGCAGAGAGCCCCTTATAGAAGTCAGCATGTTCCTCTGTTCAGTGGTTATACACTTAGCACCTACTCTGTGCCTTCAAACCAAGCAAATCCCACCTGAATAAGCCTCTGTTCTCCTAGGGAAGCCCAGCTGCCCTGTTACATGACTCAAGTGGGTGGCATTTGCACAGGTTACATGGAGGCATTGGCAAGGGTGGTGTTAGAGGAAACTAAGCTTGACGCCTGCTGAGATCAATGCTATGAAGAATAATGCAGAGTGAGGGGAGCTGCTCCTACTGGTGAGATTGAGACTTGATGCAGAAGCTGGGAGGCAGCTAGTCCTATGGATATCAAAGCAGGAGCATTGTGGGTGTTGATTTTGGGTCCCATCAGTGCACATGAACGCAGCCCAGCAAGCCTGTGAATGACCTCCTGAGGGGCTGGCCGGTGCCCGGGGAGCAGGAGGCCCATCCTCAGCAGCTGTACGCTGCCACATAAATAAGGCACCAGAGCTTTGTTACACTCAGTCTGCTCCCTGTCAGGCCTGACAAGGCAGCACCCTTTGTGCTCCCTGATAATGGATTTCCTCTTCTGAGGCACCATCAGGTTCTGAAATGTGAACCGTGAACTGGTAAGCCCAGCTCTTCTCTTTCCACTTCCCGCTCTACGAGGCCGGGTCTTCAGAAGCTTTTAAGGACTTTTATGAACGTGGATTATCATTGTCTTGCACAAAATGAATGTCCAAGCTATGCATGCAGTTGAATCACCAGCTGGCTAGACTTTAGCCTGTGGTTACTGAGTCTTTTAGAAAAATGGGCCTCTAGGACGCTGCCCAAGAGGAGGGGCGGAGGTAGGAAGTATGATCTTTTGTTGTAAGGACAGTTAGGAGTCTTTGGAGTCTCTCTCCCCTTATGTTCCTAGTGACCTTTTTTCTTTTTTTTTTTTTCCAGTTACAGAAATAACACATTTCTTAATAAACCCAACAATACAATGGTAGAAAAAATAATAAGCTCCAACCCTCTCTTATCATTTGTATATCAGAATAGAACAGAGGTCAAGCTGAGCCACACTGCCTGATGTAAACCCTGTCTGCCACTTGCTAGCTGTGTGACCTTGCACAAATTAATCTGTTTTGGTGTCAGTTTCCTTATCTGTGAAATGAGAGTCATAACAATCTTTTTGCCTATTTTATGAGGTTGTAGTGAGTATGCAATGAGTAGCACATAATACATGTGCAATAATATCTGGTAAAAAAATAAGCATGATATTCATATTAACTATTATTAGCATAGCTATTATGAATGTCACTCTTTTCTTCATTTTCTCATAAATCATCATAGAATTTGGCAACTCATTTTTTTTCTTAATTAATCTTAGTTAATCTAAGTACCTTTCTAGATGCAAATATAAACATATGTAGATATTACTATTATTTTTTAACAGCTGCATCCTATTACTTAATGTGGACTTTATTTGTTTGAATATTAAATTTTTAGTAGGCATTTCTTACTCCTACAAACACTGTAGCAATAAGCTACATCTATCCTTTTGTACCTTTGCTTTTGTTTCTAAAAGGTTCTTAAAAGTACAATTTCTAGATCCAAAGTTATGAGATTCTATTCTATTTTATGGTTTGTAATTCTATCTTAAGTTTTTTTTTAATTTGGTTTAGTTAACACAATGTTAAATTAGTTTCAGGTGTATAACATAGCAATTCAACTTCTCTGTACATTATGCTATGCTCACCACAAGTGTAGCTACCATCTGTCACTCTAAATTATGAGATTTTTAAAATGGTAATAGATGTCCCAAAATATCATAGCAATTTGCACTCCTACCAAAAATGTATGAGTGCTCATTTCCCCATGTGCTTACCAGCAGTGGATATTATCAATCTTTAATTTTTTCCAGCCCAGCAGGCAAAATATAGAATCTCATTGTCCTTTCAATTGACATTCCTCTGACTACCAGTGAGATTGGGTGTGTGGAAGGGTTCTAAGCTGAGGCATTAAGCTTTCTGGTTTGAAAAATCACTGGAGAGAGTTGGTTAGGATAGGGGTGGGGAAGGCTGATCTGGAATTAGGGAGGATGGTTAGGAGGGTGTTCCTATTCTACCCTTACTTATTCTTTTGACAATAATCTCTACTTGCAGATGTCAGTCTCTAACCCTGATCTTTGTCCTGGATGCCAGCATCATACTTTTTTTTTTCCCTGTAATAGACATTACTGTCTAGATGCTTGTGTAGAAGCAGCTCAAACTCCACGTCTAGAATGATTTCCTTTCTTCTGTTTTCCCTCTTCCCAAATCTATCCTTTCTCATAGTTTTCTCGACTTAGTTAATGGCCTCACTATCCCCCTACCTAAACCTCGGGGATTAGGTTTAGTTAGTTTTGCTGAAACTACAAAACTTGAAGTAATTCAGTTCCTGGCCTCTACCTCGCATAGCTAGTCTTGTCAGTAAGTCCTGTAGATTTTACTTCTGTCTGGCCATTCATATCCTTCTTGCCTGTCATTCTCTTTGTGACTGCCATATGATCACATCTCCCATCTCTTTCTTGTTCATTATATACCTGCCTGAGTTCCCAGCCTGATCTTTTTCCTTAGTTCTATTCTCTGCTTTCAATTTTCTTCCATCATTTACCCCCAAACAATGAAGTGAAACTTTCTCCTAACCTTAGCTCCAGAGTTCATTTTCTTGTGATGTCCTCTGTTACTCACACTCTAGTCTAGGCAGAACCAGTGACTCCTTCTCTTGTGCCCTTGTTGTACTCCTACTTTACCCTGTATTACCAACACTCGAATCCATGCCACTCTCTTCCTCTCTCCTTCAGAGGTCTTTGACCTCCTTGAGAACATGCGCCATGACTTTCTCATCTTTTTATCCAGCACACCACTTTGCAGTTAACAGTTGGTTGAAACAAGGAAAGCACACTGGTTTCAACTTTTGTGGCTAAGAGTTAGACTTTTAGTAAAATGTCTTATCTTTATATTTTTCATTTTAAATCGTAAAATAACACTTATTCCTCATAAGAAACTTGGAAAAAAGTTGAGAAGTAGAAATAAAAAAGAGATAATGCATCATCTGTGTTCCCATTTATAACTTTTTCTTGTCTTCCCCTATCTTATTTGAATGAGTATATAATAATCAGTAGTGGGATGAGTCCCCTCATCTCCATTCTTAGAGACTGGGAACCCTAGAATAAACTAAAAACAAGGGAGTCTGCCATGATGTCGCTTATTACTGGGAATAGAAGTTCATCTGTTAATATGAGAGATAAGAAATATGTTACCAGAATGTTATCCTTCACAGTATTTTGATAGATGCTTCTATCAAAATGTTTCATATTTTCAGTGTGGTGCCATGGGGTTTAGAGTTAAATTCTTGTGGGAACTGCACTTGGGATGAGTTGAGTAGATAATAGGTACTCATCTTGAAACCCTTCCTCCCACTGTATGCTTTATCACTCATCATCCTGGTTTTTTTCCCCTTAATGTAAAATTTCTCAGATGAAGTTCTACTTCTTTCCCTTATTCTCATTTCCATTGACCAATGTAGGCAATGAGCAAACTAGTATCTGTTATTTACTTTATGGTAAGACTTGAAAAAGAGAAGGAAGGTGGACCATATCTCATCCCACCAGGCCTTTATATCATTAGCCTCAGAAACAAACAAAGCAGTTGAACTTCCTTTGGGGTTTCTGGTGTGTGCTTCATCAGCTATGATAGTAAATCTGTTTTGTAACTGACTCTTCTCCCTCTCTCTTCCATGATGAGGGATGTGGTTGCAATTTCCATTTGCATTTGTTCAGTATAATATCTTAATTTCCATACACAATCCTATGGTGGACATTTAAGTTTTTCCTTGCTTTTACTACTGTAATAATTATAATTAAGAAATATTTGAGGCACTAAACACTTTTTATGTATTTTAGCTTTTATATCCTCAAGCCATTTCTAGATACAGAATTACTGAATCAAAGGATTAACACAGTTTGTGGCTCTTGAAACATTTCCCCCCCCCCCCTTTTTTTTAAAGAGCTTTTCAAATTTATACACTGCCCCATAATATATGAAACTGGCTATTTTGTCACACACCATTTCCAAGAGTGAATGTTGACCATTAAAAAATAAATCCCAGTTAATTTGCCAGGTGATGAGTTGTTATAGAATTTTTACAGATTGTGTCCTCACTTCTTCAGGAAATCCTCAGACTGACCAAGACTATTCATCTGTTTGTAAAGGTTTTAACTGGACTACAAATCTGCTATAGGGAACTTTAAATGTTCTGATAGTCCTATAATTCTAGGTTACTCTGAACATTATTCCCGTTTATAAGATACATGGGATCCCTGGGTGGCGCAGCGGTTTGGCGCCTGCCTTTGGCCCAGGGCGCGATCCTGGAGACCGGGGATTGAATCCCATGTCGGGCTCCCAGTGCATGGAGCCTGCTTCTCCCTCTGCCTGTGTCTCTGCCTCTCTCTCTCTCTCTCTCTCTCTCTGTGACTATCATAAATTAAAAAAATATATATACACAATTACACCTCAAAAATAGATTATTATGAGGAGTGTGGGCTGTGTTATCTTTGTGTAGGAGGAATAACTGATGTAAGAGATGGCAGATGGAGGCCCCAGGGAGAAAGGAAAGGAAAGGAAAGAAGATGTTTGATCAGGGATAAGTTGTGTAATTAGGGGAAGGATGAGCTCACTAAAATTTGCTAACCATAAATCATAGTTTTATGACCAAAGGACTATTAGAGGATGTAACCAGGGGCTTGCTTTCTTTTATAGCTTACAAAAAATAAATCTCATACACATTTTTCTAGATAAAGGCAGGGGAGGGAAAGGAGAAAAAGACAGCAAAAAACTCTGTGAATCTCTACAGGTGAGAATCCCTGTCTTTCATGACGTTTTGTTGCCTCCCTATAGCTATCTGCCCTTCCTGAGCTTATAACATGCAAAATGGGAGGTTAGCATATCAAGTCACCATTTGGAAATCATAATTTCAAAGTTCCCCAGAGCAGGAAGTTGCTATTTGTGGCAAATGCTTCTCAAACTATTTCTAACACTTCACAGATATTTTCTCACTAATCACCACGTATTTTTGTTGTTCCTTAATGGGAAAGTTGATCCGATGAGATGAGATTCTGCTGCTCTTCCTTATTCGTTTCCAGTGCCCAACTAAAGCAACTGACAAATGTGTATCATTGTCTACTTTGTGATGGGCCTTGGAAAGGACTGGGAAGATTGGCCTAAGCTCATCCCCCAGCCTCTTCTGGTTAGGTAATAAGCTCAAGGTGACTCATGACATAATGAAATTCTGGTTCCAAATAGATTACAGTCAAGTTTGGTAGAGACACACATGCACCAAGAGTGAAATGGTTTCAGTGGGTAATATATGCTAAATATGTTGGGGTACAACTGTGAAGACAGACCACAGTTAATACATAGCTAAATTTTTCTAGAGCCTAACAATTTAGAACAACTTGTAAGTAAATTATTCTTATTTGAGGTTCACTAAAACCCTGCCGTGTATTTTTTTTTAATTTTTTTTTTATGATAGTCACAGAGAGAGAGAGAGAGAGGCAGAGACATAGGCAGAGGGAGAAGCAGGCTCCATGCACTGGGAGCCCGACGTGGGATTCAATCCCGGGTCTCCAGGATCGCGCCTTGGGCCAAAGGCAGGCGCTAAACCACTGCGCCACCCAGGGATCCCCCCTGCCGTGTATTGTAGTCTCATTTTACAGTTAAATAAACTGAGGCTCAGAGATATTAATTAAATGGCTCGACAAGTAGAATTCCATGAATCAGGATATACAAAGGAACAAACATCTCAAGTTCATGACTGACGGAGGAGATTCACCTTCCTGGATTAGAAGATTCCACAAAGTGACTTGCAAGTTGTATGATTCTAGATGTGTAGGAGCCTTTGAGACTGAATTAGATACCCTTGAGTTTTTTAAAGTTGCGAGTAGGAATATGATGTATTAAAAAGGTGACGCTTACCTAGGTAGATAGGTAGATGGGATGAAGAGAAGCTGGTTTATAGAGGTTGGCTAAATAATATTGTAATAGCCAATGTATGATACACTTGGATTTATTATTTTTTATTTTTTAAAGATTTATTTATTTATTTATTCATGATAGGCAGAGAGACAGAGAGAGACAGAGAGAGACAGAGACACAGGAGGAGGGAGAAGCAGGCTCCATGCTGGGAGCCCGACGTGAGACTCAATCCCGGGACTCCAGGATCGCATCCTGGGCCAAAGGCAGGCGCCAAACCGCTGAGCCACCCAGGGATCCCCTGCGCTTGGATTTATATTTGGATGGGGGGATGGTGTAGGATAGAGAGCAGAAGATCCAAATGAAGGACATACCAAAGTAAAACATGGAGGTCTTGGTAATAAAACAGACATGGCTGATGACAAAGAAGGGGAAAATAAAAGGTGATTCAGTTTTGAGGCATGGAAGAAGAATGGCAATTCAACTGACACAGACCTGGCTCTTTGAATTCTCAGACAGACAATTCTCTGAAAGCATTTCCAGTGCTAGTGGAACACAGGGCTGGAAGGCCGTTGCACAGCAGTTTTCTGGTTTGTCTATAATCATAAAATTAATTTGATTGGGAGAGCTATCAAATAAGAGATAGGGAGACTACAAACCCGAAGAATAACTTTTGTCAAAGTCAAAGTGATGCTTCCAATGTTGATGAGTGTGTTTCTTTACTAACAAGAACATCAACACTAAACTAAACCACTTAAGCCAGTTTCTGCCTTGCTTGGGGAAAAGAGTTTCTACAAGCTACAACACGGACAGGAGAACTATAGTTCTTTAATAAGATTTCTACTTGTGAAGATTTGTAAAGTTTTCAAAGTCCTGTCAAAAAAGTAGATTTTACTCTTATGAAAATTTGTATTTCTCTGGTTTCCCCCGACAAGAACAGTTTCTGAATGCAGCTTTTGAACACAGAACTGCTGTTTTGGTGGGCATTTGAATAGGTTGGTGATAACAGAAGCTTTTGAATACAAAAGTGTTCTAAGCAGATTTTAGTATAATTAGTAGCTCATAGAATAGTTATATTCTAGTGTTCCAGAGTTTTCCTTATTTCAATAATCAGGAGTATTATATAAAAAGGAATATTATGTAACCAAATCTCACAGCTTTTAGTGAATAATGGAAAGGAAGTTAGGTTAGGTATCTTTCATGGACATAGAAGAGTCAGAATTTTTAAGTGGGCTTTTATTTTACCTGAATCTCTGTGCGGGGGAGGCAAGGAAGCAAAATGTTAATAGGACTTTTAAAGTCCTTTTGTTCCAGATCGTTTTTGAGTAGATGAGACCTTGAGTCAACAGCTAATTAGTGGCTTCCAGATGCAGACTCTTTGATCCGAAATGGAAAAAAAAAAAAAAAAAAGGTATCTGACCAATGACCTTCCAGTGTCTGGGGCAGAAGAGAAGCTGACAGTTCTGGCTTTTCCTTCTCCCCCACAGTCTTCTCTTTCTCCATCCAGGTAATGTTTCCAGCATTCTCTAACATTGCGAGGCTATCTGCATGGACTTTCTACTCTGGAAATTATCAGCTGTTGTGTTGTGAAAATGTATTCCATGTTCTTCACAGCAAGTTGACAAGCATTTCCTGAAAACCTACCATATACTCTGTGCTAGTTCCTGTGCAAAAAATTTCCTTCATGTTGACTGAGTCTGGCTCTTCTTCTCTATGGAAACCTTGATAGAAAGCTAACTAACACTTCCAGGGATGCCCTTCGTTTGGGATGTGGACAGTGCTGGCAAGAGAGTTCCATAGTGAATTAGTATCATATCTTTCTGTGACTTCTCAATGCTAGATTCCTTTCAGCAAGTACGAGCCTTCCCTGAGATATATATACCTCACTATATCTCACATATATAGTGTCGTGCTCACATATATATACATACACATATATATGCACGGGCTACTGTTAAAGAGACAGAGACTAGATGTAGTGACAAGAGACTTGAACTAAGGAGGATTTCTAAACTGGAACTTTCCCATCTGCTGTGAGGCTTTGTCTTGGTTGTCTGACTTTGGGCAAATCCTTTGGTTCCTCTTTATCTCAGTTTCCCCATCTGTAGAATAAACAGTTGGTCTAGAGGCTGCTTATGATCCCTGCTGTTTCCCTCGCCTCTAGCACTCCGTTATTATATATTATTTAATTTTTATTAGGGAAAATACTACCTTCTATACCCTCAGCGTGCTTGGTAAACTGATATAAACTATGTTAAAGTGATAATATTAGCAAAATTTGCTTTGTTGGTCATTCAGAAACACATTTCCGTCATTGGGAAATAAATCGACTAGAATGGATAATTTGTGTAATGTCACTGTCATGCCTCTTTATTTTTTTAAATATTTTATTTAAATTCGACTTGCCAACCTATAGTATAACACCCAGTGCTCATCCCATCAAGTTGTCGTACCTCTTTAACTGGATGTTTCATGTGTGGAAAATAACTGTAACTCTCTTCAAGTGATAAAGCCACAGAGTTTAATTAGACCGTTTTACTGCATCTGCTCTATGGAGGCAATTTTTTGTTGTTCTTTTATGGAAAAATGATTTTTTTCAGTAGATTAATACAGGCACAACATATTTCTATGGCGGGAACAAGGAGGGAGATAGGGATATAGGGTGGGAGAATACAGAGGAGAGAGAACTAGGTAGAAACAAAAGAGATCCTAATAAAATCTGCATGCCCTTTAGAAAAGAGAAAAAGGCACAGCTGCTCCTGTAAATCTAAAATAAATAATAAAGCTTTGTTGTTTAATTATTCAGTTACATAGGGCCTGTTAGTGATGAGGGTGAAGAAAACAGAATAATCTATTTAAATTAAACCGTCACAGGGCATTCTTTTGGGCCCCGGCTACTTCTCTGACTCGCTGTGGGAGGTGTGCTTTCTGGGTTGGCATCAGCTCAATCAGGATGGTCTGTCATTCTCGACAGCAGAACTTAAAGGCTGGGGAGTGAGTGGGGCACAGGGAGGGAAGGAGATTCGGGACACCTGTGCTTATCCTCACAGACTCAGGGAAACACTCCCTAGGAGAACACACACCCATGCCTGCCCCTGTGATATATTATACCCTGTAATTCTAGGGCAAATCATCATTCCTTTGGTTCCTTTTGAGATCCTTTCTTTTGAACCAAAGTTGGACTTTTCCACAAGATTCCCTACCTGGAGTTTAAAGCTTGCTCTGATTTATCCCCTAATACTTTTGTTCCATTGCCAAGGTTCTATAGCCTCAGTTACAGGACCCAGGTGTGATTTTGCTAGCAGCTAAATCTGGTCCCTTGATAACCACCAAAAGCAGTGGCTTCCTGCAGAGGCTGCCCTGGCCTTGGGCTTGTTGTGTGGTCAGAATACTAATTGCTGCCTCTGATGTTTGTCACAAATGCCTAGGAATGAAAATATTCTAGTCTAAGATTCTTTTTCTACCTCTCCTGTGAATCTGAAGTTGCATATGGATGGTTGTAAAGGGGGGCAGGCAAGGTGCCTGAAGTCATAGTTCTTCTCTGTGTCTAACCTTCCTCACTGGATAAAGGAGAGGGTTGGCTGAGGTCATTCCCAGCTCTAACACAGCAAGACAGCACAATGTCCACATCTTTATCAGTATTTTCCTACCTGCTCAAATCCCATCAATTCTGTGAGGCCTCTTTGTCCAGACTCTTTTGCCTCCACCAAATAACCTTGCTTTTTGCAGTATCATCTCACCATGTTTCATTGTAACCCTAACAGCCTGCTTTATATTTTAGGCTTTGTATATGTGTCTGTCTCCCTGACTAGCCTGTTAACTCCTGGGTATCAGGGCTGCTCATGTCTTATTTATCTTTCCATTTCTCATAGTGTTTTCTGCATTGCAGGCAGGCATTCAAGAAATAACTGAGTTCAACAGAACTACTCATTTGCTGTCACAGGGAAATGATCTGTAAGCAAGTCCTTAGGAATACAACAGGTAAAACCTCAACTCCTATTAACCTCTTTAGAAGCATAGCAATTGAAGAGGTAGTTAGCTCCTTGCTGCCAGACCAAAGCTAATTAAAAGGACAACTGGCTCCAAGAATTCTAGTTCCCTAATGTACTTTTAAAGTTCTATAGCAAACAAGGTTATTTTAATTCCTGCTAGATTAATGACCCCACAAAGAAGTGGCCCCTACAGACCACATCTACAGATATTCCAGAGATAGTAAGTCTTGGAATCCAATGAAAACAGACCAATCAGAGCTCTTTTTTCACTTTTCTGGAACAAAAAATTCAAAATGGTATCATTTCAGTGTATTTTTCAAAGATTTATTGAGTCCATACTATATGTTCAAGGTATTGGGAGATATACAAAGCTGGAAACAGCTTCTACTCTTAGGAGTAGCTTATTAAGAAATTGCTCACATAAAAAAAAAAAAGAAATTGCTCACATGACTCTAATGTGAAGTTGAGTTTAATAAGTACAACCAGCAAAGTGAAAAAAAAATGCCAATTATGGGGCTCAGAGAAAGCTCATATTTGACTGGATTAATTCAAAAAAGCTTCCTGGACACTGTAGAATTTGAGGATGGCATTAAACGTTAAATGCAATTTAAGTAGATGAACAAAAGTAAGAACGTGGGAAAACATAGAGTATAGGTTAATAGTTCAATTTTTTTTCAGAATAGAGATTATATATGTTGGAGTTGTGGGAGATAAGACAGGGAAGGTAGAGGAAGTTCATACTATACATAATATTAAATCCCAAATGGATGTATTATTCTGAATTTGGTAGGCAATAGGGTGCTAGAAAAGGATTTTGATCAGGGGAGTGAATGTTTCAGATCAGAGGTCAGCAAACTTTGACCAGTGGGCCACATCCTGCCTGCTAGCATGTTTTGTTAGAACATGACTGTGCCCATTTATGTATTTATTGTCTGTGGATGTCTTTGGGCTACATGGGAGAGTTGAATAGTTGTGACTGACACATATAGCCATATGCCCCACAAAGTCATAGCTATTTACTAGATGTCTTTTATGGAAAAAGGTTGCTGCACCCTGATAAGAACAGCATTCATTCATTTAGCCATTCATTTATTTACTTACTTATTGATTAATTCAGCAAACATCCAGCATTTACTGAGTACTAGGGATATAACCTGTTTTTTCCCCATTATTTAATTTAAAGTTGGGGTGCCTGGCTGGCTCAGTCAGTGGAGTGTGCTACTCTTGATCTCAGGCTTATGAGTTTGAGTGCCATGTTGGGTGTAGTAAAAATAAAATCTTTTAAAAAAATAAATAAAAAATAAAGTTGGATCTTTATTCAAATTACTCTTTAGAATTGTTCAGAGAATTTAAAGTCTCTTATAATTCTTTTTTTTTAAAGATTTATATTTATTTATTCACAAGAGACATAGAGAGAGAGGCAGAGACATAGGGAAAGGGAGGAGAAGCAGGTTCCAGGCAGGGAGCCCGATGTGGGACTCAGTCCCAGGACTCTAGGACCATGCCCCAAGCCAAAGGCAGCCGCTCTACCACTGAGCCACCCAGGAATCCCTCTTATAATTCTTTATTAAACTTGTAGTTTCTTCAAATGCTGTGAAAATGTTCATTTTTCAAGCATACCTTGCTAATCTTACCAGCACTAAAGTTCAAGGATATCTAAATCAATGATTCAGGTACAAGGTGAAAATATAGTAAAAACTAACTAATGTGGTGGAAAGGTTATCATATTGTAAGTGAAAAACAGGGGGATCGGTTATACTGCATGGATGGTCCCCAACTTAAAGGATTAACTTAAGATTTTTCAGCTTTACTATGGTGTGAAAGCACAGTACACATTCAGTAGAAACTCTCAGATTTTGAATTTTTATCTTTTCCCAGGTTAGTGATATATAGTACAATACTCTCATGACACTGGGCAGTGGCAGTGAGCCACAGCTCCCAGTCAGCCACATGATCATGAGAATAAACAGTCAATACATGTACAACCATTCTGTGCCCGTACAACTATTCTGTTTTTTACTTTCAGTATAGTATTCAATAAATTACATGAGATATTCAACACTTTAGTATAAAATAGGCGTTATTGAACTGTAGGCTAATATAAGTGTTCTGAGCACATTTAAGGTGGGGTAGGCTAAACTATGAGGTTTAGTAGGTTTAGGATATTAAATGCATTTTCAACTTAATGCTGTTTTCAACTTATCATGGTAAGTTGAGAAAGATCTGTGTAAGTAAAAATTACTTTGGCCTCCTTATCGATAACTGAATATCTTAATTTTTCCTCTAAGGAAAGATGGCAATAGAAGGGAAGAGTATGGGCCAACCTCCCCATAACCTCCTCCCCAACCCCACTTCTATGACTACTGGTACCACCACTTCCCCTGTTATTTCTATCACTTCTGGTGTTATGGAAAGTAGTCCTGTGACTGTATGAGTGTTCTGGAGTTGCTTGAACAAATACCACAGACTGGGTGGCCTAAACCACAGAAATCTGTTTCCTCACAGAACTGGAAGTGAGAGATCAGGGATTAAAGTGCCAGCAGGGTTGGTTTAATTCTGGGACCTTTCTCCTTGGCTTGTAGATGGCTATCTCCTCCCTCTATCTTCATATGGTCCTTCCTCTGTGTGCCCACATTTTCTCTGTGTTCTAATCTTCCCTCTTCTTATAAGGGCCCCAGTCATATTAGATTAGAGTCCACCCTAATGACCTCCTTTTATTTTAATCATCTCTCCAAAGACTGTTTCTCCAAAAATAGTCACATTCTGAATTAGTGAAGGCTAGGACTTCAATATATGAATTTAAGGGGAGCACAGTGTTTCTCCTTTATTTTCCCTCTAAGGGAGAACTTTCCCTCTCAAGTGAAATAGGAGTAGCAGAGGTATGTTCCCCAGCTAACATTTATGTAATAAGTGAAGAAGCTCATAACAAAAATATGTAATTAAAATTGAATATATAACGTGTGTGTTATGTATAGTGTTCTCTGTCTCTATTACATTTGGTAATATAAATATCTAGCTATGTATAACACATATGTGCACATATGCACATAAATATGTTTATTTGTTTATTTTTTTCTCACTCATATGTTTAAAACCCATATATAGAAAAAGGACACTGAAAGAAAGTACACCAGAATATTAATATTAGTCATTTTTTGGTTGTGGGACTATGGATACTTTTTTTAAAAAAAGATTTTATTTATTCATTCATGAGAGACACAGAGAGAGAGAGAGAGAGAGGCAGAGACACAGGCAGAGGGAGAAGCAGGCTCCATGCAGGGAGCCTGACGTGGGACTCAATCCCAGGTCTCCAGGATCAGGCCCTGGGCTGAAGACGGCGCTAAACCGCTGAGCCACCCAGGCTGCCCACTACTTTTTGTCTTTTCTCCATGTTTTAGTATTTATTAGATTGTCTCCAATTAATATGAATTACTCTTTAAAGAAAAATGTATACTTACTAAAATTTTAAAAGTAAATTATTAAATTATTCATCCCTAGACAAGTCATTCATAACAAAACAGTTGATAATTCCCACTCTCTCTTTTGGAGTAAGTCCTGCCATAGAATTATTGAAAGAATTAGTGAAGTACTTTGAAAGGAATATTCTTTTTTTAAAAAATTTATTTATTTACTCATGAGAGACACAAAGAGAGAGGCAGAGACTTAGAGGGAGAAGCAGGCTCCCTCCAGGGAGCCTAATGCAGGGCTCGATCCCAGGACCCTGGGATCATGACCTGAGCCAAAGGCAGATGCTCAACCACTGAACCACCCAGGTGCCCCTGAAAAGGAATATTCTAAGAACAAATTACTCTTTCTGGAAACCAGGAAAAAAAGTCAAATCTAAAACTTGACTACTCTATGAGGAAGTGAAAAACTAATAAAAAATTAGAATACCAAACAAGTAAAAATACAAAGCTCTAAACATAAGTATATTTTAAACTTTGTTTATTATCAGAAGGATTATGCTAATATGGAGTCTTTGGGTCCAGACCTATGTGTACCTCTTGTTCTCTTATTAATACTTTGCTAGTCATAATAATGTATGACTTTAATAATCAGGGGAAAAAAGAGTGAATTCAGGAATTAGCCAGCCAGTGAGACCAACAGAGAGGCCAAATAATGACTTGGACTTGAGTTTGGTTGGCATAGTTTTCCCTAGCAAGAGGAGGAAATTTCTTCCAATAAGAAAGGTAGCAGAATTGAACATTTGTTTTCTTCCAAATTGATCTTGGTCCCTGGCCTGGATTTGGATTTAACAATCTGGGGCTTCTTAAAATTGGCTAATGGCCATTGTCCTCACAAAAACATAATACAAGGTTCACCTACAGATGCCTATGGAATGCAGCCAGTGGGCCTGAGTGACAAATGAAGCCCACTTGTGTTTCCTTTGGGCTGGGTAGTTTTTAAAGAAAATTAGAGATTTGGAATAAAAATCTAAGATTCTGGCTTCTAAAAAAAACGAGCTGAGAGTATTTGGTATGCATTCCAGTATCGACACCAGCTTTTGAAGGAGGCTGTAGTTGCTACTTGTCCCTGTTATTTCCCCCACACTGGCATAGAGTTGCAGCTGCAATTCATCATCACGCCTGTTGTACCACTCCTTTGAACAGTTAAGCCAGGCCACGAGTATCTCATGTTTCAAGAAAAGAGTTTTCTTGAGGGAGAGGTAAGGATTAAAAAATGTTTGATGTGAGCACATTGGTGTGTTTACTCATTTAGGTCACCTGCTTGCCCCTGTAGTGATTTGAAGTGGTGACCCTTCTGTGGACATTAGAGAAGCGGTGCTGAGAGTCTCTCTATGAGTAAAAGAACCCAAAGGAAACAGGTGTCATGGCTCAGGACCAGACTGGATGAGACTGAGGGCAAAATTGTTGGAATACTACATGAATCCCCGTGTCATCCTCCCAGCACTAAGATCCTTACCATGGTGTAAAGCTGAGTCTGTGAGAGATGCTTGGTGATAGTATAGAAAGAAAGTATTCCCACATCTTAGCGTCTCAGGAGCCAGGTTTTATTTTTCCCTCATACCATTTATGTCCATTGTGTGTGACTAGGGACTCTGCATTGTGTTCTTTTCACTTTGCTACCTCAGCTGACAGAGCAGACAATATCTGGAACATTGCCAATTGCTGTGGTAGAGGGAATGAGAGCTATGGAAAACTGCTCACTGGTTCTTGAAACTCCCACTTAGAAATAATACATGTTATTTCTGCTCACATTTCATTGGTCAGATTAAGTCACATGACCATGCCTACCTACAAAGATTATACCTCATGAAGTCCTACCAAATCCAGAAGTCAGAGAGTTGGAAATGGTTGGTGGATAGCATCAAGGACTGTGAGTGACATAAACCTCTGGAATCTCTCTTAATTTATTCATCCTGCAGGAAGAATTTGAATCTCTCTCCCTTAAATTGAACTTTAGAAAGGAATGACTGATAAATATTCACATGACTCTTCATGTTGATAGCCAAGGAATCAGAGACCATGTACTTGGACATGAACTTTGAGGAGGTAGGCCCTGTTTGTCCAGTAGGAGTTGCTCTTTGGTGCAGTGAGTATAGTGAGCTTTTTATGGGTTCCTCACCCACAGCATTAAAAACCATTCCCATTGTGACAGCACAGCAGAAGAGCTGAAGCTTTTGTGTTCTTCCAGAAATAAAAAATAAATAAAATGAAGCTGGCGTTTTGGCCCTTCATTGCTGTCTTTTCATCTCACCCTCAAAATGACTTTTAACATATACCCTTTTTTGACATGGCATGATTTGAATGTATAGACAGTTTAGTGTATTCTTTTAAAATTCCACAAAATCTACACAGATATTCCCCAGGTATGTTTGTATAATGGTAGTGAGTATTTTACTAAACCTTTAAAATTAGTTCATCAAATAGCCTAAGTATGATTTCAGAAAAGTCTCAGGACTTTTATTCACTAAGTCAGCACACTTGACTTGGTTTGTACTTTCCTAAGGCAAAGCATCAATATTCTTCCCTAAAAGATTCTGGTGGATGAACAGAGGTATTCAAACAGACAACTTAATCTTTCAGGGGGAATTTTAGCTACTTTATTTATTTATTTATTTTTTTTTTGAATTTTAGCTACTTTAAAGTCACATCTACTGTCATCAAGATTTATACTGCTTTTTTAAAGTACCTCTCTGTGATTTGTCTTTATAGAGAGAGAAAGAGGAAGGTTAATTATTGAAAGATTTCATACAGAAAGAGAAGTATGTTGCCCAAAAGTGTGACTTAAAACTGGGAGTAGTCTGTTCTGACTGGACATTTATTTTTTTAATAAGGAATATTTCTATATATTAACTAAATAGAAGACACATTTAGTTCTACATGGTGGGGGAAATTAATGCCAGAAAAGCTCTATATTGTTCATGTATGAAGTTCTTTCATTTTCATCAAGGACTCTAAAACCTTTTTTGTGGGTGTCTTTATGTTTTACCTATCCTGTTAAAAAGGAGAAATGAAAAATATTTTTCTTCTTATAAAGATCTTCTCTTCTAAATATGTGAGCCACAATGACATAATTATTTGATCTCCTTAAGTCAAGGTCTGTGAAAGACCCAGTCTCAGGACTCAGAAAGCAAGATCACACAGCTCAATTTGGTTGGTAGTACATGACAGGTCATAGCTTGAGTTGTATGTATCAATGGATTTCTAATGACTGGTTTTGTGGAAGTATAAATCTTTTGGATTAAGAATAGGAATGATGATGGCCCAAGTAGAGATAGTAGAATCAGCTGTCCCTGTGGGAGAGTGGAAAGTAACCACCCCAAATGCCAACAAACTCTCAAAAGTTCTCATCTGGTATCCTGGCTTCCTGCACACTGACTGTTCTCAGACTCTCCTTCTGCAGAGCCAGTTCCTTTCTGCAAGACATCTGGCACTCTAGTTTCCCCCAGAGAAAGGTAATTCCATTCATCCAGGGCAGCAGGAGGTTGCATTTCTTCTTTTCACAGCAATATGTGGCTTCTTTTCATCTAAGGATCACTGAAGAGCTTTTGAAAAAATAAAGACATACTTGCAAGTCATGGAAAGCATGTTACCCCATTTTACAGATAGAGAAGCTGAGCAGAAAGACAAAATTTAAAAGACCATTTTCTCAGATATAGCAGAAGCCAGAAGGCATATCTGATGGAGCGATCTGATTAAATCACAATTCATAGACATTTTTTATGTATGTGTATGTGTCTTTAAAATCAGCCCTGCAATTAAAACATAATTATGCTTTGCTCTTTTGTGGTACCTTTCACCCAGGGAACAGAAAGTGCTTTACAAACATTAATTAAGCTGCACAACACCCCTGTGAGGAAGGTAGGAATTATCCTGCTCTTAGATGTGGTGACATGGAAACTGAAGAATTTAGTAATTTATCCATGATTACAGTGGGGATTGTTGTCCAAGGTTCCATATGGTTATAGTTTCTCTGTAGTCTTATCCTTCAGTGAAATGCATTAATAATCTTTCGTGGAAAGTATTTTCAACTGCTTATTGTTATTAGCATTTTTCTATTTTTTTAATCAGTGCTTTTGTAAATTCTTTTCATTAAATATCCACTTTAAATACTAAGTCAGAGCTTAAATTATAGGGAACATTTTGGTATTTTCATTGATTAGAGTACTCTAAATATCTAAGGTCTTACCTAAATCTGAAAGTCATTTTAAGTATTTTTATCTTTCAGTAAATTTTTTATTGTAAACTATGTTGAAGTAACACATAGATACAGAAAAGTGCTAAAATCATAAATATTTGGTTTGATGAATTTTTACAAAGTGAATACACTGGTACACCAACACAGAGCATTAGTAGCATCCAGAACCCCTTTGCCTCTGTGCCCACATCCAGCCACTGCCCTCCCAAAGGTAACCAATGGTTTGCATTCTCACAGCAGAGATTAGTTTTGCCTATTTTTGTTCTTTAAATACTTGAATAATACTGTAAGTACTCATTTGTGTCTGTTATCTTTCCTTTTTTTAAAAAAAAATGAGGTAAAAATGTTATACAACATTGTGTTAGCTTTAGGTATGTGACATGATGGTTTGATATTGTGAAATGATCACTACAATAAATCTAATTAACATCTGTCACCATACAATGTCAATTATACTTCAATACGAAAAAAAAAAAAGCAAAAACCAAATCTCTATGCAGTCACAGAATTTTTTCTTGTAATGAGAACTTTTGGGGTGTCTGGGTGGCTCAGTTAGTTAAGCAGCCGATTCTTCGTTTCAGCTCAGGTCATGATTTGAAAGTCCTGGGATAAAGGCCTGTATCTGGCTCCACACTCGGCAAGGAGTCTGCTTGGGGATTCTCTCTCTCCCTCTCGCTCTTTCCTCCCCTCCTTCTCTAAAATAAATAAATAAATCTTCTAAAAATGAGAACTTTTTAAGATTTACTCTTAAATTTGAGAGTTTGAGATTTACTCAACTTTCAAATAAGCAATGTGTATATAATAATATGTATTATTAATTACGGTTTCCATGTTGTACATTATATCCCATGACTTATTTATTTTACAACTGGATATCTGCATCTTTTGACTCCCTTCACTCATTTGGCCCACCCTTCACCCCCAGTCTTCTGGCAACCATAAATCTGTTCTCTATATCTATGAGCTCAGCTTTTTGGTTTTGGTTTTTGCTGTAAATTCTACATATAAGCAAGGTCATAAGGCATTTGTCTTTCTCTGACTTTTTTCGCTTAGTATAATGTCCTCAAGGCCATCCATGTTGCTGTAAATGGCAAGATTTCCTTTGTTACGGGTTCATTGTTTATGTGCGCTTGTATGTTTTATATAATATTTTATTTAACACATTGCTTCCATATTTTGGCTGTTATAAAATAATGCTACACTGAACATAGAAGTCTGTATATCTTTTTGAGTTAGTGTTTCTGCTTTCTTTGGATAATTACCCAGAAGTGGAATTGCTAGATCATTGGTCTTCTTTCATTAAGCATTATGTTTGTGAGATTCATCCATGTTGTTGCTTGCAGTTATAGTGAGTTCATTTTCATTGCTGTAGAGTAATTCAATTGTCTATTTCTTTATTTTTTATATTTTTTATATTTTTTTAAGATTTTATTTATTTATTTGTGAGAGACACAGAGAGAGAGAGGCAGAGACACAGGAAGAGGGAGAAGCAGGCTTCCCGCAAGAAGCCTGATGTGGGACTTGATCCCAGACCCCAGGATCATGCCCTGAGCTGAAGGCAGATGCTCAATCGCTGAGCCACCCAGGAGTCCCTAATTCAATTGTTTAAATACACCACAATTTCTCGATCTGTTCTATTGTTGATGAATAATTGTTTTTTTCCAATTGTTTTTTGATTTGAATATTGTTTTTAAAGGTATGTTGTTATATGCATTCTTCTTTAATTAGGTTGAAATAAGTAAAAATCTTTTTATTTATTGTGAAGGCATTGAGACAAATGAATGACATATATTAAGGAGTTAGTAAATGTAACTGAATGAGAAGGACTGAGAGTCTTAAGAACTTGTTTCCCAGTTGTGGAGCAGGAATAATTAACATTTTTATTTAAACCTGAAAATATCACCTACCTTATTGGTTGTTCACAAGAGGAGTTCACAAGAGGAGTTCACAAGAGGCAGCTTAGAGAAGTAAAAAGAGCTCAGGTAGCAGGTAGACCTGGGTGTGAATTCTCACTCTACCTCTTACTATGTGACCTTGGCCAGCTCAGTCATTCAACTCCACATTTCTTAGCCATCAGATGGTCTCTAGGTAGGGTGCCTGGCTGGCACAGTTAGTGGAGCATCTTACTCTTGATCTCAGGGTTGTAAGCTTGAGCCCCGCATTGGGTGTAGAGATTACTTTAAAAAATAAAATCTTAAAAAAAAGATCTCTAGTTTTGTTGAAAGATTTGAAACTAAATACATAATACTAAGTAGGAACTGAGTGAATGGCATATATTGTTAGATATTTTCTGACCCAATATGACTCTAAATCCTACCAAATGGTAGTCTGACTGACTTGGATTATAGTTTGGGGTTATTAATAATATTTATTTGAAAAATTCAATTAATAAGTATACAGTGAGTATAGAGACATCTATTTTCAAAGAGACCTCCAACATTAAGGATTTCTGTATTTCTTTTTGAAATATATTGATGAAGATACAGTATATATGATGAAGATACAGTAGTTAATTGATTCATCCTTGGTCTCTAAAAGAGTTAATCATATAATGAAAGAACAGATCAAATATCATTACAGACATAATCTGTGAGCAGCCTGATTTCATATATGGTTTAGGTTTGGAAAATTATTGACCTTAAGGTCAGCGTTCTGTGGAAGTGGAAAAGCTTGGGCAGAAAATCGGTATGGGATTTTGTGCTTGTTGGATCCTACATCAAGGAGCTTCATGTTAAATATTTTAGAAATGATCATAGTTGGAACAAATTGAATGGGAAGGGTGGATTTTTTTTTTATTTGCCTGATTCTCATGTGACTGGTTGCCAATTAAACACATTTTACATATTCTTGAGTTTCTACTGGAGAGTCATTTATCTGAATTACTAATTCACCCTCTTCTACCTTTTCCCATCTGAGGAAATGGTACCCAGTTGCTCAAGCCACAGCCTGAATGCTCCTGACTTCTCATTCTACCCAGACCCATCTAAATCAACAATTCCCACCAATTCCTCCTCCTTAATATTTTGTGAATCCACCCACTTCTCTCTATCTTCTTGCCACTACCACAATCTAGTCTGCCAGCATCACCCACTTGGATCATTTTAGGAACCTTATACCTCATCTGCTAGCATCCATTTTCCCTCTTTTACAATACTATCCCAATGTTACAGCTAGAAGCGATCTTTTAAAACAACAAATTAGATCAGTCCTGCTTCTGCTTCAAACCCTTTAATACTTTCATACTGAATTTAGGGCAATGTTCAAAAATCCTTAACTCAGTCTAAAAAATGGCTCTTCTCTCCTTTGCTGCCCTGCCCCAGAGATTTCATGCTATAGCCATATAGGCCTTTTTCCTGGTACCTGAATGCCTTATGTTCTTCCTCCACATGCTTCTCTGTATCCTTTCTTTCTCTCACAAACTCCTACTCATTCTTCAGGTCTCAGCTTTAGTATGTTTTTTCAGGAAAACATCCCATGATTCCATGCATTAAATTATTGGTTCCTTACGATGTATACTTGTGTAGCATCTTCTACTTATATTTATAATATTGTTCGTACTTAAAATCTTTGCAGTTAATGTTTACTAATAGTCTATAGGGTTTATGAGAATAGAGATTCTATCTACTTTGTTTACTTATGTATCCCTGTTACTTAGTGCTCAGTAAATATTATTGACTGATTGAGTCATGTATTTCTATAAGGTAGGATTAGATTGTTAATATCTCCAAAGGAAACAGTGGACAAATTTTCTCTCTTCACAAATATGGTAATTATTATTTTAAGACAATTAAGAAAATTGTCAGTATTTGTGAAACTAAGGTAGATGACTCTTCAAAAGGAAGTATAAGGGCTTTATTCTGATATTTATTTTTGCCATTTTTCTTGATTTATCTTGTTATCAATAGATAGGCCTTAACTTCACAATATAAAGAGTGACAACAAAATACAGTGTAAATGGTCTTTGGTATCGCAGTAATAGCATGCAGCAGCAACATATACCCCCAAGGAACTCTTTTTCCAGTCTAACTTTTCTAACCTTTTAACTACTTCTCTTCTCCATATGTGCATCAAGACCATGTGCAGGCTCAGAGAGAATGCCTCTTCCTCTCCTCTGCTACATCAGCTGAGTGCAGTGTTAGTTCCTCAGAGTGGAACATGGGAACCATTTCACTTAGATCACCTGAGGTTTTTACTGCAAGTGCAAATTCCTGCTCCTGTCAGAAACCCTGAAAATTAAAATCTGGCGGATGAGGCCCAGGGAACTACATCTTTAATAAGAAGCTAGGGATTCAAAATTACTGGCCCACTGCCTAGTCATTACTGGTTAGGAACTGACAACAGGCATGTATGATGCTAACTTTGGGGAACACAGAACTATACTTTATGCACACCTTTGTCACTAAGGCTCCCTTGTTAGCTTTAACCTTCAAATAAGCCTGAATCTCTAGCATGATAGAAGCCATAGAGGCACAAAGCTAAAAGGACCTTAAGAGACCATTTGATTAGGCTTTGTGCATCAGGCATATTTATACCCAAACCACTTGGGATTGTTAATGGTCTTTATCCTTACTGGAGATGTTTAAGGACAGAGAACCTATTAATGTATCTTTGGTTTTTCACTGAGACAATCAGATAATCTTAAGTGATCTTCTTTTAACTCTAAAACCTTTTGGATTTAGCTAGGTTCCATTTCTTCTTGTTTGGTACTTTGTAAACATGGAGAACAACTAACATGGTCACATTCTTAAAATACTTACATATAGACATCCCATTATCCACTAGGACTAATGCTGAACAGTACCCCAAACACAGACTCATCTAGTTGGAAACAATCATAAACACTAGTTAAGTTGAACCTTCTAATTTTACAGACATGTAAACAAATGCAAGGATTAGATGTCATTCAGTTATAAATCTGACAGATTTATGAATATATTTCAACACCTCAAATTAATTTTTATCTTGAGTTAATTTTCCCATGGTGCAGTTGGAAAGCATCTGCTCCATCTAAATTCAGATCTGTTTCAAATCCTTATCTATCACCTACTACCTATATGATTTCAGCACATTACTTGACACACTTGAGCTTTGTTTTCATAATATTGTACTATATATGAAGATAAAATTTACGTTTGTATAATCATATGGATAACTAAATGAGATAAAGCATAGTGACTGGCACATAGTGGATGCTCAGTTGAAAATTTATATTTGTTGTTCGTGCAATTTTTTGGAAGACAGTTTGGCAACATGTATCAAAATATAAGATATGCATACTCTGTGACTTGGCAATTCTGTCTGTGTAGTGAAATCAGGCACTGCATGCAATGTTCAGAAATCTATAAAGTAGCTCACTATTACAGGACTTCAATTACATTGTTGTCAGGGCTTATTTTTTTCAAATAAGAATCTCAAGTAAAATCTTGGTACAACCCAAACACCCTCTTACAGTGATGCTATCTTCTGACAACCTTCTAGAGGAAGTTAACTGTATCGACTTCAGTCATAAGAAGAAAAATAATCATGATAAAAATAAGTTAACAGTTTATTCAGTGTATGTTTGTGCCAACTCTGTTTATTCACTTAATCATCACCATAACTCTGATGTAGATACAATATTATCCATATTTTAGATTAAGTAATATATGTATCTTGTTGGGGAGCAGTGGAGTGGAAGCATTGTCACACAGTTAATCATTGAATCAAGATGAGACATAAGTTCCTTTGATTCCACAGTCAAGGACTTAAATCTGTAATTCTTATTTGTAGGGATTTAACAAAAATTACTGTGTCCCATCGCAGACTTTTTGAGCCACAGAGGTGTAAGGCAGGCAGAATTAAGAATAGCTATCAAAACCCTTATGCTTTCCTGTCTCTTCATGCTCCTTATATGTGGTCTACTTATTAAAAAGAAAATATACTACCATACATGTGATTCCCTATTAACAATAATCAATTATTGTGGCCCTATATTTACCCATCACACATTTTACACGGTGTCTTTGAATTGCCCCAGGGAGTGGAGTCCCCTTTTGAAAGACCTTGATGAAGAAACCTGGTTAGGTACAGATGCTCTTGAATACTTGTTTTACTTACTAATTGGTTGGGTGTAGATTTCCTTGTTTTCCCTTGTCAAGGAAGCTGAGGTTGTGACGCAAGCCAATAGACTACAACATAAATTTAGGGAGGGAGGAAGGAAGGGAAAATCTTGGAAAACTCAAAGACCTGATATTTCCCAGACATGCCCCAATTTGCTTTTGACCTTGCTCCAAAAGGAGTTTCCATAATGGAATGTGTGTGACATAATGTGACCTTCTTGGAGAAGTTCCAGTTGAGATGTTAGCCTTTCCTTTCTTATAATCTGGGATTCTATTCTTTGGTTCTAGATGCTAAATGTTAAGAGAGGGACTGGTAGTTGGGTCCCCCACACTCTAGCAGCATACTGCCTTGCTTCATGGCAGCTCTGGTCTCAACACTGCTTCATTCTCCACCAACATCACCAAGTTGGGTGGGAACAATTTGTGCCTCAGGTAATATGTGCAGTTTAAAAGTGTTTGCTAATTATATCCTCCTACCTCTAACCAGCCTTGTCTGCTAAGTAATCTGAGAACTAAAACAGTTTCTCTTTACATTCAGCTGCAGAAAAGACTGAGAAAGACTTGGGAGGTGAGAGAATCTGCCCAAAGCAGCATGGGGGTGCATGCTGAGCCAACCAGAACTCAACTCCGAGCATTTCCAATCTATTAGGCAAGATTACCTCCCAGTTTGCCGTGTGGGCTGCCTCATTCTCCTGATATCTTCTGACCTGAGTTTTTCTTCTGGAACTAACAACAAGGTTAGAAGAAGGGTCAGTCGTCTGGGTGACTTGGCAGTGGCTTGCAGTAGGATGGCTTCTTTCTCTATAATGATGAGATTCAAGCTCACAGTTTAAATGCTTGTCCCAAAATATTTCGAAATGTGAAATGCATGCGAGCCAAATGACAAAAATGTTTTTTAAAAAAAACAAAAACATGGGCTTCTTGTCATCCACCACACTGGCTGTTTTAATGTCTGTTCAGTCAGTAAATTATTCCATCTGATCTTCATTTCTGATGATATCCAGATGGTCTAAAAGTCAATCTTTTCTGCAAAAGAGAAATTATCTGTGAGAAGTTAGTAGCCTTTATGTTCAGCCTTGGTGTGGAGAGGAATTAAATGGAATGACATAGGACTGTCTGTACCCAATTAATACTAATTGATATTTAAATAATTACAGGTCCTATATAGTTAATCTGGGGCTGGATTTAATTATTGTTTTTAAATCTTAAAAAGGAAAGTATATCTTTCTTCCAAATCATAGAACAGTTTGTGAAAGCCAAAATGGCTAATGTTAAGTTTTCTTCCTATTTCTCTCAAATCTTCTAGAATTAAAATGCTGTTTTGATGGATTCAAAGACATTCTGTACCTAGGTAGATTCTGAAAGCTTGAAATGAGTCATTGTGTGGACTATGGTGTCTAAGGTTTATTCTGTTTGTTTTATTTTTCTTTCTTTTTATTTTTTATTATTTTTAAATATTTTATTTATTTATTCATGAGAGACACAGAGAGAGAGACAGAGACACAGGCAGAGGGAGAAGCAGGCTCCATGCAGGGAGCCCAATGTGGGACTCGATCCCAGACCCAGGGATCACGCCCTGAGCCAAAGGCAGATGCTCAGCCACTGAGCCACCCAGGTGTCCCATGAGCCACCCAGGCATCCTTGTTTGTTTTTAAATGTAACCTTAAAATGGCTAATAATAACACAATGTTAATGTAATTTTGAAGTCACTGTCATTTATCAGACTTTTAAAATAATTTTCTTTTTCAGAATGAAAATATCAATATTAGCTTCTATTTATTGAGTCTCTATCCTATAAGCAGTATAGTAGATGTTTTCATTTCTTATCTCATTTAGTTCTTTTTAGAATCCAGAAGGTAGACATAATTATCCATGTTTTATGGACATAGAAACAGAGGCTCAAAGAATATCAGTAATTTCCTCAAATTGCAAAGGTTATAAGAATAAGAATCCAGAAGTGTTAGACTCAAAATCCAGGCACTCTCCACTCTGGGAGATAGTTTACCAAATTAAAACCCTCACAGACTATGTTCATATTCAATGAATGAAAAGTAAGCTTTGTTAGATAGTTGCTCCTTACTGCAAGAAGCCAGTGGAAATACACTTTCCCTTTCCACACACAGATATGTTTATACCAGGGCCTAGAATACCACTTAGTAGGGACTGATTTTCTTATTGGCTGGATATCGGGAGAGAATCCCACATAATTGTACATTATATGGCAGATATTACAGAACTTCGGAAGTGCATTTAGTTTTGAAAATCAAATAACAAAGTATTAGGATTTCAGAAGTACTCAGGAGAGCGTGAAGGACACCGCAAAATGGATGTTACCATACGAAGGCTGAATCTTTCAAAGAATATCAGAGACCTCAAAACTCCCACTTTGCTTTTTTTCCCTTCTATCTTTCCCTTTCCCCCTCAATCCATCTCTCTTTGCTTTTGTATTTATTCTCACCCTCATGCTTTCTGATAATCAACAGTTTTCTTCTCTAACTCACCAGAAGGGTATAACCACCATGCCACTAATGTGAGAGCTCACCATGGGTGTAAGTGGAGGTGACCATGGGCACCAAAGTGGAGTTGGAAGTGGCCATCTAGACACTTGCTCTTTAGAGTGTGGTCTGCGCAGGAGCAGCATTTGGGAGTCTGTTAGAAACACAGAATCTCACACACTATCCCAGACCTGAAGAATCAGAATCTACCTTTTAACAAGATCCTCTGAAAACTTATATACATAGTAAGCCTGAGAAGCACAGGTCTAGACAAGTCTGATAGGTCTTTCCTTTTGGAATGGAATCGCGGCTCTGAAGTGGAAGGGATCATCAGAGAACATCAGTTCCAGGCTCCTTCTCAAATTAGATATAGTTAGGACCAGGACTCTCCTGTGGGTAGGGAGACCTGTGTCATTGCAGGGAGCAGAATAGGAGAACCTTGCACAGGTGATGCGTCTAGTGCCAATCCTGATTACCATTTTATCTACACTATTGGTAAGGTTGTCACAAAGCAAGTCCTCTGGAGCCTGAGTTCTTGTGGCAGCTACTTCTTCAATTCCCTATTAATACACACAGACACAGGTGTACAGATGTGCACTGCCACCCACATCAAAAATAGCCGTGTATACACCTAAAGGAAAGGAAAGAGAGGAGCGCAAGTCTATTATATGTCTACTATTTGCCAGACATTGCAATGGGTGTTTTCATCCTAAAGACTAGACAGCATGCAGAAGAAAATCAGGTCTTTGTGAGCACAGAGTCAATTACTAGCCAAACTTCATTAACCAGAACCTCTGTACATTAAAGAGACCTATAACTGGTATTTTTAATGATGACCTCATTAAATGATTAAATTAAATGATAAGATCCTAAAAATTTAAATCATAAAAGAGTAATTAAATTATATTAATTAGAGTTCTCATGTTTATAATATCATCTTAAAAGTCTGTTTCCAAAAAAAAAAAAAAAGTCTGTTTCCCAAGGGACATCAAATGAAAAAAAAATGTCTTCTAGCATAAATATTATACATACACTTAACCCCAGATATAAGTGACTTGAAAGGGATCCTCTTTCCCAAGAGTGGTTTTCTGGAATTGGAGACTGTGTGAATACGTAATTTACCCAGTTGTTGCCTTGCTAATCTCTGGGAAGGCTGTCTTCTACAACATTTCTTTGTTTTATAGCGTGTAAAAGTTCCCTAGGGCTTACCCTCCACATAGACCACTAAAAGTTACTCATGTTTACCTTCCTAGCATGGGATTATGCAAAGAATTCTTGAATGGGATTCTACTCCTGTCACTGAGCTGACTAGCTGGAAGATTGATTTGGGTCTGTCATTGAATCCCTTTGGATGTTAGGTTTGTCCTCTGTGAAATATTAAAGTAGTAGTTTAAGTAATGAGCTTGACTGGACTCAAAGATCCCTTCCATCCCGCATGAATATTCTAGAGTCTATGAACAGAGTAATTTAAAATAGAACGTGTCAACAAGGATTTAAATATATTCAGTTGGGTCTCATCATATGCTTCGAGCATTTCCAGGCATCCCAAAGTCTATTCCCAGAAGCCAGTTTGTGAATCAGTGTGATCTTGACATCATTTTCACCGTTCCATGACTGTCAAATAATTACAGTACAAATAGTTTTCCACAAATTTAAATTTATATGGTGTTTATTTTTTATGAAACGATAGTGACAGTAGATGCAATTATTGTTTTTAATTTATTTGACAAAATAAGAAACCAGTGCTTCTAAGACATCTGTCCATATTTTGCTTGTCAAATTTGTCTGATCTATAAATCAAAAAAAAAAGGGCTCATTGAATTAAGATATCCTAATCATAGAGAATATTGGGTTCTGTTGAATCAAATGATTTTCACTTTGGAATCATTTTAATGAAGGTAATGGGATTCTGGTTCTTCCACTTAGTGCTATAGCCAGTTACTATCTCCTGAATTTCTATAATACCAATCATCCAGATAACTTAGTTCACACTCAGTCTGTGTGTGTGTGTTCATGTGCACATGTGTGCTTGACACCAGTACTCAACATGGTCTCAGTGTGTCTTGTTTATTCCCCAAAAGATTTTGGAGTCAGACACAGCAATGCAGAGACTATGTGCTGTTGTGACATAGTCTGTGCCCTGCAAACAAATTGCCTGGATTCTAGCCCTCAGTCCACCACTGGGTAGCTGTATAACCTCAAGCAAGTGACTTACTTTTCTGTATCTCAGTTTCCTCATCTATCATATTTCAAAATTAACTACCTAATAGGGTTATTCTGAGGATTTACTGGGATAATCCCTTAAGTGTTTAGTGTAATGACTGATGCATTGCAAGGACTCAATGAATAATAGGAAAAACAACAAACAAAGAACAAGCAAACAAAAAACCCTTGGGAGTCAGATGGATGTGTGATCTCACCCCCCCCCCCCATCACTGTTCCCTCCTCCACTGTTTTATTGTATACCTTTAGACTAGTTGCTTAGAATCTCTACATCTTATTTTCCTCATCTGTGGAACGCCTACCTCACACATTTGTTGATCTTACCATTTGTTGCCAGTATCAATTAAGTTATACATAAGAACTGCAAATTGTGCTTGATTCATTGTAGTTGCACAATGTTTGATCTCCTCCTTACCCTTTCACAAATCTGTGTCCACATGGCTCTCCTTTGTATGTGGTGCATACTACTAATTAATAGGTATTTACTGCAGCCCGGTACATCTCTTTGTCTCACTGCCTCTCACCTCCATTGTCAGTTTTCTCTACATGGAAGGGCAGAGACCAGTGTGCTCTAAACACAGTCCAGGAATCTTACTGGTTGAGACTCAGGTTACTTGGATCTGTTGGCCATTCCTCTGCTTTCGGCAAGACTGATCCTGATAGATTTATCCGATGACCAGAAAGCTTCTCAGGAAGGACACTGGATTGGGGCATTTTGTGGTATCCTGTCACAGTTGGGAGATTTATGGGCCCAGCACAATGCTTTAGAGACATGCTATATTTTAAGAAGATTGTGGCTTGATGTCTCTCTTTCCTGAGAACTCCAACCTCAGCCTCTGCCTTTTTGCAATTCTCACATTGTCGGTTCATGAGGCAAAAAGGTGGGCTGCTTTGTTGAACTTTACCACAGAGCCCGGCATGCATGGGGAAGACTTATAGGGCATATTTTAGGGTTTATAACGTCTCTCAAGTTAAATATATTTCATTGCTCTTGAATGAAAAGGGCACAGCACAGGGAATATAGAGACTGTGGTGAGCATAACGTATAGATTTGTCTAATCACTATTATTATACACTTAAAACTAATGTAAAGTTGTACATCTTCAGTCAAAAAGAAAAAAAAAAGGAAAAGAAAAAAGGACAGCACCCTTTTAAGAGCCATTTTGGGATGAGATAATGTTTATTTTCCAAACAGTTGGGATGAGGGAATGAAGGAATGAGCAATTACAGAATAAATCACCAGAACAGTTTTAAATATATTTTAAAAATCCTGCCTTGACATTAATGGTCTAGAATATAATGATGCAATGCTCCTTGCACTAAACCCTGGTCCCCTGACTTTTCTTTTTCTCAACTTCTTGTAACCTGGAACATGCTCCTTTCCCTTTCTTTTTTCTTTTTAACATTGTTTAAAAAAATCAATGCAACATTTTAGGAGAGATCCCTTCAAAATTTCAGAATGGTTAAAATTCTGACTCTTTAAAACTTGAAGATATATTATAAAAATTATGGGGTTATAAGGTGGAGGGTGTGTTCTGCAATGATGAGTTTCCCATCAGGCAGCAGATGGCTCCTTGTCTGATACAAGAAAGAAAGGAGCACCATGACCGGAATGTTTACTTTGAGCACGTTTATTGCAGTGTGTTGCTCCTCCCTCCCATGTCTGCCATTTCCACTTCTCAAAATAGACCATTCTTCTACTATAATTCAAGCACCTGCCCCAGCTCCAGAACAGTGCTATTTGCAACTCTTAGAGAAGAGACTGTAGAATCTCATTAAATATTTACCCTCTTGCTAAAAGTCTGTCAAAAGAATGAATTTAGACTTGTTTTGGTGCTTTTTCCCTGGGAACCTTTTTAACATAACTTTTTGTTACTGTGTGACACTGTGTCTTGAGTAAAATGGGATTAGAGTCTAGAAAAATATCATTCCCTGTTGGGGAGACAGAAAAGGGTAAGTAAACAAAACATCTGTTGACATTAGCCAGATTAGATTTGTTTTTCCCAAATTTAAGCTATCCAGAGACTGTTGATGGTTTTTTTGCCTTATCTATATATCACCTCTCTTAATACTCTGTAGTTTTTTTCTTTAAATCCATGTGCTTTTAAAACCATAGTTTTTCCTAAGAAATAATATCTATGAAATTATTGGTTTTATGTTCTAGTTTCCTAACATATATGAAAAGAAATACATGACAACTAAAATTAAATTTTAAAATGTGGTATTTCTTATAATCCTCATTTGTAACACTAGTGATAAGCATAACCTTTGGGAAACACTGAACTGGGTTATCCCACTGTTGATGTTGAAATCAGGTCAAGACCACATTCCTAATATGGGATTAAGAATGTAGGAGTTAATTTGCATAACCAAGGTAGGTAGAAATACCTGTAGGTATGGCCGGGTATTTAAAGGCCTTCTTCCCTTTCTGTCTGCTCTATTCAACTTGCTCCATAAATCTGTGTGTCTGAATGTTAGGACTCCTCCTTCTCTTTGGCATTCTTGACCTCCATTCTTAATTACTATCTCTGCTTCGCCATTGATTGTGATCTATGGGCTGCCAACCTCAGACTGAAGACTTGATGCCCACGTGTAACGTAGGTGCCTCTGCATTGATTTCTTTTGGCCTTTAAGACTGTGGGCTTTCCTCCAATTTCTATTATTATGAAATTAGTAACAGCAAATTAGTACAAAACAACAAATTAGAGCCTACACTGCTTAGGAAAGAATGATCTGGAAGGATTTCATGTGACTAGGAATGGGGCCATTATCAATTAAAAAATAAAATCTTGTGAGAAGCTTAATGTAAAACAGTATGTCTGCCTATATCTCTCATAATCATTTTATGTCTTAACTATGAAAAATGTGGACCACCCTCGCTGGTTCTCTCATTAGCTCCTGTGCCAAAGTAGTTTTCAGTGCTTCAAGAATAATGATTTCCAAATATTCTTAAACATTTCACCATGCTTCACATGTATCCCCAGAGGCAATTTTAGGGCTAGAGAAATGGAAATTGAAAGACAAGGAAATTTACTAGTCTAAAATGCCGCCCTCTGCCTCTGGTTTAGGACTCTCTTCACTGATCTTCATTTACTCTTTTTTTTTTTTTTTTTTAGCTAAGAGCAACAGGTATAATTTGGCATCAAATAAAAAAATACTTAAGATTTTTTCTTTAACAACATATTCTCTGAATAAGATGTGGATTTTTTTAAGGGACTAAATCTGTAAATAGCCCTCCTAAGTAACAACTAATAAGTAGTTGGTTTACTAAATTCACAAGCACTCCTTTGGTAATAATACCAATGAAATGCTATACTGCTGATAAAAAATAAAATTTGAGGGCCATGAGGTTCTAATGTAGCATTAATAGTTTCATCTTTAGTCTTATTTATACTGATATAATTTTGCAAGTGCCTTTTGGGCAAAGAAGAGTCATGCCATCTGCTGAAGCATTAAAATAGAGGAACGTGCAGAGAAGCCCTACACTTTTGGATTCTCTTCCCTCTAAAATGTCTAAATTTTAACTGGATTTTGGAAATATGAAATTCCTGAGTCATACGAACCAACTAACATTTATAACCAAAGTGGCATACTGAAACAGGCCTATTGCCAAGGGTGGAGGTAGAAAACATATTCATGTCTTTGAGGCCAGGACAGGATGTTATTCACGTTGTGTGGGCAGCTGTTATGTTGGGAATCTTCTGAAAGATAGCAGAATCTGCTGTGCCGGTAATACTAACTCCTTTCCTCTGTCCCAACCACATAGTTGAATGTGTGTGATAAGTGCAGCCCTTTATGATGATATCCACAAATTATTGCTCTTGGTTTATCTGGATGCATGGAACTAGTTCCTCCTCATCACATTATGACTATTCTCAAACCTAACACAGGCTAAAAACTGTGGTTAAGGAGAAGCACAAATGGAAAGCTCTCATCGTATGTATGTATGTATAAGATTTATTTATTAGCATGAGCAGGAGGGGCAGAGGGAGTGAGAGAAGGAGAAACTTAAGCAGATGCTGCACTGAGCACGGAGCCCTACACAGAGCCCTACATGGGGCTCGACCCTGAATTCATGACCTGAACTGAAGAGTCAGGCATTTAACTGAGTGTGCCACCCAGGCACCCCTCACCTAGTGTTTTATTTATTTTTTATTTTTTTAAAGATAGATTTATTTATTTATTTATTTATTTATTTATTTATTTATTTATTTATGATAGACACACAGAAAGAGAGAGGCAGAGACACAGGCTGAGGGAGAAGCAGTCTCCATGCCAGAGCCCGACGCAGGACTTGATCCCGGGACTCCAGGATGCGCCCTAGACCAAAGGCTGGCACTAAACCACTGAGCCACCCAGGGATCCCCTCATCTAGTGTTTTAAATGATGCTTTGAAAATTGTTAGCAATACTGAAAATGTGTAGTAATGTAACAATAAAATATGGTACTGTAGACTATCAGAATAACAGAGGCATGGGCTTGACAAATGAGACGCACTTGAAAATGAACAAAGAGAGTACTTGCAAGAAAAGCTAGTTCAAATTTCCCTCTTTAGTAGTCTGCATTTCTGTCTCAGCTCTATATTTCTTCTAAAGTCCCCTCACGTATACCTTGTCTTTCCACAGTTTTAAGGCAAAGATGAGGCCCTTTAAGACGAAAATAACTTGTTCACAATTCATAACTCTGCTTAAGTAGATAAACTAATAAAAATTACAAGTTCCTTAATTCTTGAGCTCTATTTTGGCCCATTTGATTTCTTCACTTGACTCTAATACCATAAATACTGATAATTCATATGTGGAAAGAAAAGCATATTGATTGATAAGTGATTTTTTCTGAGTGGCAACTCATAAGTAGCTCCATCTACAGATAGCTGCCTTTTGGAGTCTGGCCTAATGCATCCATCAACTGAATCCTTAGACCTATTGATGGAAATTCATGTTGCATTGCCCTAGACCAAAACCCTCAGTGGTTTAAGTAAGGTAATATATCACAGTGGAAAGAACTCTGAAAACCTGGTTTCAAAGTCTGGTTTTATCACAAACTAGTTTTGTAACTTTAAGCAAGTAACTGCTCTTGGCATTCACTTTCAATGAAATAAAAATGTTGGATCAGATCTGGGCTTGTCTTAAGTACAAATTCAGATTCATTTGAGTGGCATGCTAGAGAATGTTGAGAACCATTAAGATTACATCCACTCTCCAAGGGAATGAGCATCCTCTTTGATTCAGATTTAGGCTGATCCTGATAGATTAGCTCTGTCTATCCTGGACAGGTAGTGGCAAGAATGCCTTGTATGTTCTAACCTTAGCTAAAGTTGCGTTCTATGGTGCATTTAATCTTTATTTGAGAGAGGCATAACCCATTTCAGAAGCAGCAAAATTATTTTATCATTTTCAGAACCATAAGTAGAAAATCCTCTCAAACAAGACACGTTTTTAGAGACTTGATTCTTTTTAGCTCCTTGGCTGAACCTCTCATGCTCTCTTTCTGACTATTGGTAACCAGTTGGAACAAATGGCCGGATGATGCACCTTGTCTGGGGAGTAAATGAAAGCACCCAGAAATTCCTTCATTCACACTCATTAGGTGGAACTTGGAAATTTTACTTTGCTTACAAGTCAATCAATTTATAATATGTTCGTGTGAAGTGCATAGAGCTAGTTGTAAACTGGAGACAATATAATCTTCATTTGATAGAATAAGCTCTGAGAGGTCTTTAAGTGAAGCAGAAATCATAAAATTATTTAAGCTGATATAGTCTTAAAGAGAAAGTTTGCCTTATAATTGTAATGTTGACTTCCACACTTCGGGATTTATGATAAGTGCCCTGAACAGCTTCAGATACACAAGTCACACAAGTCTGTCTTTTGTTTCTTTGTTTGTTTATTAAAGGTTTTCCTAGTTCCTAAAAACTAGTTCCTACTCCCTAAAAATTTAAAGAAGATTTGGGCCACTGTTTATTTATCCATTAGACTAATTTGCTTGACTTGAAGCTAAGGTTTTGGAATCACTATCCTTTACCATCTGGCAGTGTACTCTGTCTTTGACTAAGAGTCAGAGTTTGGGATTCTGGTCCTTTTTCTTTTTTTTTTTTTTTACTTGATCTATTCCAAAATTTAGGAAAATTGTTAAAGCACTATTTGTCTGCTTCCCTCCCCAAACAATTGAATACTTGCTTTTGCCCCTTGACTATGTCTAAAGGATATTTGAAGAATCAAAGAAGCTCTAGAAGGTCTATCAAGGCGCTCTAGTGAAAAGTCCCTCATGCCATCACATTTGTCATTGTCTGCTAGGTTGTTACTTATCCTGGGCCTTTATGTTAAATAGCCCTGCATATTCTCTTGAGCACAAAGATGCCATTTACATGACTTTGACAGCATCCAGAAACTACAGAAGCTCAGAAGAAATAATTTTGACTGTGAAATATTAATACAATTTTTATTTTAATTCACAAAACAAGTTCATCTACTTTATGATTTCTCAAATATCTGGGAGAACTTACATAACCAATGCTCCTACCAGGGCTTAAAAGTGTGTTGGCAGTTGCCCTAAACAGGTTTTATATACTCTAGACTCCTGTAATTTCTTCTCCTGCAGTCACTTGTTCTGCTAAAGGCAAAAAGGAACAGGAGTAACATGTCATGACTTCATTGTCCTTAAAAATTTATTAACTTCAAGAGGACAGATGCATACATTTTCAGAGAATATGACTTCATTTCAACTGATCCTCTCCTAGACTATAGTTGTAACAGATTTTATTCATAGTATTAGAACTGGCTGACTACTTTTCTGCTAATATTTATTCTTTCTCCTTTCAAACCAGTCTTCTCATTCTTTATTCTATATGAGCAGTAGTGATGAGTCAAGGTTTAACAAAATCTTGACCTCTGAAGGAAAAAAGAATGAATCTTAATTTATCCCATTTGCTCATTTTGTGGTGCAAATACTCCCATCATGGCTATTTTCAAGTTACCAACATGTTATCATTGAATTCAGAGCTGGGAAGAGATTCACAGTAGAAAACATTATATAGCATTATATAATATTACCACCACTCAAAACAATAGTCATAAATGCACTTAAGAGCATAGATAATAGTAAAAGGTAGTAGAATAACTAGGAAGTGATTAGTATTGAGTACATATACTAGTTTTAAACATAATTTGTTTGTTGGTACATATAATTTAATTTTTAAATAACAACCAGTGTTTAACAATCAGCTCACAAAGTTCCTGAAAGTTTAATCATCAGTTCTTGTGAGCTCGTATGGACTGGTTCCAGCACACCGTTACAAATGAAGTATTTAGAAACTAAAGTTTATTAATTTCCTGGGAATGCTTGAAAAACTGGGCAAGAAAATGTAAGTGATTCTGAATTCCCATCCTAAGCAAAGTAAATTAAAGAGCAGGGATATGTCCATTTAGTATGGTTTATTTGGTGCCAGTACAAAGCCCTGGCATTTGTGCACTTAATGTGCAGATCATATCAACAGCAAAGAGTGGAGAGACCAGGCTTGCCAGATGAGCCACTCCTAAAAACATCAAAAAGACTCTTTAGAGTTTTGAAAGAAATATAAACACAACTAAACATGAACTTGGAAAGATACATTTTTACAAAGTGAGTTTAATCTAGACAATATAAACACATAGAGATAGTATTAAGTTTGTCTGGAAAGGCAGGACTGCAGATATCATTGTTCATTGTGTATGAAATGAAGGAAGTAAAGAAGACAGGCCAAAAGGAAACAGAGCCTTAGAATTTGATATATGTAGGTAGATTAAGAAAATATATTTTGTATTACTTTGGCTATAAGTAAATAGATGTGAGACCACCATGAGTCAATCTTCAAAGCGTAGCTGCTTGGTTAGAATAGCTAAAGGTGCCAGAAGGGAATATGGATTCTTCTGTGTTTAGAAATAGTGGGCAAAGAAAGTGAAAAACTATTTTACAAACTTTCTTCTTTTCTTCCTCCTCCAGAAATCGCCTCCAAGCCACATACTTCCTCACTGCTCACTTCCTGTTGATTCTCCCTTCTTTACTGCTTCCAAGCACTTACCTGGAAGTCTCCTTATCCATTTCTCTCCTAGTCTCCCTCACTGTCTCCTCTCAGCTTTTGCTGTTCTTGGAATTGAGTATCAGTTCCAGGAAGCCTATCTTGATGCCCCAGATCCTAGTTGGAAGACACACTGAGTTGAAATGACTTGCTTATTGGTATGTCTCTCCCAATAGACTTAAAGCTGCTTGAGCACAGAAATGTATCTTATTTTATTGTATCCTGTGTGCCTAGAGCAAATCCTGATTATGTAGTATGTGCTCAATAAATACTTTTTCTGAATGAGTAAAGTAAATGAATCGATGTCCCCAGAGAAGACAGAACCCAAAGGAACCTGGAAGGCTTTCCATTGCTTAGTATACATAGTGTCATCTATATTGCTAGATGATAATATTGTCTTACCATCCTCTCCGAATAAAAGAATGGAACAAACTCAATTAAGAATTTTTCTTCAGGGCAGCCCGGGTGGCTCAGCAGTTTAGCGCCTCCTTCAGCCCAGGGCGTAATCCTGGAGACCCGGGATCGAGTCCCACATCGGGCTCCCTGCATGGAGCCTGCTTCTCCCTCTGCCTCTCTCTCTCATTCTCTCTCTCTCTCTCTCTCTCTCTGTGTCTCTCATGAGTAAATAAATACAATTTTTAAAAAATTATAAAAAAATAATTTTTCTTCAATGATCATGCCTCCTCTTGCTCTTATTCATGCCAGTCCTATTATTCTCCCATTACTTACATCAATATCTTTTCCCCCTTTCCCGTAATTGCCTTTCTGGGCTCTTTGCTTACTCTACCAAGTACAATTGGCAGTCTATAATTACCTGGGATGAAATGAAAGAGAAGGACAGTTGGTTCCAGTGCCTGGGACTCACCACCACCGAGCACCTGTGACTACTCTCCTCCCTTTACCTCTTCCTGAATAATTAAATGCATGCTCTTTGTATTGTACTTTAGCACTCTGGCAACCACTGCTATCTACATATCCATAGAGATTAAATAAAGTCGAGTAAGGAAAAATTACAGGTTAGACAGGTGTCTGGTGATAGCCTAAATTATTATCTTTGCCAGAAGCAAAAAGTTGACGTAGGCCTTTTACTCTCCTCTAAAGACGTGAAATTCAGGTTCTAAATTAGAGGTAGAATTACATTATGTAGCTTGATATTTTATTCTCAGGTGTATGGGAGATGTCCTGAAGTAAAATAGCTTTAGACTCTACAGACTGGGACTGTTTAAGTTGGAAGATATGTCATATGAATGATTTTTAATAGGCAGAAATGCCCTGCACTTTGACTTTCCCGTTTTCTCCCTGCAACCTACTAGACTAACCGTGGATTTTATTCACTGCTCTCAAAGCCATGTAGGCACAACTGATGACAGTTCATCAGCAGTGAGAAGAACTTTTACTTCCTTTGTGACTGCAGCATATGGAATGGAGTCTCATTAACGTGGTGATGTGATTAGTCTTTACCTGCACTTTTTCTGCTTGTTAAGTCAGAATCAGAAGATCTGGGGGTGGGATCCAAGAATCTGCATATTTAGCAGGTTCCCAGATGATATTGATATACTTTACAGGCTGTCTGTCAATTTAAAAAATTGACTAAAAAAATAAAATAAAACAAGAGAAATACCCTGTCATTTCTCTATGAACACAACGGAAACAGAGCATTCTTTACCGCTGCCATGAGTTAATAATCATATTACTGGAGAGCCATCGTGGATGTATACGGCAGAACCTGAGCCGTGGTGGGTAGAAGTTTAGAGTAAGCGCTAAAAGTTAGTAGCCTCACGAATTGATAGCAGAATGGCCTATCATTAAATATTGTGCATTGTGTTTGAAATTGCCTATTGTCAGACTCAATAATACAGGTGGGACTGAACAAGCACGTTTCCTAGGCCTCAGATAACAAGTACATTTCTCTGCATGATGTCTGTAGATGAAGTGAGATAAGGACTAGGATTTTTTAGACCCATTCATTCATTCATTCATTCGTCAGCTAATTTGGGGGCACTTACTTTGTCTCAGGCACTATGCTATATTCTGGGAATATAGATGTGAGCAAAACTGATGTGTTCCTTATCCTCATGAGGCTTACAGCAATGTGGGGAGGAAGATATTAGATAAATATTCCTGGAGTCCCAATAAGGAGTTAGAATAGATAGTTAGAATTTGTAGTAAATGCTACAAAGACAAACTACATGGTGCCAAAAGAGTATGGCCAAAGGATCTAATACATACCAAGATGTAACTATATTTATAGTATAGCTGATAACTCAGTAGAACAACCCAAGTGCTATTTATTATTATCTATGTAATAAATAGCACCAAAATAATAGCTACCATAATCGAGTGCCAACAGTCTATCTTGGCACCATGGTAGATTTTTACAAATGTTTTCTTGTTTAACTTTCTCAGTGATCTGAAGAGGTAGATCTTATTTCACATAGCTATTAAATGCCTCCGCTGGGATTCAAATTCTGATCTATCTGATCTCAACACCTATATTCTATTCACTGCAATACATTAGACAGATTCCATAGAGTGAATAGAGTGAACTCTTCATAGGTATATCAGAAGTCACCTAGCCCACTATTCAACACCTCACTTTATAGAATCAAATGCAGGAGCCAAGCACTTATTAAAAACCCACGTGGAAACTTGCTTACAGTAGAGCTGAGTCTAGAAGCCAGGTTTTGAGTCCTCATCCAAGACTCTTCTCACTCTACCATATTGCCTCTGCATATCATAATTATGTGTGCGCTAGTAGAATTTAGGATTTAATTGATTCTCTGTGCTAGGCTTTAAAACTGATTGGTTTAGGCTTTACAAATAATTCTCACTTTCCAAAAATTGCACTATACTGTTCTTATTTATTATTATCCTCATAGTCTCCTACTGAGTATTCAAAATCCATCTTATGGTCATTAGTAGTAATGTGATGTTCTTTAGGTGCAGATAATATGCTGTTGGCACATTTTTTTGTAAGGAATATACTTCTCAGTTGTACTTTCAGTGAGAGAAATGGACTTATTTTTTTCTACCTTTTATCCTGGGTTACATTAATCCCAAGAGCAACAATGGCAAGATGTCTGAGATCTATAGACCTGCAGCATAAACATGGTATATCTTCTTAGAACATTAAGTTAGCCAATGGCAAGTATTTTTAAACCCTTTTTTTAACATTATAGCAAACACGAATATACTAAGGAATAGAATGCAAAATTAGAATACATTTTTTTTTTTTTACAAATGGAATACTTAAAAGAAATCATGTGGATGCAGCCAGACACTTCAGGCTGATATCCTCAAGAGCATACTGTTTCCCTTCACTGTATCCCCTCCCCACCTTGTAACATATGCTTATACCCATTCAACCACATATAGTCACTCTTTTCTGCCATTAAGGATAATTTGATGAAAAAAATTAGAGTAAATGTGCCTTAAATTCATCACACACTCAGACCTTTGTTTCTGAAGGTGAAATGTAGAGGAAAATTTTGTACTTTGGAATCAGTAAGGCTTGAGTTTGAATCTTCAGACCATAACTTCCTAGCTTCGTGACCTCTATATTCTGAGTCTCAGGTTGCTTAACTGTGTATTGGAGATGTAGCATATACACCATAAGCCTATTTTGATAATTAAATGAGATAAATTAATGTGCCAGTATCTGGGGTATAGATGACACTCAAGAAATGACAATTGATCCTGATCACATATTTGTCAAATGGCAAAGTAGAGGGTAGGGGCATGGAAATGGGCTAGGAAACGAGAAAGATAACGATCAAAAAAATTTTCATCACCTTTTGGCTTCTAGAGCAAACAAGATGTGAGAGCAAAGTACACTCACACACACACATGTACACACACCACACACACCATACACTCATATACCTGTACTTGTGGGAAGAGGGGAAGAGGGGACAAGCAAATAGCAGGTGAGAAAGATCAGACCATGGGAGAGAGACTTGTGAGGCTTGGAGCTTTTGAGATGTGAGGAGAATGAATTGAACTGTCACAAGAAAACCAAACCTTTCCATTTTGTTTCCTCTCAAACACTAATTTATAAAACAATTAGCATATACCTTTTTGCTCCTACAGACATTTTCTTTTAAATATTATCTTTATTTGCTTCACATCTAATGCAAGACTGATATTTGTCACATCAGGATTAGAAATTACATTGTGCCAGAATTAGTGTGACTCAGCGTTTGCCTTAAATTTGAACCTTTTGATTTTCTGGTTTATTTTCCCACTTCCTGTTTCCAAGGCCAGGAGTTTTAAAAAGATCAGAAAGTAATTATCACACCGTAGGCCGGAAAAAAATGTGTGTATAAGTCAAGTGCAAATTCATCAGAATTATATAGCTTAAAATATCTTTGGCAGGCTATATATAAGGTTATAGGCAAAACAAAACAAAAAAACAAACAAACCCAAAACCCCTTCTATTAAATTCATCCAAGCTATGAAAACTACTGTCAGTTGACAAAACCAGCCAACAAATTCCTGTACTCCTTATGCATTGTGTTTGTAAGTGCCCTCCCCACACAGCTGTAGTATGTGGAAGCCTAAACTGACAGTTCTATATAGGTCCATCTTTGTCTGGTTCCTAAAGGGAAGAAGTGAAGAGAGGGAAATTGCTCTGAAGATTAAAGTGTTAAGCCTGTCTGCTGGCCTGGGGGAAGTAGGTGGAGTGAGTACCATACCCTTCTCCAGAGAAGACATTCTACCCACCCCTGCTCTATCTCAGCTGCCACCTGCCTCTCACCACACTCTTTCGGAATGAGAAGATAAGGGTCCTCATATCACATTCTCTTGCTATAGAGAAGACAACTTCCTGGTCTTTATCTTCAAACCAACAGCATCTCTATGTTGTTTCTTGATTAAGCACATGAGGACTTTTAACATTTTTCCTTTTCCAAAGTTTTAATGTTACTTCTAAAATAAAAAATATCTGAGAGAACTAAGAATCTCCCAGAAACACATTCCCCCATAACCCTGTCATATCTCCCGCTCAGATACACTTCTCAGGGCCTCTATTCGTTATACCTTTTGAGGATATTCAGATAGACCTATCCCATTGAAGAATCAGAAATAGGTGGAGGTGACAAAGCTCTTAGAAATGCTTACGTTTTTTTCTTCTCTGCCAAATATATCTGAAGATTGAATCACTCCAAGCTCTGTTGTGCTAAATTCTTGCCTATCTTGACAGGTGTTACTGGCTGGCTGGCTTTGGAGAGAGGATCCACTGGTCATCTCAATAGTGTATGACTAAAGCATAAAGAGGGGTGGGGAAATGCTGACAGTTTTGATCAAAGACACAGATGGTCTACACCGGATGCAGACAATTGTCAGGACTAAAAACTTAGGCCCAATGAATCATACTTGTTCAAAGAGAAAGCATGAGGCATAGGGGCCTTGAAACTCATTCTGCCTTTAGCACCAGAGTAAGGCGAAAAGAGAAGGTATTGAAAGGACCCTAATAAGTGCCTTCTGCACATCAGCTTCCAAAGAAACCTCTGGGTATTTTATTTTCACATAGTTTAGACAAATTTCCTTGACCACTGAATTGATTGTCATTTTATAGACACAACCATAATTCGGAATGTTTATTTTCATAATGAGTACTTTGAGATGACAACCATCAGGATAGAGGGTCAGTACTGTGAGTGAACTGAAGTCCAGAGTACTTGGCACATGGGACGAATTATTGTTACCTATCTCCCTTTTTGCAGAAGGAAGTTTAGAATTTGAGGCCAAGTGCAGGTTTTCCTAAGACTTTTCCTAGCCATGGGCAGTGATCTGCGGAATGCAATAAGTGGAACATTTCTTCATTCCACAAGTATTTATTGAAGCAACACTCTGCTAGATGCTAGGAGAAAATGGAAGAAGCAAGTCTGTGCCCTCACAGAGTCTATAGACCAACAGGAGAGAGCCACATGAAACATTTGCACAGGTAGCTGGAACTCCAGACCTCCCACAGGACTCCACCAGCTTCAGTAAGTACACTGTCTGGTTTCTCAGCTCTCCACCAAGAGTCCTCAAAGTCTGGCCCACTGACCTGCTACATTGTTTTTCTTCTGGGGCGCTTGTTTATGATGCATATTTCTGGGACTCAGCCCTGTCCTATAGAATAAAAATCTTTGGCCTTTTAACAAATGTTCCCAAATATTTCTGATGCCACAGATTCTCTCTGCACATTTTAACTGTGATAAGGCTTTATAGTGCTTGTGAAAGACGGAACACATGAGCAAGAATGTTGGTTTGTGGTGGGGTAAGCAATAGACTTACAGCTTTCAGACAGGACTTTAAATGTCAATTTCTTCAGTTGCTTCTTTGCTTTTGAGTTTCAGTTACCTCATCCTCAGTCCATTGAAAGATTGTAGATGGTAGTACCAAATCTGGTCTGTGATCACTTCTTTTGGCTTCTTTATCTAATTAGTAGTAAGTTACTCATAAACAATGTTAAAACACAAGCCATGAACAGGGAGATGATATTTGCAATATTTATATATAATGCATAAAGCACTATTTATATATAAAGAATTATTTATTTATATATAAAGAATTCCTACAAATCAGTAGACAAAAGACAATAACATAGAAAAACGGGCAAAGGATGCGAACACGCAATTCACAGAGAGGAAAATTGAATCAGAAAAAAACTCAATTGGTCACAAGAAAATATGAATTAAATCTATCACCTAGTCTGACATTAGCAAAAATCAAGGTCTGACAGCATCACAAGTTGTCACCATGTGGGTGAGATGATACTTTACTGCAGTGGTCTTGGGAATATATTTTGATAGACCCACTTTCAAGATAGTATTGATGGCATCTGGTAAAATTCAAGATATAATACCAAGGTCTCAAATATTCCACTGCCATGTATATATATCCAACAAAAACTCTCATGGGTGAACACAGAATCATGTAATAGGATGAGTCTTGCAGCCTTGCTTATAAGAAGAAAGAAATTGGAGACAATTAATCTAAATGTCCACTTAAAGATGTATGGGTAAGCAAAATGAGCAGTTAAAATTGATCATCTAAATCAACCAATTAGATCTCAAGAATTTTATATTGAGTGAAAACAAGGGGAAGAACCAAATAGTATGAATCATTTATATAAACAAGATATATTTCCACCAGTAATAAACACAAAAAATAAAAATAAGATCATATGTTATGCTATAATGCATGTTTATGTTAGTAAAAGTTTTTTAAAAGGGATAAAAGAAATCAAAATTTGTATTTGTTGCCTGAGAAGAAGAATAAGAAAGGAATAGGTGGCATAAAAAGATGTTGTGCTATATCTGTCATTTAACTACATAATAGCAAAATATTAAAACCTAGAAGAGATAAAACCAAACATTAACAATTGCTAAATCTGGATCATAGGGCTGTGAGCATTTGTGGTTATGTCATTCTTTGTAGGTTTTTCTACAACACTAATATTTTTTAAAATTAAAAAAATGAAACTGATTATGCTTTGTTTTTTCATAATTGGAGAAACTATTTGGATAGGCCAGAGATTGTTGCTAACCTGGAATGCAGTGAAGGGTCCTAGTATACCTGCTGGCTGGGGGATCTGGGGTTGGTTGGGGAGTGTTGAAGGTCCCCAGAAAACTTTCAGGACTCAGCCATGGAGGGAGACCCCAAGAATGTGAACCATGTTTGTAGTATATTTGTATTTGTTTTTAATGCTCTCAGCTACTATTTATGTAGACAGTGAAATTATCACTCAGAGACTCAGAGAATAAATAGCTCTTTCTTCTCTCCCATGTCCCTGCTTCTCATCCCCCCCCCCCCCCACCTACCTGCGGTTTGGCAGCTGCACTTGACTGCCTTACAATTGGCCGCTTCTCTCCATTTCTATATTATCTTCCTGTGTGGTTGCTGTGGGAGTATGAAGGAGACAAGGACGAGAGAGAAGAGGGAGAATGTAATTGACTCTGGATAAATGAAGGACATCTCTTGGCTTATCATCCAAAGGGTCAAATTTCATGCCCTGACCGACACATGATTTTAGAGATGAGGACCCTGGGAATTCCAACTTCCAGGCTCCTCAGCAGTTTTGTAGTTAAATTTTGTGCTGCTTGTCCTCCAGAAATGTGGCACACACATGTACACACACACTATACATCACACTGTGTGCACTCCCTCTCTCATACACACACACACACACACACACACACAAACATCACATATTCCCATCTCCCACATTTTACTAAAACCTGCAGCTTGTTTGGGCAGCATCTACACCCATGAATAAAAACCAGTGTTCAAGAGACTGGAAAATAAGGCATCATGTTCATTTTAACGTGTTTCCCCACGTATGCATTTAACTTTCAAGCTCCAAATGATACAAGTCAAAGAAAAAAGGGCTTATTTTTCTTTGCAATAATAGTGTGTTATCGTTTGGCTTTGATAAAACATTATCTAGATTTTTCTCTTCTCGGAAAGAGATTAGATGTTTGTTGATTCTGTCCTAGAAAAGAGCTGTTTTGGTGTCCTATAAAGCAGTGGTTTCCAAAAAGTGTGGTCCCGGTACCTGCAGCACTAGCATCACTAGGAAACTTGTTAGAAATGCACATTCTTGGACCCTCTCTAGACCTACTACTGGGTAAAGACCCTGGACAATCTGTGTTTTAAAAGGTCCTCCAGTTGATTCTGCTGCACTGAAGCAGAGATCCGGAGATGAGAGTTCAGAGCTCAGCTCCTTTTTAGCTGTGCCACCTTGGACAAATAACTCATTAAGATCAAGTGGTTTTATATATATATGTATATGTATATATATATGTATATAATATATATAACTATGTATATAGTGTAAACAGCAACTATCTAATGAATGAGTAACGTCTGAAAGTTCTCTGAAAACTGAAGGATTATATATATAATTTAAGTTGTTGCTATTGCTGTTATCTCATTTGGGGAGTGGTTTTGTTTGGTAAATCGGATGTTCTGACTTAAGGATCTCTTCTGCTTCTTTTAGAAGCTGCTTGTTACTATCCACAAAGAGTTGCCAATTTAGCAAATAAAGATACAGGACACCCAGTTAAATTTGAATTTGAATTTCTAATAAACCATAAGTATTTTTAAAAGATTTATTTATTTATTTATTTATTTGAGAGAAAGAGAGTGAGTGAGTGGGGGAAGCAGCAGAGAAAGAGAATCACAAGCAGACTCCTGTTGAGTGCAGAGCCCGAGGCAGGGCTTGATTTCATGAGCCATGAGATCAGGACCTGAGCTAAAACCTAGTTGGATGCTTAACAGATTGAGCTACCAGATGCCCCCACAAGTATTTTTCTAATATAGGTGTATCCCAAATATTAACTGGACATACTTATGTTGAAAGTAACTCATTGGTTTTGAAAAGTCATATATTTAATAATTTAAGGTGGTATCTTGTTTTTACTGTGGCAACCCCATATCTATTGGGTCTTTTTAAAAAATATTTTATTTATTTATTCATAGAGAGACATAGAGAAAGATCATGCCCTGGGCTGAAGGCAGATGCTCAACCACTGAGCCACCCAGGTGTTCCTCTAGTGGGTCTTTTTTTTAAGATTAAGAGCCAGGTCTTATTGATTTCAAAATGTTCATGAATAAGAAGGGATGCTCTAAGCTTCAAGTAAAAGAAACTCTCAGTGTTTTTAACAAAAGGAGTTTATTTTTCTTATATTGCAGGTAGTCTTGGAGAGAGATAATTCTTGGAAAGATCAGTGGTTCAGAGACATCAAGGATCTGGCTCTGGGTTCCTGTGATTCTCTTGGTCTTTCCCTCATCATCACAAAATGGCTGCCATAGCTCTAAGCATCATATCCACACAGGACCACACAGACCTTTCCTGTCAGACAACTTCAGAGTATCACAAAGAGGAATATTTGTCTCAGAATCTTCTGGAAAACTGGAAAAATACCTAGCTTTCCCACTCTCTAGAGTGGAGGGATGAACTGGGGAAGCATTTGGGGTAGCTAAGTGAAAGTATCTGCCAGTGCTGAGCAAATATTTATTGAATGCCTACTATATGCCAATCCTTATGTCTAGTGTTAGAGATACAGAATGTATAAAACAAAGTTCCTGCCCTCTAGGAGCTTATACCATGCTCAGGAAGGTAGAAATAACTCACAAGAATTGATATTATTAGCTATGTGCTTTGTTAGAGATATGTTTTTGGTGTAACAAGAACTCATGGGGGGCCACTTCTCTCCAGCTGGAATTGAGAAAGGGCATCCTGCAGAGATGCTACTTGGCGGATAATAGATGCGTGGGGGCTGTGTGAGGGTTATATCCATATATGTATATACAAATCTTTATTGTAGTTTCTGTACTAGTAAAGATACAATAAATGTTACCTTTTATAATGATTACTATAATAGTGGGAGTCAGTGGTTTGACTGTCACATGGATGCTCATCTTTTATTGGCTGATCTAAATTAGAGGGTGTGACCTGCCTTACCTTACCCAGGGCTAGCAGGCTGACAAGGAGTGGTGAAAGTGAGGAGAAACTATGCAGATGGCAGAACCAGGGATTGGATTAGAGCCTGCCCTAAAGGCCTCATTGAATTTAATCAGCTCTTTAGAGGCCCTGTCTTCACATACAGTCACATTCTGAGGTACTACGCAGGGGAGGAAGGGGGCTAGGACTTCAACGTATGAATTTGAGGGGGGACACACACAATTTAGCCTATGCCAGTAGCTATGTGCTACTGTACCTGTCACATCACCAGTGACAGATTTCTTTGTGCCTCTCTCTGAGCCTTTGCTTGTGTATCCCTCTGACCCAAAACCACTTTCTTCTCTCCAGATACCCAAAGACACTCACTTTCCAAAACAAATCCCAAGGTCTTCTCTCCCATGAATACTATTCCCATCCCTTTCCTCATCGTCCCAGCCCACTTCGATTGAATTCCGCCTTAATTCACATGCCTGCATCTTCAATGTTGAAGATTTGTCAGCCTGGGAATAACTTGATTAGAGCTGAAGAAACATTATAGACAAGTCATGACATCATGCAGTGTGAATTCTTGTTTAGACAAAATCTGGATTTTAATGAACTTTGGCTGAAGCTGGGAAAGAGTCATGCTGAGGTAGGAACGTGATCTGTTCCTAAAATCTGTGGGTGAGTTCATCGGTGTCATATGTTAAAGTAGGGACTTGAGAGGAACTTGGTGTTCACTCTGGGATCAATTGAGGGGACATTAGAATAAGAAGCTGGAAAATGAGTGTTTAGTTACAAAAAAGAAATTGCCTGGACACCATTTTATATACGTTGAATTCCCAGTGAGGAGATTCTTCACAGAATTATAGTCTCATGCTCTGTGCTTTCTCCTCTGTACCTATTATCCTTATTATAATGTGTTAGTACAGAGATGGGCGAATGGCAATTTCAAGATTAAGAAACTCAGCTCACAGACTTTTATAGCGGCAACCACGTTTCAATTTTATTTTGAAATGTGCACTTAACTCCCTAGTCCTCTATTAAAATAACATATTTCTCAGAGGAGAATCTGGAGTCGCTTATTGATAAGATCCTCCTGGGTATGGAATTCTTATTTGTCATAGTGTCTCTTGGTGACTTTTAAAAATGGACTATTTCAAGATTACTTTGAATTTGGAATTTTTAAAAAAGGAACTGTTACTACATGGGCCTGCTTAAGGCACCAAGCTTTCAAGTTTGCCCCCCTCTGCCAGTACAAAGATCTTTTTATCTCTGATCAGTGATGGACTTCAAAGAGAAGGACACATTTGCACATCTTGCTTCTCCACCAATTCCTTTCTTTGCTGCTTTTATTGAAAGAGAGACAGCACATATCTACACACATGACATGCATACAACATAACAAGTGTCCTGGGCCAGAACCTTCCAAAGGTCAGCACCCCCCAGTGATGTTATGAGCCATGAAAATGGTCTTTCAAATCAACAGTAGTTTATTGCCAGGTTTATAAGGAAAATACAGTGTCAGAAGTTTGACTTTTGTTTAAATGATCCTCTATTTTGTCACCTGCACATCTGCCATGCTTTCTTATTTAAAATCAGCAGAGGCCTGCCAACTCTGACCCATTGTGACAAGTTCTAAATTACTGAAATAAGTACAGTGCAATAGGGACATGAAGGAAAGCACCATTAGCTCTGTCTGAGCAGGGAAGAATCGTAAATGACTTGAGACAGAAGGAAGCCTTGAAAATGAATAGAGTAGAATTTTGCCAGATTGGAGACTATTGAATTCTGGACAAAGGCAACTGCATAGAGGAGTGAAAATGCAGGGTCTGGTGAAGAAATGTAGAATAGTTACAGAAAGCTCAAGGCACTGGGACAAAGGTGGGTATTCAAGATTTTAGGGAGAGGAAACAAATGCACAAGTTAGGTCTTAAAGGGTACTCAGTACTATGAAATCAGACAAAGGACCCTCAGTGGAATAACAGTACACAGAAAAGATCTTGGCTCTAATATTTTACACAATTTTGGGGACCAAAGACTAATAGTTGGAAAGCAGTTGGAAAGCAAGAAGAAGTCTTGTATTGTCATGTTCTTAGCTAAATTACCTGGACAATAAAATGATATTTAGATATAGGGTTTGTGTAGAGGTGAGCATACTTACAGAAGTCTTCCTGGAATGGGTGGGGTTGGGCCAAGGTCTGGCAGTTGAGAGAGACTTGAATATCAGAGAGAGGGGAATGCATTCTCCCTGGGCCAATGAGGAGGATTGTGGGAGCAGAGATGGGAGATATGAAGTACAATAAAGAAATAAACCTAACAATTAGGAGGGAGGTTTAAACTGTGGAGCCAATTGGTTTATTTAAGTACTTCTCAGTATTGACTGCACATTGGAATCACCTTGGGAGATTTTTAAAAAATACTGATGTCTGGTCCCACAGCCAAGTATTCTAACTAAATTGGTCAGCAGCATGGCCTGAGCAACAGGATTTTTTAAAGCTCCCAACTGATCAATTGTGATATACAGCCACATTTAGTATGGAGACTGATGCATTCCAAGCTGAGGACTTTGGATTTGGTTTCAAGTCATTGCATGTTCTTAAGTGATAGAGAAATAGAAGTTATATGCTAGAGGAAACTGGTGGTTGAAAAGTGAATTGGAGAGAGAGTGAAGTTCACGGAAATGAGCCCAACCAGAAATTCATAAAGAAATCCTGGTGTGAACTGTCAGAGCATCAGGCTAGCCTTGTGTCCTTGAGAAAGAAAGGAACAGTACAGACCCCAGAGATGCATTAAAGAATCATCCTGAGAATCTGATGACAGAGACAATAAGATTTAGCAGAAAGAATGCTGATTCTAGGAGTGGATGGACCTGCCTTCAAATTGTAGCTCTGCCCAATTATGGGCAAGGGCAAGACATTTAACTACTCCTTTGGATCATCTCTCTGCTATAGAGATCATAACCCTCATCTAGCAGAGGTGTGGTGAGGAACAGTGAGATAATACATGCAAAGTACCTGGCATAGAGCAAAAGCAATCTATGGTATCATTTCCACAGGTAACTACAAAAGCTGACTAGTTAAGAGCATCCACTTTGGAGGTAGACCAGTAATCTAAACACAGCTCAGCCCCTTGAAAATTATGTGACTTTGGATAGAGACAAATCTCTCCAAACAAATTTTCCCATCTGTAAAACCATTACTTACTTCCTTTTTATGGTCTAGTAATATTCAATTGAACAAACATACCACATTTTATTTACCCATTCCTGAGCTGATATTTGGGTCATTTTCACTTTTTGGCTATTATGAGTAATGGTGCTGTGAGCATTTGTGTACATGTTTTTTGGTATGGATATGTGTTTTCATTTCTCTTGAGTACATACCCAGGAATGGAGCTACTAAATCATATGGTGACTCTGTTTAACATTTTGTTTTCCATAGCATCGGTACAATTTATATTTTTAAGATTTTATTTATTTATTCATGAGAGACACACACAGAGAGAGAGAAGAGACACAGGTAAAGGGAGAAGCAGGCTTCATGCAGGGAGCCTGATGTGAGACTCGATCCTGGGTCTCCAGGATCAGGCTCTGGGCCAAAGGTGGAGCTAAACCGTTGAGCCACCTGGGCTGCCCCCTATATTATTACCATTAATATATAAGGGACCCAATTTCTCTACTTCCTTGCCAATGTTTGTTATTTTTTATGTTTTTATTATAGCCATTTTAGTGTGAGGAGCATCTTACAAGGATTTTGATTTGCACTTTTCTAATAGCTAATTATGTTCAGCATTTTTTTTTTTTTGTATTCTTATTGGCTATTTGTAAATCTTTGGAGAATTTTTTAAAAACCCTATGCCATTTTTAAATTGGGTTGTCTTTTTATTATTGAGTCATAGGAATCCTTTATATATTCTGGATGCAAATCTCTTATCAGATATGTAATTAACAATTTTCTTCTATTCTGTGGGTTATCTTTTCACTTTCTTGTTGGTCTTTGAAGCACAAAAGTTTTTCATTTCGACAAAGTCCAATGTACCTGTTTTTTCTTTAGTTCCTTGTGTTTTCGCTGTTGTATCTGAAAAGATTTTGCTTATCTCAAGGTCATGAAGATTAACTCCTATGCTTACTTTAAGAGTTTTATAGTTTTAGTTCTTACATTTAAGTGTGTTCACTTTGAGTTAATTTTTGTCTATGGTGTGAGGAAGGAATCTAAGTTCATTCTTTTGCAAATGTATATGTACCATTTGTTGAAAAGACCATTCTTTCTCCATTGAATGGTTTTAGCCACCCTTATGCTGGCTAATCCTTTCAATGAGAAATAAAAAAAGTTTAGGAAATCCTACAGGACACACTGTTACTATTTTCCTTTGTTAGATTTATTTCATGTCATTGAAACATTTTAAATTATCTATCATTGCCTTTTATTCTTTAAAATTGTTTTAAAGATTTATTTATGTATTTGAGAGAGAGAATGAGTGGGGGAGCAGAGGGAGAGGGAGAGTCTTAAGCAGATACTTGCTGAGCAAGGAACTCAACGTGGGGCTCGATCTTATGATCCTGAGACCACCATCTGAGCTGAAACGAGGAGTCTGATGCTTAACCGATTGTACTTCCCATGCACCCCTCTGTCATTGCCTTTCTTTATTTTATATTTCACGTAAGAAAATTGGTGATGAGAAAAGTATCTTTTTTTTCACTTTTCTGAAAGAAGGAAGGAAGGAAGGAAGGAAGGAGGGAAGGAAGGAAGGAAGGAAGGAAGGAAGGAAGGAAGAAAGGAAGGAAGGAAGGAAGGAAGGAGGGAAGGAAGGAAGGAAGGAAGAGAAAAGAAAAGAAAAGAAAAGAAGAAAAAGAAAAGGAAAAGGAAAAGAAAAGAAAAGAAAAGAAAGAAAAGAAAAAAGAAAAGAAAAGAAAAGAAAAGAAAAAAGAGGGCAGCCCGGGTGGCTCAGCGGTTTAGCGCCGCCTTCAGCCCAGGGCGTGATCCTGGAGACCCGGGATTGAGTCCGGGAATGGAGCCTGCTTCTCCCTCTGCTCTCTCTCTCTCTCTCTCTCTCTCTCTCTGTCTCTGTCTCTCATGAATAAATAAATAAAATCTTTAGAAAAGAGAGAGAGAAAAAAAGAAAGAATGAACCATGTAGACTTGGCTTGAGGCTCCAGCTATTGTGCACATACTGTCCACTCTCATACATTCTCCCCAGCATCTCTTCTCCTCAGCATACTTTCCCTTAATGCATAACCTGGCTGGACCAGCAGTAGGTTCTGTGGTTGGATAACCATGTTTAATTCTTTCTTTATGTTTATCACTGTGAGTTTTCAATACAACTCTAGCAGTCTTGTTTATCTACACAAAATATATCAAAAATCCTTTTGAAAACGTGCATTATTTATCTGCCCTGAAGGTAAAACACCACAACCCTGTTTAATAGTAAATCTCATGTGACCAGTAGTTTGGGAACATAAGGATTGATTGTCCTCCCTCTGGGTCTCATCCTCATCTGTTCAGCCAAAGGATGAGGAGCAGAGCTAAAAAGGAGCCATCAGCCTGGACAGGCAGTGCTACTTTCTGTCAAAGGGTAAAGCAGCATATGGGGCTGCCTTTCATGGGACATTCTGTCTATAGAGTATGAGATGCAGACAGTGGGCATCAGGCCTTGGAGCAGTTAATCCATATTCCGAAGGGTGCAATTGATTTCTCAGTCTTCAAGCTGCTCCAGTTGTGATCTCTGGACACCAGACTAGCAGAGCAGAGGGTAATTTTAACCCAAAAAGGACAGTAGAAAGTGATTCTGGAATGGAATTTGGTATCTATCGATCCATCCCCTGTCCTGGACTCTCAGTGATTACCTCCTTACTCACATATGCTATGGTATTTTATGTTATCTTTGTAGAGACAAGCAAGGTGGACATATGGGGAAATGGAGTTTCAGCACATTCAGTAACAGCACTGAAAAGACAAATAAAATCTGATCAGCCTTGAATCATTTTTGTGAGGTGATCCAAAGAAGTAATGCTAGATTTTATTTTCTCTAAAACTAATGCCTGGATAATTTTTTTAAATAGTGCAAGAACTCAATTTGTTGACAAATTTCTGAAAGACAATTGTAATCGTACCACTCATATAGTTTGTGCCAATTTCTGCTTTGTTCTCTGTGGATTCTTGCCAGAGATATAGAATTGGTCTGTTCCACATCAGAAACGGAAACTTATTATCCCTACTGAGGTATTTCTTCTTTGTGGGTGAATATAGGATCGAAAGGCACAAGTTACATGAATATCATTTATTTAAATTGGATTTTCCTCTGAAGAACTGTGTGTTTATCAGTGTAGTTTGTAACATGGATATATTCTGAAGCACTTACCTTCAGTAGAGCCTATTACTTTGAAGTTCAAAATCCCTTTCTAAACTTTTTCTGGCCTAAGAGTTTCCAATCTTTTTTGACTAAGAGATGATTTCAAATTCAAAATACTCATGGCTAAAAAACAGGTGGACAGTCTAACCTAGAGGATGTTAAGAAAAGTATGGTTGTCACAGAGAATGAAGAAGGGCTACTGGAATATAGTGGATGTAGCAAGAGATGCTAAATGTCCTGCAATTCGAGGGGTAGTCCCATACAACGAAGAATTTTCCCACCTAGAATTGTGAACAGAGCCCCCTGCAGTGAGAAAATGATCCATTCACCTGCCCCTGAGTCTTGTCCCTGTGCTTTTGAGTGGGCTGACATATATATGTCTATGCATCCTGGGCCTGATAACCAGAATGAGCAGTCACAGCATGGTGTGATGCAGTTACAGCTTCACCTGGGTCTGTGGTGCTCCTTTTCCTTACTGCTTCCCCTGTGATCTGAACTCAGCTAAACTATCCCTGGGTACCATCTCCCCCGCCCCCTACCCCACATTCCTGCTGTGTGAAGCTAAATGGTTCACCTTGGTATTCTTATTAATAGTAATAATGACTAACACAGCCTGAGTGCTTACTTCATAGAAGGGAAAGGTGCAATGTGACTTTTGTGTATTATTTCATTTTGTCACTGTAATAATCCTCAGAGGCGGACATTATAGTAGTATCTCTCACAAAAATGAAACTGATGTTTTGAGGGGTTAAATAACTTCCTTAAAATTGTACAGAGGGAACAGAGAGATTGTGGAACTGGAATTTGATCCCAGGTCTGTCTAGGTACAAACCCCTTTACTTGGATCCATTGCCTCCTAGCCTTTGTCTCTTGGCTAATGGACTGTGCATTGACTTGCCTTTAGTTTGTTTCAAATATACTAGAATCTCTCCTCCTTTCCTCATTCTCAACCTAACCTTCTCTGCCTGGCTGATTCCTACTTCTATGTCTATCTCATTTCCTTGGGGAAGCTTTTGGTGACTTCCTCACTTTGGAGACAGGGACCTCATTTCTGTGTACCCTCCATTTACCCAATCATGGGCAATAATGACATAAGTACAATTCATGTGTCTGTACCACTTATTAGACACTAAGGGATCATGGCTTGTTCATCACTCTGCTCCTGATGCCTAACTCAGAGCCTGGGAGAGATCAGGCGCTACACAGATGTTTGTGAATGTGGAGAGGGTGGCCTGGGCTCACTCTTCTGGCTCTTGCTATTTCAAGAGTGGCTCAGGTAGGTACCTCTCCCTAGGTCCAGTCCTCTGGTCACAACCAGACCTCATGATTGGTATCCTCTGGTAGGCCAGCTCTAAATTGGGGGCATGAACTCAGCTTGGCTAGGGAGACACTGATGGAGTATGGTGGTAGGGATTCTCATGAGAGAGCTGGCAAGGAATTTGTGGTCCTATGGCAGGACCCATAGAACAAGTAACACAAATTATCATAAGGTAGGTTCCTCATTCCTCAGGCCACTTAAGAAATTAGAAAGGGCTTCCTGATTTCCTCTAACCTCAGTGCAATTAAACTAGAACCTAACGTGGGTCTAATGCAGTTCACAACCCCAAACCCTCCAAGTGACTCAAGAGGAAAAAACTTGTGGGCTTCATGAGAAAAAAAAAAAAAAAACAATGGAAAAAGAGTATTTCTTTAGTAATGCTTTTGGCACTTAACATTATAGAAAACTAGTTGACTACATAGTCAACAACTCAGGCATTTTTAATAAGATTAGAGAGATTCTCAACATAATTATCACATTGCGATGGTGCCTACTATGTGCCAGTAGCATTAAACATGTATATGTATGGGTTCATTTATTTGTTTATTTTTTTTTCTCTGATGTTTACCACACTTTGAAGACTTGGGTTTTATTTTCCCTACTTCACGCATAGGAAACAAATGTTATATAACTTGCCCAAGGCCACACACCTCATAACTGGCTGAGATGGAATTTGAACTCAGGTCTCTCTGAATCCACAGTCTGATGAGCTACTGGTTGCCTCATGCAAAAGCATCACTGCTCTCCCTCCCCACAGTCCTGTCACTTCCTCATTCTTACAGAAACAGTGTTCTCTGTCACCTGGGGTGAGCCACGTAGCCCGAGAAAGCATGAGGAAAAGAAGGCTCAGGCATGACAGGGGTGTGTGTGTGCAGAGGAGAACACTTGGCCTCTTAGCCAAAAAGTGGAATAGGACCTCTGCCATGTTACATGTGTAAGTGATCTGTGATATGATGGGAAGCCTTTTTGTTTTTTCCCCTTTAGGACTGTTCTTCATCAAGCATAAATGTTTGAAAATGCTTTGGGTCAAAGAATTTACCTTTGTTTATCCTTACCCAAATTTTGTTTTTTAAATCCAGAAAAATATTCAGTCTGACTCAACCAGGAAACCTGTACTCATGAATAGATCCTCCTGAACATAATCAAAATGATAATTTTCTGCTCTGGGGTAGACCGACCCTGGTCGCCTGACTGCTGCAATTATTGTCTATCTGCCAGTCTACTGTGCCATTTCATTTTGTCAATCCACACTCATTTCCAGGCAATGCAAAGAGTTGGGTGTTTTTTTGTTTTTTTTGTTTTGTTTTGTTTTTGTTTTTTTTCTGCAGCTCAAATCCTCCCAGTCTCCAGAGGCAAGAGTGACTGCTGTAAGTCAAATCGAATTTGCAATTCCCAGGATAGCTTTTATCACTGTTGTGCAAACATCATCCTCCTAAAAACCTGAGGAGCAGCATTTGATACCCCTGTGTCTCCTGACTCCATGAAGTCAGAGTTGAAAAGCTCGCCTTCCTCCACACGTACTCTCAGGCCTGCACTGATACGGCCTAGTGATATTATGAAATGGCTGTTCTTTTCTGAAGTGTCCCCCAAATAGGTGGCTCCATTAACAGGGTGGATCATCACTAAATAAAGGAAATGAATGGGTAGAGAGGGGGTTGTAAGTGTTCCCAGAGGTTAAATATTTTAAGTGTGGATATATGTGCCCATTTATGACAGGGCCACTTCCTGTCCTGAATCCCCTCCGCAAACGTCAGATAATGTCACGAGGTATATGCTATAGATAATTACACAGACGTGCTGCAGAGACATCTTTAGAGGTTGTCATCAGGAGGACTTTTGATGATAGGCAGGTGAGGACTCTATTTCCATTGTCCGGAGAGAGAAGCTGATGACAGCAAGATTTCGGCATTGTAGCCTGTGTCTGTCAGCACGATGTAATCAGCTTCTGATAATTTAGAGGCAGTTTTTCTGCTCAGTGAATGATTTAGGGCCTTTTGTTCTGTGATTGCCAGCACTTCTTTCACGAAAAGGGCACAGGGAGGGGGAACGAGATGAAACTCAAACATGTTCATTTTTCCAACTCATCGGCAGCTTCACTGAAGGACATCCTTCCTGCGGGGTAGGGACATGAACATCGATAGCTGGGATGCCTGTGATGCTGTTTGGAGGAAAGTATATTTAATGGATCTATATTACTCCTTTCCTAAGAACGGACACAGATAAAATTTAAAAAATAAAATAAAATCTGGAAGCGGCACTCTCATGTCTGTGCCCCAACTATAAAGTGTAAGAAGAGAACGTCCAGGTCACTATGGTTGAAGGTCTCACTCAGCTTTGGGCACCAGAGCCATGACCCTGCTTCTCAAAACTGTCAATTGGCCCTTCCTCCTGCTTTCTTAGTCTGTATACTTTCTGCTTCTGTCCTCCCTGTATCCTCAGCCTCCTTTGCTGATTCTTAGTTTTTCCACTCAGCTCTGTGATGGGGGAACTATGTTGGAATCTATAGTCATCCTCTTCTCTGCTCCACTCTCTTCCCCAGAGTGCTTCTATCTACTCCTATGTCCTCACTCACATTTGATTGGATCTTTTAGGGTCAGTGCTAAGCATCTCACTGCCTTCTGGGTATCAACATAGATGTTTAGCAGGCATGTCAAAAATCAAATAAAGCTATGCTTCCCTTTCTCTCCTGGCACCTCCCAGGCTCCCAATTCTCACAATTGCTCATCATCACTAAAAATGTCCATTTATTGTTGCTAGAGTAAAATTTGCTTCACATTCTTTGAAAATAAAATCAGGAAGACTCAGTCACAATGGAAAATACATATACCCTTTAACCCAGCTATTTCACTTTGGGTTCCATCTTACTGAAATCATAGTACATCTCTATATAAGAGTACAGGTGTAAGGATATTTATTGTTTTTAGTGGTGGGAACTTGGCAATGACCTGAATGTCCATTAGAGGAGAATAGATGACTATGAATTATAGCTATTCTGCAGCTATTTGATGTGAAACGTAGTCCATGTATTCTGAAGTCAAAAAGCAACTTGCAAAGAAATATGTATAATATTATTTAATTATTATACTAACAAAATGAAAATTAAAAAAGAAACCCTGTATGTGTCTATGTGTTTGTGTGCTTAAATGAACGTGAGGAAAGAAGTGGAAGGATATTCAGCAGACTGTTAGTATTGTGTCGCTGGTTGGGACAGTGGTGAAGAGGAGTAAATACATGTTTCTCTTGTAATATTTGAAAAAAATATTTTTTATTGGCGTTCAATTTACCAACATTTAACTGTTCATTCTCCCATATTTCTTGCTAGTCATTCAAATAAGAATCTTGGCATCATTTTAGGCACCTCCTTCTCCCTTCCTCTTTCCAAGGTTGTATTGTTTTTATGTTTGTATCCTCCACCAGGCTATAAAGTCATTGTGGTCATGGACCCTCTGCATAGTACCTTGCATATATCTCTCAATATAAGGTTATTGACTTAAAATGAAGATTTCAGTGTGTCATTGCTCCATAGTTCTCTTATATGTATTTCTAGTTGTTTCTAATTCAGAGGGATATTGATGCTTTTACCAAAACCCTCAAACACACATTGCCTTCCCTGCCCTGCTTTGGAAATTGCCCTTGGAGTGTAAAATATTACACCATGTACTTTTCCATCCCAGGTTTACTTATTTAGTCTTCTCTTATACATATTTTTACTTACCTCTACATCCTGCCTTCATTATCATTTAGAGTCCTCTGAACATGAGGCAGGTAACAGGGGACAAACAATCCCCTGAAGAGCTTTGTGCATATTTGCAGTGCAATAAACAAATAGTAGCACATGTGTCAAACATAGTGATGAAGAATTTGGTCAAACATCTAGATGTCTCATGATCAAATGTTTGGCAATATGAAAACACAACATTCAGGCATTGAAAAGCCAATTATTAAAGCCTAATCTCTGTACTAAGGATTAGGTAGGGAACATTTTACTGCACTCAGGGGAACCTTTCAGCACACCCATGACCTTTGTACACCCATATCCACACACACACACACACACACACACACACACACACGGCATTGAACTTTACCTGAACCCCAACTTGCTGAGTCATTATTTCACTGGCTTTGCCCCAATGGCTTTCCAGGATTGATGGTTAATGTCTGAGTCGTCTGAAAGGGGAGTGGTAGATATTCAGTCAGACCTGATGAGTGAATTCCTCTACTGATCTTTCTACCAGTTCTGCATGTACTTTTCCAGTCTGCATTCCATAGCCTTGAACAAATTCTGATGCAAAGATCTGCAATTGATCATCCTCACAGTTTGTGGGATTGCATAGCTCATTGAATGACTAGGCATGATGCCATTTTGATGCAAACAAACAAGCACACAGAATCTCTGAAAGCAGATTGAGTTAAATCATCAGCATGCTATTTATATTCCCAACACTTTTCAAGGCAAGAGTTCAGCATAATAGCAGATATTAATCACAATGCTCTTTTGTTCCTGGAAGTTGCCATATATCACTATTGCCATTTTACCAATAGGGGAAGTGGTGACACTGTGACTTATCCACAAATATACTGCTCATAGGAGACAGAATTTGACATTCCATTAAAGAATGTAAGCTCTGCAAATAGTAGTTAAAAATAATTGACATGAAATAAATCGTGGTTCCTAAAGAATGCCACCCTTTGTGATAATATCTACATATAGTTATATTTAATAGGTTCTAGACTGAACATAGCCCATAGATGCCGGAGTATGCTTCTTGAGCCCTGCCATCTGTGTATTCTGCATATTTTAAGGATTGATACCAAGCTAGTAGCTATTAGGGACCTATATTTTCCTCTAACGGAAGTGAATGCTGAATATGGTCCCCTCACTCCAATCACTTGACTATTCCTTTTTTTTAAAAGATTTATTTATTTACTAATTTATTAATTTATTTATTTATGATAGAGAGAGGGAGAGAGAGAGACAGGCAGAGACACAGGAAGAGGGAGAAGCAGGCTCCATGCCTGGAGCCTGATGTGGGACTCTATCCCGGGACTCCAGGATCGCGCCCTGGGGCCAAAGGCAGGGACTAAACCGCTGAGCCACCAGGGATCCCCTCACTTGACTATTCTGATTGGAGTCAACTCTTTGGAAAAATATTCTTATATGTCTTGGCTCTGTATTGCTCCCACCTTCCCTGCTACCCTCCTCCCCAAATAAATGGGAAATACTACCTCAAGCAGAAAAATGTCCTCTGAATGAGTATAATCACCTAGCATCAGAAGTTAGTGGGAGCTTTGCCCAGGGAAAGGAATTAGAAATCAGCCCATAAAAATAAATGAATCTGTTTCCATAGTGACTGGAATCTTTCTCTCCATAGTTTTTACCTTGTGTTCCCCCACAGATCCCTTAGGCAGAATAACAATAAACTCGAAGAAAACATTTTATTATCTTAATGGATTCTTAATTTAAAGCCGAAAGCTTTTAAATGATCTTCCCAAGGATACCACTGGCCATAACTTTTGGAATTGAATACCTGAACAGAGTGGCAGGAGGAATGTTACCTCCCCAAACCCAGCCAAGCAGGAGAAGCAGAGTGGGGAAGACCTAGTGGGTTACACATGCATTTTTGTATGCAGCCTTCCTGATGGGTAACACACCTGTCATGTTTAATATTTCATCGGTGAAGGAAATGTGCATCTGTCTGTGTTCATTTGCCGAATGAAATTTTGTACTGATGAAGCCTTCATGTGGTGAACACGACAGGGCTTCCTCATTATGCCCCTAAATCGTATTCCACAGGAATTCGGAGGAATCTGTGCTAGCAACAAAGTCTTGGAGCCCCTGCTCTTTGCCCACCAGCTAGCTCCAGGGGGCCTTTACCTTTGTCTCTGCAGCTGTGACTGAGCCTGCCTCTGCCAATCACATCGAGGAGGCTGAGGGAGGCCCAGCTGCTGTTGTGAGAAATGTGGTGGCAGAGACAAAGGACCCAGCAGAACAAATTCCTAGGCAGAAATGTCCTAGGGTGCAAGTGAGAAACTCGGACCTCCCCAGGAAGGCAGAGCAAGTGGAAATGTCCTGGTATAAACATGACAAACTCATTAAATTAGTGGTCCATGTGTGGAATGATGCAAACCACATGAATGGAAATTATGTCGGTATCGTCAAAAAACCCAGACATGAAAAATCTGAGTAAATACCCTCGATTTTCTAAAGTCATCTCAATAGAAAAAAGTCTTGACTCCCCTCCTCAATCCTTTATGAGGATTGAGAGTGAACATATATCCCAGTTTTCTTGGAAGGTTTTGGTTTTATATCTGTTGTCCCAAGATAAGTATTAATGCCATCCCTCTCCATTCTCAAAAATATCTCAAAGCTTGAACAATAAATGCTAGGGTCACCCTACTCTTATTCAAACAAATTTAAGTCCAGTCTTCCACTGCTGACATTTTCTCTATCTCTTCCCATAAATATTACATGCTGTTTCCAGACAATTTTCCCATAATGTAGCAGCTGCGAAGTGTAGACTTTCAAGATAAATGAAGACATTTTTCTCAAGATGAAAACTGGAGAAGGAAGGAGTTGCTTCTTTCTTATATTGTAATACTTAAGTTGTGTAATAATAGCCCATTAATTAATTTCCCACTCTAGATGCAAGTTTCTGGAGGACAAAGAGAAAATATTACTTACCTTTCCATTGCCAATGACAATTTATAGGTATTTAGTTACATGAATAGCTGCGATCATAAAGAATGAATATAGTGATAGTAAGGGGACAGTTTATTTGGGCCTAATACCAAATAAATTTTGAAGGGGAGGGATTTGGAGCTAATATGTGACAGTGGAATAGATAAGGCAGAAAAAAAGGAATTTTGAAAACTATCATTTTCTTTCTCCTCATTTGTTAACTTTTTCCTAATTACAAAACATTACATCTTAAACATTCATTTATGAAATTTAGAGAGAGAAATAGAAAAAAAAGGAAAGGAAAGGAAAAGAAAAAAGAAAAACACAATAATCATGGTGAACTTTTTGGGTTTTGGATGTCTTGTGTTTCCGCCTTACATCACAGACATGTAGACCTGTGCCTGTACATGCATATGGCTTTTGTCATACCATCTCTTGTCAGGATCACTGTTCTTGTAGGGACTGCACTGTTGTCATTAGCAAGATTTCTTATAAAGTAGTCTGTAGTACTTGTTCAGGTGGCAAATGAGAGCTTGGAATCATCTGGAGAATTGATAGGAGTACTCCAAGTGGTGGAAGAGAAATGTGAAGAAATAGTGGGGATTGTTTTTATGGTTTACTTGGACTGGAGGATTCCATCTTTTCCTAAGATATTCTGACTTTCTCCACAATCTATGCAAGTACAATCAGGAATACTGGACTTGGAATCAGAAGCTTGATACATAATTAATCACGTAATAGTGGTCTGAATCTGGGCCAGTTCTTTAACCACTCTGAAGCTCAGTGTTATTACTATGGAGGCATTTATTCCCACCAGATGACACCATTGTAAAGATCAAATGAAATATAAATAATAGTGAAAGGGAATATAAGGGAAGGGAGAAGAAATGTGTGGGGAATATCAGAAAGGGAGACAGAACGTAAAGACTGCTAACTCTGGGAAACGAACTAGGGGTGGTAGAAGGGGAGGAGGGCGGGGGGTGGGAGTGAATGGGTGACGGGCACTGGGTGTTATCCTGTATGTTAGTAAATTGAACGCCAATAAAAAATAAATTAAAAAAAAAAAAAGAAATCAGAAGCATACTTGACAATGCAGGTGGTGATCACTAGGTGACGGCTGATGTAAGGAGTGGCAATACACTCTTCATTGTATCTTATGGAACAGTGTTGGTGTGGAGAACACAGCATTTGAGACATGAAAATGGGTTTGAGATTGTGCTTTGTGATTTTAGGGCAATTTGTTTAATTATTTTTTGGGTCTGCTTCCTCAACAACTACCTAAAATCATTTATATAATGAAGTGTCAATTTAACAAAATTTTACATGATCATGATGATAATGATGATAAAATGATGATGATGATGATGATGATGATGATGATGATGATAGTTTCCCTATTGGTAGAGATGGAAAGGGAAGAGAAGAGGAGGAAGGAGATTTCATAATGCTATTATAACAATAGACAAGAGAACGATATTTTGCTACTATGTCATATGTCCTATAGAGGTATATTTTATTTTGGCTCCTCTCAACCTTGGCTGTGCATTAGAATCACAGGGAAAGTTGAGAAAACAATAAAAAACAATACCTGCGGCTAGTAAATTGGGAATCTGTGAGGGGCTACATTGGATATCATATTTTACAAAGCTTCTTAAGTCATTTTAATAGGCTGTCAAGATTGAGAACTACTGCTATATGTCCCTGCCTCCAGAAGGATGCTACCGGTAAAAAGCATTCCTGCTTTTCATAATTCAGGCGGCTTGAACAAGAAACTGGTAGGGAGCCAGTATCCCATGTTGGTGGGAAGACAGGGAAACTGAGACTAGACCCATTGGAGCTGGGGGAGCCAGCCCATCCAGGGAAAGGAGCTCCTTCCCAAGTTGCTGGGTGCTTTATAGTACAGTGTTCAAAAGCAGTGGTGAGGTCAGCTCAGCAGGGCAGACCTCATTGCAATCCTTCATCCTTCATCGGAAGATTGTGTCTACCCCCTCACTGTCTCCCTGTCTCTAGCCTTAACCCTCTGCAAGCTGTTTTCCACACAGTCCAGCTGAAACCTATATTTACTATTGCTATTTACCTGTATTTACACTACTGCCAAGCGTTTCATTCATTCATTCCTCGCTCAACAAGCAGCATAAAACCACACCAATTTATGAGCTCACATTTCTGGAGTAGCTGGATTCCCTGCTCAGGATCTCACCATACTAAAATTAAGGTGTTGGTTGGCTGTTTCTCATCTGGAACTCAAGATCCTCTTCCAAGCTCATTCTGGTCACTGATAGAATTCAGTTCCTTTCTGTTAATGGACTGAGGTTCTTGTTTCCCTGCTGGCTACCAGCCAGGGACCACTCTCAGCAACTGCAGACCATTTCCATTTTTTGTCACATGGCTCCTTCCAGCAGTGGAGAATCTCCCTCATATCATTTTTATCTCATGCTTACAATCTCTTTTGCCAGGAAGAGGTCAATTCCCTGTAAGGGCCCATCTGATTAGGTCAGGTTCACCTAGGATAATCTCCTTATCTTTTTTTTAAGGTTTTATTTATTTATTCATGAGAGATGGGGGGGATAGAAACAGAGAGAGAGGAAGAGAGAGAGATGCAGAGACACAGGCAGAGGGAGAAGCAGGATCCATGCAGGGAGCCTGACGTGGGACTCGATCCTGGGTCTCCAGGATCACGCCCTGCTCTGAAGGCGGCGCTAAATCACCACCCAGGGATCCCCCTGCCCTCCTTATCTTTTTTTTTTTTTTTAAGATTTTATTTACTTATTCATGACAGAGAGAGAGAGAGAGAGGCAGAGACACAGGCAGAGGGAGAAGCAGGCTCCATGCCGGGAACCCAAGGCAGACTCAATCCCGGGTCTCCAGGATCATACCCCAGGCCAAAGGCAGGCGCTGAACCGCTGAGCCACCCAGGGATCCCCCTGCCCTCCTTATCTTAAAGTCAACTGACTTGGGACCCAAATTACACTTGCAGAATCCCTAACAGTGACACCTAAATTAGTGTTTAATTCAATAACTGAGAGAAGATATGTGTACACAATGGGCTAGAAATTTGAAGGACTGCCTTAGAATTCTGCCTACCACAGAGTTCAAATATATACTTTTAATGTATATGTACTTTTCAATGGACACTTATTTTACCTACTGAATAAAGCGCATGCTTTTTAGTATGGCATGTAAAGCTCTATGTAATCTGGCCTATCTGTCCAGACTTGCCTCTGCTTACTCTGTGCTCTGCACCTTACTTCAGCTATATTATATATATATGTATATATATACTAATTTGTTCATACTTTTGTGGCTTTGTACACCATTTTGTTTCTCACTTTTGATCCTTAGCTAATGCTATTCCCAGTGCTTAGAATGCCTCTCCATCTGTATTTACATGAAAACCCTTTATGATCCAGCACAGGTTTTATCCTCTAGGAGACTCCCTAAATTCATTCCTCGCTCAACAAATATTTATTGAGCACCTACTAAATGCCAATTGTGCCTCAGATATTGGCAATGTCTGGCAATGTCTCTCTCTTACAGAGCTTACCTACCAGTGGGGAGGATGGGAAAAACACAAAAATAATTATAAAATGTGTCAAATGACCATAGCACTATGAAAAAAGAATAAGGCAAAAAGAGATAGTGATGGGCAAATTGTAATCTTATATACCATTAACTTGTAATGCTGTCATGGGTGACTGTTAAGCAAAGACCTGGAGGAAATAAGGGAGTGAATGATGGCAAAATATGAGGAAAAGCCTCAAGGTTTTCCCCTTCTGTTTCTTTTTATCTCCATGATTTGCTGAATGGATGAATGCGGAAAAAAATAAAAGAATGTTTTAAGCAGATGGAACAGCAAGCCTAAGGCTCTGAGGTGGGAAGTCCTTTGATGTTCAGTTAATATTTGCCTGACCTAATGTAAACAATTAGACTTTTCAGGGAGGAACTCTAGCCACTGGAAGCTGAACAGGGAGGAGGAAAAAATAGCTGTCGTGGTCCAATTCCTGAGCAGGGGCACTAGTGAGCAAGACGGGGCATCATTAAGCACCAACTTAGTAGTCTGGTCTCATGGCAGAGTGCTGAGTCCCATGAGGCCCGTAGGCCCTAAACAGGGAAACTGAGCCTAGAAGGACAAACTTAAAACACTGAGGGTGAGGACCATATAGACAGTATGCTGATCCCTGCCTGTGACTGCTGATTTGAATTTTCATCCTCAATACTTGCTTTGCACTTGAAAAATCTCAATTGCCATTTATCATTTCATCAAAAATCGTAGTTTACAGGCCTGTCACCTGGCCTTCTGGTGGAAGGAATTAGTAAAGGTCTCTCTTGTGTGTCCTTAGTGTCTAGCACAGTTGCCATGAAACAGTCTTCTCGGCATGATTGTTGGTTTCACAACCTCAGAAATTCCGTGGGTGAAATTTGAAACTGGACCCCATACATGGAGGGTGCTCCCCACCATGCTCCTCACCAAGCAAAGAAAGGGGCAGGCCACTCCAGATTGGTGGGTGACAGGTTTTATAAGCAAAGGAATTTACACATGAGGTTTGTCTCAGGCTGCTGCAAAATGAGTAGATCTCTGCACTTGCCTGCCAGAATCATCACAGTTTATGTAGAGGCTTTACTCAGGTTCAGTCCCAGTCCATAGTCCATAGCTCAGATGGTCTCAACAACACCTTGGTCTCTCATGGTTGTGCCCTTGAAATGTCTGCAGCCATGGGAACAGTGGGCAGAATATTCCAAGGACAAGAGGGAGGGTGAGGAGCCTCCCAATTGTCTAGGTCTAGCTCTTTGGTCAACTAGTGGTCCCATTCTCTTGATGACCTCCTTCAACAATGGTCAAGTTGCCAAGGGCAGTGGGGTAAAGCATAAAAGCTGACAGGGCCTATAGGGTTTGGTTTGTTGACTAGGCTTTTCTGATTGACCCTTTCAAGGTGGTTTGGATAACATTGTTGCGGTGATATATGTTGATTTAGTACTCTAATTAGGACTAAAACTGGAAAGCTTTCATGATACAACTCTAGGGGGTGATAAAGTACACTCACCTTCTTTCCCTTTCTCCTTCTCATTCTGGGCCCATCTCCAAGTGGTAGCTTTGTTTTGCTTTCTTTGCTATGAGGCTTTTTCTGCTTATTCATAGTTTCTACTGCCTCATAATTTTGGATTGCACATGCTTTTGGCTTGCCATGAACCCAGTTCTGCTTCATGGCATTTTTTAAGCTTCAATTCATACCACCAACTGGTACGCTCTGACTGCATGACTTAATTCAAGATTGGGAGACAGAGAACTTCGTTGTCTAAGCTCATCTTTAATACCAGCAAGCCAAAGGATTAGCTTAGCTCAGGTGCTCACCATTAGCTTAATTATCTGAAGCTTGGATGGGAGTAGGAGGAAGGAAATAAAAGGGATTGTGCTGTATAAAATGTAGCTGCTTAGATACTGGGGGCTACGGGGAGTGTTTCCCTCAAAAGACAGTAGAAGTGAGCACACATCAGTTGGCATCTCTAATTTGGGGAATGAGGCATGCCCTTGAGGAGGAATTGAGAGTTAACTGGGGAGTTTAAATATCACCTCTAAGTACCAGGAGTCAAGAGTAAGTTTGTGAGGGAAAAATGCAACCAGTATTCAATAAATCCGGCAAATGCCAGTTGGGAATAGAAGGCAGTGAGCAATCGGAGAAGGAGTTTAAGGAACATCTCTATTGGAGGCTGATCTATTTCTCTTCAGAGGTTAGCATCTGCCACACCTACTTCATTAGGCAATGGAGGAATAGGGCAAGTCCTCAAGGCCATCTGCACAGTGTGGTGTGAAACTACTCCAAGACAAGAACTGAAGAAATGCCGAGAGTTCATGTAATTATGGTTGGTATGCTCCAATGCTCTGGTCCTCATTCACTGAAGACTTACTTGGTGTCATAAATACTGGGAGTATGTCTACCCTTCCCCATGCTTTATCTCCCTATCCCCCTTGCCTGATATATTTTTGTTCGTAGCATTTTTAACTTTTCTGAAATACTATCATTTTTAACTTTCTGAAATTACTTTTTATTTCATCCCTGGAATCTAAGATCCATGGAATCTAAGCTCTGTGAGAGCAGGGATGCTCTCTATTTTGTTCACTGTTATATTTGCAGTTTTTAGAAAGTGCCTTGCTAAAAAATAACTTGTTGAATAAATTAATGAATTTCATCCTTGATCTAAGTTACTTGCACAGGAAGAAAGATCATATTCATCAGTCAGAAACTGGGTGATCCCTGGAAACACTGATGAGGCATGTATACATTGCTACATTTGTGTAGTTTCCTCTCTTATTTGGCATAAATATGTCTCCAACGTGTTAACCAATATATTAGTCAGTATAGGCTACATTATACCGTGATAACAAATTGACTTCTAGATTTCAGTGGTTTGACTCAACACAACACATATACAGTGCTGGGTAGCAGAAGGTTCTGCTCCATTAGTCACTCAGGAACCCACATTGACAAAGTCTCCATCATCTTTTGACGCTGTTGCCTCCACATGATTCTTCAGAGTTTGCTACTACAGGAGAAAACAAGGATAATTTATAACTCTCTTCATGTTTGCTTAGGACTTGCTCCTTTCTCCAGTAAGAACACCTCTTTTTCCAACATGGCCTCACAGAGACTGGGAAGGCTTCTCATGTATCCAGGAAGGAAAGGAGAACCAGGTATAGTAAGCATACCCAACTCTATCATAGCCAGTGACCAGTGCTATGGAAATAGCACTTATATTTAGCATGAGAAGCTCTTGGAGAACACAAAACTGACTACTGGGGTTAAGTTGTCTAGTTTAACAAGGCTTGAAATACAGGGCTAGAAGTAAATAATGATAATTACACAAATGTTATTTCATATGTATGAGCAACACTTGCAGAAAATTTTTTTTCAATGAATTAAAGGAAAAAAAATCGCACAAGGATGTCACGAAGTGGTCACTGACCCACTCAAAAGTGATTCGGTCAAGACCGACCTGTCACGAAAATCTGTATCTGAACCACCACTCTCAGTACTCACTCCCTTTCCCCACATGGAGAGGGAATTCGTTTTTACCTCCTATTAGTGTGAAATTGCCACAACAGAATCCATCTTTCTGAATAGAGATGTCTATTTGGACCTGACCTCCAAGGCCCCATTAAACAGGAAAAGCAAGTGCTTACTATCTTCGAAAGACAACACATTCTGGCTTTTTATCTTACTATGAAGGAAATTCCATCATACCAGCCCAGTCATTGACCTCAAACACTCAGGCTTGGCAGGAAGAGTTGTGCATAGTCTCAACAAGCCCAGTTTTCATAAATTCACCCTGCTCCTGGTGGGAAATGCTTTCAGAAAGCAGTTGTGTGAGCAGGCAAGGAACAACGTCCTCTTCCTCTTACATTTTTTAAAATTTTAATTTCTGGATAGACTACTTGACAAAGTGGCTCTTATAAGTAAAAGAAGTAGAATATTAAGCAATGTGAAAATAACATTCCCTTTCATTATTATAAAGGTATTTTCATTGTAAAAAATTAGAAAATACAAAAACACACACAGCATGCAACTTGACAATAAGGACTCAAAACTGTATTCATTGTCATCTGTTTTGTGCAAGGTGGAATGGTAGGTACTAGGGATGAACCAGTGAATAAAACAGAATCCCTTTCTCCCATGGAGGATACTATTCAGAGATAATCACTATTAAATATTTAAATGTCAAACTAATAGCCTTCCAGCCATTTTAATTTATTGATTGTATTTTATTAAGACTTTGTTTTTTCTAGAGCAGTTTTAGGTTCATGGCAAAATTGAGGGAAAGTTGCGGAGATTTCCCATAAACCCTCTGCCCTCACACATGCACAGCCTCCCCTATTACATCCACCACCAGAATGGTACATCCGGTAGAACTGTTGAACCTATATCGATGTACGCGATCATCACCCAAAGTCCATGGTTTACCTCAGGGCTCACTGTTGGTGTTGTACCTCTCATGGGGTTGGACAAGCACAGAATAACATGATAATATGTATCCATTATCACATAGAGTCAGACAATAGTTTCACTGCCCTAAAAATTGTCTGTGCTCTGCTTATTTATCCCCCTCCCCCAGTGCCTGGCAACCACTAATCTTTTTACTATCTCCATATTTTGCCTTTCCATACAGTCTTTTCAGATTGGCTTCTTTCACTTAGTAACATGCATTTAAATTTCATCTGTGTCTTTTCATGGGTTTATAGTGTAATTATTTTTAGCACTGAAAGAATTCCAGGGTCTGGATGTACCAGTTTATTTATCTATTCACCTACTAAAGGACATCTTGGTTGCTTCTAGATTTCAGCAATTTTATTTATTTATGATAGTCACAGAGAGAGAGAGGCAGAGACATAGGCAGAGGGAGAAGCAGGCTCCATGCACCGGGAGCCCGACGTGGGATTCGATCCCGGGTCTCCAGGATCGGGCCTGGGGCCAAAGGCAGGCGCCAAACCGCTGCGCCACCCAGGGATCGATTTCAGCAATTTTAAATAAAGGTACTATAAACATCTGTGTGTGGGATTTTCTGTGGACAGAAGTTTTCAGATCCCTTGGGTAAATACCAAGGAGTGTGATTGCTGGATTGTATGGTAAAAGTATATTTTATAAGAAATTGCCAAAGTACCTTCCAAAGGGATGTACCATTTACTATTCCCATAAGCAATGAATGAGAGCTCCTATTGCTCCACATCTCTGTCAGCAGTTGGTTTCATCACTGTTCTGAATTTGGGGCATTCTAACCGGTGTGCAGTGGTATCTTGTTTTAATTGCCTTTCTCTGATGTATAATGTGGAACATATTTTCATTGCTCGCTTGCCATCTGTGTATCTTCTTTGGCGAGGTGTCTGTTAAGGTGTTTGGCTCACTTTTTAAACAGGTCGGTTTTTTTTCTTATTGTTGAATTTTGAGAATTCTTTACATATTTTGGACAACAATCCTATATCAGATGTGTCTTTCGTAAATATATTTTGCCAGTCTGGGGCTTGTCTTCCCATTCTCTTTATCTTCCACAGACAAGAAGTTTTTAATTTTAATGAAATCCAGCTTATCAATTATTTCTTTCATGGATCATGCCTTCAGTGTCATATCTAAAAAGTTATCTCCTCACCAAAGATCATCCAGGTTTCCTCTTATATTATCGTCTAGGAAATTAATAGTTTTGCATTTTACATTTAGGCCCGTTATCTATCTTGAGTTAATCTTTGTGAAGCATGTAAGATCTGTCCCGATTCATTTTTCTCATGTGGAGGTCCACTTGTTCTGGTACCATTTGTTGAAAAGACTATCTTTGCTCCATCATATAGCCTTGCTCTCTTGTCAAAGATTAGTGACTATGTTTATGTGGATCTATTTCTGGCTCTCTATTCTATTCCGTTGATTTATTTTTTCTATTCTTTTGCCAATATCACACTTTCTTGATTACTATTGCTTACTTCAAATCATTTTCAATTTTACTTGTACACACACATTTCAGGAAACTGAAGCAAATGCGCACGGCTGTAGTTTATAGCTGCTTTGAGTATAGCGTATATTTTCAATCAAAGTCGTTCTCAGAGTGTATGAGATGCTCAGGCCTTCCAAGTCAGGACACATGCATTGGACTTACATTAAAAAATTACAAAAAGAAGGTAAATACCTACATCTGCTGCATAATTTTCAAAATTAATACAACTGAGAGCTACATTTCAAGTATATGAATGGCACCCTTAAAAATAACCAAGCAAGTGAATCCATAAGTTTTAATATTAACCTAAATGCTTGACGTTAAGATTAATACTGACCTTAGTTTGATTCCAAATTTCAGCCACAACAAATAGGTTTCATAGATACCGGGGTTTAAATTCAGCCACAAAGGGGTGGCAGGGTGGCTCAGTAGGTTAAGCGGTTAAGTGTCTGCCTTGGACTCAGGTCATGATTCCAGAGCACCTGCCTGGATTGAGCCTCATGTCCTGCTCAGTGGGGTGCCTGCTTCTCCCCCTTCCCCTGCTCCTTCTTTCTCTCTCTCTAATAAAGAAATAAAATCCTTTAAAAAAATAAAAAAAGATAAAGAAATTCAGCAACAGAGGGGGAGCCTCCTGGATAAAAATTGATAAAACAACCCTTCCTTAGTCTGAATTCTGTTGTTTTCTGTTACACTCATTTATTTGGTAGTCAGGTACTAAAAGTTCTTTTTTTTTTTTTTAAATTAGACTTTTTATTTTGAGATAATTGTTGACTCCTATGATCTTATAAAGACATACTGGAGATCCCTTGTACCCTCGATCATGTTTCCCCTAAGGGAAATGCAAATACAAAACCACAGTTCAGTATCCCAACAAACTGACACTGGAACAGTCAAAATACAGAACATTTCCATCACTACATGGCTTGTCCATTTTGCCCATTTTTTTTATAATAAATTTATTTTTTATTGGTGTTCAATTTACCAATATACAGAATAACACCCAGTGCTCCTCCCGTCAAGTGCCCCCCTCAGTGCCCATCACCCATTCACCCCCACCCCCGTCCTCCTCCCCTTCCACCACCCCTAGTTCGTTTCCCAGAGTTAGGAGTCTTTATGTTCTGTCTCCCTTTCTGATATTTCCCACACATTTCTTCTCCCTTCCCTTCTATTCCCTTTCACTATTATTTATATTCCCCAAATGAATGAGAACATATAATGTTTGTCCTTCTCCGATTGACTTACTTCACTCAGCATAATACCCTCCAGTTCCATCCACGTCGAAGCAAATGGTGGGTATTTGTCATTTCTAATGGCTGAGGAATATTCCATTGTATACATAGACCACATCTTCTTTATCCATTCATCTTTCGATGGACACCGAGGCTCCTTCCACAGTTTGGCTTTTGTGGACATTGCTGCTAGAAACATCGGGGTGCAGGTGTCCCGGCGTTTCATTGCATCTGTATCTTTGGGGTAAATCCCCAACAGTGCAATTGCTGGGTCGTAGGGCAGGTCTATTTTTAACTCTTTGAGGAACCTCCACACAGTTTTCCAGAGTGGCTGCACCAGTTCACATTCCCACCAACAGTGTAAGAGGGTTCCCTTTTCTCCGCATCCTCTCCAACATTTGTGGTTTCCTGCCTTGTTAATTTTCCCCATTCTCACTGGTGTGAGGTGGGATCTCATTGTGGTTTTGATTTGTATTTCCCTGATGGCAAGTGATGCAGAGCGTTTTCTCATGTGCTTGTTGGCCGTGTCTATGTCTTCCTCTGTGAGATTTCTTTTCATGTCTTTTGCCCATTTCATGATTGGATTGTTTGTTTCTTTGGTGTTGAGTTTAATAAGTTCTTTATAGATCTTGGAAACTAGCCCTTTATCTGATAGGTCATTTGCAAATATCTTCTCCCATTCTGTAGGTTGTCTTTTAGTTTTGTTGACTGTATCCTTTGCTGTGCAGAAGCTTCTTATCTTGATGAAGTCCCAATAGTTCATTTTTTGCTTTTGTTTCTTTTGCCTTCATGGATGTATCTTGCAAGAAGTTACCGTGGCTAAAAGTTCTTAATTCTTATCATGCCAGCTCAACTAGAGTCCAGATATACACCAAAGGTAATGATGGATTGAGGTGCATCAGATTTTTGTTATTGCTTCTATTGTTTGTTTGTTTGTTTGTTTGTTTTGGTTTTACTATTTGTATACATACACTAATATTAGAGGAGAAATCCTGAAGTTAAAAAGAGAATGTTAAGAAGAACATAGTGTCTGTGTTGTTAGGTTTATCTGTATTTTTAACTTTCCATAAGACTTTAAGTAATGAAAATCCATTAAAATAAGGGGAATAAGGAATTATTGGCAGGGTCACTCAAAGAAACTAAACACCTGGTTGTCAGTGAAGCACCTAAATATCCGTTTCCAAACAAGCAATGGTGATTCATCCTCTGAGTTTCTTAGATGGATTTTTTTTTTTTAATTCAGAACCTACATGGATTGTTCTCTATCAAGAGCTTAATTCTACCCCGATCTGTCTTTAACTGTCAAGTACATTTTCATGGTTCAGAATCATCTTTTTTTATGATTATTAAATGAAATGATGGAAACACTCAGAAAGAATAAACTGTCCATTCAGAGTGTTGAGGATTGGAAAAAGAGTGTTATTTGAATACTATTACTGGGTTTTATGTGTAATGCACAGTTGGGCTTAGCATCTGCTGCGTCTGCTCTTTGCTAGAAAAGGCTGCCTTTCCCTAACAATGGAAAGGCATTTCCCTGCCCTTGAATATGACTGAAGATGAAGTACATGAAGATGTTCAGGCCCACCTGGTGTAATGTATGACGGAGTCAGCTGCCCACGTTGTGAAGGCTGAAGTGGCCCCGATGGGAGTAGCAGCTGGTATGCATGTGCTCACATCAGCCCATGCTTCAAAAATAGACCAGACTAACACCAAAAAACTAGCTTTGCATTTGGATGGAGGACACAGTTTTCACTTTTCTTCAAGGCTGATTAATTACACAATTTGCATCTAGCAATCACTTGTCAATTATAAGCAGCAGGCAGCAGATGATACTGTAACTGTCTGTTCAATAGTAATTTTTAGAGAGAAGCGTTGAAAACAGAGTTGGTTCAGGAAACAATGTAATTAAATAAGCAGCCAAAAGAAAATATTTCAACTCTTCTTATTGCCTTACTCTACCCTTCTCTGTTGGGCTAACGGAAGTATTTTCCTTGGGGCTGATTGTTACTACTGATTTCTAAGTGGATTCCAATGTTGCCTTTTGATGTGACTTGATTTTATAACTGCAGCTGCATTATATGAAGAAATGCCCCTAGTATGTACCAAATCTATTCAACTTGAAAATTTTCTGAAGTGTTATCAATGTTTTAAAATAATAGAAATTTTTAAAAATAAAAAAAATAATAGAAATTTAAAAAGAAAATTGAGGGAAATCCCACCCAAGGAAGGAATACACTTTATTTTGATAAAATGTTCTTGAAGCCTTTATCAGGAGCCATGCATTAGTAACACTTTCGGCCAATCAAACATCAAAAAACTACCATCAACACAGCAATAGCAACAAGACCAACCAACCACCCAAAACATATCAGCCTTATAAAGCTGTAAAAATGATTAAATCAGTTCATATTCTGATAAGTTGATTCAAATTTAATATTTACCTATAAAAATAAAATGAAATAAAACAGAAAAAAATTATATTCCTTTTCCACTCTGTACTTATCCTGAAAAACTCACTAATTTTAAAGAAACACTTGGATGTAGATGGTGAAGAAACCTATCACTCCTTGTGCCTAGCAGTGTTCAGATCTATAAAGTTTTAGGGCACAAAGATTGTATGAATATCAGTTATTTTTATTACTTAAGACTCGCTGTTTACCAGAGTTGCAATGCAGCATCAGTAGCTGCTAGTAACTGAAGAATATTGGCAAATGATTTGTCATGCTCTCCATTCCATGGAGTGTTCCATCTTTTCCATGACATACCCACCATCTTGCCTATGGTGGTCTACACAGATACTGGGAAAAATAAAGAACTTTGGAAGATGGCTGTTGCTGTTTAATGTTATTTAGAGTTAACAGAATCTGTTCTAAATACTTGTTCTAAATTAATCAATTCTTTTCAATGCCTTTTTCGTGTGGCATATTGGTGAACAATATAGCTTTCGGAGGCCAGACAACCTTGTGTTTAAATCCTGCTTTGTCATTATATATAGATTATCTTAACCAATTTATATCAATTTATTAAATTGATAAAATAAATAAACTGATTTCTTGCTCTGCATATTAATCATAGTTACTTCACAGGGTTTTACTTATCATAGTTCCTGTCATACAAATGTCAAGTAGGGGGTAGCCCAATGGCTAAGCGGTTTAGCGCAGCCTTCAGCCCAGGGTATGATCCTGGAGACCTGGGATTGAATTACCAATAGACCTTTATTTTCTAGTAGCATAAGAAAATTTTAGGATGACTAGTTAATTGTTGGGAATTTTATTGCTGTACATCTTTTACTTTACTATGTCCAGATCTGAAAAATGAATCCAAGAGTCACTATACAAAACATATGAGTATAGTCAAAATACATCTGCTTGGGGAACAGAGAAAAGCTTGAAAGTATAAGGACAAAGGCTTATTTCCTTTTCCTTAGAAGTTGTATTTGAGTATAAAGGATGCATGGATATTTTCATTCTTTATTACTTTAGTATTACATAAAATTTATATTAATTGATTTAATTTTTGAAAACAGAAATTTTGTCTACATGGCTTCAGAATTCAAAGTTTAGTTTGAGCCTATAGTTTAAGAGTATCTAGAGGTGCCTGAACCAGATGAGGTTCATATATTTGGGGACAAATCAATTTTAGAGATTTTGGAATGCAATTTGACTCTTTGTCACTTGTATTTTACCTGAACTCCTGATATGAGCAAAGCACTGGAATGTATCTCAAGTACAATTTATCACACACACACAAAAAAGTACAGTTTATCATAGTCTTCTAACATTATATCAAGATAAATTTGCCTAAGTGTAGATTTCACCTATCAGACCATGCATACTGTGGTAGATTACATAGACACATTAGTTTTTTAAATACAATTGAATTTTATTAGCTATTTTTTTAACTGTTTGCATCAGGTCATTGGTCATTATCTTGTTGCTACTTCAGTACATTGCAATGCTACTTTAGTACCTGGTGTTTAAACTTTTAGGAGGGCTCCTGGCGTCATTAATTGCAGTGCTCTCAGTAAAATGGAAATGCAGGATCTTTGGTTCAAAAAAACAGGAAAATCAAATGCCATTAAATGTACTAAAATATAAAGTGTTTTCCTTTCTTCTGCAGTGTCTCTCTCTCTCTCTTAGTTGGTCATGATGTTTTTTTATTTGCTCTTTGTTGTCATTCTAAGTAAGGAAATATTAAATTATTAGCATGGATTTTATCATTTATATCTACATTGTGCATTGTCAACTTTGTAAATATAAGAGCATTTAACCTGTATGCAGACTCACTGAAGTGAATGTGTAGCTTGTATAAGCATTTGTATTATATTCTCACCAGAACAGTGGACACATTGCACAATTTACTCAAGTGTTTTTATTCCACTTCTTATTTTAAAGACATTTTTAAAATTTAATTTAATTAATTTATTTTTATTCCACTTCTTGATACATACGTATTCTACCAACACTTTGACGTCTGGCTTATGGTGGAGTCAGGAAGGACTCTAAGGAGAAAGAACTATGGATTGCCCCATCTTTTCCTTTCTTTGTATATAATTATTTTTAGCCTGAATGATTGGCTTAAGGGAGAGTAAAGGATATGACAGGATTCCTTAGTTGTTCATGTTTCTATTGCTTTCATGTTATATTTGAAGCGAGTTCAAGTCCAAATGGAAAGCATGGTCTGTCAGGACTCTCAGCTTCTCTTTACTCAGTTATGGACATAACACACTTAGACCTTGAACTTGCACGAAGTCTCTCTGAAATCCCACCCATTGTGGTTTCACTGGCATTTTATGCTCATGGGACATTGCTAACACTATATGTAAATGAGATGGCAAGGAGCTGCAGACATACACACTGTGTGCATCTCCTCTATGCATGGGTATCCTCCCTCCTCCCCTCAGATTTCACTTACAAAATAATGTTTAAAGATAAAATTATTAAGAATTTTAGGATGGCAATAACAGAATGGGGCTCTTGTAAGCATTGAGTTTTGTACTGTTGTGGAGGTCACACACCCATGGAGCTGGCCCTGAATGTTATAGTGAAACTATAGTGAAGGTAAGTTGTTGCCAAAATGCCACTCAGAAGGGTATCTACTATAATTTACTTATATCTTGATGATTTATTCACATCACCTGGACACAATTTTTCCCTTAGTTTAAAAGTTAAAGTGAGACTCAGCATCCCCAAACAAATGCACAGGTTTTTATACCTTTGATTGATGCCTTTTCTTTCTCATTCCCTACCCACACTCCAGGAGCACCTTCACTCTCTTCTTCTTTAATTGAGGAACACAAAAATAAAATACTAACTCAGCACCAGGATATATTTACAAGATAGAGTGAGGGCATTCACTAAGCACAAAGAACCAAGTCATATAAAAAAAAACTTTTAATATTGTTCAACAATTAGCTCTGATGAGAGTGATAGACTGATTCTTTCAAATCCAGTTTCTTCTCTATATCCTGAAATGTCACTGTCTGTTTTAGCTCCCAGGATCCTGCCTGACCTCTGGGCCTCCAGATTCACACTCTAATATGTTCTTTACCATGACACCGAAGTGATTTTTATGGAGCATATAGCCAATCTGGGTGCTCCTCGCCTAAAATATTTTACTGGATTTTTCACATCTTCACGATAATCAATGTCCTTAGTGGTTTGGCCCTGCCCACCTCTCCAGCCTCTGAGGTATCCTAACACCCTTCAAACAATGTGCAAATATTTAAATACATTTGCTCTCTAATCTTTCTATGTGTACTATCCTACTTCCTGGAAAACTCTACCCTGTTTTCTTTACCTATTCTTCTCTTACCTCTTTTCTAAGAATTATGTTAGGAATTAATCAATTTGTTCATTTTCCTATTCATTTATTTCCTCAATAAGTATTTGTTGATATGCCAGGTGCTGTGCTAGAGTTGTGGGACACAGTGATGGATAAGAATAGAGAAAGCCTTGACCTTGGGGGGCGCTTAGTCATGGGGAGTGGAAGCAAATAATACATGTCCAGTATTTTTGCCATAAGCACATTTGCCTCAAGCATTTTCATCAGTCATTTTCACTGAATCACTAATTGGCCATAAGATAATTTTGGTGTATAAGATAAAATCATGAAAAATGAGATGGACATTCATTCAAAAGGACATAATGAAACATGAAAAATGAGTAACAAAATTAGAAAGACTTTACTGTAAAATATGAAATATTTGAATACATTTAAAATGTATAGATTATGGCAGTCTTCCACAAATAATTGATTTTATTTTGTGGATTTTATCTAAATACTTACCTTCAAAGTCTTTCGTTCATAGAAGTATACATTTGCGGAGGTTTTTGCTTGATAATTTGTCTTGGTAGTTAAGAATAGACCTGCCCTACGACCCAGCAATTGCACTGTTGGGGTTTACCCCAAAGATACAGATGCAATGAAATGCCGGCGCAGCTGCATCCCGATGTATATAGCAGCAATGGCCACAATAGCCAAACTGTGGAAGGAGCCTCGGTGTCCATCGAAAGATGAATGGATAAAGAAGATGTGGTTTATGTATACAATGGAATATTCCTCAGCCATTAGAAACGACAAATACCCACCATTTGCTTCAACGTGGGTGGAACTGGAGGGTGTTATGCTGAGTGAAATAAGTCAATCGGAGAAGGACAAACATTATATGTTCTCATTCATTTGGGGAATATAAATAATAGTGAAAGGGAATAGAGGGGAAGGGAGAAGAAATGGGTAGGAAATATCAGAATGGGAGACAGAACATGAAGACTCCTAACTCTGGGAAACAAACTAGGGGTGGTGGAAGGGGAGGAGGGCGGGGGGTGGGGGTGAATGGGTGATGGGCACTGAGGGGGGCACTTGACAGGATGAGCACTGTTATTCTGTATGTTGGCAAATTGAACACCAATAAAAAATAAATTTATTATTAAAAAAAATAATTTGTCTTGGTTAGTATCTTTTATTTTTTTCACTGAAATTTCTTCATTAATTAAGAGAGGTATCAGTTTCCAAACACTGGAGTGCATATTTGTCACTAAACTTTGTATTGTGTTGGGTTTTCTTTACTTTTTTTTTTTTTTGTATTATATTTTGAAAGCCATCTACACTGTTTGTTCTTGGCATATTGTCACATGTCCACTGATAGATATTCCTAAATTCTGTGGGAATTGTGGGTTCAAAACTCTGCCCTACCCTATAGATCATTATCAGGGTTAAGACTTATATAACATAAAAAGGGGAGTACTGCATCCACAGAGAAATCAAATCAGTCAACCAGTTATTTTTTTATCTTTTATGGCAAAATTGACTTTTAGATAATTAGTGATGTGGTGAACATATTTACAGAAGGAGTCTACAGCACAGATGCTATGGTGAAAATACTACCTACAGCCCAAATAATATGTGCTTTTTTATTAAAAGGCATATACAGATAGGTACAGAAAATGCCCAAATCAATAACAATTTTGGTAACCTCTGCCAAGGAGGAAATGCTGTATGGGATAAGAACACAGAAAGAAGAAAGTATAACCCAGTGGAAATAACAGTTGAGCTGCACACTGAGGGGAGGATTGGAGTGACTTAGAAAGTGAAATGAGGAGGTTGAGTGGGATGCAGGGAACAGGGAGAGTTCTTCCAGAGGAAAGAAGAGCATAATCAAACATCCTGTGGCAGAAGAGAACCTGACATTCAAGACACCAAAAGGAAGAAAGGGTCAATATGAGTTAGGAGAGGTAGGAGGAAGTTTGACTGGGAAGGGCCTTGTAGGCCAAGATAAAATTTTAGTTTGCATCCAAGCGCAGTAGAAAACTTCTGGAGTGTTTGGTTTAAGGGGGAAGGCAGTAGAGCAGGGGATCACACTTCCATTCATTCTTAAAAAGACTTCTCAGTCTTAGATAGTGTGGAGAGCAGATCTGAGGAGAAGAAGAGTGGAGAATCTTCCACAAGGTCAAGGAAGAGATATTTATGAGTGAAAGTAGAAGTGAGGTTACCACTTGTGTGAAGATTTCTTGAGTTCCCTAAACCTCACCCATCTCCAGCATCAGGGCTGGAATAGAACTTCTTTCCTCGTGCTCCTGTGGAACCCTGTGTTTTTGTTGTGGTTGTTGTTTTTACTTAATGTATACAATGAACTTGTGATGGACATCGTCTTTATCCTCATTTTCTGTGCAAGGAAGTATAAGGTTTGAAGGGTGAAGCAATTTGCCCATAGTTCCATGGCTAGTGGCTGGTGGAGGCAGTGTCTATGAGAAGGGGAGGCAAAGGTCTGAGAAAGAACAGGGAATAAATAAGCCAAATGTTTGCATGGGAGGAAGCAGAAAATGTTGACTGCACAAGGAAGTTCAAGCTGAGACCAGAAGACAGGTTAGTGCCAAAATGTAGTACCAAATTTACATCAAATAATGATACGTTTAAAATCAGAACTCCAAAGTGGTGAGTGCTCTTTGCATGGTTTGGTGCCTAAGGCATACACTGATGCCAGCCCACGGACCCTCCATGTGCCTCACCGGCACGCTTACTATGTCATTCTCTCTCTTAGAGTCCTATCAGGAGTGTGTACTCCTTGTCTCTATTCTCTCATTCACTAGAAAACGGCATTTAATTCTTCCTAGCTCAATCTTCACGTCCAAGAAATGTTTAAGTTCTGATCATTTTAATTCCAAACCCTTTCTTAAGTCTCTCCACTGTCTAGCCCTTCTGCTACTCTGCTAGTCCAGATTTTCAGGCATTAGCCTATCTTTCCTGATTTGTTCCAATAGCAGCTTGAATGGTTAAGAATCTTTCCTCCTCTCAACTGTGTGCTCCTGTCTGCTGGCCAAGAAACCGATTCAAACATTGTTGTGAAAGAATCCTGGGCTTTCTGCCTACCTTCCCTGTGCCATCTCTTAACCACCCCTGCCTCACTCCATAAGATCCAACAGCTTCAACTTATTTGTGGCTCACATAAAAAGCCATTTGTTTTTATTCCATACCTCTTGCCCTCATGATATTTCCTTTTCTTGAAACACCGTAAACCTCTTTTCATATCCCCACACCCTCCGCCCCCTCCCTGTCCCTACTCCTTTGTCTACCTGACTTCTGTGATGACCTCCTGTACTCAGGTCCTGTACCAGCTCCTCCCAGAAGCCTCCTGGCCATAGGAGCTGCTCTCTTGGCTGGGCTGGATGCTCTTCCTCCTCTATCCTTAATATGCACTGCTCCTTTAGAATATTATTTGTTTACATCTCTCCCTCATTAGACTTGGGTGATATCCTTGAGGGTAAGACAGCCTCTTATTTACCTGAGGACCCTCAGGGCATACTCAATACTAATATACAGAACACTACCCATCCAAATTTCTGCATCTGCTTTATTGCCGGTTACTGAAGAACCCTTTCTCCCAATTCATTTGGAAACTTTTCCTACACTGACTACCTGAAAGTCCCCAAAAGATTTCTGTCCTGAAAGCCCTTCCCCCTAATATTTATTGTCTTTTTTGCTAAGATGCCTTGTGTTAGTTTTCTACGGCTGCCATAACCAAGTACCACAGACTGAGTGGCTTAAACAATTTATTTTCTCATAGTTCTGGAGGCTAGAAGTTTAAGGTCAAGATGTTAGCAGAGTTCATTTCTCCTGAGACTTTTTTCCTTGGCTTGAGATGACCACCTTCTCCCTGTGACTTCTCATGATCTTCCTTCTATGTGTGTATGTTTATTCCTTCTTCTAGTAAGGGCCAGAGTCATTTGGGTTGGGGCCCACCATAATGACATCATTTAAAATATTTAATCACCCCTTTAAAACACCCTAGCTCCACATACAATCACATTCTGAGGTACTAGGAGTTAGGACTTCAACATATGAATTTTGGGAGGACACAATTCAGCCTTTAAGATGCCCCCTACCCATTGATAACTTTACCCAAATTTACTGCCAGTCTCTAAGCAGCCCATCTGCAGAGATGCAGGTTATAGCATCCCTGGCTTCCTCCCTCCCTCCTGTTGAAAGTTCCATGGTGATCACTTTAGATTTGGATCTCTCAGAAACTAAACTTCTGGGATCATTTTGGGTATGAAGCTGACCATGAGTGACATATGGGAACTGGGAGAACTATTTCTTCTTCGCGATGTTTTCTCATATTTGAATAGATGACTTCCTATTTTCATTTTCCTTCCTATCTTTTCTGAACTCCTAGAGAATTTAGAGTTCATATCCTACAAGTAAGTGGGCCATTGGCTGGTGTAACTGTCACATCTTTTGAAATTCCAGAGATGTATAATTTTTTGGTAGTGCTGATTGTTTTCAAATACATTGTCTTATGGGGATCTTTTTTTAAAAAATACGAATTATATATTATACTTCTTATTGCTGAAGAAATAGAACCCCAAAGAGGCCACACATCAAGGAAGTGTAACAGTTGTTCTCAAATTTGAATCTTCACAATAGGACCCCAGGGTTTTTTACACTATAACATTGTTATCTTATTTACAAGGTCCGTAGAGCTGGACACATATTTATTTTATAAGCATTTACTTTTATGAGCCTATGCTTATTTTATTAACTCATAATTGATTACCTTTTTAAATTTTTGCTTATTTTATACACTTTAATTTTATAGAATCTTAATAAATTTAAAATTTATAATTATGATTTATAATGTAAACTTTTGAATATTTTTAAAGCTAAAAAATAAATATACCTATTTAAACTTATTTAATAAACTTGTGCTGTAGTTCTTCTATTGTATTTATAGATTTTATAATTGTAATAATCTATAATTGTTATCATTTTTATTGAAGACTTTATAAACCTTTATATTACTTATTAATATTTCCATACAAAAATTCTTATAAACTTAGCACAGAGCTAAGTTACAATACTCAGAGGATAATTCATTGAACACAAAGAGGAGAAAATCTATTAAATCATAGTAGAGATACATAGATAGCTGATATTTCACTCTGAAAGGACATCAAGAAAGAATAAAATAAGACATTTGATATTCACATGAAAAATAATATTGGCACTTTTTATGTATTTCTTTGAGCCAAATTTTAATTTAAATCCTCCAGGGAAGCCTATGGCATAGGTATTCTTCTTGTTTTATGTTTGGAGAAACTGAAGCTTATGATTCAATAGCCTGCTCAAGATCTCAAAGCTAACAAGTTACGGAGCTAGAATTCGATCTCGTGCTTCTGACTCTACGCTATTGTTTCACTGTGTCACAAGCTGAAGAAATTACAGGATAGAGACCTAGTCAGCAATTACTCATTGTAACCAGGGACATACTGGGTACAGACACTTGAAGCCAATGTGGCTCATAAAAGGGGTGTTGCATTGCTTTGGTTGGTCATCTGACAGTTACTAACCCCCCGTGGGCCTTAGTGTCTTCATCTATAAATATGTTGTTAATTTGTTGCATCTTTCTCATAAGTTTGCTGTATAGAAAAAAAGAGTTGTAGGTGTGTGTATATACATGCATACATACATGATAAATATGACTTGTAGTTGTCTAAGCCAGTCTAATACTTTTGAAAAACAATAATTGAATAGTATAGAATAAAAGCCATAAAAATGTCTATATCTCTGGCTCAGGAACCCTACTCCTAGAAATATATTCTGAAGAAATGATTCAAAAGACAAAAAATATATATTTAGGTATTAATTACAGGAAAAAATAGTTTGGTTGTTCCTCAAAGAGTAAAACATAGAGTTACATTATGATCTCGTATTTCCATCCCTGTTTGTATAATCAAGAGAAATAAGAAGATACATCCCACACAAAAACTTGGACGTCAGTGTTCATAGATGTTTTATTCATAATAGCCACAAAGTAGAAACAACTCATGGATGAATAGATAAATTTGGTATATCCATTCAATGGAATATGTTTGGCAATAAAAAGATGAAGTAGTGATACATGCTACAATATGGGTGAATTTTGAAAATATTATGCTTAGTGGAAGTCATGAAAGACCACATATTATATGATTCCATTTATATAATATGTCCAGAATAGGCGAAAATATAGAGATAGATAGTAGACTAGTGGTTGCCTAGGTAAGGAGGTTGCCTAGGTTGCCTAGAGGAGAGCAAAGGAGGGATGCTGAATGACTGCCACAATTCCATTGTGGTGGTGGCTGTACAATTCTGTGTGTATACTAAAAAATATGGAATTGTGCACTTTAAATGGGTGAATTGTAGGTTATGTGAATTGATTCAATACACTGTTTTTTAAATTTCCAAAAAATGTAGAGGGAAAAATGGAAATAAGAAAATACCTACCAAGATATCAAATACATTATACTCTACTTTGTTGATGGAACATTATGTAGTCACTAAATATTGCAAGTCCAAAAACTGTAACAACACAGAAAATAAGTAATGTGATAAGTAAAAAATGCATAAGAGTATGATGCAAAGTGGTGTTATAGCTAAATATGCATGTATTTGGCTAAAGGCTGGCAGGAAACTTGTAGACACAAGCATATGGTAAAGGGAAAGTGCTTCTTTCTTCCAGGAGTATCACTAATGTTGTTGAGTGTCTCAAGAGCACTTGTTTTAATGTTCTTTGTAATGGTAGCCCTGTGGTAGGTACCAGTGCTACTGAAGATGCATAAAAAATAGAAAAGGAAGGAAGAAGCACAAGGGACATTTTAAAAATCAGCATGTGAAACATCCAAGAAATGGAAATTTAAATGCAAAAATTTAGCAGAGCATTTAAGGGAAATGAGTACTGAGGGAGGTACTAAAGAATGTATAAGCAAAAAAAAAAAAAAAAAAGAATGTATAAGCAGGGCAGCCTCTAACGGAATTCTGTCCAGAAAACTTAAAAATTGGACTGCCTGTGTACAGTTCTTCCCTGTAATTCTATGCCTGCAAGTTCTGAAGGGAGGGGATTTTCATATGCTAGAGCTGGTGTAGGTCTGTGATAATGACCCAAAAGGAAATAGGAAAACTTAGCAGTATGCACAGTTTACTTAAGTTCACTAAAATTGTATTGGAGTGTGGAAAAAAGGAGGAAGTCTAGCTAAGTCTAAGTGAGTCAACATTTAATGACCCTCCACCCAGTCCTCCTCCCTTCCCAAGGCCACCTCACCTCTGCATCTGTGTGCTTGACCCTTGCAAGGAAGGAACTCCAGCTGGGGTGGGTGGGGTGAACCCGAATCTCTGTTGGTCAGTCTCAACCATCAGATTGAGAGGCCAGAGAAAACAGGGGCCAGAGCAATGGTGGTGACCTATATCATATACTCTTCCTGGAACTTTTTCCTTCCCGAGTTCCCACTTAATGTTTGCAATATCACAGTCCTTCGATATCCTAGGTCCCAGAAACAACTCATGACTTTTGTGAGAAGCAACTAAAGTGCCATGTTGGCGGTTCTTTAAAAGTACTCTAAGTTATATTTACTCCAGATAAATAATGGTGACAGGGTAAGGCTGCAGAGAGGCATGGTGATCTTTAAATTAAGTTCTGCTTCCATCTCAAAACAGAACACATATAGAATCAAGACTTCTTAGGGAGGACACATTCTTTCCTTCAGGGTTATTAGGTTCATTTGAGCTGCCCAGCAATGTACCCTTAAATAGATGCTATCTGGACTGATCCTACTGTTTAAGCAGCTAACTTAAGTGATTCCTGCATCCTTCTTTGAAATCCTAGATTATTTCTGTCCTTTAGCACCAGGAGCTGCTCTTATATTTCAGTCACCAGGATAAACACTGAAGGTTGTAATTACAGTTCAAGTCCTTAACCATTTCTTTTGTCTCCCTTTAGGAATTTAGTCTTAGAACAAAAACACAACGTATCTTTCCTGTGGAGATCTCTGAGCAATTCTGTAGCTTCTCAGGGGTGCAGTTATTATATAAAGAAGACGAAGGGCAGTAATTGCCCTCTTTTGCAGAGAGCTGTCTGAGGCTTCGACAACTTTTCTCGAACTCTGTTATTTTACTTTGTCCAAGTCCATTCTCAGCATCCCTGTCCCCACATTTAGCAAATGGTGAGTTCGATGTGGAACAGCAGCTATGCCAGCCACCCAGCCACTCGGCCACTCAACCACCCAAACAACAACAAAAACCCATGAGAAATCCTGAAATGAGGAAGGGATATAGAAAAAGGGAGACATTAGTTAATAATAACTGTATATCCATCACTACTCTGTTTTGTGTATGAACCCATGATTTCAGAAATTCTCTTGTATGTATGGTCCAGAATCATCACATATTTTCCCACCAAACCAATAATATGTAGGTAAGAAACCTATGTTTTGCAACTGATGGGTTGTTTTGGTGTTAACTGTACCCAGTGCAAACGTTATCAAGGGAATCTTTAGTCTAAAGAAAATCAGGCTGCACAACCTAACAAAACTAGTTATACGTTACCATAGCAACTGAACCAGCATCAGAGTGAAGGGCAGAGTTCTTCAGATTCATCTATTGTATCTGCAGATTGACTTCCTCGAAACAGAATCATAAGTCCTGATCATCAGCACTGAGTCAGTTATTTTCACTTAAAAAAAAAAAAAGTTGTAGTCTCAAGTAGATATATTTTGGCCTTTCCCCTGGTGCTATTATTATCTTTGGGAGGTGGGGTTTGGTAACGGGATCCTTTGGAAATTTCATTCATGAATTCACTAATATGGCTGCAACCTGAGCCAGCAGGGTTTGATAGTAATTAAACTTTGATGGCTGGAATATGACCTGTGAAGTGAGTTGCTTGCTGGTCTCAGGTTAACCCCTAAAGGACGGAAATCCACATCCCTTGGAATCCAACCATAACCCCTGTTTTCTGACCCAGGGAAGAGAGCAGAGATTTAAATGACTTCTTCTAAGGGTAAACTGCAGGGCTTCTTCCCCAGGAATTATGCTTCACCTTTCTAGGTCACAGGTATCTTCACAATTAGTCTCAAAATACCCTGTGAGATGTGTGTAAATAATGCAAACCACATTCACAGGCAGGGCCACCCTGAAACAAGCAATTTGCCCAGGGTGAGATAATTAGTAACAGCAGGGGTAGAGATTCCAGAGAGCCATACTGTATCCTTTGCTAAGACCACTGAAAAATCTTCCTTCCATTCAAGAAAAATGGCCAATTAATGGACAGCAGGAGGTAGGGATGGATCAATACCTGCTAATGAATTTTTAAAGATCATTTTTATTTTATGGGGTTATTGGTACTTACAGTTAAGTTTTTTTCTTCAATATAACCCTCTTTATGTCTCCTCTAAAAAGAGTGAAAAGAGAGTGAAAAATGTGTGTTATAGGAATGAGAGCTGGGAGTTCGAGAGAGCTGGATCTGGAGGGTGCTTTGGAAATTAGTGACTACATAAAGAAAAAGATTCAGCTGGCAAAAAGAAAGATTACTCTAATAGAAAGCACCAACAGCATGTCTTCATCTGTACTGGCTGCAATGACGAAATACCATAGACTTGGTGTCTTATAAACAACAGAAATTTGTATCTCACAGTTCTGGAGGCTAACATCTGAGATCAGGGCTCCAGCACTGTTGGCTGAGGGCCTTTTTCTGGGTTGTAGACTTCTCATTGTATTTTCACACAACAAAGAAACTCTCTTGGGTCTCTTTTATAAGGACACTAATCCCATTTATGAAGGCTCTACCTTCGTGACCCAATCAGTCCCCAAAGGCCCCATATCCTAATACCATCCCTTAGAGATTAAGATCTCAATATATGGACTTTTGCAGGGACATAAACATTTATTCAGACCACAGCCATATATAAGACCTGTGCTAAACCATGATGGATACAAAGATAACTATGACATGAATCTTATCCTTAGTAGTTCACATTCCCAGCAGATTGTGACAAGCACTCTAATAATAGTACATGGACTCTGTGGTAGAGAGAAATTTATTTTGACTGTAGTCAGAAGTAGAGGAAGATACAGTCTACAGATTTAATGCAATCTCTATCAAAATACCAAAAGCATTTTTCATAGGACGAGAACAAATAATCCTAAATTTGTATGGAACCACAAAAGACCCCAAATAACTAAAGCAATCTTGGAAAAGAAAAGAAAAGCTGGAGGCATTACAATTCTGGACTTTGAGTTATATTACAAAGCTGTAGTAATCAAAACAGTATGGTACTGACACGAAAATAGATACTTAGATCAATAGAACAGAATAGAGACCCCAAAAATAAACCCATGATTATATGGTCAACTAATCTTCAACAAAGGAGGCAATAACATGCAATGGAAAAAAGTCTTTTCAACAAATCGTATTGGGACAATTCGACAGCTACATGCAAAAAATGAAACCGGACCACTTTCTTACACCATACACAAAAACAAACTCAAAGTGGATTAAAGACCCAACATGAGACCCGAAATCATAAAAATCCTAGAAGAGAGCACAGGCAGTAACTTTTTCAACATCAGCCATAGCAACTTTTTGCTAGATATGTCTCCTGAGGCAAGGGAAACAAAAGCAAAAATAAGCTGTTGGGACTACATCAAAACAAAAAGCTTCTGCACAGCAAAGAAAACCATCAAAACTAAAAGACAACCTATAGAGTGGAAGAAAATATTTGCAAATGACATATCCAATAAAAGATTAGTATCTAAAATATATAAAGAACTTCTAAAACTCAACACCAGAGAACAAATAATCTGACTAAAAATGGGCAGAAGAAATGAACAGACATTTCTCCAAGGAAGACATCGAGTTGGCCGACAGACACATGAAAATATTGCTCAACATCACTCATCATCAGGGAAATGTAAATCAACACCACAATGAGATATCATCTCACACCTGTCAGAATGCCTAAAATCAAAACAAAAGAAACAAAAAGTGTCAGCAAGGATGTGGGGAAGAGGAAACCTTCACGCACTGTTGGAGTGCAAACTGGTGCAGCCAGTCAGAGAAACTGTATGGAGGCTCCTCAAAAAATTAGAAATAGAATTACCATATGATCCAGTAATCGACACTACTGGATAACTTGAAAAGGATGCATATGCATCCCTATATTTATTGCAGCATTATTTACAATAGCCGAGATATGGAAGCAACCCAAGTCTCCATAAGTAGATGAATAGATGAAGTTGTACACACACATACACACACACGCACACACACACACACACACATATATATAATGGAGTATTACTCATCCATAAAAGAGAATGAAATCTTGCCATTTGCACTGACATGGATGGGTCTAGAGGGTATTATGCTAAGTGAAATAAGTCAGTCAGAGAAAGGCAAATACCATATGATTTAACTAATATGTAGAATTTAAGAAACAAAACAAATGAACAAAGAAGAAAAGAGACAAACCAAAAAACAGACTCTTATCTCTAGAGAACAAACTGATGGTCACCAGAGAAGAGGTGCAGGGCAGAGGGTAAAATGAATGAAGGGAATTAAGAGTTCACTTACTGTGATGAGCACTGAATAATGTATAGAATTGTTGAGTCACTATACTGTACACCTGAAACTAATGTAACACTGTATGTTAACTATACTGGAATTAAAAAATTTAAAGACAGAAAGAGAAGAAGTGGAGAAAAATAGTGAAGTGGTTTTTAGAGAATCTGAGCTGGGCTTAACAGGACAGGTAGGAAATCATATGCAGATGCTGAGGAAAGGATATTTTAGAATCCATAAACAGTATGAAAAAGGCTCAGGATGGAGTCTGTTTAAGGAAAACACATCGACTCACATCGGTGGGTTTTAGGTCAGATTGTGGGACAGAGTGGGAGTTCAGGCAGAAAAAATAAAAAGGAGTCCCATTTGGTGCATTTTGAAAGCAGTTAGAGAACTATAGACATTATCCCACATGGAATTAAAGATCTGAAAACTGGAAGTTTACTTGTGGTAAGTGTTTTTACACAGCAGTATAGCAGTAAAGTTATTTTTGTTTTAAAAAGTTTCATACCATTTGATTTATGTTCTAGGGAGATATCTTAACAGATGAGGCTGAAAATATTTTGCATTTATGTCAACTTGTGTGCATGAATTCTTCAAAATGTCATAAATAGTTTCGTAATATGTCCTTGAGCAAGGTTAACTGAGTGTGCACAGACTGCACACCGAAGATTCTTATGCAAAAATGCTGACTCAGATATTTCAAGTGACAATGTTTAAGTGCTTGAGGCACTATTGTGAACAACTGGAAAATGGTTCTAGACAGCAGAAAAGCCAACCAAGTCCCTGAAATCTCTCTCCCTCTCTCTCCCCCCTGCTCTCTGTGTTTCCTTTCTTGCAGGAACAGCAATGGAAACTTCCGATGTACAGCAGCATAACTCCAGTCTGCTTTACAAGCCCTCTGATTGAGAAGCCAATTGGCAAAGTAAGAATGACTCCATTTCTTACTGAACAGTATTATTTGAACCTGATGGCTGTATTTCTTTTTCTCTTGAGCTATGTGGGTGAAATAATCAAGCCAATCTCATAAAAGGGGCTGATAAAATACAAATTTTGAACTTTTCAATTGGCCCTACTATGCCCTTGCCCTTGGCAAAATGTTGAACTGAGAGATGCTCAGCAGAGATGCCTGTGCTTCAGCTGCTACCTCTACTCCAACCCTGGTGATATCCTCCCCACTCCTTTCAATGTCCTGGTTTCTGAGCCCTTGAACTTATCTTCCTGTATCAGAACTTGTTAGAAAGAAAGAGGTTACTTTTAGTAATTTACATGGTAGAGGAGGTACAAAAAAACACTGAAAACCTTTTTTTCTCTAGTCTCTTAGGTTCAGAACCTGGGGTTATGCAAATTAAACTGAAAAAAAAAGACAAACAAGAGAAAATATTTATTACTATGAATAAAGAGACCTTCATAGAAAAGAAGTGAGAACCCAAAGAAGTTTTATTCAAGGCTTACACTATTTTAACAAAAAGCAATAAAATGTGGAGAAGCGACAAGAGAAAGGAAGAGGGGTTTGGGCTTCTCGCCATAGACTTTGGGACATTAATGAGTGGTATGGTTATTTATTAAGTTTGTTATGGAGACTCAAGTTGGTGCATTTTCCGTTGACAAAAATCATGTCTGGTGACTAATAGTCATCTTCTTACTGGTATGGGAGAGGAAGACACATTTACAAATTTACATAATCTTTAGAAAGGGAAATTTCTGCCCTGCTGTTAGAAAGTGATGGGGGAATGGGAGCAGAGTGCTTTTCCTGCAAGTCCGCTGTTTCTCAATTGTCCTCAGCTCAAAATAATTCTTACACCAAACTGGTATATTTGGGGGTGGCATATTCTGGTACCTTCAACATGTTAGTGTGAAATCCAGCCACAATACTCCCGTTTTTTCCAACACACTTGTTATTTAAACTATCTTGAGGAGTAAAAGACTTTGATTCTAGAAGAGAGATTATAGGTTTTACCTGAACTGCTACTGTTCTAAACCTGAAGAGTCTGTTGGGTAAGTGTGTGCTCTCTAGAGCCAGGTTGCCTGGGTTCAAATACCAGCTGTTATTCACTTGCTGTGTGACTTTGACCAGGTCACCTGTAGAAAGGGTATCAAAATAATATCTGCCTCACAGGATAGTCATCAGATTAAATAATTTAACATAAATCCACGGCAGCAAGTTTTTATTTTTACCTATTTTGTTCACTCTGTATCCCAGCACTCAGCAAATTATGCAAATGAATTGAATGAATGAATGAATGAATAAATGAAAAGCAATATATACAGTAAGCTTAGAGGAAGCACATCCTCAGTTTGCCTATGCCAAGAAATAGAAGCTAGAGAAGGGGATGGAAGAGAAGCATAACTGTGGTGAGGGTGTCAAAGACACTTTCCGGGGGGAGGGGCAAGATGGGGGAAGAGTAGGGTCCCCAAGTCACCTGTCCCCACCAAATTACCTAGACAACCTTCAAGTCATCCTGAAAATCTACGAATTCGGCCTGAGATTTAAAGAGAGAACAGCTGGAAGGCTACAGTGAGAAGAGGTCGCGCTTCTATCAAGGTAGGAAGACGGGGAAAAAGAAATAAAGAAACAAAAGGCCTCCAAGGGGGAGGGACCCGCGAGGAGCCGGGCTGAGGCCGGGGCGAGTGTCCCCAGGACAGGAGAGCCCCGTCCCGGAGGAGCAGGAGCTGCACCAACCTTCCCGGGGGAAAGGGGCTCGCGGGGAGGTGGAGCAGGACCCAGGAGGGCGGGGATGCCCTCGGGCTCCCGGGGACACTAACAGGCACCTGCGCCCCGGGAGAGTGTGCCGAGCTCCCTAAGGGCTGCAGCGCGCACGGGGGACCCGGAGCAGCTCGGGGGGCTCGGGGGCGGCTCCACGGAGGGGGCTGCGGGGCGGGAGCGCAAATCCAACAGCGCAGGCCCCGGAGCACTGTGCGCCGGGACACAGCCCAGGATCCGGCCTCCCCCAGGATAGGCAGAGGCCGGGAGGGCCCAGGACAGCGAGGACGCTCCTGGCCCGAGCTGAGCAGATCAGCGGCCCCGCCTGGAGCCTCCAGGCCCTGCAGACGGAGAGCTCTGGAGTTACTGCGGGAGCTGACTCCAGGGCTGCAGAGCTGGCGCCGCCACTGCGGTTGTTCCTCCTGGGGCCTCACCGGGTGAACAACCCCCACTGAGCCCTGCACCAGGAATGGGCAGACCAGCTCCCCCAAGTGCTCACACCTGAAAATCAGCACAACAGGCCTCTCCCCTAGAAGACCAGCTAGACGGACCAGTTCCAGGGGAAGTCAAGGGACTTACAGTATACAGAATCAGAAGATACTCCCCCGTGGTTTTTTTTTTCTTGCTTTTTGATTTCTGTTTGCTTCCCCCACCCTTTTTTTTCTTTCTCTTTTTCTTCTCTTTTTTCTTTTTTCCTTTTTTCTTTTTTCTTTTTCTCTTTTCTTTCCTTCTTTCTCTCCTCTCTTTTTCTCCTTTTCCCAATACAACTTGTTTTTGGCCACTCTGCACTGAGCAAAATGACTACAAGGAAAACCTCACCTCAAAAGAAAGAATCAGAAACAGTCCTCTCTCCCACAGAGTTACAAAATCTGGATTACAATTCAATGTCAGAAAGCCAATTCAGAGGCACTATTATAAAGCTACTGGTGGCTCTAGAAAAAAGCATAAAGGACTCAAGAGACTTCATGACTACAGAATTTAGATCTAATCAGGCAGAAAATAAAAATCAATGGAATGAGATGCAATCCAAACTAGAAGTCCTAATGACAAGGGTTAACGAGGTGGAAGGACAAGTGAGTGACATAGAAGACAAGTTGATGGAAAAGAGGGAAACTGAGGAAAAAAGACAAACAATTAAAAGACCTGAGGATAGATTAAGGGAAATAAATGACAGCCTGATGAAGAAAAACCTACATTTGATTAGGGTTCCCGAGGGCGCCAAAGGGCCAGAGGGCCAGAATATGTATTTGAACAAATCATAGCTGAAAACTTTCCTAATCTGGGAAGGGAAACAAGCATTCAGATCCAGGAAATAGAGAGATCCCCCCTAAAATCAATAAAAACCGTTCAACACCTCGACATTTAATAGTTAAGCTTGCAAATTCCAAAGATAAAGAGAAGATCCTTAAAGCAGCAAGAGACAAGAAATCCCTGACTTTTATGGGGAGGAGTATTAGGGTAACAGCTGACCTCTCCACAGAGACCTGGCAGGCCAGAAAGGGCTGGCAGGATATATTCAGGGTCCTAAATGAGAAAAACATGCAACCAAGAATACTTTATCCAGCAAGGCTCTCATTCAAAATGGAAGGAGAGATAAAGAGCTTCCAAGACAAGCAGGAACTGAAAGAATATGTGACCTCCAAACCAGCTCTGCAAGAAATTTAAGGGGGACTCTTAAAATTACCCTTTAAGAAGAAGTCCAGTGGGACAATCCACAAAAACAAGGACTGAATAGATATCATGATGACACTAAACTCATATCTTTCAATAGTAACTCTCAATAGTAACTCTGAACGTGAACGGGCTTAATGACCCCATCAGAAGACACAGGGTTTCAGACTGGATAAAAAAGCAGGACCCATCTATTTGGTGTCTACAAGAGACTCATTTTAGACAGAAGGACACCTACAGCCTGAAAATAAAAGGTTGGAGAACCATTTACCATTCAAATGGTCCTCAAAAGAAAGCAGGGGTAGCCATCCTTATATCAGATAAACTAAAATTTACCCCAAAGACTGTAGTGAGAGATGAAGAGGGACACTAAATCATACTTAAAGGATCTATCCAACAAGAGGACTTAACAATCCTCAATATATATGCCCCGAATGTGGGAGCTCCCATATATTTAAATCAATTAATAACCAAATTTAAGACATACTTAGATAATAATACATTTATACTTGGTGACTTCAATCTAGCTCTTTCTACACTCGATAGGTCTTCTAAGCACAACATCTCCAAAGAAACTAGAGCTTTAAATGATACACTGGACCAGATGGATTTCACAGATATCTACAGACCTTTACATCTAAACTCAACTGAATACACATTCTTCTCAAGTGCACATGGAACTTTCTCCAGAATAGACCACATACTGGGTCACAAATCGGGTCTGAACCGATACCAAAAAATTGGGATCGTCCCCTGCATATTCTCAGACCATAATGCCTTGAAATTAGAACTAAATCACAACAAGTTTGGAAGGACCTCAAACACGTGGAGGTTAAGGACCATCCTGCTAAAAGATGAAAGGGTCAACCAGGAAATTAAGGAAGAATTAAAAAGATTCATGGAAACTAATGAAAATGAAGATACGACCGTTCAAAATCTTTGGGATGCAACAAAAGCAGTCCTGAGGGGGAAATACATTGCAATACAAGCATCCATTCAAAAACTGGAAAGAACTCAAATACAAAAGCTAACCTTACACATAAAGAAGCTAGAGAAAAAACAGCAGATAGATCCTACACCCAGCATAAGAAGAGATTTAATAAAGATTCGAGCAGAACTCAATGAAATCAAGACCAGAAGAACTGTGGAACAGATCAATAGAACCAGGAGTTGGTTCTTTGAAATAATTAATAAGATAGATAAACCATTAGCCAGCCTTATTAAAAAGAAGAGAGAGAAGACTCAAATTAATAAAATCATGAATGAGAAAGGAGAGATCACTACCAACACCAAGGAAATACAAACGATTTTAAAAACATATTATGAACAACTATACGCCAATAAATTAGGCAATCTAGAAGAAATGGACGCATTCCTGGAAAGCCACAAACTACCAAAACTGGAACAGGAAGAAATAGAAAACCTGAACAGGCCAATAACCAGGGAGGAAATTGAAGCAGTCATCCAAAACCTCCCAAGACACAAAAGTCCAGGGCCAGATGGCTTCCCAGGGGAATTCTATCAAACCTTTAAAGAAGAAACCATACCTATTCTCCTAAAGCTGTTTGGAAAGATAGAAAGAGATGGAGTATTTCCAAATTCGTTCTATGAGGCCAGCATCACCTTAATTCCAAAACCAGACAAAGACCCCACCAAAAAGGAGAATTATAGACCTATATCCCTGATGAACATGGATGCAAAAATTCTCAACAAGATACTAGCTAATAGGATCCAACAGTACATTAAGAAGATTATTCACCATGACCAAGTAGGATTTATCCCCGGGACACAAGGCTGGTTCAACACTAGTAAAACAATCAGTGTGATTCATCATATCAGCAAGAACCATATGATCCTCTCGTAGATGCAGAGAAAGCATTTGACAAAATACAGCATCCATTCCTGATCAAAACTCTTCAGAGTGTAGGGATAGAAGGAACATTCCTCAACATCTTAAAAGCCATCTACGAAAAGTCCACAGCTAATATCATTCTCAATGGGGAAGCACTGGGAGCCTTTCCCCTAAGATCAGGAACATGACAGGGATGTCCACTCTCACCACTGCTATTCAACATAGTACTGGAAGTCCTAGCCTCAGCAATCAGACAACAAAAAGACATGAAAGGCATTCAGATTGGCAAAGAAGAAGTCAAACTCTCCCTCTTCACCGATGACATGATACTATACATAGAAAACCCAAAAGCCTCCACACCAAGATTGCTAGAACTCATACAGCAATTTGGCAGCGTGGCAGGATACAAAATCAATGCCCAGAAATCAGTGACATTTCTATGCACTAACAATGAGACTGAAGAAAGAGAAATTAAGGAGTCAATCCCATTTACAATTGCACCCAAAAGCATAAGATACCTAGGAATAAACCTAACCAAAGAGGTGAAGGATCTATACCCTCAAAACTATAGAACACTTCTGAAAGAAATTGAGGAAGACACAAAGAGATGGAAAAATATTCCATGCTCGTGGATTGGCAGAATTAATATTGTGAAAATGTCAATGCTACCCAGGGCAATTTGCACGTTTAATGCAATCCCTATCAAAATACCATGGACTTTCTTCAGAGAGTTAGAACAAATTATTTTAGGATTTGTGTGGAATCAGAAAAGACCCCGAATAGCTAGGGGAATTTTAAAAAAGAAAACCATAGCTGGGGGCATCACAATGCCAGATTTCAGGTTGTACTACAAAGCTGTGGTCATCAAGACAGTGTGGTGCTGGCACAAAAACAGACACATAGATCAATGGAACAAAATAGAGAATCCAGAAGTGGACCCTCAACTTTATGGTCAACTAATATTCGATAAAGGAGGAAAGACCATCCACTGGAAGAAAGACAGTCTCTTCAATAAATGGTACTGGGAAAATGGGACATCCACATGCGGAAGAATGAAACTAGACCACTCTCTTGCACCAGACACAAAGATAAATTCAAAATGGATGAAAGATCTAAATGTGAGACAAGAGTCCATCAAAATCCTAGAGAAGAACACAGGCCACACCCTTTTTGAACTCAGCCACAGTAACTTCTTGCAAGATACATCCACGAAGGCAAACGAAACAAAAGCAAAAATGAACTATTGGGACTTCATCAAGATAAGAAGCTTCTGCACAGCAAAGGATACAGTCAACAAAACTAAAAGACACCCTACAGGATGGGAGAAGATATTTGCAAATGACGTATCAGATAAAGGGCTAGTTTCCAAGATCTATAAAGAACTTACTAAACTCAACACCAAAGAAACAAACAATCTAATCATGAAATGGGCAAAAGACATGAACAGAAATCTCACAGAGGAAGACATAGACATGGCCAACAAGCACATGAGAAAATGCTCTGCATCACTTGCCATCAGGGAAATACAAATTAAAACCACAGTGAGATACCACCTCACACCAGTGAGAATGGGGAAAATTAACAAGGCAGGAAATCACAAATGTTGGAGAGGATGCGGAGAAAAGGAGACCCTCTTACACTGTTGGTGGGAATGTGAACTGGTGCAGCCACTCTGGAAAACTGTGTGGAGGTTCCTCAAAGAGTTCAAAATAGACCTTCCCTATGACCCAGCAATTGGACTGTTGGAGTTTTACCCCAAAGATTCAGATGCAATGAAACGCCGGGACACCTGCACCCCAATGTTCATAGCAGCAATGGCCACGATAGCCAAACTGTGGAAGGAGCCTCGGTGTCCATCGAAAGAGGAATGGATAAAGAAGATGTGGTCTATGTATACAATGGAATATTCCTCAGCCATTAGAAAGGACAAATACCCACCATTTGCTTCAACGTGGATGGAACTGGAGGGTATTATGCTGAGTGAAGTAAGTCAGTCGGAGAAGGACAAACATTATATGTTCTCATTCATTTGGGGAATATAAATAATAGTGAAAGGGAATTGAAGGGAAGGGAGAAGAAATGTGTGGGAAATATCAGAAAGGGACGCAGAACATAAAGACTCCTAACTCTGGGAAACGAACTAGGGGTGGTGGAAGGGGAGGAGGGAGTGGGATGGGGGTGAATGGGTGACGGGCACTGAGGGGGGCACTTGACGGGATGAGCACTGGGTGTTACTCTGTATGTTGGCAAATTGAACACCAATAAAAAATAAATTTATTATTAAAAAAAAAACAAAGACACTTTCCAAGCACACCTCAGCAGAAGGACTGCAGTCTATCTGAGAAGCCCGCCACCCTCTTGTCCTTTGTACCTTGGCAGGTGCATCTTTGGGCCACACACAATCCAGAGCCTAGGATGAAACATAGCTACTATTAGCACAAGTAAAAAACGAAACAAAAAAATTTTTTTTTTAAAAAAGGCTTGTGTTTCCAACTTATAGGTGTATGTGGGAAGATCTAGAGTTTCTTGCACTTTTTAAAAGGAAATGAACCTATTTGGCAATTCCTGGTAACAGCTTGGCGGCAAGTCCCGCCTGAAGTGGCTGTCCACAGGGTATGAGATCCTGGCTGAGCAGGAAGCCTCTTCTTCATGCCGTCAGCAAGGCTGATGTTTTGCAGGCATAGCAGGGGAACTGGGTTTCTGTACTTTGTGTTCAGTGAGATACTTCCCATCTGCTGACTTTAGTTCCTAGTGAGAAGGGTATCATTTGGCCAAAGATTAAAACAACAAACAAGTAAAACACACCCTGCACATCACAAAATGTCTTGGCAACTGCCCTGAAATTCGCTGCCTTGCCTCTGCTTCTGTCCCCTCCAGCCACCCCCTATTTTGACTTTGTTTATATGGGTTCTAAAAAGACCACCACTTTGTCAATGGGGACAGAAAGAAGCTGTTTCAAAGGCTAAGGTCAGAAGTCAATGAAACTTGGAGATGGAGGGGTCTCCTTTGACTAAGTTTCACTTCCCCCAATAGACAGTCCTGAGTTTCTTTGGTGTTTTCCTAGACTTGATCAGAAACACTAACAGCAGTATAAAAATGGTAGGGTGTGACTTTCTCCAAGGCTTTACAGAAAGCAGAAGGAAATTAAGGGCAGTATGACCATTCTTGGTTTGGTGGTGTTTCACTATGTGATTCTAAGGTCTCCCTCTCACAGTAGAGCAGACTTAGCAGGCAGGTATCTCCACAGTGACACCAGGACTATCTTGGGTTGAGTGGGGTTGCTCTTAAGGAATCTCTTTTTCTTTCTTCTCTCCACAGTTCTGGCTTCTGGGTTCAATACATTAGCTGTAAAATACTCTAATGAATTCATTTTGCATTCAGCTCCATTTTCCATTCACCTGAAGGGGAAAATGATGCCAAAAATGTAAGCAAAATCAAGCTTTAATTACAGAGGTTGATGGAATGCAGTGTTTTGGGTGAATAATTCTAATCTACGGTTATTCTGCCCAAAATCCAAACTCTCTTCCTCACTATCAAGAAACTTTCTGTTGAGTGAAAGACTACATGCTGGACCCAGGTACAATTTCTGCCACACAAATTATGGTACCCCTAGCTGAACCAAGGACCAATGTTTCCTTGCTATGGGGGAAGGAAAGTTGCTATGCAAACGCCAATTGGATAACAAAGAATTCCAATGTGAGCTCATAACAGAAAAAAGAATATTTTGAAATTAACTCCAATTTTACAACTAAGTGATAAGTATTCATTAAATTAATGGTTATGATTAGAGGGTAGGAATAAAGGAGGAAAACTTAAGGAGCAGAGAGGGAGACACCAAAGAAATCACTCTGGGCAGCAGAAAAGCAAGCCTGGAACGTGTGATTATCCATTCTCAGATCAAGAGGAGTTGTATGTTTTATTTTACATAATTGGAGTCAGTGTCTTTTGAATGGAGCATACAAATTTATGTAAATAAGAATGCAAATGTTAAAAATATGTGTCTTGGGATTTCCAGGGGATGACCTGGCAGCTTTGTCTTCCTTGCCTTTGCAGCTGCTAAATATTGTGTTGTGAAAGCTCAAGATGAACTTATTCTCCCAAATCCCACAATGTTATTACTAGAGGACTTTCTTTGTAATTTATAGGAGATACTCTGGAGGATGAATTAAAAGAGACTACTTTTTAATATAGTTGACCGTAAACATGTTGCCCCCAAGAGGTTGCACAGGCTAACAAAAAATGCAAAAGGGATTTCAGGATTTCAACAAATTAGTGGCATATCCAAAGTGGACTGTTGAAAGGTAATAAGACGATGATGGAGACAAAATCAGGGATTTGGGGAGATAAGTAACATTAGAGGATGACATAAAATTTAACTTACCAGGCTCTCCCACAAAATTCTGATTGGCACTACTGGTAAGACAAGAAACTGGGCTGAAAGAAACATTATTTCAGCTCAGCAAGCATTGTGTAGATCATGCCAAGTCAAAACAACCCAGTAAAGTGCCATGACCTTGGCAAACTGAACAGAATACACAAACAGATGGAGCTGTTTTTAGATTAACAAACTGCCCATAACCATGGCTATGCCAACCTACCTTTCTCAAAAGGAATTTAGGTGACAGGTAAATGTGTCCCCAGTCAAAGGGAAAATAACTTAAATGTATTACTTGATTTGACCAGAAGGAATGAAGAAATACAGCGCCTTGAAGGATAGAAGTGTTATTAAATGGAAGGGTGGCTAAGAAAGCAAACAAAGCTCCCCACGCCTCTGTATTTCCGGGTGAAGGAAGGGGAGACTGGAGGAGCTAGGTGGAAGTAACTGGATAAACAAGAGATACAAAGAAAGGAACTGGTGAACTCAGAATCAACAGAATATGGAGCTGCTTTATTTCAAAGTTGGGAGGCATCTGTGGGGAGAAAAGAAATAGAGGTGTCCCCTTAACAGATTAATCCTTAGCTCCTTTTAGCACTGAGAATTTTCCTTGCCAAAATAGCAAACAGGGGCCATTTTAAGAATAGTCTTCCAAGTCATGCCCCATTGAGGATCATTGAATGTTACATCATGATATGGTGGCTGGGTCTGGATAGACAACACTTCTTCTGTGAGAAGTACCTTGGTATTAATACGCAATATTTCGGGCTCTCAGTGACCCAAGAGGATCGAGAAACTAACCCACAAACTAGTCCATGACCTACTGCTGCTTCCAAAAAAAAAAAAAACAAAAGTCAGGAACAGAATAATCAGAAGATAATAATAATGCTGAGCAACGCAAAACATTACAATTACTACAGTCATAGATAAACAGGATTTTAATTCTTTGAACATGAACTGATTTGACTGGATCTCTTTCTCTATACATTTAGCTCCTGGTAAGTGAAGCAAAATGCATTAAACTAAGTATTTCACCTTGAAAGCTTTTTGTAACAAGGTGAAAGAGACTTTCAGGTTAAGGAGTCAATTTTCTTCTTCTAAGATAAAGGAAATTTTAGCTAGCTAAAAAAGCATATTTTTTGGCCTCCTTTGCAGCTAGATGTGGCAATATGTTGAGATTATAGCCAATGGGATGTAATGGAAGTGATATATGCAATTTCTAAGTTATGCCTTTCATAAGAAAGGCATACCCCTCTTGCTCTCTGGAATACAGATGTGGCAGCAAAAGCAAGAATAGCCACCTTAGAGAAGATATTTGCAAATGACATATCAGATAAAGAGCTAGTATCCACGATCTATAAAGAACTTCTTAAAATCAACAGCAAAGAAACAAACAATCCAATAATGAAATGGGCAAAAGACACGAACAGAAATTTCAGCAAAGAAGACGTAGACGTGGCCAACAAACACATGAGAAAATGCTCCGCATCCCTTGCCATCAGGGAAATACAAATCAAAACCACAATGAGATACCACTTCACACCAGTGAGAATGGGGAAAATTAATAAGACAAGAAACAACAAATGTTGGAGAGGATGTGGAGAAAGGGGAACCTCTTGCACTGTTGATGGGAATGTGAACTGGTGCAGCCACTCTGGAAAACTGTGTGGAGGTTCCTCAAAGAGTTCAAAATAGACCTGCCCTACGACCCAGCAATTGCACTGTTGGGGATTTACCCCAAAGATACAGAGGCAATGAAACACCGGGACACCTGCACCCCGATGTTTCTAGCAGCAATGTCCACAATAGCCAAACTGTGGAAGGAGCCTCAGTGTCCATCGAAAGAGGAATGGATAAAGAAGATGTGGTCTATGTATACAATGGAATATTCCTCGGCCATTAGAAACGACAAATACCCACCATTTGCTTCAACGTGGGTGGAACTGGAGGGTATTATGCTGAGTGAAGTAAGTCAATCAGAGAAGGACAAACATTATATGGTCTCATTCATTTGGGGAATATAAAAAATAGTGAAAGGGATTAAAGGGGAAAGGAGAGAAAATGAGTGGGAAAAATCAGAGAGGGAGACAGAACATGAAAGACTCCTAACTCTGGCGGTGGAAGGGGAGGTGGGCGGGGGTGGGGATGACTGGGTGACGGGCACTGAGGGGGGCACTTGACGGGATGAGCACTGGGTGTTATACTATATGCTGTCAAATTAAACTCCAATAAACACACACACACACACACACACACACACAAAGAATAGCTACCTTAGACCAAGAGAGGATGGCAGAGAAATGAAATTCAAGAGTCAGAATCTCTGACTCCACAGAACTCTTGACTGCTTGTGTTTAACCCACTATTGCCTGAGACAGAAATCAACTTCCATCTCATCTACACCACTGCTATTTTGGCCATGGTATCCTAGTGCATAATTAGACCAAGGAGAAAAGTAGCTGCATGCTCTATGGAAAGTCACTTAGAATCTAGTGAAGGTAGAAACCAGAACCTGGTACAGAAAATATCAGTTAAAGGATTGAAAATGCCTAGTTGCTAAGACCTATCTTCCAATTGGAGCCTGGATGAGGAAAGCGAGATAAACACATTAAGTTCTGTCTCTGTGAACCAGGTAATGAGTAGGATTCTGCTTAGCCAAGAACGTTGTCTTTGAATTCTGAACATAATAAACCCAGATATCTATCATACACTGAATTTCAGAAAAGTTCTCCCTAGAACTGAGGCAAACCAGTTTCCAGTGAAAATAATCAAACTGAGGTACTGTAGTGGAACCCATTATCTGGTCAAATAACATTTTTATCGATACTTATTGTATATAGGAGCTGTCATAGTTTGAAAACATCTATAAATGTCTTCATACATGTTTTTGGCATAATATTCTATTCTCTCATCATCTGAAGCAGGTCTGGATTCCCTGAGGCAAACATTTTGGGCTCCAGCTTTTGCTGTAACTCTATCACACAGGATTTTATGGGTAGAGTGGGTTCTTACCTCAGATGTCATTCTAGAGTCCTTCTCCTTTTGTTTGACATAAAATAACAACATTTTGATTTAACAAATTAACCTTCTAAAACATCAACTGTTACTTCTACCACACATTGGAGTCCATGTCATTTTTTCCCCATTCCTCAAAATGCCTGACACCATGCCATGCACGTAGTAAGCAGGTAAATGCTTGGTTACTGATGTTTAAGTGAATATGGAATTTTAGTTTGTGATTCAGTTAGCTATTTTCATCTTCTTGTCCTTGTTCATAATGGTTGTTTTTGTTTGTTTGTTTTAAAGATTTTGTTTATTTATTCATGAGAGAGAGAGAGGCAGAGACACAGGCAGACGGAGAAGCAGGCTGCATGCAAGGAGCCTGATGTGGGACTCGAACCTGGGAATCCAGGATCACACCTTGAGCCAAAGGCTCAACCACTGAGCCACCCAGGCGTCCCTCATAATGGTTGTTAAAGTAGTTCTCCATGTGAGTAACCTACTACATCTAAAGATAAAGAATTTTAAAAGTTAATTATTAAAAGTGTCCTATATAGGACACTGCTCCTGTCCTATATAGGCATATCTCAGAGATATCACATAGTTCAGTTCAAGACCGCCACAATAAAGTGAATATGGCAATAATGTGGGTCAAGTGAATTTTTTTTTTTTGTTTCCTAGTGCATGTAAAAGTTATGTTTACACTACACCGTGGTCTTTTAAGTGGGCAGTATTATTGTGTCTAAAAAACAAGTACATACCTTAACTAAAAAAAAATACTTAATTGCTAAAAAATGCTAACCATCACCTGAGCTTTTAGCGAGTTGCAATCTTTTTGCTGGTAGAGGGTTTTGCCCTTGATGTTGATTGGCCGACTGATCTGGGTCACCAGCTTAAGGTTGGGGTGGCTATAGCAATTTCTTAAAATGAGACAATGATGAAGTTTGCCACATCAACTGGCTCTTTTATTCTTCTTCTTTCTTCTTCTCCTCCTCTTCCTTCTCCTCCTCCTTCTTCTTCTCCACAAATGATTCTCTGTAGCATGCCATGCTGTCTGATAGCATTTTACCCACAGTATAACTTCCTTCAAAACTGGAGTCAGTTCTCTCAAACCCTGCTGCTGCTTCATCAACTAAGTTTATGTAATGATCTAAATCCTTTGTTGTCATTTTAATAAATAATCTTCACAGCATCTTCACCAGGAGTAGATTTGATCTCAAGAAACTTTTTTTTTCTCATCCATAGCAGCAACTCCTTATCTGTTAAAGTTTTATCATGAAATTGCAACAATTTACTCCCATCGTTAGGCTCCATTTCTGATCTAATTCTCTTGCTGGGATCCCTGGGTGGCGCAGCGGTTTAGCGCCTGCCTTTGGCCCAGGGCGCGATCCTGGAGACTCGGGATCAAATCCCACGTCGGGCTCCCGGTGCATGGAGCCTGCTTCTCCTCTGCCTGTGTCTCTGCCTCTCTCTCTCTCTCTCTGTGTGACTATCATAAATAGATAAAAATTTTAAAAAAGATTAAAAAAAATAATAATTCTCTTGCTATTTCTACCACATCTGCAGTGACTTCCTCCACTGAAGTCTTGAACCTTCAGTTTATAAAAAACAAACAAAAAACACAATATCTTTGTAGTGCAATAAAATGAGGTATACCTGCAAATATTAAATAACCATAGTGAAAATATATATCCTTTAAATTTAGATTCTTGGGTTCCCACTGTCACATAGCACAACCTAGGCTGAAGTTTGGGTTCATAGGTAGGAATTCACCAGGTAAGAAATGCAGCCTGATGTGCAAGGACAAGAAGTCTATCTATCCCAATATTCTTAATAGACAAAATGGCTCCATAAACAGGTTTGATAAGCTACAGAGAGTTGTAATAAGATTTAACAAATATGCTTAAACCAATGGCTGTTCAACTTATGTTCTGTAAGCATATAAAAATATTCAATGTCAGCTCCCAAAACCTATAGAAAATAAATGAAATATGAACAATTAACATCTGTAGAATTTTTATTTTTGAAGATTTTATTTATTCATAGAGAGAGAGCAAGCGAGCACATGAGCTAGTGGGGAGGCAGAGGGAGAGGGAGAAACAGGCTCCCCACTGAGCAAGGAGCCCAATGTGGGACGCCATCCCAGGACACTGAGATCGTGACCTGAGCAGAAGGCAGACACTTAACCAACTGAGTCACTCAGGCACCCCTGTAGAATATTTTTTATTAGGTTTACAAAATTCATCAATTCAGAAGCAGGTAGATGCCTATACACTATGGAAATGGGAAACAACAGGCTTAACAAAAATCATTCTTGTTCTGATCTTTCTTTACAACTTATCTATAAAGGCTGAAATCTGTGCCGCATCAGACTGTCTGAGGGGAGCCTGCTTCTCCCTCTGCCTGTGTCTCTGCCTCTCTGTGTCTCTCTTGAATAAATAAATACAATCTTTAAAAAAGGCTGAAATCTATGGTACGACATGTATGGACTAAATGTACAGCCACGTTATGATGTACTTGATGTTTAAATATGAGGTAAATATTTTGTTAACAGCACACGTACAGACTCCCACACATACAGATCACCAGACCCTTGCTATTGGGAACTGTAACGTTTTATCAAAGGTCATGGAGTCATATTTATATTACAGAACTACTGTTTATTCTTTTCTTGTCTCATCATGCTAACACTTTCACGTTAACACTGCCCCGATTTTTCTCCCAGAACCCAGCTGAAAAATATCAAATGAAACTGATAAGAAAATGTTTGGTAGACTGCCTGTTGACCAAATGTTTGGTCTGTTATTGACAGAAAAAGAAACTTTAATTGGTCCCACCTGGGAATAAGGAAAAAAGATGATCTAAGATTACCAGAAGATATATATACTCTCTGTTCACTCTAGATCAGAAAAAAAAAAAAAAAATCACTAAACTCTAAGAAATAGCACTATAGAATTATCAGCAGAATTAATGTAGAATGTATGCAGTTTTGCTATCTTCCCAATACTGTAGGCACCCTTGAGAAAGCCAAAGGAAGCCCTTCTTGAAAATACCACATTCTAAGTATTCTATGCCAGCCAGGCATCCACTAAGAAAAAAAAAAAAAAACCAACAACAACAACAACAAAAACAAATATTGAATGCCTTCCATGTGTGAGGCAGTCTGCTATAAACAGTAAACCAGGTCAGTTGGGCATAAGTGATAACAGCAGTAATAATTATTATAATAACTACCATTGTTCAAGTACTCTGCCAAACCTAACGTAAGTTCTTCATATCCAGTCTCCCATTTAATCATTTTAAAGATGAAGCCTAAAGAGGATAAAGAACTTGTTCAAGGTCACAGAGCTAATAAATGGTAGAGTTAGCATCCAAAACCAGGCATGCCTGCTAGGGAGATGGGTTTTCATTTGGACGATCTCTTTTCTGTTCCTAGTTGAACAGAGTTGAAATATAATCAAAGTTTCCCGAGAGGACACAGAAGGATGCCAAAAAAGTGTGACCTGACTTATATTATGGGTCACTCTGGCTATAGCTAACCAACCTTAGATTTTCATTTTCCAAAGGCTCCAGTTATAAATAGCAACCCTGCACAAATGGGAAAAAATGTGTGAGCGTATAGCGTTAGGTTGTCTCTTTAAAAGCAGTTGCTTTACAAAGAACTTTAAAGAGGATATGAACTGCAAAGATATCACCATGAGGTTACTCAGATCAAAATAGTATTCTTCAGAAGCCCTTCCATATATTTTGGTGTCCCAGTTTATCTCCTCTGGGAGAAAGAGATTTAGTGTTCACCTAATTCATGAGGCTACGCGTTTAATTTTAAGAACTTTAACACTTTCAATGAAGAGTCAAAGTGATATTAAATAGCATTAAAGTTCAATTTAATGAAGGAATCACAATAGAGCCAAGAGTAGAGCTGGAATCTCCACTTGCCACTAATGCCTGTTAAGTTTTTCATATCGACAATTTAGATGTCTGGGGAAGTAAATGAGTATGAATGAAGTAAACAGAGAACAGATTGCATAAAAGTTTATGGTCTGAAGAGTAAGGGAGGTAATTAGTGGTGTGATGAACTCCCCAATTGTGTCTACATTTTTAAAAGTCATTTCCTGCATTTTATGAGAGATAGGGAATTATATTCGGGCCCCTGTAGAACTTTGCTTTTACCATTATGAACATTTATTTATTTCACCCGACCTGACTTTGGGATTGGTTGATTTCATGTCTGTCTTTTGCAGGGCTTATAATTTCTGTGGCTGGGGGCTTAGGCGAGGCAGGATTTGTGCCTTATTCATTCATTTATGTCCTCAAATCGCCAAGACTTAATTCTTTCCACATTGTAGCTGCCTGTTAAGAAGGGAAGGGAAGTGGTAGGAAAAGAAAGGGAAAGAAGTTCTCATATTGTTGTATCTGAGATCACTGTTTTCTTGATTACCTGGGTTAAGGCTATTTTTCGTTCAATGCCTTCTGAAACCTCCCTAACAAACAGCTTAGTGAAAAATTCAACCTTACCTTAAAAGACCTTTGCTTACAGAATAACTCTTAAAAGACATTATTCATTTGCAAAAGGCAGAAACTGTGATTTTTACACCAAGAGCTTTGAAAAGGAAACCAGCATTTGTAGACACATTGAGATTACAATAAAGTAGAAAAAGAAAGAGAGGGGAGGGAAATGTTCTCGTGCTTTGTGGCATGGAAGAGTCCTTCCTTAACTGCACCAGAGAAAGTAATCTTGCCAAGGTCAAAGGAAAATCCTTACTGCTAAACCCAGAATACATTTCAGTTCTTCTCTAACTTGACTCAACTGACCTTTTCTTGAAAGTTGTTCCTCTCTTGATTTTCTTGAGAGCTGAACCTTCTAATTCCCATCTACTTTCTCAGTCTCTTTCACTGTTTCATTCACCTTCTAATATTCCATTCCTGAATTTTTTTTTTTAAGATTTTATTCATTTGAGAGAGAGAGAGAGAGAGAGAGAGCAAGCAAGGGGAAGGGGCCAAGGGAGAGGGTGAAGGAGAAGCAGACTCCCCGCTGAGCAGGGATACCGATGCAGGCCTCCATCCCAGGACCCTGGATGGTGACCTGAGCCAAAGGCAAATGCTAAACTGACTGAGCCACGTAGGCACCCCTGGCACAACTGAAAAAAAAAAATCAATTCTTGCTCCTTGAGAAATTTTTTTTTTATTCTTTTGTTCTATTTGTTCAATATGTTCAAAACTAGGCCAGTTGGTTCTTTCATTCCCTTCTTCTGATTTCCCTGCTCTACAAATGCTCTGTACCTCTCTCAGTGAACGTTCCTACCTTCTACCTAACAATTCAAGGTCGGTACTTGGGCAGCATCCTTCATTCTTCTTTCTCTTCCATTCAGTCAGCCACTCAATTCAGATAGCTCTAAACCCTTGACATTCATCCTCTCCTTTCCCATTGTGATTGCTGTAATTAAGGCCTTTGTCATCTCTCCTCTGGTTGCTGCAGAACTCTAACTGGTTCCCCTCTCCACTCTCACCTTCTTTCAGCACCTCATTAATACCACTACAGAATTATCCTTTCAATTGCAAATCTGATCAAGTTCCTTAGTGACTTCCCATTACTACCAAGTTAGTCCAAATGTCTGTAGGGCAGAATGAGGCATATATGGTGACATATTTCCCCGCCACCACCCTAGCCTCAGCTCCACTGTTCTGTCCCTCGACTCCCACACACTGCTTCATAACTCTGTGCCATTGTGTAGGCTGTTCCTGCCTGATGCGCTCCTCTCTTCCAGTCTTCCACTTCTACTCCTCTTTCCTCCTCTATTCTGAGTTAAAACTGTACTTTGTTATCTACTACTGTAGTCCTCTCATTTTGTTGAAATTGTTTGCTTGGATTTCTGTCTCCTCTTAGTTGAGTTGTGGACCATGTTTCTTTTCTTTGTAGTCCTTGAGGTGTGGCAAAGTGTATGGCATATGGTAGAGGCTGAATGTTCTGGAAATCCTGTCTGTGCTTGTGAAAACCTCATCTATTTCACCACATACCCAGAATCTGGAGCTTGTTCAAACCCAGAATTAAGAACTTTTCTCCCCACTTACACATTTAAGATTCTCTTGGCCAGAGTACCTGACTCTAAACTTCCATTAATTAAAGTAAAACACCTCTCACAGATGATTAATGCCCACTGTTATGCTGGAACTCATTGTAAGAAAAGGAAAGATTTTTATCAACTAGAGACCATGAAGACAGGCCTTGGCCATCATGAATTCCCTCCTATTAACTGATAACAATGAGATAATTGAGGAAGATCGGTATATTACCTTGTTTAGGTAATTCTATCGGATCTATTTTATTAAACAGGATTGCAGTGGGAGTTGGAACTGCACGCTGTGCCTATAGAAAGCAAGAGTGATCATGGTCAGCATTTCCAGATGCTGCCTATGCAAAGAGAAGGAAAAATGATTACTGGCTTCAGCTTTGACTTTTAATAGAACGTCAGTCATGAAAGAAAATTTAGCCTTTTGTACCTTGAAAATATCTGAACAGTTTATTTTTTTTTAAGATTTTATTTATTTATTCATGAGAGATATGGAGAGAGAGAGGCAGAGACACAGACAGAGGGAGAAGCAGGCTCCATGCAGGGAGCCAGACGTGGGACGCGATCCCAGGACCCTAAGGTCATGACCTGAGCTCAAGGCGGACGCTCAACCACTGAGCAGCCCAGGTGTCCCCTGAGCAGTTTAAAATGAGGCATTTTGGGATGTCTGAGTGGCTCAGGTGTCTGAGTGTCTGCCTTCGGCTCAGGGCATGATCCAGAAGTTTGAAGATCGAGTCCCACATCGGGGTCCTTGCATGGAGCCCGTTTCTCCTCTGTCAGCCTATGTCTCCGTCTCTCTCTCTCATGAATAAGTAAATAAAATCTTTAAAAAAATGAAGCATTCTGTTAGGGAAATACCAAGTGTGAGAAGATGAGAGCTTTGTACATATGAATTTAAACCTCCCACAAAGAAGAGTTTGTAAGCACTAAAGTTTACACTCTTTTGTTTTAGTCAATACCAGTAATTATAAAATTTCGTGGTATCTTTTTTTTCGATTAAATGAAAGACAGAAAAATCAAGAATCCTCGTATGTCTTCATTTCAGTATGAAACAACTCTTACCATAAGAAAAGTATACATTTATAACTGTATAATCAACAATTTTATTAAATATAGAAGTTGAATATCATTTGACAAGTAGTGCTAAGTATTCTGGGAGACACTAAAGTTATTCCTGTCTTAAGGGATATAGAATGGCTTATTCATCCCTGGACGGTAATTTAAATGTCATCTAGTCCAACTTCTCATCTGATGCTTAAATCTGTCCTACAAACACCGGCCAAACCTCTTGTGACTATCTGCAGTTAGAGGCAAATTTCTACCAATTGAGGCAGTTCCTTGCATATTTATATAGCTATTATTTACTAATGATAATAAATAAAATGTATTGTTTGCTTACTATGTGTTAGGCACTGAGTTAAGCATTTTATCTTCAAAAATCCTATTTAATCTTTATCACAACCTTAAGAAATGGTACTGTTAGTATTTCTATTTTACAGATAAAGGGGAAACTGAGGCTTAATGAGGCTGGGCAGCTGTCCAACATCACCCAACTATAAGTAGAGGACCTGGCTTTGACTACATGGTTTACATTCTTTTTTTTTTCAAGTAGACTCCAGCTTTGCGCAGTGACATTATCGTAGCCAATGAGGTTTATCTGAGGCGTGATTATTGCTAATTGAAAACTTTTCAAGTAGATGCCTCACCCAGCGTAGAGCCCAACATGCAACTTGAACTCATAACCCTGAGATCAAGATCTGAGCCGAGATCAAGACTCGAACACTTAACCAACCGAACCCCTACATTCTTAAACAGTATACACATGCAGCCTCTCTAATTCAACTTCTTCTCTTTGTTGACTTGAAATATACTTTCTTATAGCTTCTATTCATAGGCCTGAATTTTAATGAGGTGGCACTAAACATGTCCAGTCTCTTTTCTAAGTGATAGCTCTTTAAATAGTTGAACGCAGTTGTCTTATCCACTTCACCCCCCAGTATTTCCACTGAATTCAAGTGCATTGTCTTTCATTTTTCCTTGTGTGACATGGTTTCTAGGCCCTTTAACATCATGGTCACTACCTCTTGGAAAACCCCATTTTGGGGTCTTATACATTTAACACAGCATAAAGTCAAAAATCGCAGCTTTATAAAAAGCTCAACTTTGTTGGAAGAGTGAAAATAACAAAGTTGAGAAATATGCTCGTGGTCAACCAAAGCCACTAAGTGTTTTGTACATATGTTGGTAAGCTATCTCTCTGCTATCTTGTTCTTTACACAGTTTGCTTTTCAGACTTGAATTTAGAGCTTTGCACTGATCTCAGTTATGTTTTACCTTAATAGTATATTATTCTAGAATGCTATAGTTTTTTAGGATCAAATGAATATTTAATATTTTATTTAATATTTTTATTCTATTTTATTTCATTAACATTTTTTCCCTTTGTATTTATTAAAGGTGGATTTGGCTCCTAATTCTTTGTTTCAGAACTTGTGCTAGACTCATCTTACTGGTATTTTTAGACTTCGCTACTCATGCATCCATGGTCAGCTGCTAGGTCACCTGGAGGGTGGTAGATCTAAAAGACCCTCAGCTGGGATAGCTAGTCTCTGTTTTACATGATTTCTCATCCTCCAACAAACTAGCCTAGACTTGTTCACATGTGAAGAGGGGTCCCAAGACAGTAAGTGAAACCAAGAAAGACTCCATGAGTCCTAATAAGCTCAGGACAGAGATACCATTGTTTTCCCTGTGGTCAATTGGCCAAGGCAAGTCCCAAAGCCAGGAACCTTCAAAAACTGGGAAAGCAGCCTCCATCTCTTGATGGGAGGAGCTTCCAAGTCATTTTATAAAAGGCCACAATATCGAAGGCATGAAAATTGTGGCCATTTTTTAAATGTACCATAATCTTAGGGTTATGCCATTTGTGGATTTGATAAGCACATCATCGAAATTATTCTTAAAAAAATCCATAGAAATCTCAATTTAATAGGGTCCAAAAATAAAGTTCTATGTAGCATACTACTTTGGTTATTATGATCTGTTTAGACAACCATAAAAACACACAATAAATACACCATAAAAACACACAATAAATAATAAAAGAAAAAACTTATATGCTAAATAAACTAGACCATTCTGTTTCTAAAGACACATAATGAACAAAGTGGTCTTTAGGTCTACTACCAGGAAAATGAATGTTCATGAATTTAACCTGGATCTGGATTTGAAAAAGAGAAGACTAGAATCTGAATTGGGAAAGAGAAATGACAAAGGTGTTCAGATTAGGAATTAGCATGTACAAAACTACACAGATGCAGTGAACAAACCAGAGTGACAATACTGAAGAATTCCGCTGAGAAGTGGTAAGAGAAAGGAAGGTTAGGTGGGAGGGATACATAATGAGAGAACTTGAAGGTGGAAACTTGAATCTGAATTTGACTTTGTAAGCAGTGGGGAATTATGGGTGATTTTGAGCAAAAAGAGAATGTGATTAAAATTTTTGTACAACTAACCTAGCATTAGTTTAAGTGGGACATTTTTTGAGTCAGGAACCATTGAGAAAGCCTTACAGCTTTTTTAATTCCTGATTTAAACCAAGTAACTGATATATTTTTCTTAAGGTAGTAAAAAACAAAAATGACCTAAATGATTACCCTGTCAATAAGTTTTATTTCAGCCAATGTAAGGAGAAGACAGAAGGTGCCAAAATCTGGAAAAAGTTGACTGGTTTTTTTCTTAAAGAATAAAAGGAAATGCAGCTACTTCTGCTTATATTTGAGTCATTATGTCATGTGTATAGATTTTTGAAGGTTATTTCCCACAATGGCAAAGTGATAGTTTGCAGAAATAAAAAGCTGACATTTTCAAGATTCAGAACTTAGTGATTGAACAAAATCCTGAGTAATCACAAAAGTCTTAATTTTCTGTCCTGGTATAGAAGTGCTTCTTATTGTAAGAGGTCATGACAGACACCCCAGCTTTCCCAGATACTCTCAATCTGAGTCCTACCATGAGATCTCTGTAGGTAACAAAATCTCTCTCAAATCAATGTTCCAAAGTCAGGACACAGAGAATGCTGGGAAAATTATTGAATGTTTGTGAAATAGTTTGAGATCCCCCTTAGAAAAGGCCTATCGCTAATCAGAATTCCATCACTAGGTTCATGGTATAACAAAGGCATCTTGACTACCTGTCTGGAGATGTTCTTGGAATACATACATTCTAGAAGAAATCAATTTAAATCCTCATTTCCCTTATACACTGAAGTGAATCCCAGATTGACCCAAGATTTAATGTTAAACAGAAAAAAAAAAAAAGATAAAGTCCTGGGAAAATATTTAATGATCTGATATTGTAATAGATTAAGACTTTCTAAGCTTAAAAGTATTGGAACACTAATTCATTAATGGATCTAGGAAATATCAGTGACCATTAGAACTGATAGCTCAAACATTGATTGCCTCCAACGTTGATTACCTGCAGCCACTAATTAATTTTAATGTCACTAAAAGTGAGACATTATGTATCTCATGACATGATACAGAAGGAGGCTCACCACATCACCTATGAAGTATTCTATGTCTCCAAAATTAAACCTGAAGCTTACCCAATCTGTAGCTCTATCACTTCATAGAAAATGCACAGGATAGGGCAGCCCGGGTGGCTCAGCGGTTTAGTGCCGCCTTCAGCCCAGGGTGTGATCCTGGAGACCTGGGATTGAGTCCCATGTCAGGCTCCCTGCATGGAGCCTGCTTCTCCCTCTGCCTGTGTCTCTGCCTCTCATGAATAAATAAATAAAATATTTTTTAAAAATGCACAGGATAGATGAATGTAGTAAATGACATCACAATACAATCATTCAAATCTAGAAAAGGTTTTATTTCTTAGGACAAATGACTCCATTTCTTTAACAAAGGAAGGGCATAAAATATAAGGGAGGGGAAACCTTTGTGACATATCATTAAATACAGCACATCAATCCTATTTGAATCTAGATTCAAAAAAGTAATTCTGAAATGACATTTTAAAAAATCAGAGAAAACTAAGACGGATTGGATATTAGAAATTTAAAAGTTAGGGCACCTGAGTGGCTGAGTCAGTTAAGCATCTGCTTTCAGGTCAGGATCCTGGGATCAAGTCTCCGCGTTGGACTCCCTGCTTAGCGGGGAATCTGCTTCTCCCTCTACCCTTCACCCCTACTCATGCTCTTTCTCATGCTCATCTGCTCTCTCTCAAATAAATAAATAAGTAAATAAATAGAAATTTAAAAATTATCATAAATGTTGATGGGTGTGTTGGTTGTTCTTTGAAAAGCTATTATCAGGCTACAGCTGTATTCTGAAGTACTTATATGTGACATAATATTATGTCTGAGATTTACTTTAAAATACTTCAGCAAAAAACAATGAGAAGGAGAGAATAGATGATGATAGATGAGTATAGATGATAATGTTTATGCTTGGTAATGAGTACATGTGGGTTCATTATAATATTTTTTCTACTTTTATATAAGTTTGGAAACATCTGTTCAAATTATTTAAAAGTTATTGGAAAAAATATCACAAAGGAAAGGTCAATATAATCTACAACATAAAATTAAGATTTTTTATGTTTTTTTAAACAATAGCCTGGGGAAAATGTTCATTACAAATGTGGCAAAGAATTAACATCCATTTTGAAACACATGCATACACTTACACATACATGTACAAGCTGATAGGAAAAATGCTAAAAACCTAATAGCTAAACAATACAAACATAGAATTCAAAAGAGGAAATGCAAATTTCTTAAAACATCCCTCTAGAAATAATCATAAAAAAGCAAGTTAAATTCTTTTGAACTACTAAACCAAGCTATTCTCCAAAACATATATGCCTTTTATGTCCTGGAAGACAGTCATTTCCTATGATCAATAGAGAAGAATATTTTATATAGTAGCAGCTTTTTTATTAAATGCCAAAAAAGTGTCATGTACTATACAGTAAGGATTATTTTGGGAAAGTCTAACACTTCACCAGTGCTGATAAAATCCTGGCCAAGAATCCATGCTGGGGCTGAAGAGGGAGTGCATTAAAAAAAAAAAAATGAACTCGGAAGAGGGCTTCACAGGGTGCTTCTAAGGGGTGTTGACAGTGTTCTTAATTTGGCTGGTAACTACATGGGTGGTCCTTCATAACTATTTCTTAAATTGTACATATAGATTTCATGCTCTTTAAATACATGCACTATAGTTTATAATAAAAGTTTGTTTTAAAGTAAACTGCAGCCAGTATGGTGACCCACATGCCTTGAGTTGCCTTATGTGGTGGTTGGCCTGAAATTGCCCTGAGTGAGAGCAGAGGAGTATAACTGCCTTGGAATGGAGTGCAGCATGGGGTGTCCTTGAGTTTCTATAATGGTAGAAGCTGTGTCCTGAGAGAAATTCTTAACTCACGTTTGGTTCCCGGGGCTCCCCAGAAGCATGGCTGTCAGGGGAGTGTTCATCTCTGGAAGTACCCTAAATTTAGAATACCCTAGGAAAACCCAAGAATTCCTTGAGAATTTTCTTTTTTTCCCCAGTTTTATTGAGAAATAATTGACATATATTACTGTTTAAGTTTAAGGCATACAGTGTGATGATTTGGTTTACGTACATCACGAAATGATTACTGCAACAGGTTCAGATGCTATCCTGGTTCTCATATAGATACAACAAGAAGAAAGATGGAAGTAAAGAGTAAAGGAAAAAAAAATTTCTCCTTGTGAAGAGAACTCATGATTTATACTCTTAACAATCTTCCTGTATATCACACAGCAGAGTTAACTATAGTCATCATGGTGTACATTATATCCCTAATATTTATTTATCTTATAATAGAAGTTTATATCTTTTGACCACCTTCCTCCAATTCTCTCTCCATACCTTGCTTCTGGCAACCATAAGTTTGATCTCTTTTTCTATGAATTTTTTTGTTGTTATTGTTTGCTTGTTTGTTTTTAAGATTCCACATATAATTGAGATTGTACAATATTTTCCTTTCTCTGTCTGGCTTATTTCACTTAGCCTAAATGACTTCAAGATCCATTCTTGTCAAAACGATAGGATTTCCTCATTGTTTATGCTAAATAATATTCCATCATGTATATTTATCACAAATTCTTTATCCTTTCATCCATTGATGGAAGCTTAGGTTGTTTCCACATGTTGGCTATTGTAAATAATGCTGCAGTGAACACAGAGGCACAGATATCTTTTCTAGTTAAAGTTTTTGTTACCGTTGGATATATTCTCAGAAGTAGAGTTGCTAGATCATGTGGTGGTTCTATTTTTAATTTTTTGAGGAGTCTCCATACTGTTTTCCATAGTGGCTGGACCTGGTTAGTTTTTTGTTTTGTTTTTTTTTAATCCCATCGAATGGGAGGTTTTAATGACTAAAAGAGCTCCATGTACGTTACACATAAAGGTAGCATCAAGGACTTTCTAAGAATGGACTTAAAATGGTTTTCTAGGGGCACCTGGGTAGCTCAGTTGGTTAAACATCTGCCTTTGGCTCAGGTCATGATCCCTAGGTCCTGAGATTGAGCCCTGTGTGGGGCTTCCTGCTTAGTGGGGGGTCTGCTTCTCCCTATCCCTCTGTGCTCTCTTTCTTTCAAGTAAATAAATAAAATATATTTTTTAAGATTGTATTTATTTATTCATGAGAGACACAGAGACAGAGAGGCAGAGACATAGGCAGAGGGAGAAACAGGCTCCCTGTGTGGAGCCTGATGCAGGACTTGATCCCAGGACCCTGGGATCGTGCCCTGAACTAAAAGCAGGCACTCAACCACTGAGCCACCCAGGTGCCCCAATAAATAAAATCTTTAAAAAAAATTTTTAAGTGGTTTTCTAATAGTTAAGATGAATTTCTTCTTATTTTTTTCATCTTTTTACCTAGTTCCCCCAGGAGATTAATACCATGTAATTTGCAAGATAGAAAGTAAGGGTAAAGGAGTGGATGATCTTACAAAAGGAGTTATGATCTTACAAAATTAACCAAGTTTGTTCCCCATCATTAACTCTCAGCTTTAAGATGCTGTGTGCAGTTTGTAACTGGTATGTCCAGAAGGCTTGTGTGTTAAGCAGTCATATCTGGTCATATCTGGTTCTTAGCATCAGATATACAACTATGATTTGTCAATGGTCATGCACTTTTAAAAAAGGCGATATGATGATAAATATCATCATGATCATCATGATAAATGATAAAACAACCAAAAAATGTCAAAGATGTGACCATTTGTTGATACAACTATGGAGATAATCAATTTAAAAAGTCATTTAGAACAAGGAATTAAGGCTTTTCCTGAAGCCATACAACTCAGATTATGCTCTATAATTCTCTTTCCCCACTTGTCTTCCCAATTCCCTTCAACTTTATCAAATTAACTGGAGCCTAAGTATTATACTCTTATTCTCAAGAAAGTCTTTCCTGGAGACAAGGGATTTAATCTTTAAGTTTCGTGCATGAGTTTTAAAATGTCAATGACAAATTGGAATGGCATTTAATTATTTGCAATAGAATTTGGCTGTCTTAGTTCTAAAAAAGAAAAAACCCTCTTTTTCTGATTATAGAAGTAATGCTCTTCTTGTTCTTCATTATGGTTAAATTTGGAAAATTCAGGGAAGGGCAGAAGGAAACAAAAATTTCCATAACCCAAAGATAACTATAAATCAAAGTTAACATGTTTTTGTGTTTTCTTCCTACTTATGCATACATTTGTGTTATATAACTAAGATTATAAAACATTTGCAATTTTTTATTCAAACAGTTTTAACTTCACATTATTATATGAGCATTTTACAATTTCATTACACAGATTTCAAAAATACCTTTTTTAGTTAAGGTATGCATTGACACAGAGCATTATATTAATTACATATATAATACAATGTCAAAAATCTTAATTCTAATAAATAATATTTGAGTATGTCATTATCGTTTAAATTATTTTTAAGCTTTGGATATTTTGGTTGTTTCTGACTTTTGTCATTATCAATAATACTAAAATTTTTAAAAATTAACATACTTATACATAGATCTGTGTATGTTTCTTTAATTATTTCTTTATAACTTTTCCTAGACATGGCAAAGATTAGAAACTTTTAAAATTTCATAATATGTACTGCTTAGTTGCAAGTCAGAAAGTTATTCAGTATATAATTCTACTAGCATTATTCTACTAGCATTCTGAAATGACAATCTCACTACACCTCGATCGGCACTGAATATTATAATTTTTAATCTTTGCTGAGTTAAATCATGGTATTTCATTGTTTTCATTTGCTATTGTTTAGTAGTGGGGTTGATTTTTTTTTCTTGGGCCTATTTGGTTCTTTGTACTTCTGTATAGTACATGTGCATATCTTTGATATGTTTTCTTTTGGAACTTCGGTTTTTTATACTGATTTTTTTTTACACATGTGATAGGGATAAAAGGAAACTATATTAAACCATGAATGTTTGTTGTGATCCTCCTCCTTTCCCTTCTCTCTTTCTCATTTCCCATTTTTCTTCTCATAAGAAGGAATGTTGAGCCTTCAGCTTTGCTAATTGGAGAGAAGTACGGTTGAGAGCATGCAGACTAAATTATGTACATAAGGAAAGGCATGGTAACATATAAAAGAATAAGATAAGGACATATGGAGGTAGCTGATTAGGGGAAAAGGTTATGGAAATAGCAAGAAATTGGAGACACTGGACAGGAGGGAGAATGAGAAAAGAAATAAGGTCAGGATGAGCTGCAGTTTGGAGACCTAATAATAAGGGATATGAACTGATTGATGAGGCTTTGATGAGAAGGATAAGCAAAGAGGATTTTTAGTAAATTTCACTGTTTTATGCAGTGAAACCTCATATTTGCTGCTACCTCTGCTCCTCATAGGAAAATAAAACCATGATCCATAAATCTTCAACATTGTGGAATTGGATTTGTGCTCCTTTTGGGTGTGTCATTGAGCTAGAATGGGCCTTAAGAAAGGATAAGATAGCCCAGGTTTATTATTAAGGTTAAACTCAAATAATAAATATAAATAATGCTGTCCTTTTTTTTTTTTTTTTTTTGAGAGCATGTAAGAACACCAGGGGGTGGGGAGTGGCAGAGGGAGAGGGAGTGAGAGAGTCTCAAGCAGACTCCCCCCTGAGCATGGAGCCTGATGCGGGGCTTGATCCCATGACCATGAGATCATGACTTGAGCTGAAATCAGGAGTCAGACACTTAACCGACTGAGCCATTCAGGCACCCCAATGCTCTCATATTTTTAAACAAATAGTTTCCCTCTATTGACTTTAATTTTGTTTAAGAGAATTTGCACAGATATTCTAGAGGTGGAAATAGCAACTTAGAAAGGTTATACTGTAAAACAAGCCTCTCCTATCTGGGAAAGATGTTTGTCTGCCTGCCTGCCTTCGTTCCTTCCTCTCTCTTTTTTCTTCCCCTAAGTGTGTGATATTACACATGCATATAATATGGTGAGGTTTGAGAGAACACCCTCCTGACCAGGCAGACAGATCACTGGGGTCAGCCCAGACTATCAATTGTTACAAACAGGGAGTCTCTTCACATTCAGTTGCATTATTTATAAGTCTACATCTTTGTAGACTTATGGTTATGCCTACAAATGTGTGTGCGTGTATGTTGGAGTTACCCAATATCATCACCTTGCTTTTCTTCCAGTTTTTCTGTGGCATCAGTATTTACATTTAACACTTAAATAATTATGAGATAAATGACTTTTGTTATAGGATGAGTTGACAATCTAGGTTATTATTTTTTAATTACCCAGTTTGTTCTAATTTCATCATTGGAGAGTTAATTCTGTCTATGTTAGGATGTGATTCTTACTTCATTGCATATCAAATTCATTTGCATATCAAAGTCATTGGACTTTGTCCTTTCTTTTCTAGGAGCATGCTGTATTGATTTTTACAGATTTATAGTACCTTTTGATATTCCCTCATTATTTTTAATAAAGATTTTATTTATTTATTCATGAGAGACACAGAGAGAGAGAGGCAGAGACATAGGCAGAAGGAGAAGCAGGCTTCCTGTGGGAGTCCAATGTGGGACTCAAGCCTGGGACCCCGGGATCATGCCCTGAGCCGAAGGCGAATGCTCAACCACTGAGCCACCCAGGTGTCCCTCCCTCATTACTTTTTTGAAATTATTTTGGGTATCTTCTAAAAAATTTTTGAAACTTTGTCAAAAGTACACTAAATCTGTAAATTACTTTGCAAAGAAATGACATCTTTACCACATTTGTCCATCACATTTAGAATAAAGAATATCTTCCTGTTCTAACATTTTCTCTGTTCATCAGAAAAATTCTATAGTTTTTCTTTATGAAAGGTACCACAAAATTTTTAATCAAAGTTATTGTTATATATTTTATATATTTTTTGCTGTTATAAATGAGATTTTTTCCCTTAATATTTCCAAACTGGTTATTGCTAATACATAGAACAAATTTTGAATTTTGAATTTTTATTTTGAATTTGGTCACCATACTGAACTTAAATAAAGTTAATTCTAATATTTTATTAGTTGATTCTCCTGGGGTTTTCCAAATAGATTTATGTTACATATAACTAGAAATAAAATATCACAAGGGACATAATATCAATTCCATTTCTTATATTTTGAATAGAAGGTTTTCTAGGAAAATTTTTACCTAATATTGAAAAGCAATAGCAAGATCATAGTTAACAAAGGAATACCAGAGACGTTACCATTTAATGCAGAAACAAGACAAAGCTATCCATTAAGACCACATTACAAATGTTACTTGACCTTCCTATTAACTTAACATGGAAGGTATTATTGATACAGAATACATTTAAGCTTGATGGGATACATAACACATCAATAATACCATATTTTTGATGAGGAAACCAAAATGCAGAGTGGTGAGGAACTTGCCCAGGATCAAGAAGATTAGATTTGAACCCAAGTCTGTGATGTGCCATTCTGTTCTGTTCACTAGAACTTTTTGCTTATTAAACCTTTCAGCAAAAGGGAAGAATTTTATTTGAATATTGCTTAAAATTTAATAAAATGCTTTTATGCACTTTGTCTTATTTTTTCAGAACTAACCTTTGAGTTAAGTGAGCCCATGATCATTCCTAAATAGTACTAAATAAATATTAAAACTTGGTCTCTTATCTCATAAGTGGTTTAGCTACATCACAGTATCATCTGTTCCCTGAAAAAATAAAATAAGGCAGAGCACTTAGAGAATGGCTGTTCTTCTGATTCAGATATGCCCCTGCTGCTTTAATTACACCTGTGGGTGGTTTTCTCTTTCATATATTTTTTATAATATTGAATTGGTGTAATTTTGAAGAGGATTGGTGTGAGTTTAGGGGTTTGGGAGGAACCCAGATAGAAAGACTAATTTTTCTATTATGTTGAAAAGGAGAGCTACAGGAAAATTTTCAAGTTACCATGTGGATGAAATTTGTATGAAGGAAGGTGAAAAGCATTTTCTCCCCCAGACAATTTTCAAACCCACAAAGAGCAGCATTTGATATATTTCATATATTTTGAAACAGAAAAAGGAGCCCAGATTCCTCACAGCTTGTCTGAGGTTTTACCAAGCATTGGTGCCAATTTATGAACTGATACAGTTTCTGCTTTTCTTCCAAGAACAATCATGGCATTATATATCCTTTCAATCTTTGTATTACAAAGAAAATGTAGATTCAGGGCTTAGGTGCCTGTGTTGTTTCTGTGCACCTAACCTGCTCATCTGGACCTCACAGTGGCCTTTATCCCAGATTTTCTTGCTCCATGACTAAGATCAGGCTAGGGTGGGGTCACGCCTGCCTTGTTCTGAGTTAGCATGGGAAGCTGGAAAATACCCACTGTGTCCTCATAAAAGTATTTTGTAATAGGTTCAGTTAGGAAAACAGTACTCAAGGAATTATTTGAAGGAAGGCTAGATGTCTCCACACTAAGCTGGTGTGTGTGTGTGTGTGTGTGTGTGTGTGTGTATTGCCACTTCTAGTAGGAAAAAGATTCTTGAAAGAATATAGGAGCTTTTCAGAATCATCTGGGCAACAGTTCTTAGATGACTTATTTTTTTATTTTCTTAGATGTCTTAATACTCTGAATAATTTTAATTACATTAATAATAACCAACTTTGTTGTCATTTAGGTTTCTTATACAGTATATCCATATTATGAAAATAGTACCTAGCCATTAAAAACTATTTAAAGCATATGTAATAACTTAGGGAGACTATTTTATAAGCTAATAAAAATGTCAATGCAAATTTGTTTGAGTCAGGTCTCTTTTGGTTCTTAGCAATATTGAACCACCTCAGATAAAAGGGGCTTTAAGTAGGTTTTAGAAGTCTCATGAGAATCAAATCATAGGAATCAAGGATGGAGGAATCTCTTGGAATTTGAATATGGAAAATCACTGAGCATAAAGCTCCTTTCTAGAGCAGCCCCAGTGGCTCAGTGGTTTAGCAGCGCCTTCAGCCCGAGACGTGATCCTGGAGACCTAGGATCAAGTCCCAAGTCAGGCTCCCTGCATGGGGCCTGCTTCTCCCTCTGCCTGTGTCTCTCCCCTTCTGTGTCTCTCATGAATAAATAAATAAAATCTTTAAAAAAAAAAAAGATCCTTTCTTGGGTACTGAATTTCTCTGGCAAACCTTCTCTCTACAAGCCATCTCCATATTTCTCTCTCTACCAGGCCTACCTCCTCTCCTTAAACATAGATTTTGCTGTCTCGTAACTTCAGCTTGCAAACGTTTTCCTTAGCTTCTATTATATCTCACGTGTTCATCTTAGCTTATTCATCTTAGTTTAGCTCACTAGATTCACCTCTGAGTCTTCTACTTCCCAACTCCTAAACTGACTGGCTCAGCTCATCTTTTTGAGTCAGACCAGTTTGTAGGTTTTTAGTTTAAGAATGGGCAACCTTCGATTCTGGTGGCCAAATATCACTTTGGTATACCAAGGTACATACCCTTAGGCTGGAGGAACCCTAAATAAGAAGCATCAAAAATGTGCCTAGTATTTAAGTGCTATGTAGAAATATGCATGGCAAGAAAACAGAATTAGGACAATAAATAAAAATATTAATAGCAGTTGTCTCTGTTCAGTGATATCACAAAAGTGTCTTTTCTTCATTTTGTCTAGTTTTCTTCAATGAACACATAATATTTTATACTTACAAATATAATAAACTTCAAATACTGAAAAAAAAATTTAAAGGACAATGGTGTTAAAACTAAAGGAGACCCCAGGGGACGCCTAGGTGGCTCAGTGGTTGAGTGTCTGCTTTGAGCTCAGGGTGTGATCCTGGAGTCGCGGGATCAAGTCCCCACATTGGGCTCCTTGCATGGAGCCTGCTTCTTCCTCTGCCTGTGTCTCTGCCTCTCTTTCTCTCTGTCTGTCATGAATAAATAAATAAAATCTTTTTAAAAAATAATGAAAAACAAAAGAGACCTCAGGATGATATAATTCAACGTCACTTCCATTTACAAAGGTTGAAGCAAGCCCATGTAATTAAGTGACTTACCTAAAGTCAAAGAACAAGGGAGGAGCTAAGGTCTAAGGCTTCTGACTTATTCCTAAATAAGCTCAGCCATGCACAATACTGCTTTGTTTGAACCAAATCAGATAAATGTCCCAATTGCAAGTCAGAGCCTGTAGGTAGTGGATCTCTGTGTGTGAGATCTAACTGTAAACCATGCTCTAAATTTTTAGGACCTGGGCAAGTTTGTTAAAATAATACCCAGTTGACTTAAAACAGAACTCCAATACCCAGGTTTCATTAAACCATCATTTTGCTATGAGCTGTATTTTGCTTCTACTTATACACTTGAAATTGTCAGCCGTGCTTTATGTTAAAAAAAAAAAAAAAAAAAAAAAAAACAATGGTAGAGTTGGAAAGGAGGAATTAGGGAATTTCCAGACATGAAGTACAATCTCACTTTATACTTGCATCTTTCTCTCCACTTTGGTGGTTTTGGCTTCCTTCCCTTCCATGTATCTTCTCTTGATGAATTAACATGAATCTCTTAAGAGAATAAAATCTTTTGGGGTGAGAGTGAAATAGAGGCTGGGAGGGGAATAAAATCAGATCTATGTTAAGGGAGAAAAGAAAAGTTAGAAGACTCTTACGGTTTTTTCAAAGACAAGACATCATGCTAATATGAAATACCATGCCTGGCAGGAAAAGGTTACTGCACAGTTTGAAAGTGGCTCCTACTGAACCTGGAAGAAACAAAAGCTCTAAGGGATTTAGTTAGTTCTGGACATCGAAATGCTCAGAGATAATCTCAGCTCTAGCACATTTACAGTACATAAATTCCTCTTGCATAGAGCCTCAGAGAAGCTTGAGATATGATTCAGGTTGAAGTCACTGGGCCATTTAGAATTTATTTCACTGTTGGGTTAGGAGAGGATGAGCTAATATGATATATATCACAAGAATGACAGACATAAGTCTCAGTAGTCTGTAATGGTAGCTTGAAAAATCACTCCAAAACAAGTACAATGAAAAAATTTTAAAATATAAATCTAACTCTGAAAAAAAAAACAAAAAATAATCATGAAAGTAAAAGATAGCCAATGCTGCTTACTAGTAGTTGACATAAAAATGTCTTTGAGGTGTTAATTTCAAGCTAAATATGAGTTAAGCATGTCTAAGACAATGGATAAAGGGGGGGGGAGTCCACAATAATTTTTTTAGGTTTTAGCATTTCATGTTAGAAAAACACAAGCAGACTGGAACATGCCTCAAGTAGGGAAGAGGGTACACAAACCATTTCTTAGGGAATCAGAAATATTTATCCTGGATAAGGATATTCACTTTGGGGTATGGAGGAAAAGTATTCTATAATAATGGTTTTCAAATACTTGTAGACTTCCTCAAGAAACAAGAAAAATTTTGAATAAACAATTTAACCTTACATTTAGATGAACTAGAAAAAGAACAAACAAAACCCAGAGTTAGTAGAAGGAAATAATAAAGATTATAGTGAAAGTAAATGAAATAGATTTTATGAAACCAACATCACTCTGATACCAAAACCAAAGACACTACAGAAAAAGGAAATTAAAGATCAATGTCCTTGATGAACATAGATGCAAAAACCTCGACAAAATATTAGAAAACCAAATTCAAAAAAACACTAAAAAGATCATTCACTATGATCAAGTGGGATTTATTACAGGGATGCAAGGATGGTTTGATATATGTAAGTCAATCAGCATGATACAGCACATTAATAAAATGAAGGATTAAGATCATATGATCATCTTTGTTGGCAAGGATGCAGATAAAGGGAAACACTTTTGCACTGTTGGTGGGAATGCAAACTAGTGCAGCCACTCTGGGAAATAATATGGAAGTTCCTAAAAAATTAAAAATCAAACTACTCTATGACCCAGCAATTGCCTACTAGGTTATTTATCTAAAGGACACAAATATCCTGACTTAAAGGGGCACTTGCACCCCAATGTTTATAACAGCAGTATTAACAATAGCCAAATTATGGAAAAAGCCCAAATATCTATCAACTGATGAATGGAAAAAGAAGATGTGGTATGTATTATGTGTACAGATGTATATATATCTATATATAATGGAATATTACTCAGCAATAAAAAAGAATGAAATCTTGATATTTTCTACTACATGGATGGAACTAGAGAGTATTATGCTAAGCAAAATAAGTCAGAGAAAGACAAATGCCATATGATTTCACTCATGTGGAATTTAAGAAACAAAACAGATGAACATAGGGGAAAGGAGGGAAAAATAAAATAAGATAAAAACGAGAACGAGGGGCAGCCTGGGTGGCTCAGCGGTTTAGTGCCGCTGCCTTCAGCCCAGGGTGTGATCCTGGAGATTCCAGATCGAGTCCCACGTTGGGCTCCCTGCATGGAGCCTGCTTCTCCCTCTGCCTGTGTCTCTGCCTCTCTCTGTGTCTCTCATGAATAAGTAAGTAAAATCTTAAAAAAAAAAATAAAAAAAAAAAAACAGAGAAAGGGGAAAACCATAAGAGACTCTTAACTATAGAGAACAAAGTGAGGGTTGCTGGAGGGGAGGTGAGTAGGGGGATGCGGTAAATGGGTGATGGGCATTTATTGGGATGATCACTGGGTATTATATGTAAGTGATCAATTACTAAATTCTCCTGAAGCCAGTATTACACTATATGTTAACTAATTTGAATTTATAATTTTTTTTAATTTTTATTTATTTATGATAGTCACACACAGAGAGAGAGAGAGGCAGAGACACAGGCAGAAGGAGAAGCAGGCTCCATGCACCAGGAGCCCGACGTGGGATTCCATCCCGGGTCTCCAGGATCACACCCTGGGCCAAAGGAGGCGCCAAACCGCTGCGCCACCCAGGGATCCCCACTAATTTGAATTTAAATGAATAAAAAAGATTATATGATCATCCCAATAAATGAAGAAAAAGCATTTGGCAGAATTTAATATCCATCATTATAAAAACTCTCAGTGAAGTGGGTAATCCAGTAATTACACTTCTGGGTATTTACCCAAGGAAAACAAAACCACTAATACAAAAAGATGTATGCACCTCTATGTTTATTGCAGCGTTATTTATAATAGACAAGATATGGAAGGAAACTAAGTGTCCATCAACAGATGAATGGATAAAGAAGATAAGGTGTTTATATTACTGAGCCATAAAAAGAATGAAATATTGCCATCATGGATAGACTTAGAGGGTATTATGCTAAATGAGATAAGTCAGATAAAGACAAATACCATATGATTTCACTTACATGTGAAATCTAAGAAACAAACCAAACAAATAACAACAAAGTAGAACAGACTCAGAGCAAACCGGCAATTGCTGAAGGGGAAGAGACTGGGAGATTAGGTATAATGAGTGAAGGTGATCACGAGGTACAAACTTCCAGTTATAAAATAAATAAATGGGGCAGCTCTGGTGGCTCAGCGGTTTAGCACCTGCCTTTGGCCCAGGGCGTGATCCTGGAGACCCGGGGTCGAGTCCCACGTCGGGCTCCCTGCATGGAGCCTGCTTCTCCCTCTGCCTGTGTCTGTCTGTCTGCCTCTCTCTCTGTGTGTGTCTGTAATGAATAAATAAGTAAAATCATAAATAAATAAATAAATAAATAAATAAATAAATAAATAAATAAATGACAGGGATGAGAAGTATAGCATAAGGAATATAGTCAGTAATATTGTAATAATTTGCATGGTGACAAATGGTATCATGATAAGCATTTAGTAATGGACATAATTGTCAAATCACTATGTTGTGCACCTGGCACTACTATAAAATGTGTCAACTATACTAAAAATAAAAGTTATTAAAAATCTTAAAATATATGAAAAATTTTAAATAATAAAAATTTAAAAAATGCTCAAAGGATCCTCATGGAGTTAGAATTCTTTGATAAAGGGCAAAAGGGTTGAATTTACAGGAGATAAATTCCAATTCAAAATGGGGAGGATCTTTATAATGATCAGAGCTATGCCCAGATTGTAATGAACTGCCTTGTGAGGTACAGTGTTCTCTGTTATTTAGAAGAGTTTAAGCAGAGGTTTAAAAATGTACTAGATGACAGTAGAGGTTCTCCTAAGACTCATGATGTGAATCTGTGCATTAAAAACTTAACAGTCACTTAAAGCATTGTTTCTCTTTTTACACTATTGTTTGCATTAAGTTATGGCACACTGCCCTTGTTATTTTAGGGTAAACATTGAGGAAATTTGGATATTAAAATAATAGCAAAACACCAGCAGTCAGGGTTACCCCATGCATTCCTCAAGTAATGAGTTTTCTTAACACTTGTGGGGGTGGTGCTGTGAGACCTTTACCATATTTATTTACACTCATGAGGGTGGTGCTGTGAGACCTCTATGGTATTTACTTATGGTTCTCTCCACAAGCATTGATTGTGTGTCTGCCATGTGCTAGACAGGCACTGTGCCAGAGTTCAGGATCCAGGGTCTAAATGTGAAAAAGACATGGTTCCTCAGGATGCAGTTTTATTTAAGGTTATAATGTGATATGTTTTTTTTTTTAAGAGATTTTATTTATTTATTCATGAGACACACAGAGTGAGAGAGGCAGAGACACAGGCAGAGGGAGAAGCAGGCTCCATGCAGGGAGCCCGACGTGGGACTCCATCCTGGATCTCCAGGATCAGGCCCTGGGCTGAAGGAGGCGCTAAACCGCTGGGCCACCTGGGCTGCCCAATGTGATATGTTCTTAATGCTAAAATGAACTTCTGTTTTAGATTTCCTTGATTTAATGCTGCCCCATTTTGTCGGATGCCTTGATGTCCTTAGATGAGAGTTGTTCAAGTATGTATACCTTGATGAACCACCTGTAATGTAGACTTTCAGTTCAAATCTTTCAGTGTATTCAAGTTAAGAAAGTGACTTTATTGCACTCTATTTAAGCGAGGTAGAAAATGAGTAAATGTGTACTTGTTCTAAGCATTTTCCCCAATGCTGCTGTCTTTGAATATTTAGTAGGTTTATTCAGTACTTATACTAGGGTATCTTTTTCTCTTACAAGTTGAGCTGGTGAAATTTAAGTTCTGAAGAATTGTCCAATAATTAGAGGCCCTTTGATCTGGAGTATTTCACAGTTAATATGTGAGTAGATGTTGGCCTGTATTAAGCATTAAGATTTTAAAAAAGAGATAAATGGAGGTTAATTTTGCAGGAGGCTTTAGTAGTATCCAACCAGTTCTTTGGACTTCTGCTTAGACATGAGAGAACTGGCAAATTAAGTGCCAGTTTTATTTGCTCCTTGACTACTTTACAACTAGCTGCTTTCTTTGTTTTTTGTTTTTTTTTTTTACAAATTAAATCTTTTTTTTTTTTTTTTTTTTTTTTAAGAAAGCAATCTCTAAAGTTGCTTTCAATTTGTTAAAACCTCCAAAGTCCATCTGTTTCTGAAGGGCAGAGCTGCCAGGGGGAGTCCTTGACCAAGCCCATGCTACTACTTTTGGGATTGAAGTGTGATCCTTTTCAACAGAACATGAAGATTAATTCCCCTGTGGACAACAGCCAGGCGCCTTAGCAAGCTGATCATGTCTTCACTGTTGCTTGTTGCTTAAGTTTGGCTGTCTAATGAATCTGTATTTTGAGGATTCAAGGATACAAGTCATGTTCTTAGCAAGATTCATATCCACTTTTTTGGAATGCTCATCTCCTTAAACAGGACAGCACAGTTGATTGTAGGTTACTTTACTTCAGGATGTCCAACAACTGTTTTAAAACAATAATGATAACCTAAGAGTATTTTCTTGTAAAATATTAGCACTGAGGCAGAGTTGCTCTCAATGAAGCCCACAATCACTCGTGAAAGATACAACTATAGGAAATCAGATGGAGCTGTCTAGCTTAAAAATAACAGCAAAGTGGGGATCCCTGGGTGGCTCAGTGGTTTGGTACCTGCCTTTGGCCTAGGGCGTGATCCTGGAGTCCTGGGATCGATTGCCCCATCAGGCTCCCTGCGTGGGGCCTGCTTCCCCTCTGCCTGTGTGTCTGCCTCTCTCACTCTCTCTGTGTCTCTCATGAATGAATAAATAAAATCTTAAAAAGAACAGCAAAGCTTATCAAGCAGCAAATGAGTTTATTTTATTTATTTTTTGGACATTGATTTCTTTATTGGTTCATCGCAGAAGAGGGTGGAGGGATTGGGAGATCCCTTAGAACAGCAGAAGGGTCACAGCCTGTCCTCAGAGTTACTTCTCAGTCAGAACACAAGACATGATGGAAACAGACTTGTCCCAGGCAGCATGGATGGTTGCCTGGAAAATCTCAGGGAACTGCAAGGGGACCATGACTAGCAGACAGTGTGTCAGGACACCTATAGGATATATGCATGCAGCTCTCTCAGCTCCAATAGGACACCTGCCATGTTGGCATGCTCTTGACCCTGTTGCCCCTGGCGGGCCCCCACCCTGGAATCCTTTGTGCACAGCTGTGCACAGCTGGCTGCAGGTCAAAGTGCCTGGAGCAGGGATAGCTGGGAAGGAGCATCTCCAGGGCCTCATCACCCATGTGTGTAGATCTTATTCCACATGTACAGGATGGTCCTCTCTGCCTCTGTCAGAGACACGGTGATGACTGACCTGGTGGCAGGCAGCAAATGAGTTTACTCAGAAATAGCAGAGGAATTGCAACTCAGGATTTGCAAACTAAGGCAAACTATAGGCAATTGTGGAGAACAAAGGAGGAGAACATATTTTTATAGAGTGGAAAGGAGAAAGTTGGCACAGGTGTTTTGAACAAGAGTTCATTGGAGGAAAATGAGAGTTGGAAGTGGTGGTAGCTTCTCATTGGCTACAAGTTAGGCAAGCTTGTTATTTCCTGGCTGAGAGGAAATCTTCCTTCTTCCTGCTAGACTGCTCAGCTGACAGGAATGGTAGCTTGAGAGCTTTCTCTTCATGGTTTCCTGACTCTCTTTGTTTTTTATTTTTATGTATTTATTTTTAAAATTCTTTGAGAGAGAATGTGAAAGTTGGGGGGGCAGAGGGAGAGAATCTTCTGCGGGTTGCTTGCTCAGCATGGAACCCCACAACTCGGGGCTCAATCCCAAGACCCTAAGATCATGACCTGAGCCAAAATCAAGAATGAGATGTTAAACTGACTGAGCCACTCACATGCCCCCTGACTCCATTTAAAAAAATTTTTTTAATTGGAGTTCAATTTGCCAACATAGAGCATAACACCCAGTGCTCATTCCGCCCAGTGCCCCCCTCAGTGCCCATCACCAAGTCACCCCAACCCCCCACCCACCTCCCCTTCCACTACCCGTTGTTCATTTCCCAGAGTTAGGTGTCTCTCATCTTTTGTCACCCTCACTGATATTTTCACTCATTTTCTCTCCTTTCCTTTTATTCCCTTTCACTAATTTTTATATTCCCCTTATGAATGAGACCATATAATGTTTGTCCTTTTCTGATTGACTTATTTCACTCAGCACAATACCCTCCAGGTCCCTGCATGTCGAAGCAAATGGTGGGTATTTGTCGTTTCTAATGGCTGAGGAATATTCCATTGTATACATAGACCACATCTCCTTTATCCATTCATCTTTCGATGGACACCGAGGCTCCTTCCACAGTTTGGCTATTGTGGACATTGCTGCTAGAAACATCGGGGTGCAGGTGTCCCGGTGTTTCATTGCATCTGTATCTTTGGGGTAAATCCCCAACAGTGCAATTGCTGGGTCGTAGGGCAGGTCTATTTTTAACTCTTTGAGGAACCTCCACACAGTTTTCCAGAGTGGCTGCACCAATTCACATTCCCACCAACAGTGTAAGAGGGTTCCCTTTTCTCCGCATCCTCTCTAACATTTGTTGTTTCCTGCCTTGTTAATTGTCCCCATTCTCGCTGGTGTGAGGTGGTATCTCATTGTGGTTTTGATTTGTATTTCCCTGATGGCAAGTGATGCAGAGCATTTTCTCATGTGCTTGTTGGCCATGTCTATGTCTTCCTCTGTGAGATTTCTCTTCATGGCTTTTGCCCATTTCATGATTGGATTGTTTGTTTCTTTGGTGTTGAGTTTATAAGTTCTTTATAGATCTTGGAAACTAGCCCTTTATCTGATACGTCATTTGCAAATATCTTCTCCCATTCTGTAGGTTGTCTCCTAGTTTTGTTGACTGTATCCTTTGCTGTGCAGAAGTTTCTTATCTTGATCTTATCATTTTTGCTTTTGTTTCCCTTGCCTTCATAGATGTATCTTGCAAGAAGTTGCTGGGGCCAAGTTCCAAAAGGGTGTTTCCTGTGTTCTCCTCTAGGATTTTGATGGAATCTTGTCTCACATTTAGATCTTTCATCCATTTTGAGTTTATCTTTGTGTCTGGTGCAAGAGAGTGGTCTAGTTTCATTCTTCTGCATGTGGATGTCCCATTTTCCCAGCACCATTTATTGAAGAGACTGTCTTTCTTCCGGTGGATAGTCTTTCCTGCTTTGTCTAATATTAGTTGACCATAGAGCTGAAGGTCCACTTCTGGATTCTCTATTCTGTTCTATTGATCTATGGGTCTGTTTTGTGCCAGTACCACACTGTCTTGATGACCACAGCTTTGTAGTACAACCTGAAATCTGGCATTGTGATGCCCCCAGCTATGGTTTTCTTTTTTAAAATTCCCCTGGCTATTCAGGGTCTTTTTTGATTCCACACAAATCTTTTTTTTTAATTTTTTATTTATTTATGATAGTCACACACAGAGAGAGGCAGAGACATAGGCAGAAGGAGAAGCAGGCTCCATGCACCGGGAGCCCGACGTGGGATTCGATCCCGGGACTCCAGGATCGCGCCCTGGGCCAAAGGCAGGCGCTAAACCGCTGCACCACCCAGGGATCCCGATTCCACACAAATCTTAAGATGATTTGTTCCAACTCTCTGAAGAAAGTCCATGGTATTTTGACAGGGATTGCACTAAATGTGTAAATTGCCCTGGGTAGCATGGACATTTTCACAATATTAATTCTTCCAGTCCATGAGCATGGAGTATTTTTCCATCTCTTTCTTTCAGAAGTGTTCTGTAGTTTTTAGGGTATAGATCCTTTACTTCTTTGGTTAGGTTTATTCCTAGGTATCTTATGCTTTTGGGTGCAATTGTAAATGGGATGGACTTCTTAATTTCTCTTTCTTCAGTCTCATTGTTAGTGTATAGAAATGTCACTGACTTCTGGGCATTGATTTTGTATCCTGCCACAACTGCTGAATTGCTGTATGAGTTCTAACAATCCTGGGGTGGAGTCTTCTGGGTTTTCTATGTACAGTGTCATGCCCTGACTCTATTTTGAATGAGGTTTCCTTTATTCATTTTCACAGAGTAACAACAGTGAACCAGTATCACCAGATTATATGACACCTTCCTTCCTGCTTAGTTAATGTAATCTCATGAAAATCAGGAAGAATGTTTTTTCAATACTGTGTCTGTCTATATTAGTGGGAAGAGAAATATCAGATGCCTTCAGCAGTCGCTAGGATTCAAGAAGAATCACTAATGCCTATTTTTCTAGTTCTGGTGACCCTTAGATATGTGTAGCTGAAATGCCCATATCTGATGGTTTTAGAGGAGTTCCTTCTAATGATACTGTTGCCTGGTGACTCTGGGAAGAACTTTCACTGCCCTCCCTACTGTCACATCTGGATCCTGGCTCTTGGAGAAGATAGGCCTGTGGCTTTACTCACCATAGCAGGAGCTCCCATTGTTCTGCTCATTGTTTTCTGCAGTATTTAACAATTTTGTCAAAAATGAACACAGAAGGGTGTATGAGTGGTCAGCCGTTGAACATCTGTCTTTGGCTCAGGTCATGATCCTGGGGTCCTGGGATCAAGTCCCATATCAGACTCCCCAGGAGTCTGCTCCTCCCTCTGCCTATATCTCTGCGCCTCTCTCTGTGTCTCTCATGAATAAATCCAGTAAAACTTTTTTAAAAAAATGAACAGAGAGAGCAGACTCAAAAGGATCCATTCTACCTTTGGGGTTTTATATATATATATATATATAAATATAATTAATATTTAATTATATATAAACACATATATGTTTTCATCTTACATATATATATATATATAAGTTTACATCTAAGGCAGGACTATGCACATAGGACTTTGAGACTGACTTATCTTTTTCAGTGTGTAATGAAGCATGTTCAGTACTGTTGTCCTACCAGGTGGTCTCATACTTTCAACATCCTTTCCTGCTCAAATGATACAGGGTCATGCTGTCAACCCAGGTCATTTTCAATGCCACACGTTTCCCAAGGTCAACTGAGACAACTACAGAATTCATTGCCAAGAGTCTCCAAGCGCCATTCCTATATGTACAGAGAACGTGAACTATTAATGTGTAGGATGGAGCAAGAAATACTGATGCTATTTTGCATCGTAATTAAGAGAATTCTCCGGTCCTGCAAAGTCAGTATAGTTTCCTGTCTAATGATTCTTAATCACTGTCTATGGTCTTACTAAATAGCCCTGTACCTTTACATTTTTCTCAAATTCTACTTGAGACGATTAGACATTGATTCTGGCCAAAGTTTTTTCTTCTTTTAATAGTTTTCAGATGTCCTACATATGGTGTGGCCAAGATAAAATATGAATGTGCCAAGAATTAAAACTGTTCACAAGCCATCAGTATAAATGCCTTCCTCATAAATGATGAATTCTAGGGAGGAAATCATGCTATTATTTCAAGAGGCTGTGACTGCTCTTGTCTCTCAGTTTGACAGGAATCAATCTGGACTCCTTTAAAGCAAATATACATTCTTATTCTAATAATGAGGTGAATCAGAGAAGCTTTAAAAAATCAAAATATCGATTGGGGCTGGCATGCAATAAATTAAGGTCCACCTCTACAGATGATTCAAGATATCACCTTTGGGTATAATAGCTCTTGCAGCTTCAATAAAGCATTCAACAAAAGCCTCCCATTTAACATCCTTGATGGTGAATCTAAGTAAGACATTATTAATGGCCTAAGAAAAAGGCATCAGACTATATTAAAATACACAAATGAATTAATAGCTATTAATGATAGTGTCACTTCTAAACTCAGATCAACCCCAAGGCTCCAGGCCAATGAAAGCGAGAGAGCTGTTGCATTAGGGCTGTTCCCCAACCCTGCTTATTAGTGAGTGGGGTCTGGGAAGCAGTGTTTCATCTATAGGTCTAATTAAACGGAACCTAATGCCCTTGTGAGCTGCAAGCCAGAGCCTTCCTTAAACTTTATGAGCATGGCAACTCTGCTTGCCTGGCCCATCTCCTGGGTCTCTAGTGCCTAGCTACCTTCTTTAACTCTTTATCCCTAGATGACTTTCTTACCCAGTTTCTGTGTAATCATTTTTCATTTAACTGGATCTTGTTTCTTGCCTCCATTAGTGGTCTCCTATTGAGCTTCCAGCATTAACTGGACATTCATACCATTGACAGCTAGATCCAAATACCTCAAAACCCAGACAAGATGACCCCCTAAAGCCCCTTAGATCTGTCTTCTCTTTGACCATAGAGTGTGACCCAGATTGGATTGAGGTTCCTTGCCCTCCCTAAACATTTGTTTTGATCTATCAACTCTTCCTAGCTTTAATGTGGAGCCTGACTTGGTATTGGCTTAGTCTTTTCTCCCAGGCAAGAGCTTCTATCACAGCATGGCCTTGGCTAACCCATGCAATGAGACCTAGAAGTGTACTGCATAACACAAAGGGACCTTTCCAAGAGCTTTCCAAGTGATCTAGGGCATTTCAAATGTTCTTACAGATGAGAAACTGTAAAAGGTGACCACTAACATTCTATTTGCAGATTCAAGAGTGTGGCAAACTTAAGAAGATATGTCTTTTAAATCCATTAAATTATAAACCAGGAGTATCTGGTAGAAGTCATATCATATAGGGGACCCAAGTCCTTCTGATAGAGCCCCTTTCTCAAAAAACAGAAGTCACATCATGTGGAATTAGTTAATCTTTATTATTCTCTACTATTTTTTATGAAAGAGGTGGAAAGAGGCAAAGGGAGAGAGAGAGAGAGAGAACCTTAAGCAGGCTCCATGCCTGTGCAGAGCCTGACACAGGGTTCCATGATGTCCTGAGATCATGACCTGAGCTGAAATCAAGAGTTAGATGCCTAACCAACTCAGCCACCAGGTGCCTCTCTTTTCTTATTGAAATATGTAAATTGGGGGTGACTGGGTGGCTCTGTCAGTTAAGCTCTGCCTTCAGCTCAGATCATGATCCCAGGGTCCTGGAATTGAACCCAATATTGCTCAACAGAGAGCCTGCTTCTCCCTCTCTCTCAGCCTGCCACTCCCTCTGTTTGTGCTCTCTTTCTGTCAAATAAAAAAAAAATCTTTAAAAACAAATAAAATACGTGAATTGGATATATTCAGGTGGCATTGAGCAATGCATCTCAGATAAATTTAGTGATAGCCATTTAATGATTCTGCTGCAGTGAATGCCAGATGAAATTGATTCTAGTTATAGTTTATCAATAACCAGGAAAATAATTTACCCCAAGGCATTTTGCTAAAGTTCAGAGACTATATAACCACAGATGACATTGCCAAAATTGCAATGTGAATGTACAGAATGGCTTTTTTCGCAGAAAAACTCCCACATAACCCTGTGAGAGGCCCAGGTAAATCTCTTGGAAAGGGAAGCAGCTCACAGACAGAATGAATGGTCAATTTAATCACCCTAAGCAACCAACTGTATAAAGTAGCCAACATATATACCTGGCTATTAACTAAGGAAATTGGAGCTTACAAGTAGGGTCTATGCCGTGACCGTTGGATCCCACTGATTCATGACTTTATTTGAATATTTGAAAAATATTAATTAATATTTTTAAAAGATTTTATTTATGAGAGAGAGAGAGCTCAAGTATGCAATGTGGGGAGAGGGGCTGAGGGAGAGGGAGAAGCAGGCTCTCCACTGAGAAGGGATCCAGAAGCTGGGCTCATTTCCAGGCCCCCGAGATCATGACTTGAACCAAAGGCAGACATTTAGCCAATGGATCCACTCAGTGCCCCTAGAAAAGGATAGATGGCTGACCTCTGAAGGTAATATCATGTAAAACAGTGGTCCTTCAGTGTTGCAGCATATGAGAGTCACACAGACAGCTTATTTAAAGAGCAGATATCCCTCCCTACTCTGGGAGATTCCAGCTTGGGAGCTTTGGAGTGAGGCTCAGTAATCCGCATTCAAAATGATCACTCAGATTATTTTAATGTGGGTTTCACCCTACTTTGAAAAAGGGAAAGAACATAGATTTTGAAATCAGACAGAAGGCCTCAAATCCTAATTGAAGCACTTACTTGTTTGTAGTCTTAGTCAATTTAGAATACTTTCTGAGTTTCAGTTTCCTCATCTGTAAAATGAGGATATAATACTCTCATGGGATTGTTGCTCATAGAGAATGAAATGTGTATTTTAAAAAAATAAATAATAAAAAGATAAAAAAATAAACGTGTATTAAAAAAGCACACAGAACATATACTAGGTGCTCAATAAATGTTAGTTTTCTATCTGAAGTCCTCAGATGTAAGATGAAACTTTGAGGAAATCTCTAAGTCCACTATTTGTGTCTACATCATCTACTGCTCAAACACTACTAAGAGTGAAAGGAAGTGCTATTAATAATTGGGCTGAGACAACCAGCAAAACCCCAGGACTGTATAGTTACCCTAATTATGAGTAACAGGAAAGACCACATAATTGCACCATCTTACCTCCATCTTTCTGTGCTCTCAAACTGAGAGAACAGGATGTGGTCTTTGCAGTTGTTCATTTGACAAAAGCTTTTCAACCACTCTTGGAAATCTTGCAGTCACAATCTGTCCTTAATGCACTTTTACTGTCTCTGCAGTGCCTAGTATTGGTACCACGTACTAAATAAACATAGTAGGTTCCTTAGAAAATAATTTTGAATGCTTAAATGATTTAGGTCCATGTTAATCCAGTTATTCCCAGATAAAAAAACATTCTAAGTCAATTCCCATTTTCTGTTATATCTGAAAATTTGCAAAGAACCAAAATAATAAGGAACAGCACAATACTATTCAAATTCCTTTGTTTTTTAACTTTTATATAGAATTTATAGAATAAAATTTTCTCAGCCCATAAATTTCAGAATGCAGGTCAACTCACATCTTCATATGCTTGAAAGTGTTATTTTAACAGTAAAAGTGGGTTGATATTCATTTTAACAGGATCTCATACTTGTTATCAAAATGAGAAAGCCAGAAAATAAGGGATTTTTAGCTCTTTAATACCCTTGAAGCTTCAATTGTTTTACAAATGGAAAATCAAGGGATATTTATTTGAGGGTATTGTACAAAGAAAGTTTGATTAGCGTAGGACCAGAAACAATCCAAATATTCAGCAAGGTGGTTAAATAAGTAATAATAGCAGTTTTCAAAATGTGATCCACAGATCTCAGGGATTGACTGTGAGGTCAAAGCTATTTTCTTAATAATGCTAAGACATTATTCATCTTTTTCGTTGTTTTGACGTTTGCATTGATAGTACAGAAGCAAAGGTGGGTAAAACCAATGGTGCCTTAGCATGAATCAAGACAGTGGCACCAAGATATGCAGGTAGTCATTACATTCTTCACCACTGCACATGCCCATGGAAAAAAACTATCTATCTATCTATCTATCTATCTATCTATCTATCTATCTATATCTATCTATAGTTTTACCTAAGAATGTCCTTGATGAAGCAGTACAAATTACCAATTTCATTAAATCTTGAGCCTTGAGTATTTGTCTTTTAATATTCTGTGTGACAAAATGAGAAGCATGCAAAAGCATTCTATGAAGTACGGGGGCTATCTCAAGGAAAAGCACTTATGCAATCATTTGAGCTGCAAGTTGAACTATAATGGGACATTTTTACTTGAAAAACTGACAGGCAAACTGTAGTTATTCAGAATTGATTATTGGGTAGATACTTTCTCAAAAATAAGAAGTGGACTTACCACTTTGACGAAAATAATAGACCACATTTCTTGCCAATGGTAAAACTTGAGCTTTCAAGAGGAAATTAGAATTTTGAAAAGCGTCCAAGAACTTGACAAGTTCTCAATACTCAAAGACTTTGGAGGGGGGAAATTGGTGGTGATATTAATAAATCTTATTTTGTGATATGACATAATAAAATAGGCCAACCTTTGGGAGATCTTCAAAACTCATTAAATCCTGTTTTCCAAATGATTAATCCATGATGCTACAAAACATGCAGAGATAAATAATCCATTCAGAGTGCAAGATAGACCAATAGATTTTAATGTAACAAAGTAGGAAAAGTTTATTTATGTGATTTCAGATTCTATATTGTAACTAACTTTTAAGAAATTACCACCTCTTTGATTTTTTTGTGCAGACAAGAATATTCATAAATACGTGAAAGACTCAAAATACTCCTCTCTTCTCCAACTACATATCTGTGTGAGGTCAGGTTTTCTTTATATATTTCAACCAAAACAAAATTTTGCAACAGATTGAATGCAAAAGCAAATACGAAATCCATTTGTCTTAGACCAAACATTAAACCAAACATTAAAGAAATTTATAAAATTATAAAACAATGCTATTTTTCACACTAAGTCTGGGAAATATAATTAATTTTCACAAAATACATTTATGTTAATATGCAGTGGGCTTATAGTTGTCCTCTTAATATATATTTAAAACTTTTCCGAACTGATTTCTAGTGCATAGACATGTATTTGGTAAGAATCATATCAACATAAATAAGAAATATCAATATAAGTATCAATATAAATAAACAGAAATCTTTGGCTTCTTAGTAATTCTTTTTTTAAAAAAAAAAAGATTTTATGTATTTATTCATGAGAGACACACACAGAGAGAGAGAGAGAGAGGCACAGACACAGGCAGAGGGAGAAGCAGGCTCCATGCAGGGAGCCTGACGTGGGACTCGATCCCGGGTCTCCAGAATACACCCTGGGCTGAAGGCAGTGCTAAACCACTGAGCCACCTGGGCTGCCCACTTCTTAGTAACTCCTAAGAGTAGAAAGTTTGGATAAGAGACCAAAATAATTTGAGAACTGCTGAGGTATAGAATATTAATAAAATGGAGTTCTACTAACAGTGAAAAAGAATAAAATAGATTTATAAGTACATACTGGAATTCACTCTATTACATATTAATTTAGCAAATGAAATAAGTTATGTACAGTATGCTTTCATTTGTATAAAGATAGGGAAATAAAGATTACAGCAATTTGGTTTTATATATATAATATACACATTATTATTTATGAATGGAGATTTCTTGTCTATCCTAAACTGTGAGTGCATCTGGGAAAGTGACCTGGGTTTTAGCAGATGGGAGAATAACTTTTCATGATATAACCTTTGCATTTAAAAAAATTATGATAGGGATCCCTGGGTGGCGCAGCGGTTTAGCACCTGCCTTTGGCCCAGGGTGCGATCCTGGAGACCTGGGATCGAATCCCATGGCCGGCTCCCGGTGCATGTAGCCTGCTTCTCCCTCTGCCTATGTCTCTGCCTCTCTCTCTCTCTCTCTGTGACTATCATAAATAAATAAAAATTTTAAAAAATTATGATAGACTTATGCCGTTAAGAAAATTAATAATTAGAAAAACAAAAATCGTACAAAATGATAAATTGAATACTATTAGATAAAAATACTCAATAAGACAGACTTGACAATAGACCTTAAGCATATTAACACTGAGTTTGCCAACTTTGGCTCTTGAACTATTAAAAGAAATGTTTCCTTTTTAGTTCACAGTATCAATTTTTAACTTCCACTATAGCAAATAAGTACTTTTTGTCCTGCTTCCTATCTTTCTACAAATATTTATTTTTCGTTAATGTTAACTAATTCTACTGGCAGTGCTTATTTTTCTTAAAGTGGAATGGCACAATTTCACAGGCAGGAAATATCTTTTCTTCTTGCCAGATTCAGTTTATCAGAAGAGGGAAAGCAAAACAAACAGTCCATAAAGGACGGAAAAGATAATTACTAAGAGGAACAAGGGAAAGAATTAGGCTGAGGAAGGGAATGGGAGACAAGGGGAGGGAAATGAGGCAAGAGAAAGTGAACCAAGGGAAAGACTAAAGAATAATAGGGAAAGAAACCAGGAGAGGAGAGGGCCGAATTAGTGTATGGTTGGAGAGCAAGCACTTAGAGATTAGGTGGATGGAGGAGAAAAAATAGAAGCCGGAAAGAAGGGAAGCTGAGTTGGAAACAAGATATAGTCTGTTGGAGAGAAATAGCCTCCTTAGTAAATAACTGAGGGGTGGCTGAGTTTGGCTTCAAGAGAAATGGGAGTGAAAATAACTAGACAAAAATCCAGTGGAAATTGAGTGGGATGCCACACTGGGACAGGAAGGGATAGAGAGTATTTCGATTTAGGGGAGACTTTTTTTTTTTAGGGATTTCATTTATTTATTCATGAGAGACACAGAAAGAGAGAGAGGCAGAGACACAGGCAGAGGGAGAAGCAGGCTCCTTGAGGGAGCCCGATGTGGGACTCGATCCCAAGACACGGGGATCACGACCTGAGCCATAGCAGACAATCGCTGAGCCACCCAGGCATCCCTGGGGGGAGACTTTTTTTAAGATGTAAATTCTGAGTAGCTTCCAGGCACAAACGATGAGTCCCCTAAACTTTATGTGTCCCATTTGGGAAAGCTGAAGGAAAACAGAGCAAAGGCAACGTTGGGCTGTGATAGGTGCACTAAAGGCAGAGACAGAAAAAGAAACTTCTATGGGTCCTTATCCTGCAAGAGAGGGGGCGCTGAAAGAGTCCTTTCTCCACTGGACACGCAGCTGGAGCCCAAGTCTGTTCCTGGCAGCTGAGCGTCACAGCCCCGTCACTTCTGACCCAGACAGTCCCTGACACACCACGCTCCACCCACCAGCCTTGGGCTGGGGCCAAGGCTGTGGGAGGCAGGAGTGAGCAGAACCACCTCTAGGCTAAAATATTAGGGAAATGGAAATTTTGAGAAAAAGGGGAAAGAGGCGATTGGCACCAGCAAAAGTAAAACTTTCACAGTAGAAAAACTTGAGTACTTAAATTGGGGAACAGAGGTAGAAGAGGAACACTCAATCAATCAAATATAGAATACACCCAAGTGAACTGAATTAACTGAATTTTAAGGAATATTTATTCGGGGGGGGCATCTGGGTGGCTCAGTGGTTGAGTGTCTGCCTTCAGGTCACAGTTGTGATCCTGGGGTCCTGGCATTGAGTCCTGCATCAGGCTCCCCATGGGAGCCTGCTTCTCCCTCTGCCTGTCTCTGCCTCTCTGTGTATCTCTCATGAAGAAATAAATAAGTATTTAAAAAAAAAAAGGAATTTTTATTCTGTGCTTATAAAGAATTTGGGCATTCTGAGTCAGCAATTTGTCAGTGGTGTTATTACCTCCTGGATTCTAGAGTCTCCCAGTTTTACCTTTTAAGGTGGGGCTCTGCAACCAGGTTATGTCAACCAGGATCTGCTCTTTGCAAGCAGCTGGCAGCTGGTTGTACCAAAGGGAGTCATACAGCAAGTTATAAAGGGTACCAAAAGCTGCACAAAAATAATTTACTGATTTGCTACTGTAAGGCATTTATTAGCTTACAGTGGACACTGGGATGAACACCCATAAAGAGCAAGGATAGCACAATTTAGCCACATTCTTGTCTCGACATGCTATTACCTCCCCTGTCTATGGTATCAGTCTATAGAGGGACTGTTAATTTAGTGGTCCTAACATTGGGCTAACACTAACCAAGAAGCAAATGTTCTCAAGTAATGAGAAAAGTGAGCAAAAGGTTAAAAGATTACAGTACAAATAAATTATCCTGAAATATCTGGGAATGAATCATTCAAAAGAGTTGGCAATTTATTCCCTGAAATACAAGAATATTTTTGTTGTAATTTTTCTATGGAGATTATATTAAACAAACACAATTTATTATTCTCTTTCCTGAAGAGTATATTCTGGTTATAATTTTACCTTTCCTTTATTACTTGGTGTTAGTTATTGTTAATTTTTTTAAAAAGATTTTATTTATTTATTCATGAGAGACACAGAGAGAGAGAGAGAGAGGCAGAGACACAGGCAGAGGGAGAAGCAGGCTCCATGCAGGGAGCCTGATGTGGGACTCGATTCCAGGACCCCAGGATCACGCCCTGGACCTAAGGCAGGCGCCAAACCACTGAACCACCCAGGGATCCCCGTAATTATTGTTAAAACTAGTTATTTTTCTCTACAACTACATAAGGCTGATCTGGTTCCTACAGAAGGATGTAAATTTATTTGCCTCCTTTGTTCAAACTCTCCATCAACTGAATGTTTAAAGGTTTTCTCCCTAATTTTCTTTTTATAGTTTTCTATCACTTTCCTTGTTGCCAGGCTGTCAGCAGCTGCTCCACACCCCCACCCTCCTTCAGACTTGCCTCTAATCTACTAAACTTGGAAGTCAAATAGCCAAGGGTATAAAATTTATGGATACAGCACCAGGAAATAGGCTCTGAATCAGTAGAGGAGCAAAACCCCTAGACTTCAGCGTGCCAAATTTGTCAGTTGTTGTGAACTCTGTGTACTCTGACATCATTTGGATGTTCACAGTTGCTTTTATTTTATTTTATAGTCTCATCTATGATCTTATTTACAGGACTGCCAGGTGAGTTCAGGAAAAATGAAGTACTTGAACATAAACTGAGGAAATCCTAGGGAGTTGTGAAGGCTTTACTGAACACAAACTTGACAGTGAAAATAATATGGGGAGGGGGACAGATTCTCACCACTAAAGCAAAACACATTTATTTATTATTCTCAAAACTGAAATTCATGGTTGTTTTATGAAATTTTGAAAATAAAGAAAAAGGAAACAAGTATCTCAAAAATATTACCGAGGATACTTGCTATTAATATTAAAATCTTTCAAGAACCACCATTTAAATAACTGTTGTATGTGTGTGTGTTATACATAGAGTAATAAGATGGATGGAGGAGTCACATAACTCTAGTCATTTTGTATACACAATTTTGTAGCCTCTCTACTTAATATATCATAAATATTTTCTGCCTTACTACATAATAACTAATAGTTCAATTATTACATAATAGATTGAATGGATGTCCTTCAGTGAGCATATTTATTGATCATTATACATACTGGTATATTCATATTTTTCCACTTATTTTATGAATTTATCTATTTTGGGGTGTGATTTTTTGGTATTTTGAACATAATTTTTCTTTTATCAGATCGTTTGTAAAAGTTTTCCTTAATATTTTGTCAGTTAGTTTTAAACATCCTATTCAAAATAAATTCATTTTTCTAGTGAAACACATTTTACAAAGATATGAATTAAAAAACAGAATTTGTTTAGATAGAAATTTTCCTGACAGCAAACTCTCTGAAAACACACTAATCAAAGACATCTGAGGTTGTTTTGCTTACTCAGATGTCAGAAAGTTCTTTCTCTCGGGCTCATCTGGCTTATTTTAAACTCTATCTTCTTTTTTTCATTCAAAATACAGTTGACTCCTGAACAACTCAGGAGTTAGGAGCACTGACACCCTGGCACAGTCGAAAATTTGTATTTAACCTTGACTTTCCTAACACTACTGGCTTTTTAAAATACCATTTGCTTTCTATGGACCAGAAAACTTACTGATAATACAAATAGTCCATTAGCACACATTTTGTATATGTACTATATACTGTATTCTTACAATAAAGTAAGCTAGAGAAAAGCAAATGTTATTAAGGAAATCATAAGGAAGAGAAAATACATTTACAGTTCTGTATCTATTTATCAGGAAAAAAAACCCTGCATATAAGTGGACCCTTGCAGTTCAAACCTGTGCTGTTCAAGGGTCAACTGTAGTAATTTTTCAAAGGCACTCGTTTCCTGAATTGTCTGTATGCTCCAACTTACAAATAAAATTCTTTGGCTCCTTTGGAAGTAGCGGTGACTCAATCCTTATATTTAAACCATGTGTATTGTTTTTGTATTCATTGGAAATAGAAGATGATATTACTTCACAGCATCCCAGTGGACAAAGAAACTTGCTATTATAAAATGTATATGCTGTAGGGAAATCTGTTCACTATTGATCTTCCTCACAGATATCTTGAAAAAGAAAGCACAGCTTTTATTTTTCTGCTTTTGAAATACATGAAAAGAATAGCAAAGGAATTTAAGATCAGATTATATGACTTACCTAATTTATTAGAATTTATTAATTTTAACTGTCTAGCATGAATTTTTATAAGAGGAGAAACTTCTCTTGGGAGACTCAATAATAGATTTAAAATGCTTAAGCCAGGTCTTAAGCCTCCCACAAAGATTTAAGGTATCCTTGAGAAAGAATCTAAATACAATAAATTAAAGTAACAACTAATTTGCTGAGGGACAATTTAGCTGTCTCAAATCTGCCAGTAACAAGCTTTCTGAGTGTTGGCTAGCCACTCTCTCATCTGGGCCTCAGTTTCCTTATTTGTAAAATGAAATGGTTGCTAGAGGAGATCTCAGAGACTCACAGAATGCTCCATCTGGTTGAGCAGCAGTATCAGCATTAGAATGTCGATACATCTGAAAAGCTAAACTAAGGATATCCTTCAGGAAGACACTGATTCAACTACCATAGAGATTGTAGGTGAAAAAGCAGTCCTTTCCCACTTTTATTATTGCAGCTGCTGGTTTCATTTCCCCCTTTGTAGGAATCCCCTTCTGTGATGTACTGGGAAGATGCTTGAAATGGAAGTGAAAGCAGAAACTCCTGGCACTATAGGAAACACCACATGAACCTATATGCCTGTAAAGGGGTCTTGACCATTTATGGTTGTGAGTAATTAGGAAGGAAAGGTAGTTAAGAGTATCCACTTCCTCAAATACCTTCCTTATGTGAATGTACTGCCTAAAAGACAATAAACCTATAAGTCAAAATTCCAAGGTAAAGCCTTCCTTAGGAAATCTTCTGATAAGAGAAATAAATGTTGTAACCAAACGTCAAATGTCAATTGGAATTTCTTGTCATAAATGCCTATAACTGTACCAATCAAGTAAAAAGCAGTTAGGGAGCCATCAAGTAGAAAAGCTCTTGAATAAGACCGGTCATAGAGATGTCTTACAAAGAGAATAGATTCATCAGAGATTTATTTATGAGTGGCTAGTTCAAACCCAATCAAAGTACAGTTTTATTTGGCCAAGTATGTGATTGGTGGGAGTATAGATGTGCTGCTATGAGGGCCAGAAACGCTGATCCCAAATTCAGCATCTCTCTGCTTGGCTGCTCATGCTGCAAGCCATTTACAATAGTCATGACCACCTCTAAGATTGGATGTGGAATAGCATTTTTAGATCTTTTCTAAACACAATCCACAGTAGAAATACAACTTAAACTATGTACCAGTAGTCACATATGTGAATATACGTATGTCTGAGTACAAGTAAATACATCTGAAAGAAGTCTCAGGAAATGATACTCTCACCATATGGAATGTACTATGAGAGACTATTTTGGTTTATCCTACTTTATTTATTAAAATGCTACCGTAACCCACTGTATTGACTACATAATCCATAAATAGGTTGTAGGCTACAGTTTGAAAAACACTGGCCTAGATTAATAATGATGATGATGATAAATATTAGTACATAATAATGATACAATAAAAGCATCAACCAACAGAATCCTGAGCCTTATTGAGAATAATTACAATTATTTAAGAGTGTCCTAGAGTAGAAGACATAAAGGAACGGTCTTACAGTCCAGGAAGATTTTCTGACATAATAATTGGCAATCACTTTGAAGACTCTGTCCCCATTCCACCTGTGTTCCTGATTCATCTAAATAGTGTTACATTAGATCTTTGAAAGATCTGCTTCTATATATACCCTGACCTTAACTGGATTTGAGAGTTAAAGGAAAATTCAGTTGCATAACACACCATTATTTTATGAACTGCTAAGAAGAAAAATATGCTGTCAGTTACGGTGGTATAATGCCATTGGCTATATGACATACCTCTATGTCAGAGGTGTTAAAATATGAAAAAAAATTAAATCAACATTAGACTAATCACTTGGAAAGTTCTCCTCAAGCCTTCTAGGTCCCCTAGGTAAAGTCAACAAGGATTTTCTTATCCATGGATAAAGTTACATTAAGATTGTATTCCACCAATTTTATGCAATTTCATAGAATTCTAAATCTGAAAGGCACCCTCAGGGATAATCTGGATTGTACATGTTAACAGGCAAAGAATCTGATACCAAGAGAGATGATGTGGCTCTCCCCAGATAACGTATGAAAATAAAGACAAAAAGAAGTTAAAAACAAATAAACAAAAAGATCTACGTTTTCAGAGTGAAAGGAGAAATAAATAGCACAGAGAAAATCAAGGTTGGAACCAAAGCCTTGGTCTATTTAGTCCGTCTCCTCAGTTTGTAATATGGAATCGGTCACATCAAAACAAGGTCATCAGTGTCTTGTATGTTTTAGATCCAGTATCTCCATTCTGTGAAGAGAGTGAAATTATTGCCAGATACTGCCTCTCTCTATCTTTTTAGCTATAATATTTTATGACTTCCTCAAGAACTCACAAGCTACCTTACCTTGGTTTCAATCCAATTATTTATTTTCTGTCAGGCAATCAGGATCTTTCACTATCAACTCAATTTGTGTTATTTATTATTTATATTCCATCCATTCTCCAAGGATTAGTTGGGTCAGCCTTTCGATCTAGTTAACATCATCCATCATACCATCCTCATTCTCACTGATTTTTGACAAAGCTCCCATCTACCATATATCTACCATGTATGTGAATCCACCTGCTATCATCCATGTGTGGTCTGAGGCTTCCCACTGCCATGGCTTTACAAATGCTCCTCATGCCAATTCCTGTTCATCTTTTTTTTTTTTAGGTCCAACAGTTAGCTCCCTCTTTTTATTATTAATAAAACATCCTTTTATTAGTAGTGTTTTGTGGTCCTTGTATACTTGAAATGTATTCCACCTTCCTTTCATTTGACTCAGCAGTTTACTTGAAAGATGCTTTCTAACTGATCTCAACTTTATACATAGTGTGTTCCTCTGAGGGTACTCCTTTGCGCTCCTCATAGCTTTGAGGATGATGCTTAGTCTGAAACCTTCTTTGATGCATATGGCTCCTGTCCTCAGAGCTGACCACTTAGTGGGAAGGAATATTCAAGTACATGCATACATACCCCGCACTGAAGCGCAGGAAGGAGCACAGGAGCAAACCAGCAAAGCTCTCTTAATGTTTCCTCATAGAAGGCTAGTTCACCACCCAATGAACAGCCAAAGGTAAAGAGTATTTGATTAGAGACAGACCTACCATCCCAACACTCACTATCTGCACCTTACCATGTAACCCATACTCAGCTGTTTCCAGTCCCTGAAAGTTGCTCTGTCATTCCTCTGTGACTTTATTTGTACACCTTCTTAGCCTAGAGCATCTTTACCACTTTCTCCACCTGGATTCCACATGCCCTAAATGAAATCTCTCAAAAGAAATGCTTTCTTCCCACTTCTCCATGCTCTCCTTCACTGTGCATCCATGGAGTCCTGACCAACTATAGCCCATCATAGCCCTTGTCACAGTATCCTGTCTGCTCGCTTTGTTTCCATTCTCAGCATGCCTGCAAGGTACCTGAGAAAGGTGCCAAGGATCCTCTTGGAAATTTTGGCAACAACAGTGGTGCTGGAAACTATAATTTGTGGTCAACCGATATTGAAGAAGAAAATAAATTTGAGAGCAATACTGTATTCACCACCAAATGGAATAACTCTTTGTGGAGTTAGTGAGCAAACAGAACCACAGTTAGTCCTCCTACTTATTAGAAGTTATTCTTAGAGTCACATTGCTCTTTAGAGTTTATCTTTGGTGTAGAATGAGTCATATAAGCTTGTTAGCAATATCGTAGAAAAAATGTCTTCTAAAAGGCTAGAGCCAGTTGGACTTCTGTTTCAATGACTCATCAGACAGCCTTAGAAACATTGTTTCTTTCTGTAATGCTACAACAGTTTTATCACTACCATAACACTGTCTAGGTTGGATAACACATATCAATTTTCTCTTGAATTATGGTTTTCTTTTTTAAAAACTAGTTATATATGGATTAGCTTTAATACGGTTCTATTAATTCATTTCACTTGACTTTATTCCTTACTATTGCTACTGTCTGTCCCATTGCCAATATTTTCAGAACCAGGGAAGGGATCCTCTTTAAGGAAGGAGAAGGCAATTGAAGTCTATTTGCAAGTAATCAATGATAAATCTGAATATCAGTCAATCTGTATCCTGGAATTCTTAATATGAGAGGTATTCCTTTTACCTTAAAGAAGGACATCTCTGGACACACTCATGTGGGACTCAAATATAAGTCACATTATAGTTTCTAACTTTCCTGTCTTTCTAGGGTCATAAGTTTAGTATAGTAACAATGGAATGGAGTCTGTAGTCATATCCCAATATCTGTGGAAGGCCACATGCATTTTAAGGATAATGCAAAGGGCATCTGAGTCACACAAAGCTTGATTTAACTTCCTCTGCCACTTGCCACATGGATGATGTACAGCAATTTACTTTATCTCTGTGCCTGTTATCTGTAAAATGGGATTTGAGACACCTGTCTCATAGAGTTGTTCTGAAACATGTATATAAAAGAGTATATGTAAATGCTCATATGTGTTCATGTCAGGTACATATTAAATCTTAAAAAAATGTTTATTTTTAAAAATTTCTCTCTATTCTTCCTTTTTTTAAAAGATTTTATTTATTTATTCATGAGAGACAGAGAGAGGCAGAGACAGACAGAGGGAGAAGCAGACTCCCTGTAGGAAGCCCGATGTAGGACTCGATCCCAGAACTCTGGAATCATAACCTGAGCCAAAGGCAAATGCTCAACCACTCAGCCACCCAGGAATCCCCAAAATGTTTATTTTTAATAAAATTATCACTTCTAAGGCTATTTTATAAAATTGTTACCTCATTAAATATTTTTATTAGTATCTCATATTATTTTAATATAAAAAATAGTCAATTGCCATGGGCTTTTGGCACCACCATTGACATTGTAGATTTACTCTTTCTTATGTAAATTGTTTTATTTTGTTTATCACTTAGGATTTATTGCTAGCTTACTCTGTGCCAGGCACAAGTATTATTACAAAGTTGAATCACTCATAGGCCCAGAATACTGTTATTGATATTCGATAGAGTTCCTCATATGTGAAGTCCTTGGCAAAGCTCTCTGGTGATTTCTTTTGGCTGAATCAATTACTTTGGAAAATTTTATTGATGTAGGCAAAGCCCAAGTTGGGGAGACAGTATTATAAAATGACTCATAAATTCAAAGAACGGCTTCAAAATTATTTTCTCCATAATATGTAGGAAGACAGATTGTGATAAGTCAGCATAAAACAAGAAAGATTTACTCCAAAAAAATAGAGACATGCCTACTTGGGCCATGAGGAATTACCTCAAGATTTTGCTTATAGATTCAGGTTGTGGGGAAGATTCTGTAGGCAACAAATCCATTTAAATGAATACTGTGTTTTGGAAAGTTGTCCACAATTTGTTTTAAGTGAATAGACAATTTTAATATGCAGAAAATCTAGATATATAAACATTAAAATATGGAGGGGGTGGTGGGATTACAAGTGGATTTTTGTGTGTATCTTTCTAATTTTTAATCAATAAGCATATATACCTTATGTAATAAAGGTCACATGAAAAAGAAAGTGAATGCTGTTCAAAATTTATCTGAATGAAGTTCAAGGACTTCTATGGCAGTTCATATTACCTGGTAATAAGTCATTTAAGTACTGATATAACAGTGAAAGGAGAGGTGGATTATATTTAAATATCCAAATTGAGAGATCCTTAGAAACTGCAGTGCTTGCAGGAATATTCAGCAATATCCAGGAGTACAACATAGATGTCTACATTTATTTCCTATTCATATGGGTAAGAGCAACTTCTACAAAATATTTTAAGTTATTTTTGCCAGAACCATTGAGATTAATATGCATCCTGCAGTATTTCGGTAAAAGTTGTTATAGGGGCGCCTGGGTGGCTCAGTTGGTTAAGCACCTAACTCTTGGTTTCAGCTCAGATCATGATCTCAGGGTCTTGGAATCAAGCCCCATATCGAGCTCTGCATTCAGCAAACAGTCTGCTGGAGGTTCTCTCTCTCCCTCTTCCTCTGCTCCTCCCCCTGCCCATGCACTCACTCTCTCTCAAATAAATAAATAAAATTAAAAAAAAAACAATTGTCAGAAACTGTGTTATTTGTTAAAATTATAAAAAAGAAGAGTCTACATGCCACTGCAAGAGAGTGACATAAAAACCTCTTGGTAAAGAATTGGTTTATCCTACTAGTAAAAGGCTTGCAAGGCTTATTCTAAACCCAGAGGATTAAGAGCTAAACAAATAGAATTTTACCAAAATATTTTTATGTTCATAAAAATGGCCACATGAAGCAGAAACTTTCAAAGAAAGTAAGCTTGTCTTGCCTTCCCATGTTAAAATCTTAGTAATTAGAATTCAAAAAAACAATACAGAGAATCACTAACTGCTTACCACAAAAGAGCAAAGCATGCCAAATGTCAGACCACAGAGTATCAGAGAACTCAACTTCTTCCTAAACCAGGTAGGATAAAGGCAATAAAAAAATAAAGAATGCTTCGTGTTTTAAAATTCGGTTTTGATTTACAGAAGCAGGATTAAAAGAGTCTTTCGTGAAATGAAGCCAGGCTACCTTGAAGGTGAACCCTCTTGGCAAGAAGCCATCAGGCATTGAACTTTCAGTTACACATCAGTTAAATAGAACTCCAAGTTAGAGAGAAAAGCCAGAGGCAGCTACCTTGAAAGAGCCATCCAGTAATGCCGCACCTGCTAGCAAATGAATCTCAGTCTCTTGTCGATTAAAAGCTGATGTTGTTTAAGGATAAGGGAGTCTGAGGGAGAGGAAATTTACTGGGTATGCTAGGGAGGTATGGTGTGATACTGGTTTGTTCATTTTCTGTGTGTGTGTGTGTGTGTGTGTGTCTGTTCTTTTCAGATATGAATCTCTCATGATTGAGGAAATAGAGTGTAGGTTAATTCTAAACGTCTTCCCTTTACTAATGTTTTGTGATTAGCCTCTACCTTTCCCTGCCACTCTAAATACTGCTTCTCTCAACTGACAAATTATGTGTGCTGTGAGTCATTGATCTTTCTTAGCTATTAATTCTTATTTATCCAGAAATTCATGGATAAAGAGACCCTTCCAGTAGGCAGTTCCAGCAAAGACAGGTAGCAATATTTCTAGTCTTCCATTTGTAGACTTTTCACAAGTGAGACATAGGGGAAATCCCAAATTGTTAAACACATATTTAGTGAAGTAATGGATGGTTTCCCTTATTGTAGCTTCACACTGCAACAATAGAAACCAAGAGAGTTAGGAGAGCAAAGTGAAACTGTGTATCAGGATTATCACATATTGAATAACGTTGTGATTAATTTATTAGAGTAGGCATGGAAGGAATTAGATTGTGGTTCTCCATGGAACTGTCCAGTCAATCTGTGTTTATGATACCAGTAACTTTAAGTATAGTAGAAACTATCATTTCTCCCTACATATCTATTTTTTTTTTTGCAATTCCATAAGCAGAATTTGTATTGCTGCAAATTATTTTCCAAATAGTTTTAAACCAAGTACTCTCCCATTTCCTGTCCAGAAACATGGTAATCTAATTATAAAGTTTAGCCTTCATAAAAAAGAAAGGAACATTAACATATATAAAACATACAGCGAGGCAGCCCAGGTGGCTCAGCAGTTTAGCGCCGCCTTTAGCCCAGGGCCTGATCCTGGAGACCCGGGATCGAGTCCCACGTCGGGCTCCCTGCATGGAGCCTGCTTCTCCTTCTGCCTGTGTCTCTGCCTCTCTCTCTCTCTCTCTCTGTGTGTCTCTCATGAATAAATAAATAAAATCTTTTAAAAAACCCAGTAATTTATTTTAAAAAATAAAACATACATTAAAATATATATAAAAGAAATATTAACATATATTATCAATGTTGCTAAACTGTGTGATATTTGTTTTTTGTTTGTATATATATATATATAAATTAACCCATTTATTATAGGCTAGCAATGTTTCAAATGGCGGAGCTTCTACTGGTCTCTCAATTCCTTCAGTCTTCTGATGGCAGACTTTACTGTGACAGCAGAAGTGGTGTTGTAGGTCCAGGCGCCACCGGCCACGGTCTTCATGCAGGAGCCACAGTGTCAGATTCCCACCGCTGCCTTTTCATCTTGGTCTTGCCACAGAAGGAGCAGGTGTACCTGGCGTGCTGGCTAATCTCAATCTTCACCATCTTCCTGAGGGAGGCCCCATAGCAGGTCCCGTATCTACCCACGATTCCGACCTTCTTGGTGCGTTTGGCCATGTCGCCGCCAGCCAGGTCCGAGCCCAGAGAGGACTGATTTTTGCTTTAAGGGTAGATTCTGTATTGTTCATTTGAAGAAATACTTATTGAGCATCTGTTATTTGCCAGGTAGTAGGGAATTCTGATCTCCAGGCATTTACAATTTAGTGGAGGAAATGGATAAGAGACGATAAGAATTTATGTAAAAAATGTGAACTTTAGGCAGAAGGACAATATGCTATCATAAGTTTAGTAATTTATCGACTCACTTTTCTGAAACATACATGGTTCTACCAGATTTAGGACTAACTAGATCTAGGGGCTCAAACAATAGTATCAGGACCAGGATCTCTTTCTCTCTCTCCATCTCTCAGCTTTGTCTTCTTTGTGACAGTGTCATTCGTAGACAGCAGACTGGTTCCAACAGCTCCAAGCTTACTCCCACCAAAATAGAACCCCATCCGGTTAGTTCCTACAGATCTCCAGTGCTGGCTCTGACTGACCCTTCCTGAGTCACGTGCACTTCTGATGCAAGCAGAATTGTCTCACTGACTGGTCATATGGACTGAGGTAGCTATGGGTGAATCTCCAAGGAAAAAGTCAGGGTGCTACTAGCAGAAGAAAGAAATAAGAGATGTCTACCATATGCGATCACTGATTATATTAAATAAATAAATAATTTAAAATAATTAAATAAATATTAAATGGTATGAGATTTTATGACTCTATGCTGTATCAATCTCTATGTTATATCAAATATACCTATTCTGTACGTGAATATAATCTGTAAGGAGAGATCTATACTGGGCTATTCAAGATGAACATGCAGAATCACTAACTCAAACTTAAAGAGCTGTGCAGCATTCAAGTACACCAATGAAAATCCTGAAGTGTGAGGCGGTAAGGTAGGAAACAGGAGACTGCTTCGGAAATTGAGGTGTAATAAAAGGAAAGGAGGACAATGTAAAAATAGAAGAAATCGAGATGCCTGGGTGGCTCAGTGGTTGGGCGACTGCCTTTGGCTCCGGGTGTGATCTCGGAGTCCCAGGGATCGAGTCCCCACATCGGGCCCCGGGTAGGGAGCCTGTTTCTCCCTCTGCCTGTGTCTCTGCCTCTCTCTGTGTGTCTCTAGTGAATAAATAAATAAAATCTTTAAAAAAATAGGAGAAATCTTTCTATAGTGGACTCAGTATACTCCTAAATCCCTCAATCTGTTAATATTTAGGAGCTACTTCTATGAATGTTTTAGAAATCTGTCCTACCAGCCCAGAGAGATAGTATAGATCAAATGAATGACAATGACTTCCAAGTAATTTTAAAATTCCAAACTAAAAGAAATGTTTTTAAACTCTTTATTTTTTTAAATCTCGGATAAACTGAACACAAGCAAGAAAGAAAAACATTTAAAAACTTGAACTCAACCCTTTCTTTTTGGACAAGGATATTTGTTTGATTTTCAAAAATATTGCTTGAATGATGCTCTAACATGGCAGGTCAGCTACATAAGCAGGAAATTTATCACTAATTTATCAGTAACACATAACTGTGTTTTTCCACAGAACCAAGATGTTCTAATGGTTTCCCAGTAAATGTGTTTACTTCATTAAAGGTCTATTTTCATAAGCCAGAGTCATTAATAGTCCTGGCTGCCATGAATATGCCATAAATAAAGCAAAAACTAAAGTACATTAACCAAATATTAGAGTAGAAATCCAGGCTCAGGAATAGTCATGTATTAAAAAATTAAGCCAAGGTACTTATCATCATTAATATGTTCTCAAATCTTTCCAATTTAGAGACTGCCTAATGTTATCTTACAAATTGCTTGCTCCCCACTGTGTACCTCACAGCGCTTTGTGTTTGTTATTATAGCATATATCATGTTGCATTTTTATAAAACTTGTTGTATACGCCATTTTCTGGTAAAGATATATAGGAGATGTCATATGCTTCTTAACACATCTGCCTTTATACCTGGACTTTGAGCTCCTTAAGATCAGAGAGTAAATATCTTTTTATCCCCATAAGCCGTGTTTGGTGCCTACAATATACTTCATAAATGCTGAGTAAAATAAAAAATGAGTAAATATTTCAATGGACCCTCCCATTTTAATGAATTCCTGAACTCCTGTTTATTATCATCTTAATTAGTTTTTATGTTTTAATTGCTTCAAAGCTCAAGTCTACATATATATACCTGCTTATAAAATTAGATTATGGTTTATGCCGAGAGTGGGGAATGACAGCTTAGTCCTAGGCCAGGTCCCCGCTGGGGTGCAGGCATGATTGGCAGTGTCTGGTTAACTCACTCACAAGACAGACCCCCCAGTTGCCTTTGAGGAAGAAGAGAATCCTGGGGGAAATATTCTCACTATGTCTACTGCTGGGATTAGATGCCTATGGATATGTTTGGCAAATTATTGAGTCTGCTCCAAAGCAGATTTTCAGGTGAGAGGACTGTGATATCTTCTGGAAGAGAATTAATTTTAAGGGAAAATAGCCAAGTATGACAGGCCAAGCCAATGGCACATCCTTCCTTACTTTGGAAGGAAAGCAAATTCTGTGCCCAAGCAGGTGTGTTGCTTAGATTGTCTCCTCTGCCCACCTGATTAGAGGCAGGGAAGGCAGAAGGATGACAAGCCAAAGCTGGAAAGACTCTCTCCATAAACTCTCTAACATCTGGGATTCTGTTTTACAGTGCTCTGAGACCCTTCAATAGAGTGTAACACAAAGTAAGGTGGCCGTTCTGCCTCTGCCCCTTCCTCATCAGCACTTTATCATGTTCTATTACATAGTCTTCAGGGAAGAAGTTTAATCTCCTGTCTTCATGTTTTCATAGAGGAAGGGACTTTGTTCTCCTTTTTATCAGGCCTGTGTTCTTTAAAAGTAAACTTCTAGCTTCTCTCCCAGCCCCACACCCGCTTTCCCACAAAGGAGGAGCAGGAGCTCATTTCAGGGAGGATGTCCCTGTGTTGAAAGTGACTGCTCCTGCATAGATCCCTTGCTCTGCAGGACCCACACGGGAGCAGTAGACACTCAGGTTCTCTGGCTCACTTTGTTTCTGTACGAGAAAGCGCAAAGGGAGAGAATCAACCTCCTACCCTTCCCTTTCTATCTCTGGTCAGCCAGTAGTAGAGTTGATGAAGCAAGCCTGCTCTAAAAGGTCATTTCTCCCTCACCTTTCCAACCCACCCCAGGCTCCAGATGGCCCCAAGGTCTGTGTTTGAGGGGGGATGGGATGAGATACTTTGGTTTTAGATCTAAATTGCATTCTTCAATCCAAAATTTACCAAATTTTGTAAGACACATTGGCCACTTGCCCAGTTCATTAATAAATCCACAAGTGATCATCAATTAGCTATCAGTTCTTAGACTGTGTGCTTTTATCCATTGGAATCTGAAAGAGAGTCAGTGTGGATCATAACCTCCTCTTGCATACATCTGAAATACTTCTCTGCCCCTGTCAAGGCCCAAGGAATCAGTGGGCTGTGCCCAACACGGCAGTGGCAGAGGAGTGACATATGTCCTGGAAGAGCCAGCATAAGAAGCCTGATGGAGCACTGGTGCATTTTGCCAGGAGTGGCTGTGCCTGGTGGAGCAACAGGAGCAGTGGGGCATTGACGGAGGGGTTGCAGCTGCCTAGCAGGAATCTGTTCATGGTTACATGTGAGAATACAAGGTACCAACTGGTGGCTTCCAGAAATGATTTGAGGACACAGAAGCTTTACATGGCTATTGAGGACCTAAGTCATATTGGTAAAGCCAATGAAAATTAAAGTATTGTTTCAGGCGACCTCACTCATACTCACAAACTGATGGCTTCTGGGAAAATCATGGTTACCATTATTTTACTCTCCAGCTGAGCACCTGTCCACCAGAGCACCTTGTCTGAAACAGGCAATCAGAGTAGGTATATGAAATAATTCACTTGAAATGCTGACCATTTGCATGTTGCTGTTAAAGGGATTACCAGGTGATATAAGAAAGCCACTATTGTTGGGAGGCGTTAATGTGCTAGCTCAAGAATTTCAAATAATTTTTTTTGTGCATTTCTGAGTGAGTTTTGAATATGAGTGAAAAGTAAGTCTGCAAACTAGAAATGAAGGCTTACTCCTTAAAAAATGTTTTCAAAGATGATGTCATTATCCAAAGCTGGTTCTCTATATCCTCAAGAAATTCTCTTTCTTGCCACCTCAAAACCACATGCCAGATCAAAACTGTTTGTTCTCAAAGTGAATTTCTTTTAGGTAAGTTATTATTTCAAAAGATAATGCCAAATCTGCATACAGTTTACATTTGAACTGTAAACTGTTCCAATAAGTAGATGCTACTTAATGCATCTTTTAAATTTGACTTTTGACTCACCACCTAAATATACATTAATATACACAGGCATAAGCAAAATTTTTTTGTATATTTTTTATTGGAGTTCAATTTGCCAACATATAGCATAACACCCAGTGCTCATCCCATCAAGTGCTCCCCTCAGTGCCCATCACCCAGTCACCCCATCATGCATAAGCAAAATTTAATGTAAAATGCATCTTTTCAGCTATAAGTATTATTGCTATAATTTTAACATTTCCTTTTTTCTCATAAGCAATCACGTATTCTCTTCCAGGTGGTAGCAATATTTGTTTCCTATTTTCATGGAAATGAAAGCTAGTATAATTCTGAAATCATGGAAAAATATTTGCATATACTTTTATTTATTTATAATAATTCCTTCTATTTATTTATGATATTCATATGGTTTCTGTTCTTTTTCCTCCCAAGAATAATGTTTATATCAGTTACTCTCTGTCTCCTGATCAGTATCAGAGTCGGTTTTTTAAACGTCAAATTCACATCTAAACTGGGTTTGATAAACTTTCATATCATTCATCTATTCCATGTATTTAAAATATCATGACAAAATGACATGGGTTCTCAATATTCTGAACAATTAGGCAGTCTTTAGGATGTTTTTCCAGCTGTGATGACAAATTGACAAATAGATATTTGTTTCTACAATCCTACCCAGTAGCTTTATCTCAAAGTTAATAATAATAGTGTTCTGATCATGGAAAGGGAGTTTGGTGTGGTGGAGGAAAGGAGTAGACTTTTGAGAAAAAGAGATCTGGGCTCAAACTACTTACTAGCTGTGTGATCTTGAGTAAGTTGCTCTGCCCCTCGGAGCTCAGTTTCTGCACATGTGAAACAGGAATCATGCATGTTGCAGGGCAGGTTAAACAAAACAATGTTTGTGAGTACTTGTAACATGGAAGGCACTGGAAAAATCCAGTTATCCAATCACATATTTCTCCCTGGAAGCTAGGCTATTTCTATGGATTTAATATACCATTCATTTTTTTAATAGCTATAAAGCCATGGGACTTTGGGATTATAAGTTACCTTAGAGATCAGCTAATTAATGGAATTTCACAGATAAGGAAGCCAGGGCACTGGAAAGGTAATTTGGTGTAGGGAGTCCTTTTCCATGTTTTGTATAATAAAGAAATTCGAGGCAGAATCATTACTTGCTCACAATTCCATCTGAAAATGGTAGGCAAAACCAACCCTCAGAAAAGTGGAGACAGGTATGAGATAAACTTCCTGACAGTTTGTACCTCGAGTAAGAAAAACTCAACCTATTCTCAGAGAGGGATTTCTTCACTTTACTAATATGATGTATCTGAATGCTTTGTAGAATCCTGAAAATTATGAACTGAATCCATGTAATCAGTTGTCTAATATTTAAAGAAGTAGACATTCACTGTGATTGATGATTCTACATCCCAAAGATATTTCAGATGCACTTAAGATATTTTCTTCTGGGACTATTACTGTTGCTGTCACCTGGACCCTAAGAAGCAAGAAACTCTAGGCCCTAATTCCCATGAACTTACCATACAGAGGGGGCTTCACATTCCTCAGCAGATCAGAACGGTTGGATTAGAGGAATATTTCTCACATTGCAATCCTTTACCACATCACAATTTTGAATGCATATCTGTAATGTTATTTACTTTTCCAAATGGCTTCACTTTCTAAACTTAACCTCATTCTAAGTGATAATATCTAGCACATTTGCTATACTGATTTCATTTTTCTGATATAAAGATAATTTCATGACTGTTAAACTAAAAGATATCTAAATACCACCGGAAATCATCTCAGGATGAATCTCAGGATTCATCTGAGCCAGGAAGAATCTCAGTCTTACTCCTGCTCATCCCCAAAGCTGGTCAGAATAAAGTAAGATTTGCAATGGGCAAAGCCCTTTCTATTCTCAAGTGTTTAGTTCCTGGAATAAAAAAGCCACCATCCTGGATCCATGTGCCTTTTTCAGGGGCAGGGACTGGGCAGTGATAACATCCCTGTACTTTTGGATAAGCACTAAAATAACACAAAGCCAAATCCAATAAAATTTCCTGTTTATAATACTGTTTAAAGGATGTAATCACCACCATGAGAAAGTATATTTTCAGATTACTTCCAACAGCATCAAATTAAGTCCAAATCTTTCATATCAATTTGTACTTACCCAAGAAAACTAATCTAAAACAAATCTAAAAACTAGCATTCTTTAATAACATTCCTAAAAGACTATGGAAATCTTAACAGCCCCCCAAACAACATTCCTTCAAAAATAAAATATTTGAATAGAAACAAGTGGGAGAAAGCACATAAAAAAATTAACCCTCATTAGTGAAGAATGTATATTTTGGAAAAGATCTTGGAGAGTAAAAGGAAATCCCAGCCCCACATAAACGTTCCCTAGTAAACCTCTTGATTAAACTGGTTCATTTTTCACAAAATTCCTTCTCTTCACCAAGAACTTAAAATTGCACTCTACCATTTCTCTCAAATCTAACAAGTCTATTTTCTTTTTGCATCTACTAAATGCATAAATCATCATGCCTATTTTCTATTAGATAGATAGGTAATCCATACATGTATGGATGTAGATAAGTATATATACCCACATATACAGATAAATGTATATCTAATTAACATATACATAGAATGCTTTACTTGGGAGGACTTGAGGGTTCCTTGAGCTTGACATCACCCATACTGTGCTCAACTATTTCATTCGATGTTAGTATTTTACGAAAAGAAATCCATGATTAAATAACTCTTATAAACATTGGATTAAACAAAACTTAACCTATAACACTATATACATTTTGAATGTCTGAGAAGAGCATATAGCAATGCATCTTAAACTTCAATGCATATAAAATTGCATATTAAGTAGGTCTGGGATAGAATCTGAGATTCTGCATTTCTAGCAAGCTCCCAGGTGATACTGATGCTCCTGGTCCAAGGACGAAACTTTGAATAACAAGGGTATCAGATTTCCTAAAACTTGTTTTACTAGTGAAACTAGTAAATACTAGTGCCCTCTTTACACATAAATGGTTTTCTGAGATTTTTCTTTTGGTTGGTTGGATGGCCTGTTGGTTGGTGTTTGTTGGTTTTGAAAACATACATCAGTGTTTTATAATTTTTGAAACTATTAATATAACTGAATCCCCTTGCTTTATAGGATGGTGAATGTCATTTTTAAAAATCACCCTAAATTCACCTAATTGACTTTTACCTTTTCAGTGGCTTTGCCTTGTTTTGGTCAAATTGTACTTGAGAAAACTTCAAGACCTGTACCGTTGCAGGAAGGGGTAAAGGAAATTAAAAAAAAAAAAAAAAGACATGTCTTTTGAGTTCTTTTTCAATGTGCAATGAAGAATGTGCACTTTATAAGTACAATAAAAAATGTACTTGACTTCCATAGCCAGACTAAAATCTTACTAGCAAACGATTGTTTGGATTTGTATTGACAATTTTTGGTTGGATATTGAACACTTACTCATGGGATCATATGGCATATCACCTAAGTGCTTTAGGTTGTCAGCAGGTCAGACACCCAACACTCTGCCACCTAGTCATCCATCCAGTACCTTTCCACCTCTCTATCCACCTGTCTAACTATACACACTCATCCACTCACATATCCTGTCTCCACCCATCCAATCAGTCATACAACCGCCACATGTCCACTCACACACACACACACTTATCCCTTGACATTAATTTGTTCAACAATATTTATGCGACATGGTTTTTTCGCAAACATAGAGTAAAAGGAAATTTAATCTGCAAGTTTAGGGTGGATAAAAGAGTACATTACAAAAAAAGAAAATTACATATTATTTTACAATCTCCTAATTAATATACTTCCTTATGCACTAAACTCTCAGTCTGTAACTAAGAGTTCTTCTCAATGGTAGATTTTGAACAATGGTTGGGATGGTGCTCTCATAGGAAAAGAAACAAGCTGCCTGTGAGCTGAGATATGAGTTGTCTAACATACTTGCTTAACCTGACATTCCTAATCCTTCATTCCATTAAGGATTCATGCAGTCCTTGTCTGCCACATTTCCTTTATGCTACATAAAATGCTACATTTTCCTTTATGGCATTCCCCTTTATGCTACTCTTCAGCCAGCTAAACTAAGTTATTTGAAATTGCCCAAACCATGCCTGTAATTGAATTTTTCCCTCCATCTGGACTACATTTCCTGTAGGTCTAGTACATCTCTTTTTCCCAAAAGTTTTCCCCAATCTGCATTCCCTGATTTGTCATCCACACTTCTCCTGTGATAACCACTTTTGACCTTGTATTCTTGTTATTTATGGGTGTATTGATCTCACCTATTAGGCACAAAACTCCCTAGAAAAACGAGGTCTGTGCCTGATTTTCCTTGCATCCTTCATAGAATCTCAAACAGAGCCACTCAGTAAATTCTTTCATTTCTGGAATGAATGAAATCCATCTAAGCCTCTGATTGAATGCTTTGAGTGTACTGATTTCATGAGTAACTAAAGAGTTTGAAGCTAAGAAATATCTCAGTGCCTATAAAATTTTAATTAACTATATTGGTGGATTATTATTGCTGAATCTTTTGTAAAGTACTTTGCCATGCCCTCGCCTGAGGAGACTAGTATGTTTCAAAGTGATATTATAGTCTTGATTGCATTAAAGTATTGGCCTTCTGGATCATAAGCTATTAGAATTATATATCCTATTTTCAGATGGATTAATTCTTACACTATTTTTCTCTCTACAAGTTTCCTTCTAGCAATAGTCAGTTCAATGTCAAACTTGTAAAGAATCCCATAGAGTTATAGTTTGGGACTTATAATCCAGTGACAATTTCTACTGTTACCTCTGGCCTTCCGATTGTGTTGGGGATGCTAAGTCTTTTTATCATCAGTAAAATGCTTCCCTACCCTTTTTCCATTTAAGAAAATGATTATGCCTTTTGCTAATCATTTCTTTACAGTGTCTGAAACACTATATTCTCAATAATTATTACATGGCAGAGAGAGAGAAAGAAAAAAAAATGACTCAGCTAGTAGCTCAAAATAGTATTCTATGGATTTGTCCTAAAGCTAGAGACCAGAGTTCATTTGTATTAAAATCATTCTTTTCTTTTTTTTTTTTTCTAGATTTATTTATTCATTTACTTGAGAGAGAGAGAGAGCACGAGCAGGAGTAGGGGGAAGGGGCAGAGGGAGAGGGAGAAACATGATCCCTGCTGAGAGCATGCGGAGGAACTTGATCCCAGGACACCAGGATCAAGACCTGAACCACCCAGGTGCCCCCAAATCCTTATTTTTCAAAAAACATGATTCTTTAAGATGTACGCCAACAGCTCCAGGTGCTACTTTTAATGTCTTTGCTAGTTTGTATGATTGTATTGAGGTACACCTACATTGTATCTTTGGTATTTTTCCCCCTTTATCTTCACAATCTTTGAACTTTAAAATGGCAGTGTTTGCTAGGGCTTGGGTCATGGAGAGGTCTGGCAGCGGTGGACTTCTTGAGTCCATCAGCCACCTGGCCGGAGGCAGCAGAGCTGATCTGTGAGGGTGGCTGGGTGCTTGGAGGCTCAGCAGGTGGCACACAAGCCCCGGCCCACTCTGGCTGCATGGTGGTCCAGCTCCTAGCTGAGCACAGCAAAGGCCTATCATAGAGGCCACTTAACCATTCACCTTGCCCTGAGTGACTGTGCCAACCAGCCTTTCTACCACATTGTGGCTGCTCACAACAGGTAAGCAGTGATGGCTGTTTCATGGAGCATCTGGACTCCTGTGATCCATTGCCTAACAGTCATGGAGAGAAGATCGTTGCTCTCAACCTGGACCAGATCTGGCATTGGATCCACTATGGAACCCACCTCTCTCAGCAGGTGGAGAAGATTCTGGGTCTTTCTGGCTTTGTCCCTGTGCATCCCATGATGATCACATATGCTGAGAGGCCACAAAGGAAAGGGGGACTCCTCTTAGCAGCTCAGGAAACAGATCCAGAGGCTCCAGAAACTAAAGGAGCTGACTTCAGTGAGCAGAGCACTGGGGAAAAGGTCAAAGTCCTCTTAAAACACTTGTGCAGAGCTCTTAGTTTTATTCGATTTGGTGGTCAATAAATGTAGTTTTCTAAGTACAAATAAACAAAATGATAATTTTGAAAACTAGCTAACATACATATTTTTACTTTGAATAGTGACGGGAAAATATGAAAAGGGTTTCATCAACATTGATTCAGTTGTTTATGGCAATTTACCCAGACCTTGTGAGACTGTAAGTGGAACTGGCAAGCTTGGGGGAACAGAGCTGCTTCCACAATTGCCCAAGGGTCTCCTGGCACCTTTTTGCAGTGACCAGACTTCGTCAACCCTGTCAGCTGAAGGGACTCATGAAATTTGAAAGATATCATTCTCTTCTGGTGATCATGAACCATAATATTTAATGCAAGTATAAAATGTTGCCATGCCCCCAGGTCTTCTCTCGCACGTCCCCTTGCCACCACCATCCCTCCATCTCCTTCAGGTTAGTGCCGTGGCCTTGGGCCATCTGACCACCAAGAATGGACTTGTGGTGGTTTAGGCACCTGGGATTATTGCCCTTTCACTAAAGAGGAACAAAAGAAAAAAGGACAAGAAAAGTACATCAGCCCAGCAGTTTTCCTTCTCTATGAGCCTTGAACAACTTAGTGGACAAACATCTGGACAGACATTTTAATTCCCAGCAGTCCCAAAGGGCACTTTTTCTTCAGTACTTACAAATAGGCCCCGTGGCACTTCCCGGAAGTCCCATCTGGCCTGCCTGCCTTTGAAAGCCTCTCTTGATATGGGCATCCTCTGCCGAAAAGCCCTCTCCCACTCCCCTGCCTCACTGTCAGCTGCCCAAGATAGAACCCCACTGAGAAGTGCACCCCCCCCGACACTCCCCAACATGGCACATATAACAGCTTCCCTTTGTTGGGTGGGTCTGCTCAGTCTACCAGCCCTGCTCCTCAGTCTTCCCCACCAAATCCTTTGCCCCATGAGGCCTCGGAGGCAAGAGGGACCAGGGGGACTGTCCGGCCCCTTAGAGACCCAGGGATAGACATTTCATCATTTCTAGCATGGTCTCCTTCAGAAAGGAAAAATTAATTCCAAGCAATCAACTTTCCAGTGGATTTGGAACACACACTGTTTGATTTGGGAACCGTGGGTACTCACTTTGAGGATGTGAGGTTGCATGTACAAACTACTGTCTGACTGCTGAGTGAGCACTTAACTTTTTTTTTTTTTTCCTAATAATTGAATTCTCTGAAGACAGGAAACTGCAGGCAGCTGCTCTTCCACCCATTCAAGAAGCACTTTGCTCCTTTACAGCAAAAGAGCTGAACTATGAAATGAACTCTGCTGTCTGGATTGAGGCTAGGTATTTTGGCAACCATTCAAGTCTTTTTTGACGGTGTGTCCATCAAACAGCAAGTCTGTGAAGAAGTACTTAGAAAGCTTGGTCTTATTCTTTGAAGACTAGAGCAGGATCGGGAGGGAACAGGAATCCAGAGTCACACATAATTTTTTCTTTGCAGCTGGAGAAACTGAGGCAGTGAGAAGAACATTATGCAGGGTCACAGAGGGGTGCCTGCAATCTTGCAAAAATGATCTTCATTTTTTTCTGTCATTTCCACACAGCTGCTTGAAAGCTGATCTTATTTTTAGAGAAGCTGAGTTGTCTGGGTTATCACTGGCCACTCCATCATAAGGAAAGGTAGTGTGTTTTAGGAATAAGGTTAGTTATCAGGCTTCTATCAAATACAATATTTTTTAATTAGATTTACTTATTTATGTTTTTTATAAAACTGTTTCAACAAGTTCACTTTTCATTGTTGGGTACCAGGAAAGGATTAACATAACACAAATTGAGGAATATATTAAAGTCATGAAACATAGTAAGACCCACAGGCTACCTGGTGCTGAGTGAAGGTGCGGTGCTGGCGTCATCTGGGGATCTAGAGAATGAGGAGCAGGCAGCCAGTGCCATCTCTGAGCTGGTCAGCACAGCCTGTGGTTTCCGGCTGCACCACAGCACAAACATACCCTTCAAGCGCCTGTCCCTGGTCTTTGGAGAACACACGCTGCTGGTGACCGTGTCAGGACAGAGGGTATTTGTGGTGAAGAGGCAGAACTGAGGGCGGGAGCCTGTTGACGTCTGAGCCTGCCAGACAGCAAGGGGCAGAGGTGGATTGGGTCCATGGGCCTCCTCAATGAGGAGGATGCAAACCTTCTCCACCTTTTTCTTGGCTTGCTGCTAGAACTAAGGCTTTCTGCTCACCCACTTCCCTCCCCTCCCCTCGAAGGGCAGAGGCTTGGGGACTTTGCACTGTGTCGGGGAGAGTGAGGGCAAGGGGATCTCTCTCTTCTTTCCATCCCTCCCTCCCTCCTAATAAACATGAGTCTGATGTTCCCAGGGGGAAAAAAAAAAAAAGGGCAGCCTGGGTGGCTCAGCGGTTTAGCACCGCCTTCAGCTCAGGGCCTGATCCTGGAGACCCAGGATCCAGTCCCACATTGGGCTCCCTGCATGGAGCCTGCTACTCCCTCTGCCTGTGTCTCTGCCTCTCTCTCTCTGTGTCTCTCATGAAAAAAATAAATAAAATCTTAAAAAAAAAACCAAAAAACTACACTTTAAAAACTACAAGAGTAACACCGTAGAAATTTCTTGTCTGCTCTCTTCCAAACTCCTCTACTTTCCCCAAGCCCACCCTCCACCCAGAGGTAACTGTGCTTTTGGATTTTAGGTTTGGCTGCTCTGTGGCTTTATTTTTATACTTTTATCACATAAGTATGTATCATTAGACAATATGTTCTATCTGTCTCTAGACTCTCTCTTTGTTTGGGAATGGAATTATTCTATATTAGAAGAACTACTAATGTCCTCTCCAAGTAAAGCAGGAAATATTTTAGGAGGGACTAAAAACATATTTTTATAATTATGATAACATTGTGTTATTCTTGGATCATAAATTAGTCTCTTCCTTCTTAACCTTCCTTTTTCTTTTTTCAGAGACTAGCCAAAAAGTTAGAAATATTTCAATTTCTATTTCCTTAGGCATATTTTTATTTTTTTTTATTTTTCATGATTTTTCTTCCTTTCTATATGATTTTATTGAGGAGCCCTGATTAGAATTCACAATAGTGTCTATTCCTTTTTTCCCTTTATTTTTTGCTTGTAAATCATTGGCTGTTTTACAATTTTTATTTAAGAAACTGTTTATATAAGAGATAATTTACATTTTGGATAGAGTCCTAAGTGGTTAAGAGTGAGCACTCTGGAGCCAGACTTCTTGAGTTCAAGGCCCAGCTCTTCTACCTACTAATGTTGTGAACTTGGCAGGTTACTTAAACACTTGTGCCTCAGTTTCCTCATCTGTAATATGGAAATAATATCTTTTTCAAGTTTTTTTTGTAGGATTAAACAAGTTAATACATCTAAATGCATAGACCAGTAGCATACATATAGCAAAGGCTCAATTCCTGTTATTTTTACAACTATCATCATTACTATATCATTAGACAGCTGTTATATTATACGGCAACCTACGACCTCCCTCTTAATGCCTAAGATGCTAAGACACATTTTTTTTTTCTAAAATGGTTAAAACCAACACATTTTTTTCTTCTCTGGAGAACAATTTGTCCAACATAATTTTCTGACGAAAGTTTAGCTTTGCTTAGTTATCAAATAAGATAAAGTATAAAAAAGTATAAAAAGTAGTCTGCAAATCATAAAGTACTATACAAATGTCAGTTATTAAAATGCCTACTACTAAGAAAATTTCAATTTTCCAGATGCCGTTATTTAAGAGAGGTCTTATCTTTCCTTCTGGAAAGAAATTTGAGGTGATTTTCCCATAAAGCATATCTTTACAGAGTTTCAAAGATCTTAGGGTAAGATTTATTGATAATATTTCATTATTGGGATAAAGGTTTAGACTGTATCAGATTTAAACACATTTGCAATTTCAGCTTGCCTTCAACAAAGATATGAACAGATTGCTATCGCTTGTCTATAAAACACACACACATACACACACACACCAAAACACAGCACTCTTGGCTGCACGGATTGCAAAAATAAATGTTAAATAAAATAGGCTTCCAAAAATTTCAAACTCAGACTGTTTGATGCATACTTCATTTAGCTAACTCTAATTAATTGCACATCTTAAGAAATTCCCTAAGGAGACAATCTGCAGACCAACATTCAACTGCTGAAATTTCTTAGACCATCATCACACAGTATTCTGTCCTCCTTCAGTTTCTTTTTGTGCACACAGTGCAAGTCTCCCCTAAATAAGACCTTATCACGCTATATATTATCCTTTTCTTGGGCTGTTGGCCCTACACAATCTGGCATTTTGTTATCAGCATATAATATTATCATAGGTAAAGTTATTTCCAGAGTGTATTTGCCTCCACAACTAAATTTTAAGCCCTTAATATTAAGATCATATTTCATACTATTCATAATCTTTTTATAATGGCCAGCAAAATCCTAACCATATAACAATTGCCCGAGGAGTGCTGATTGATTGATGAATCAAAACTCATGTGAGCCTCCTCTAGAATCTAATGAGACAAAACCCACATTTTCTCCAAATGAAATAAGACCTCATAACAGTTTTTTCACTTTTGCTCACCCTCTTGTACAGCCTTCTCTGATGCTTATGTGACTTGAAGATAAAACAGTAGACAGGAGAAAGAGCTCCAGCTGGAATTTAAAATGTCTGGATTTTAAGTACTGAATGCAAGCAGAATATTTAACCTAGAGCCTCAGTTTTCTCATCAGAAACATGGGAAAAATAATGTCTGCCTCCACATTTTGAGGATAGGAGAAAATATTTTCTATAAAATGCCTTGCAGAATGTCTTGTAGGGCACAGTAAAAGTAGGCTGTAAACACCTAGTAAAGTGGAGGTGCTGATTTGACATTTACAGTGGTTTTCTCAAAGACTCAGTATGTCCAAAACCAAGCTCACGATTTTCCCCAAACCTAGTCCTCCTTCAAAGAATGGCACCATCACCTACCCACTTATGCAAACCAAAATCTGGAATTCATCTCAAGCACCTGTCGTGCCTTCTTCTGTATGTCCCACACCCAAACCAACACAAACTCATTACCTCTTGAGTCTTTCCACACTTCCCCACCTTCTACAGCCACCAGATCGGTAGAAACTACAATTATCTCTCACAGAGTCCACCAAAACAGCTCCAGCTGAGCTTCCTTCATCCACAGTGGCTCCCATCTCCTCACAGTACATGAATGACCTTTTAGAATGACAAATACTTGAATCCTTCACTTGGCCCATAAGTTCTCATACGATCTGGCCCATACTCTGCAGGACAGTCTCTGTTTGCCCCTCCACATCCATGTTATCCTTCTCCATTTCATTCTGTGCCCTAGGAGCTGACTTTTATATTCTGCATCAAGACCCTCATGGTCTGATTTATAGTCCATTTGACTAAAGAAACATGGGAGATGGGAAGGCAGCGGGAAATTGCAGCACAGTATTTATTCCCCTGGATCTCTCCCTGCTGTGTTGCCTCCAACTGGCTGTATCTCCTTATAGCCACAGCTGCAGTGAGGTATCTCTTTCCTGTAGCTCTTGTCTTTTGTAAATACTCCTGCCTTCCACTATGGTGTCCAGGCATAGTGGCAGCTTCATTCTTTTCAACTTTGCATTCATAGCACGGGTGCTATACATCCCTTGTGGATTCCCCTTAACCATTCAGACACTATTTTAAGGAGTCTCTTGATTCACCTGTCCTCAGTGACTGTGTTTGAGTGTGCTCTGTCTTTTGCTAGATCCTGACTGAATCATTCTTCCCTCCTTAAGCCACTGGCCTTTCATTGTTTCAAACATGCCCACCTCTGACTAGGTTAATCTTTCTCTTTCCCTAGTTAACACTAATGCAACTCCTCAAGTCTCAGTTCAAATATTTCTTCCTAGTGGAAGCTTCTCCTGACTCCCAAGTAGGTCAAGTAACTCTCCCACATATTTTCCTAACTCTGTGTGATTTTCCACAGCACTTATAATAGGATAACAAGTGCATCATTTAGATAAAGTATGTCTCTGCCATGAATGCAAGAATTGCATCTATTTTGCTCATCACTGTGCCCCAGTTCCTAACACAGCATCTGGCACATGTGATTCTCAGAACGTAAATGATAAAGGAATGAATGCATTCAGTTTGGTAGCCACTACCTAGAAAAATGCCAGTCTTTAGGTATGTATAGGTGGATCCCATTTTTTTATTTTTTTATTTTATAGATCTGTGTTCCATATGCTAATCAGGGACAAAGATTATTTTTTATTTCTTCCAATCATTTCCAAAGCCAACATTTCAAAGTTATGTTATGTTAAGAATTCCCTGTCTGCTTATCTCAAATGACTGTACCTCTTTTCTTCCCGTACTCTTTCTCTTTGCCTCATTGAATAATTTTCCCTTTCCCATTTTCCCACTGTTTCTTATTTGTAGGCTGGGACCGTCCCTTCTCCACCTCCCCATATTCATGTGACTAACTTCTTCACCTCCTTCAAGGCTTGCTCAAAAATTTCCTTAATGGAGCCTAGCCTAACCACACTATTTAAAATTTCAAAAGCAACCCCCTCTCTGAATCTCGCATGCCTTGCTCTATTTTTTTGATAATTTTTTATCATCATCTAGCATCTTTGGTATTTTCATGACACATTTTATTTTCTCTTCGTTAACATTATGTATGTCAAGTGCCTCCAACAGCATCTAGAACATAGTAGGCCTTAAAAAATGTTTGTCATTGAATTTACTTCATTTTCATTTCTCAAGCTTTTACTGGCCTGTAATATTTCGTTCACATCTATTCTTTTCCCCACAAACCAAAAGGCGATTATAGATTTCAAGATTGTCTCTTGGTCTTTCCTCTACCCAGACAAAACTATATCTAGACAAAAATGAGTGAAGGAGAATGAGAGATACAGGCTTTCAGTTCTGGAGTGAATAAGTCATGGGGATAAAAGGCACAGCACAGGGATTATAGTCAATGGTATTGAAATAGCATTGTGTGGTGACAGATGGTAGCTACACTAGTAATGAGTACAGAAAAACAGAAAGAAAAGTTGAATCACTATATTGTATACCTGAAACTAATGCAACATTGTGTGTCAAGTACACTCAAATACAAAAATTTTAATTAAAAAATAAAGATGAAAAAAACTACCTAGACAAAACTTAATGATGAAAAAAATTTTTAAGAAATCTCATGTGATTCAAAGGACATGCCCTTACCATAAATACTTCTTAAATTATTAATTAAGCAATGTGAACACAGGAATCATGCTTTTTTTGGATTAAATGTGCCACACTCAGTAAACATTTTGTCATGAGAAGCCATAAAAATGAAAACAAGTGTTAATGAAAGTCCATAAAGGCATAAATAAAATGCCTAATCTCTCTTTGCTAAGCAATTAATTCCTATCTCCATTTTACCTTCAAGTCAGCTTAGAAATATTGCATAAAAAACAAATTTGTCACATAATCTAGCAATAGAAATTTCTTACAAGTTTGTACTTATGCTGCTCTATGTTATATTCATCATGGATGTTCAGAATAATTAGTCAACGGTCTGCAAGCTCCCAGAGTGCCTTCTGAATCATCAAACATGACATTTTCCATAGCATTTTCGGCCCCGTCTTATTTACTGAAGGTTGGTTATCCATACCCTATGTGCCTGGTTACCCTCCAGTCCGAGTTGGACTATAAAATGATGAGTATGTGCTCATCCTACCATTGTTTCATTAACCAGAACAGCGTGCCTCTGAGGATGCTAAATGCTGAGCATTTCCTGTATCACTAACAACTACAAATATCTGTTAGTCTGAAATTACTTTCATCCAGATGCTGCTAAATGACTTACGAAAAGGAGAGGTGAAGTCTGGTTAACATTCGCGTCAGTTCTCATCCCTTCATGATGCAGCTTCTTCTCTAAGGCATTTACCTCCTTTCTCCTCATGATTAATCATGTTGAGACTCTAATTGTTTTTTTCTCCTTTAAGGGAAGCATGGCAGAAAATTTTACCAGAAATAGTTTATGTGTCTTTTTCTTCTCCTTTTTACATTACATGTTAATAAATGAATAATTAGGGAGTACAGAGGAGGAAACAAAGAAAAATGAATTCCTGATTCTACCACATATTTCATCACCAAAGGTAACTGCTGTTAATTTTGGCATTTATTTGTTTTCATGGTTTTTACACACACGCACACACACATACACGCACACACGGCAGTAATCAGAAACATGTCAATAGTGGTAAGCCAGAAAAAGAACAGCCCAACCCTATAAAAGTGACATCTATACAAAACATACCTAAAAGAAAAAAAAGAGAGAGAAAGAATGAAAACCTAGTCTCTAGGGTAAAGGTTAACAACTGAACTGTCATGTAGAGTTGATGATTTGCTTTCCCCTAAGCTTAGGACTTTCAGGGAATTAGTTTATGATCCCAGGCAGCTTTCTTGGCAGGGGGGAGGGTGCCCAGTTAGCCCTAATTATTACATTTTGTTTCCCATTCCCACTTAAACAGCTAACCTTTTTTCTAATGGGTCTGGACTCTGGCAGCCACAGCTTGAACTGACGGAGCTGTTCTTTCTCTAAATGGCCTTTTGTGTGGATAATGACCCCACTCTCTTGAATAGGGTTTTTCTCTACTTGGTGTAGCTAAATGCATCAGTGGAAAAAACAAAGCAAAGCGAAATTGCAGTAAAATGGTACATAATGGCCCCCTGGGATGGGGAGTAGGCTTGGCTGTGACTTCACACTCTTCTTTTTGTAAAGTTTCATGCAGAGTAATATTTTACTTGGGAGGAGGGGACCGTGGGGAGGGAGGCGGAGACCTGTACCCTGTGCCATTTGGGCTACTATCTGGGCTGCGATTTGAGAAGATAAGCTGCCACTGAGTTAAGGGGTGTCTGGGTCTTATCAGTAGGGATAGTGCTCTGCATCTTGAGCCAGAGCCTGGGTCAGAATAAATGCTCAGAAATATGAATTTCTTCCTGATTGGCCTCAGGCTTCCGAGGGACATTGGTCACTCTTGTCCTTGTGCTGTGATTCTGTTGTGATACCTGCATTCACCACGTCCATGGCATGGGGCTGGAGGCGGGGGGCTTGTGCAACAGATAAATGAAATCTCTTGGAAACCCAATGTATGTGTTAGAATGTAGAACCACATTAAAAAAATTCCCACGTAATAGAAGGAGTAATGGTATCAAAGTTCACGAAACTTTAAGGCAGATTTCGATCCACCCATTTGACATTTAAAGTTAAATAAGGAGATACCTAGATTTCTTTGTAGTCTCAATAGATTTCATTACCTCAGTGTAACAATAGGGCAAGTTTCAGGTCTAAAGAAAGACCTTATGTGTTAGTGAAGACTCCCTACCTATACTAATTCATTATCCTCTTTGGTTTACTCTTTTCCTGTGTGTAAAACACACTTTGTAAATTAGTAAACATTATATAAATACTAGCCAGTGTGATTTAATTCCTCACCCTTCTCTCCTCTAGTGAATTCCCTCCATCGCTTCTTATTTACTGGGTACTTACTAATTATGGCCAATCCATTTCTCCCACCTCATCCCTTGGGTATTTTAATAGTTTCATTTAATAAAGTAATAACCCATAATGGGTTAATAAAGGGCAGTTAGGAATCCTGGGGTACAACCCTTTGAAAATCTGTAGGGTACTTCCCAGAGGTGATTCATTCTCCTGTACTTTCCAGGTGCCTTAGGAGCCTTATCTTAAAGGGGGTAATAATATGTATCTTCTTTTTCAAACAAGATATAGGTGTGGCACATGTATGTGTGTTTAATATTTTCTAAATTTGGCCTCTGCTTCAGCAAGAGAGGCAGAAATAGGACAGAAGGAAGCTGAGGAGATTGTTTCCTCCCAACAACTAATTTTGCAGGGAGAGACAAATATTAGGATTTACAATATATATGTTAGTTGAACGTGATAATTTTTGTTTCATCATAAGAGACTCTGGATAGGTTTTAAGCAAGTAATATTGTAAAATAATATTCGTTTTTAAAATCCAGTGACATTTGGAGAAAATTCAAGCAATTGAATTAATTCTCTATGAAGGTGGAGTCCAGCCATTTATGTGTCTTCTTATACTTATCAGAAAAATTTTGAGGCAGGTGCAGCTTTGCCCAATAGTTTTGGGCTGCAGCTGTTGAAGAGAAGCATGGCACTAAAGGGACATAACCAACTGATTGGTTTATAAACCCTGCCTTTACCCATGGACTAAGTGCCTTTTGATTCTTTCGAACTTACACTTTAGATGTGACCTAGTCTTTGTAACTCATACGAGAATCTGAAAGGTAACTATCATTTTTATTTTATTTTTTTTTTTTCTTAAGATTTTATTTATTTATTCATGATAGTCACAGAGAGAGAGAGAGAGAGAGGCAGAGACACAGGCAGAGGGAGAAGCAGGCTCCATGCACCGGGAGCCCAACGTGGGATTCGATCCCGGGTCTCCAGGATCGCGCCCTGGGCCAAAGGCAGGCGCCAAACCGCTGCGCCACCCAGGGATCCCTCATTTTTAATGTTAGAAAGGCTGGTATGTCTTAGAGTAATACTCCTCTTTTTTTTTTTTTTTAAAGAATTTTATTTATTTCTTTTACAGGGAGAGAGAGCAGGGGAGGAAGCAGAGGGAGTCACAAGCAGACTCCATGCTGAGTGCAGAGCCTCGTGCAAGGCTCAATCACACAAACCTGAGATCACGACCTTAGCCAAAACCAAAAGTGACACACTTAACCGATTACACCACCCAAGTGCCCCTAGAGTCAGACTCCTCTTAAATGCTCTTTATTGGCCAACACATGTGTCATCATGAGTTAAACCATTTACTAGTGACCTGGATCAGTGTGGACGGGCTTGGAACACTTTCAGAGCAGATGTTAAACAGCGAAGGCTAAAATAAAGACAGACCACAGACTAGGGATAGGATAATTAGATCATTACTGATGAAATAGTGACATTCTGTCACCTACATGTGGAATTCATTCATTCATGTATTCACAAATCTTTATTGAGGATCTCTTATTTGCTAGTCATTGCATTAGGGTCCAGGAATATAATAAATAAATAACTTCTCTCAGGAGGTCACATCCTACTGGAAAAGATTGAATGTAAACAACAAAATAATAGCTCCTCTCATTTATCTGTCCCTAGTGAGTTCCTGCTAGTGTTCTAAGTGATTGTACACACTCGTTCACTTAGTCTCACAACTCCACAGGGTAAATATCACTATTTATCCCTTATGTATAGATTGAACTGAGTCACAGCAATGTTCATACTGGTACAAGGTCACACAATAGCAAGCAGTGCAGCCTGGATTCAAACCCAGACCTCATGTTCTTCACCACTGCCACTACCACCTATTCTAAAAGAAAGCTATAAAAGGGGATCAAGAGTCCCTGGGAATGGATTAGCCCTGTTTTTACAACTTTGTTTTATTCCTATGTCCCATATGTAACTACTATTAAGAGTTTGATTAATTTCTTTTCAACTTTTTATGCAACTGGTTTGAGTGCATTTTTTAGATATAGATGTGATTATATTGTATATACAATTTTTAACATGTAATTCAGAAGTCTCTCTGGAGGCCCTGAATATTATTAAGCAATGACAGGGGAAATCCTTGAAAACCATTATCTAAGGGCTTTCATGGCCCAAGAGATACCATTTTTTTAATACTATATTTTAAAAATATAATTCACTGGGAAGGTAGTCATTACTCATAAAAAGTGTATATTATAATAATAAGCAATTTATCTTTAAGAATCATCATGAAGGTTCACCTACGTGTTGAAATAACTAGAAGTCTCAGGGATCAAAATGATATTTAAATACTTTTGCATCCCCTTGTTATTTAGCCTAAGCACATGGAATTGGCACACCAGGCATCAGAATTATAAATGCATTTATAATTTTAGAAATCTCCACAAATATTTATCAAGAACTCAGTAAAAGTAATGCTTCTTTTATAGTGCTAAAAATTGGAAGCGGGAGGGGATTTAAAAATCATAATTATGGGGCAGCCCGGGTGGCTCAGCGGTTTGGTACCGCCTTCAGCCTGGGGCATGATCTTGGAATCCTGGATTGAGTCCCACGTCGAGCTCCCTGCATGGAGCCTGCTTCTCCCTCTGCCTGTCTCTCTCTCTCTCTCTCTCTCTGTCTCCCACGAATAAATAAATAAAATCTTTTTTAAAAATCATAATTATAGCCAATCTTTCCATAAAATGTATGTCTGCTTAAATTTTAATGATGGTATAAACAGCAGTACCTTGCACACCATAAATACACATCTATTAAGAGGGCACGTGAAACTCTCATTAGAAAATTAAGGAAGTGGGTGGGGGAAGGGGAAGAAAATTTGCTTCAGACTTTTAAACTGTAGCTACTGACTTTCATTTCAGAAGCCTATTCTAACATTTGAAACCCCAACTGATCTAAGCAAATTTTTAGTTTGCCAGCTAATGAGTTTAAAAACGAAGCCCTCCTGTTGTTGCTTGACTTTCTTTCTGCTTCAGTTGTTCTTTCAAATAAAGTGCTGAAATGCCAAGGAAGCAATTTTCAGAAATGCATTGGTAGCTAAACCGCAGCTGTGTGTTGAGATCACATGTAGGTGGACTTCACTGGTATTACCTAAAGCTTCTATAAGATTCTAATATTATTTAAAGACAGAAAAATCAATGCTTAAGGAAGGGAGCTTCTTAGCTTGAGTAGACAAAAGCAGAGTAAAATTGCATGGTCATGAAGTCATAAAAAAGACTCTTGTCTTTTAGTTATCATTGCCAAATACACTACAACCTCGCCCTAACATTGATTTGAGAGTAAAATTTTCAATATATGACAAATTTGTTTAAATTCAATCCAAGATAAGCTTTTAAAAAGCAATAATATTAGACCCAAGCATTTTACTTAGATGATCTCATTTGGTCTTCATAACAACCTTATGAGATAGCTACCATAATTTCCTTCATTTTATAGATAAGGAAATTGAGATTTTAAGTAACACGGAGGTTTAAGTAACTAGACCGCGTTTACAGTTAAGGAGTGGTGGGGGCTGGAATGTGAACATAGAAAAGGCTTCCCAAAACCCTATTTTTTTTGCCACTTTCTTGTTCAAAATCTCCAATGGCAGCTAATAGCCTATCAATCCAATTGATAAGAGGTTAGTGGGCCAGGATTTATCTTTGGAGAGCAGAGAATGAATGAAGGCATAGGGAAGCAAAAGCACAAATTTCTTTTTTTAATTTTTAAATATTTTATTTACATTCAATTTGCCCACATATAGTATAACACCCAGTGCTCATCCCATCATGTGCCCTCCTTAGTGACTGTCACCCAGTTAGTTACTTCATCCCTCCACCCACCTCCCCTTCTGCAACACTTTGTTTGTTTCCCAGAGGTAGGAGTGGGAAAAATTAGAGAGGAAGAGAAGCCATAAAAGACTCCTAACTCTAGCACAAAATTTTTTAAGACCAGCTTTCACAAAAGTTGCCAAGAGAATGAATTTTAAAAGTTCTCATCAGAAGAAAAAAAACTGTAACTTATGCATGGTGATGGATGTTAACTAGACTTATTATGGTGATCATTTCACAACATATACATGCATCCAATCATTATGTTGTACATCTGAAACTAATATAATGTTATATGTCATTTGTATATTTAAAAAAAATGGTTTTCCAGTTTCTATTCACCCAATGGACTATTGGTTTGCCCCCATTCTCAGATCCTTTCTCCAACCTTCTCTGGCCTGCTTTCATGCCCTCTGTCTTTTGGTTGGGTTTGGTGAGAGGGAGGCAGTGGCGGAAGAATGGAGGACTGGAGGAGACAGAGGTCAGGGTACTTCTTCCTTAACGTCCTCCCTACTTCTGTACTTGTCTCTGGTAGTAACTGCATGGTTTCTGTCAAATGGCTGCTGCCGCCCTGTAGGGTGCTATCACCTGTAGAGGTGCTGTTGGTCTCCTCTCACAAGTTTCCAGGTGCCCCAACATCTCTTTTTGCTTCCCTTAACCATATCTTTTTAAGTCATTTCTTCATTAAAATGGTACTTGAATTATCTGAGGGAAATTCCATTTCTTGCCGAGACTTGACCAATAGACTGTCTTTCTGGCCTTATTCCTCCTTCCTCTCAATAAAAATCCATTTACTCTCCCATCCATTCAACAAATGCTACTGAGCCAGGCACTCTTCCAAGGTCTGGTGGTGAAGGACATCCAGGTGAATAAGACACACAAGCTCCATGCTTTCCTGGAGCTTGAAATAGCTCACATCTTCATTTCCCTATGCCTTTGTTCATTACCTGCTCCTCAATCATCTCTTGACAATTGCAATTTTTTTTTAGCCCTTGTTCCAATATTTCTTCTTTAAAATTTCAACATCTAGATTCCCATTGTGCACCATGAAGGTGCTAGGTTCTGTGCTAACAACAATTCTGAAATGAATTCTAGACGTTTCCCTGGTCACACCAGTTTTTCAGATCTTCTTTCCAAGAATTCATAATCTGAAAATCCACAGAAGCAGATGGAATTTTCCTGAGTGGACTGCAGCTGACTATTTGGCCCTTTGAAATGCTTGGTTTCCCCAGATGATAAAGAAATGCTTGTGTCAAAGATAATTTATGGGACTATTAAAGTATTTTTCCCTAACCATTACTAAGTAGTTAGCAAGGCTTTTGTGCTCCTTTAGCCTCAGAATAGGGGTGTGTTGTGGAAAACAGAAGTTTTCCACAGACAACCTGCCTTCTTGACTTTTGTTTCTAGAGGGCTGAACTCTTGAGAAAATCATGGTGCTAGAGAGAGGAGACATGAAGGTGGTTGGAGCCAGGAGATGGAAAAGTAACTGCCAAAGCCTGAAGAAGGAGCAGAGGCTGGGGCACAGCCTTCCAGAGAGGTGTCTCCAGCAAGTCTGACTTCTAGTCTCTCAGCAGGACAAAGCCCCAGAGAGCTTACACCGGGACCTTTCTGAGCTCCCTGCATCCCCTGGCCAAATTGGCACCAAAGGGCAGAAGCCTCTGCTTTCAAGGTACACAAGTAGCAAAATGCTCTTGCATCTTCTACCATTAATCTTCTCCAAAGTTTGGTTTTCAAATAAAGTAATTACATACTGTCAGATACTAATGTTGTTTAATTTCCCAGCAGCTGGACATATTGTCTACTACTGTGTTTTTCAGCATTGAGGTCATGGTGCTTCGTTGACATCAACTCAAACCTGCATCTAAACTTGCATATGAATCACTAAATTGTATTTACAAAACTCTAAGGTGCTTATGAGAAATAAAACTGTAGCTCCCTGGGTAAGTAGGAGTATTTCTTCCAGAAGGGCCTGCCTTTTGTTTTCCTTGATATGATAGTGGTGCAGTGGGAGAGAAAGACTAAGGGGGCGGGGGGTGGGGGGTTCTCGGTGGCTCAGTTGGCTAAGCGTCTGCCTTTGGCTCAGGTCATGATCCCTGGGTTCTGGGATCAAGCCCTGTGTTGGGCTTCCTGTGAGGCAGGGAAGCTGCTTCTTGCTCTGCCTCTGCCCCTGACCCCACTCGTGCTCATGGTCTCCTGCTCTCTCTCTCTCAAATAAATAAATACAGTCTTTGAAAATAGAGGGGGTGGGGGAGAGACTTGGCCAGATTCAAGAGGAGTTTCATCAAATCATTATAATTTAGGGTAGGAGTTGGTAAGCTATGCCAACTTTTATATGGTCCATTAGCTAAGGGTAATTTTTACATTTTTTAATGGTGGAAAAAAAAGCAAAGGAAGAAAAATATTTTAAAACACATGTAAATTCAAGTTAAACATGAGTATGCATTAATATTAAATATAAATTCAAATTTCCATAATAAAGTTTTATTGGAGTGTAGGTAGCTACGCTTATTTTTGTGGCTGCTTTTGTGTTGCAATGCAGAGTTGAGTAGTTGTGACAAAGACCCAAAAAGCCAAAAATATTAACTATGTGGCCCTTTACAGAAGTTTGCTGATCCTTGACACAGAGTGAATATGGTAATTCTTGTTCCTAGGCTTTAAACTTGGCTGTCCAAGAGAGGATCTAGTGATGTAATATCTAGCTTTATTTTTATTTTCGTAAGAAGTAGAAAAAGGTTATTACTCACTCAGGGGTAAGGTTGGCATCGAAATAGACTAAATCCAAAAATGGGGCCATCTCTTTGAGTCAAACAGAAATCAATACATTTTGAATGAACTTAGCGTGACACAGGAAGTTCTCTTAGAGACATTATAACAGCTGCCATTTATAGAACTCTCACTGTATGCCACATCGTTCGTTAACAACTCAATGTAAGCCTCAAAACCACCCTGAAAGATGAGTATTTTAAAGATGTTATTTAGGTGGAGCAATGAGTTGAAGTATAAAAACCAAAAGGTGTGTTCAATCCACATGAAACTCTGAAGGTCAATGCAAAGGGCTGGGGTTTCTGCCCACCTGACGTGAGGTCTGGTCCTGTGGCAGATAAAAAGACCAACTTTACAGAGCTGTTTTAAGGAATCAGTGACCTAACTTATGGAGAAACACCTAACAGTGTCTGGCAAGTAGCGGTTGTCCAGTAAAGGTTGGTTTATTTCCTTCCTCTTTTTTTTTCTAGTTAAATTCATACTTACTAACATGTATGCGGGCTGTGCATAAAGGAACACAGCAGTAATTAATAAAGTTGACTATTTGCAGGGACTCAGCAGTGGGTATGGGCTAGACAGGGATGGGGTGGCAATGTAACTTCTCTATTGTTTTTATATTGTTTTGATTTTGAAATATGTAAATATATTAGCTATCAAAAAATTAAATGAAAAATCTGTAATAAGGCTTAATTGGGACCTAATACATTTTAGAGCATCTCTAGTAGAGGCCTACCCAATTTTATGATAGTGGTTTTCCCCTTATACTGATTTTATTCCATTCTGTTCTTTCTTTTTTTTTTTTTTTTAATCTCTTTTTTTGCTCTCCCCACCTCAGTATTTTAACAGTGGTAACAATCTTTAAGACTGCAGAACATAAAATGTTATAATGCATTTTTAGTGGATAATCTGATGAAAAAAATAGTTTTGACGCTAAAATGGCATTTTTATCTTTTTTTAAAAATTACATTAAAATTGCATAGGGGACAGCTTCTCTTTGTCAAATAAAATCTGGAAAACAAGGGGAAATCGCTAGGGAAATAAAGCCAATAGTTAAAGAAATAAAGCCTTGCCCATCGTAGTTAACTATTAAATCCTAAGGTTGGGCAAACTTGAGGCTTCTCATTTCTTGGAGAGCACCAAGAACGTCAAGGAATATTTTTCTACTGCCTGCAAAAGGGTCTTTCAAGGACCGAGATTTTTTTCTTCCTTTCTTGTCTTAACTTTAAAAGGCAAACTGAGATAGTAGTACAAGTGTAATTTTTAATACTTTCCAAAATAAAATCTAGGCCCGTAATACCAAGAAGGCAAAGTGGCAAAAAAAAAAGATCTCATAAAATTCTTTAGGAAACCCAGATCCTCTTTCCACCTCCAAAGCACATGACCCGCCCTGCCTGCTCCTGAGCCTCCCCTCCCTCCTACCCTGGAAACAGAATATGCATTTGTTGTATCTTTTCTTCTCTGTTGGGTTTTTTCTTTTTCACTGAATGGGAGACACTTGAGTCCTGTAGTGGGCCTGTGGGGTTTAGGTAGATGGTCTCCAGTCTCCCGCCTCCGGAAGCTGCTTGAGGCAGGCAGGGGTGGTGTGTGGCCTACAGAAGGAAGGATTCAGTCCTCTTGCCGCAGGGCCACTCCCCCTAAGAAATTTCCAAGCTCCCTTGGGAGACAACTACAGAAAAATACATCTTATTGACACCGCCTTCCCTTCCAGGGAACTCTGGAAACTCACATGATAAGTCACATCACGGTATGTCCTCTAGCTGACAGATACCGTTCTGAGGCTGGATAATAAGAGGAAGGCAAATTGAACACCAATAAAAAATAAATTAAAAAAAAAAAAAAGAGGAAGGCAGAGGTGGAGGAGGAGGGAAGGGGCTTTTTTGAAGAGGCTGAAGCTTTCCTTACGTAGAAAAACCATTTCCCTTTATTCTAACCCCAGGCTTGTTTTAATTTTAAGCTATTAATTTGAAATAGCTAATCAGTTGCCACAGGCCTACACACATTGCCAAGACTGCAAAATATCTGCCCTTTTCTAATCAACCCCAAAGTGATAATGATTTATATGTATAATGTGCACTTAGCCTGGAAAGCCCTGGCACTTTCTACCAGATGATTTGCCGAGATTATTCAGTAGGAATTTCTAATTCATACTAATGGCTGAGATGCCCAGGGAGGATTACAACATTTTCACGCCTGCACAATAGAGAGAATACACACTTTTTAAAAAACAAAAAACAGCACAAATTCTAGGAAGAGACTCCACAAAGCTTGTTTTACCCATTTATTTGGACAAGTGTCATTTTGCTTTGAATGTTTATCATTCTCAGTGGGGTACTAGTGGAAATGTCCTAGGAGCCTCTAAAGAGAAGTAAGGTTTACATAGCATGAGGTTTCATTGCTGCTCTGATACCAAATATTTACTGGGACATAGGATGGGTTTCTTCATTTAAATGAGCATTATTTGGTTTGGCTTAATGAAGCAAGAATTAACTGTTGGCTGTGTCACTTAACCCACTGCTGTGATGTATTTATCTTTATTAAGGGAACCTAATACATTCTTGGCAGATCACAGCAACACTTCACATCTGAAGGAACTGGTAGGAAAGAAGACCATTGGTTCTAATTGAAATGACAGCAGGAATTTGAGAAGCGTGCACTAAGGGTATTGAAAAGTTGCCACTGTCCCAGTTAGAGTTTATGTCCTGTTTTATACCCAAATTCCAATCAGATCTTCACTAACCTTGCAAAACAAGGTCTCGACCACCCCCTCAAATCCCACTCCCAGGATTCTATTCCCATAATGGGGTGCTCTCTCAAGGAAAAGCACAACTCAGCATCCGTAAGTGCCAAATCTGGCGTAGCAACTTCCCTTCGTGTTCTGCCATTCAAGTCAACCGCAGTGTTGACCCAAGAGAGATTAGGAAATTATCTTGGGAACATCATAATCCTAGGGAACAGGGTTGCCGAAAGATTGGCTTACACTTGCTGGAATTGGACTTCTCTTTTCGAAAAAGCCTTTCTCAAACTAAGGTGTATGTAATATCATGATTAAAATATACTCGACATTCAAATGAGACTTCTGAGGCAAAATATTTTTATTATTGGATCATTATAGTATTAGAGATTGGGAGTCATGAGACAAAAGGGTGTGAGAAATAAGAGAAGTAACTGAGGATTAGTTTTCCAAATAGCAATTCTACTCGATATGCTACTTTACAATAGTGCTGTTTTAGTGCCCGTCTCTCAAAAATCTCAATATGTTTTACCAAAAAAAAAAAAAAAAACACCCTTTTATTATTGACATCTTAGGTTCTAAAATTTGTAACTTCAAAACTATATTTTTTCTAAATACTGAGAGAATTTTATAGCAGATCCCTGAAACATCATTTTGGTAGAATGATTGCATTTGTCCCTTTCTGTGGACCCTAGTTGCTATTTCCTAACCTAGCATTTGAAGAGGGAAAGAAATCCTACACTGCCTACAATAAATAAGGAACATGAACACCTCCAGGCCCCATTCTCTTTATGGAATTTGCTTTCAATTCAGTGTTGAAAACAGAAAAAATAGGCAAAAGAACACAGAATTAACCTGTTGTATTGCATATCATTGAAGTTGCCAGTGTGTAAAGTGAATCATTTCGGCCAGATGCAATCATTGCCCAATACTATTTGGATGGTTACAGACTGAGCAATTATTTGGTGAAGACATGTCCACAGAACACACAGATGTCCTGAGATGAAGTATTGGTAGTTTAATTTCCTATAGCCAGTTCTGAACAAATCCCTGGGTGTGTGCTGAAGGGGACTCAACATGTTCCTTGAAGATGTCCTGTGGTTCTTCTGGTCCAAGATTTCTCTCTTCTTGTTATCACAGTCATATCCTAACTGAGGTAATTCCATCCTAATGTGCCTGTTACCTACCAAAAGGGATGTCACCGTACCTTCCCGTCCTGGAAGATGGCTTCTGTGGGTAAGCCATGCACAGATATCTGGATTGTCACATACTTGAGAAACCTATTATATTGTAGTAAACGCTCTAAATGTACAGTTGCTAGTTTTAGGGTGTATGCGTGTGTGGGAAACTGTCAGTCAAAAATGAAGCTTAACTTTTCCTGTGCCTCTTGATATTGAAGTACAATTTTTTTTTCTCTGCTGTAAGCTCAGAAGTGGAATGGGACAAGTTAATTAATACACTGGTGGCTTAATACTTTTCAGCCACTGATATGCCAACAATTAGCACTTTGATTCCCACTGGGACTTTCTCTGGAGCGTTGTTTTTGTGAGGCTTGTCTGGGACCAACAGAAAGATTCTTTAAAAAACAAAATAACTTCTTCCAAGCTCTTTCTGCTCTCTCTTTTAAGATGTGGCAACAGGGATGCCTGGGTGGCTCAGTGGTTGAGTGTCTGCCTTTGGCCCAGGTCATGATCCTGGAGTCCTGGGATCGAGTCCCACATCAGGCTCCCTGCAGGGAACCTGCCTCTCCCTCTGCCTGTGTCTCTGCCTCTCAGTGTCTCTCATGAATAAATAAATAAAGTCTTAAAAAAAAAAAAGATGTAAAGGCAACAATTTCATGGACTATTCATCAATTATTTAACCCCTCTATGATACCATGGAAAGTGTCAGGGAACATCACATTTTATAAGGACATATCTAGAAAATGGCTTCATCAGCAGGCATCAGCTTGTCTTTACCTAGACACAGACATTGGACAGTGCCCACCAGCAATCTCTGAATCCTGAAGAATAAATAACAACAAAATCCTTCATAGGTTTTTTAGGTTATTTTGAGCCCTTGATGTCCTAGATATAGAAATATGCAGGAAGAGATTTATTTGTACGTTGAACTCTTTGCTCTGTGTGGAATTATTCGAAGAATTATTTTAAAACTAAAATATTTTACTATACAAGGAGTGAGAGTGCAATCATGGAATGTTCCTCTTCTAGAAGTTGCTAACTGGCAACCCCCGCTTAACTGCAGGCCATATCCAGCCGGCAAACATGCTTTTTGTGTGGTCTCTATGTTTTTTATTAAGTGACCTAGGAGCCACTTTATGCAAACTGGAAATTTCACATGGAAATGGATTTAGGGCTTTAAAAAAATCTGTCATTAGCAGGTCTTCACTACAACTGCCCCCTGTAGACAGGGCTTAGGGCCTCCAGTAGATGAAGGGTGCACTCCCTCATATCAGGCATACTCCTTTTAATTGCCCCTTTATTTTTTTTTTAATTGCCCCTTTAGAATAGCATCGGCCACTATTTTGCCACAGTTTTCCTCTGCAAATCACAAATCAAATCCTACTGTACATTTGCCTTTGTGATCACTGCTCTTGACAAAGACTTTTGATGTCATCATCTTTATTAGAAACAATAAAGAGAAAGTATGATAATGCTTTTTGAGCTCCTTAGGGACCTTCCTTTCCAGAAAGATGAACCATCATTCGTTAGGCACCCATCATGTGCCAGGCAGCTTTCTTACCCTATCTCATGGGATCATCACAACTCTATCAAGTGGGTATTTTACACACATGGGAAGTGGAGTTCAGGGACGCCTGGGTGGCTCAGTGGTTGAGCGTCTGCCTTCAGCTCAGGCCATGATTGAGGGATCCGGGATCGAGTCCCACAGCGGGCTCCCTGCATGGAGCCTGCTTCTCCCTCTGCCTGTGTCTCTGCCTCTCTCTCTGTGTCTCTCATGAATAAATAAATATAATCTTTAAAAAAAAAAAAAAGGAAGTGGAGTTTAGAGAGCCTGAGTAATTTGCTGAATATCACACAGCTCTTTTAACTGGCAGAACTAAATCCTGTTTCAGGCCTGCCCGGTTCCAAAGTCTAGACTCCTTTCCTAACCCTCCCAAAGACTTCAGATGACTCCATAAAAATCTCATCCGTCTTACCACATCCCTGTTGAGGATAAGGAATTGAATCAGAGATGTGGAAGGGGGAAAGGGAAATTTTTAAGCTTTTTTTTTTCCTCAATTGCTATGTCATCATTTCCTTATTAGCACTGCAGTAAAATTACCTATTTTGGTTTCTGTAACTCCTCAGGAACGGTGAAACTTAAACTTATGTGTGGCTCCTGTAGGCAGCTAAAAGGTTGGCATCCAGGTAACTTACATTTTTTCACTGGCTGTGTATACTCACTCCTCAATTGCTGCACAGCTGTATGGAGTTCAAAATGTAATAAAAGTGGTTTAGTGCAAACCATACATACATAATGGTCTTTGATTTCCCTCTAGGCTTTGAAAATCTCTCTTAATTATCTGTCTGTACGCTCGGAATTTCTTTGCCAAGTCTATCTTCATTTACTGAAGTATCTCCAGAGCACCACTTTTAGGGGAATTTCTTCAGAAGTGGAAACTGGCCCCAAGCCCTCATGTTAGGGAAGGTCAATGCAAGTGATAAAGTTAACTTAAAGACTTACTCCAGTGAGAAAGTCACTTACGGAAAGGTAGTCTGGGCCCACTCTGTAAGAAAAGTTGTAAAAATAGGAGCAAGCGAGGCAAAGAACAGGCCAGAACTGGGGGGAAATAACGATTTAGTTGAGCCGATTTGATTCTCTGGGTAGAGGAGGAGGCCTTCCTTCTGCTCTGTGTAACTCCAAGTTCCTACTCATCCCAACACTTACACCACCTTCCTGATAGCTCTTTGCATAGAGTCTTTCATCCATCAGTTACCCATTCAAGCCATCTCTGAGCATGTATATAAAATGACACTCCTCCATTGCTCCCTATCCCCTTACCCACTTTACTCTTTCTTTGTCATACTTATCATGGCACATTATATTGTATATTCAATTGTTTTATATATTGTCTCTCTCATCTACGTGTAAGCTGTCTGAGCACAAGCACCCAGTCTGTTTTGTTTGCTGCTATACCCTTAGCACCTTGTCTGTGCAGAGCACATAGTAGAATTCAAAAAATGTAAGTTATTGAATCTTCAATATGTACTTAGGATCTAAAAGTGAATAGGACATGGTTTCTACCTTCAGGCATTCATAGATCTTTTATTCATAGATTTTTTTTTTTTAGACAGACAGATATAAACATAAGTGCAACTCATACTATACCTTGACTTGTATTCATGACTTTTTAAAAAAATATTTTATTTATTTATTCATGAGAGAGAGAGAGAGAGAGAGAGAGAGAGAGAGAGAGGCAGAGACAGGCAGAGGGACCAGCAGGCCCCATGCAGGGAGTCCGACTTGGGACTCGATCCAGGGTCTCCAGGATCACGCCCGGGGCCGAAGGCAGGCGCTAAACCACTGAGCCACCTGGGGTTCCCCGTATTCATGACTTTTGCAGAAGTTCTTTAATTGATTAGCATTGGATTTCATAGGTGTGATGGTTAATTTCATGTGTCAACTTGACTGACTGGGTCACAGAGTACACAGATACTTGGTCAGACATTTTTCTGGGTATGTCTGTGAGGGTGTTTCTGGATGAGATTAACATTTGAATCAGTTGACTAAGTGAAGTAAATTGTCTTTGCTAATGTGGGTGGGCCTCATCCAAGTAGTTGAAGGTCTAAATAGAACAAAATGACTAACACCATATTGCTGCCACTACACTAGCCCCTCATTCCCTAGGAGTAAGAGGGAACTCTTCCTGCCTGTTTGCTTTGACATTGGTCTGTTCTGTCCTTCAGATTCAGATTGAAACATCAGCTCTTCTTGAGTCCTGAGCCTGGCAGATTTCAGACTAGAATGTACACCATTGGCTCTCAGGGTTTAGACTCCGACTAGAACTATACATTGGCTCTCCTGAGTCTCCAGCTTGCCAACTGTAGATCTTGGGACTTCTCAGACTCTGTAATCACATGAGCCAACTCTTTATAATATGGGTAGATAGATGATGATAGATAGATAGATGATAGATCAATCTCCTATTAATACTGTTTCTCTGGAGAACCCTAACTAATATAGTGGGCCAGGCATGCTAACTTCTGAAAGTGTCATGCCCTGCTTCTCTTAGAAGCAGATGCCAAAAGGAAGGAAATGTGCAGGAGGTTTAGTGAGGAAAGAGCCTGGGAAGGATAAGGGATAAAGTGGGGAAGAAAGGGGGCAGGCAGGGGGAATCTTCAGCTTATTAAAGCAGGTCTGAAATCTAGGAAAGGGAAGAGGGAAGGAAGGATTGAGTAGGAAGAGTTTCAGACCACAGCAGAGTTCTAAGAAAGTTTTGACCATCCTGATGGAAAGTCCCCATGCCAAAAGTGTCCATATGAGAAATTCCCCTCCTTGAGACAAGAATGGCCCAGCTCTAGTTCCCCCATTGTGTTCAGTTTTTGGTTGGGAGCATCCCTGGGGGAAGTGTGGCCTCTGAGTGAATGTTCAGTAAATCCAAAATATGGCAGCTGGAGGCTATACTCCACCACAAGTTCTTTCAGGGGAAATCTGAGTAGGGCACCCTCATGTCCTTTCTTCCAGAATGCCTTTCTGAGGCTGAGGGTGGGCTTTTGCAAGCATTGGTAATCATAGAATCTCTGTGAGGAGAACAATATGTTTTTAAGGGGGGGAATCCCAGGGACTTCTCTTGGAGCACATGATCTTACTTAGATTGTATATGTACAAAGGCCAGTCTTGGAGCTGTCTCTGCCCACAACTGAGAAGAGGATATGGTGGTGGGAATCTAAGGAAAGTGAGGTGTGGAAGCCAAGGCCAGTGGCATAGGATTAGCTAGCACCTGCCATCCCAAGTGTTGGAAGTCAGTCAATGCCCAGATCAGCTTTGGTCCCCACGCTCGACCTGGCAGACCTCTGTTTGAGACTTTGAGGTACATTTCAATAGAGCTAGGAGGAAGATGGCAGAGATCAGCTCTCCTTAGTTGGAGCAGAAAATCTCCCATGAGTGGGCCGGAAAAAATACTAGGCCACCCGTTCTTCTGGCAAACAAAATAGTGCTTGTTTTTGTTAAATGATCATAAATCAAGTTCTTTCTTTTATTTCTCCTTTAGGGTCAAAATTTATTAGCAATTCAGAAGATTTCTGCGGGCTGGGCTTCCCCTATAAACATTTACCTCCCCTAATGTATTTCCCCTACTCTACAAATTAAGAGAACCGCCACCTGAAACTTCTGAAAAAACAACATTGTCAATTAATTTTGATGGAATCACAGTGATAAAACATGAGCACTAGACAGGAATTTGGAGATCCTTTACTGTTACACATAGGGAAATTGAAACCCAGAGTAATGTGTGATTGCCCAAAATCATCTGGCTGATAATGGCAGGAAGAAGCCTGGAACCCAAAGCTTTCACTTTGAGGCCAGACCTATGCCCAACCACGGCAGCCTGGTTTTCTTCTCTGATTGTACCTTGCTTTTTATTTTAAGTCCTTTAGATTAAAATATCCTTGGTTAGCCAAAGATTTTTTGTAACTTGTTTTCTAGGAAATCACTTTTTTCTCTGGCTGAGAGTTGAGTGACTTAATTTTAGAAATAAAGCAAAAAATAGTGCTTTGCCGCAGGAGCCTGTGAAAATTCCATTGCTTTGAAAACTGACAGTGGCCAAAGCTGAACCTAAATTCTCTGAAGGGAAAGATGGAGAAGCTGAGCGCCTGAAATCACCCCGCTTTGTAAGTGGTAGAGCCAACATTTGTTTATGTGATGAACGCAAGTCTCCGGCAGCTGCTTGCCGTGGGCTCTGAAATTTCTGTGAGCTGGAAACAACTTTGCCAATTACCTGTGAGGAATCAGAGCCCCAGAAAAACCAAGTTAGGACTGGAATGCACACACCTTCCAGTTCTTGGCCAGATGACTGTCTACAACAAAATACTTTGAAGAGTCCAAAGATGAGGCTTTTAATTTAAGATGGGCGAGTGCAAATTAGAAAGTAGTGTCAAAAGTCAGAGTGCATTGGCAATGATAATGACTCTTGAGCCCCTCTTATGTTCCAGGCACAGTTTCAAGTGCTATACATGGATGGGATCCTTCTTTCACTAGGCGTCAGCTTCACCACCTTCTGTCCCAGCAACGATTCCTAAATCCCAGTGGCCTAACAATAGCAGAAGCTTCTTTCTCACATGTTGTATGTTGGTTGTGATGGCTAAAGTTCTGCCCCACGTGGCTTCTTCAACACATGATCCAGCATGAAGGAGATGACCCTATGTGAGATGTGTCCATCTGTGGCAGAGGAAGGAGGGTGCAGAAGCCCTGAAAACCTCTGCTCCGTCCTGGCATAAGTCACTTCTACTTAAATTCCACAGGTCAAAGCAAGTCATGTGGCCAAGCCCAGTGCCGATGAAAGGAACACAGCAAGTCATGTGACAATGAGCAGAGATGTGAGACAATGAACAGAGATATTTTATATATTTTTATAATCTAGATATATTTAATACATATTATACATTAAAACATTTTTTAACACTAATGGCAGCAAGATATTTGAAACATTATTACGATCTACCACAGTGGGAATCACCACTTTACATTTATTAACTTGTTAGTCACTGCAACAGAACCTATGAAATAGGTAAAAATATCATTTGATGCCCCATGTTTATACAGTGAAGCGACAGTGCTGGTATTTGAGCCCGAGCAGCCTGGCTCAAGAGCCCACACTTCATCCACAGACTATGTCACTTCTCATAATATGCTGCCTTTAATCGGATAACCCTCTGACACAGTTCCTCTCTCCCCCTCTCCCTCTGCCAACTAGGAAAGTCTGCCCAATGCCTCACACCGAGACTTCAGCCATCTGTTATTTTTACCTGCATTGCCACATTCACTTATTTATTCAAAAAATATATACTGAGCATCTGTGAGCATGACATGATACAAAACAGTAGGTGGAGAGTGGTTAGAAAGATAATTCACAAATGGAGGCTGGGCCTCGCTCTCACAAACCCAGTCAGGATGTGACAACTCAAGTGCATGTGGATGTGACAACTCAAGTCATAAACCATAAAACATACGAACCCACATGAAATTGCTGTAGGGAAGTAATAGATTTCTTCTGAGGGGGAGGCCTAGAAGAGGATGGGAGAGGTATTTAGTTTAGCCTCTGAAGAAGATGGGTGTGAGGATGTGCAGGTGCGGTAAGGAAGAGGATGCTAGCAGAAAGGCCTGAGGGGTAATGTGGGGCTGCAGAGGCATTAATGCAAGGCACACACTCAGCGGGGAGGTCAGAAGCGTTTATGCCTTGTCTCAGCAACACCTATGCTGGCAAGAGTAAAGATGACCTTTGTCACTTGATCTTAAACTGCCATCCCAATGCCGAGTCACACTACCTGTAATGACTAATAATGACTCTATAACTCCTGTAATTATCCTTGCAGAGCACAATTATATTGCATAGTGTTTAATAAACATCAACGCATTATTTTGATAAACATTATCTTCTACAATCTATCGAATATTTAAAAATTGTGCTTTGGCTTTTCTTCATCTTTAAAAAAATGTGCCAGCAGCTTTAAAAAAATGAAGGCAGATTTCCTGTCTTTAAATGACCAACAGGGTGGTTCAGCGGTTGAACGTCTGCCTTGGGCTCAGGGTGTGATCCCGGGGTCCTGGGATCAAGTTCTGCATCTGGCTCTGTGAGGAGCCTGCTTCTCCCTCTGCCCGTGTCTCTTCATCTGCCTCTCCTTCTGTGTCTCTCATGAATAAATGAACAAAATCTTTAAAAAAAATAAAAATAAATAAATGACCAATAGGCCATGCGGTAAAACATGGTAGAAAGAAATTATCGTCATTTCAGCGGGGAAAATTGTTTTCATTCATTCATTTAACCAACAAATACTTAGTGAACACTTAATGGAAGCAAGCAATTATGCTAGGTATCTGGGAGGCTGCAAGGAACAAGGGGCACAGATTTCTGCCCCCATGGATTGTGCGTTTTGCTGAGTATGCAAAGAGACATAATGAGAACCAAAAAGTTAAACTGTACATTTATGGAGGAAGCAGACCTAGATTGTCAAACTGACTAGTATCATTTTTCTTTTTCTTTTTTTAAGATTTTATTTATTTATTCATGAGAGACAGAGAGAGAGAGAGAGGCAGAGACACAGGCAGAGGGAGAAGCAGGCTCCATACACCGGGAGCCCGATGTGGGACTCGATCCCAGGACCCCGGGATCACGCCCTGGGCCAAAGGCAGGTGCTAAACTGCTGAGCCACCCAGGGATCCCAGTATCATTTTTCTTTTACAGAATGTGGGAAGTAATTGGACATCTTCTGCAAGGGAAGATGTAATGAGAACTAGACTTTGGGGGGGTTAATCAGGCAGCATTGTGCATGTGTGCATTGAGTGGGGGCGTGAATCAGAAAGAGACTTGAAATGAAAGAGGGACACCCAGAAGGCATCTGATATCCAGTGAATAGAAAAGCAGTCCTGAATCAGGGCAGTCAGAGTGAATGCAAAGCCCAGAGAAGCTGCGAAAGATCCCCATGAGGCAGAATAGTAGGAAAGGAATTCCCAATTGTGTAGATGGGAGACCGAGACAGAAATAAAAATCAAAGTTCCTATGGTTTGCAGCCTAATCTCTGGTGGGGGTAGGGTGGTTAGATATAGAGTGGGCATTGACTTCAGATGACCCCAGCTTCAAAGTCTGGCCTGATACTTAACAGCTATGAAGCTTTGGGTAGGTTACTTTACCTCTCTGAGCTTCATTTGTCCAATCTGTAAGTGAAATATAATCCTAACTTGCAGGATTAAATACAATAATAATGTTCAGACACAGACAATGCTCTCAATAGCTTTTTGTGGTGATTATTATAGTTCTATGGAAGATGAACTGGCTTGGGGCATGCATTTGAAGTAACTGTAGGACATCCAGAGACAGGTGTCAGGTAGCCAATCCCAAAGGTGGGAGCCTTAGATGAGCCTCTAAATCAATTAATATTATTAACATTTTATTATAGGACATCCAAAGGGAGATGTTAAGTAGATAATCAGGAAGATAGGAGTCTCACATTTGCCCCTATATTAATTCATAATAACAACGTATTAACATTTATTTTTGAGCATTTACTTTGCTAAACATTTGACAGGCTTTAGCTCCGTTAGCCCTCACAGCAAGCCTATAAGGAAGATATGGTTGTCAGGACTGTTTTACAATGCAAAAACTGAGATTTAGTCGACTCAATTTAGCCCAGCCTATACAGCTAATGAGAGGCAGAACTTGAATTCAGGTCTCCCTGACTCCGAAGTCCATACCCTTTAACATTCAAGGTTTGGAGTGGCAAACTGGAGGTGGCACAGAATTTGGTTTGAGAACTCTAACTCCCCCTGCCCAAGCACCCACAGGCACAACCCACACCACCACGGTGTCTGGCCCTGATTCTCCTGTTGTGCTCATGAAGAAGTGAGGTCAGCCTGAAGGGAACCACCCCGCCCTCCTGAGCAACTCCCTTTTTGTGGATTGGAGCAGATTTTGTTGGTTCTGCTCAGATACCAGTCACTCTGCCTAATCATAATCACAATCACAGACAGCTCTTTGGTTCTGGAAAGGTAGTCTCACAGTCCTTCCAGGCTTACTATTGCATCTCTCTGGAGATAATTTTGACCAGCCTCCCTGGGGCTGGGAGCCAATCCCATGGAAATAACACCAACCCAGGAAGACCAGAGTCAGGTTCACTGTGGGCCTCCACCATTTGCTACCTGTGTCTTGGAGCAAGCCCCTATCCTTCTGGGGCCTCTTTTTCTTCCTTTTTTGCAAAGCAGAGATAATGACCCAGGCTCAGATCAAACAATCAGGAAACGAAGGCATCTGTAGAAGGAATCACTATGGAAATATCAGCTGTTTTCTGTGGCATCGCTGGGTGCCAGCAATGGGTCCCAGGAGCCAGCTGGAAGAATGAGGAAAATCAGGGCTCTTAGCCCCCAGAAGATGTCAAAGTCTAGAGCCACAAAGCGCTTCCAAGGGAAACATCTTGCCTGACCCTGTAATCGGACTACCTTAAACTTTTGTAAGACCCATTTTAACTCCTCTTTTGTTTCCCAAGTGCAGCCATCCTGAGTCATTTTTCACTCAAGAAAAAGTGTCACATTCCCAATTCTGTTCCTTCTATTTTGATGTTAATTTTAGCATTACCTGTGTGGATTGCTGGGTTTTGATCCAAAACAAGCCCGGCTTGGAATAGAACAGAGGCAGCTCTCTGACTCACTTACCAGTTTAAAAATCAAGCATGTTAATAGCTTTGCCATTTCTCAGTGAACGGATTCTGGCAACAAAGCCTACTGTGGTGTTCTGTCCTAATAATTTTCTGTATGAGGATCTGACAAATTGGCTTTCAAAAATCCATGGCACAGAGATGGCATTTGCCAGCTAGTCTTTGGGAAGAATTTGATATTATCAGAAGAAAGCATAATGCAAATTGTCCCATGGGTAAGTCAGGGGAGCTTGACTTGGCTTTTTATTCCAAGTCAATCCCTTTAAAATATTAACTCATCCCAGTGAGCAAAGACCTGCCTTTTTCTGAACACTCACTTCTCACTTACGCTGTCTCACAAGCAGGCATTTTCTTGTTTTTCTTTTCTTTTCTTTTCTTTTCTTTTTTTCTTTCTTTTCATGTACGATCTGGCCTGTCTAAGGAGACACCAAAATGCCAGAGCAGTCGAGCGAATAATCGGCATTTACTCTGGGCTCTGCCGCATTTTCGAACCAGAAGGACTACAGAGTTGAATGAGTGGGGGTCTCTCTGCATGTGGCTTTGTGCAGCAGGCCTGCCAAGCATTACTATTCCAGCCCTTAAACCTGTGCCAGACTGTTAATGTCTTAATGCTTATTCAAGTGTCAGGGAGTGCTGGCAGATGTCAGGGAGAATGGGAGGCTGTCAATAAGGAAATTACTTACATTCACAGGGTGATTGCTGCAGTCTGTCAGGTAGAGGTTTGAAAAGAAGGAAGCAGAGAAAAAAAAAAAAGAAGGTGGCAGCAAACAGCTTCGGGGGAGGGTCCTTTATATATGTATATAAATTGTTTAAAGATATCTTATTTTCCTTTTATTTCTAGAGCTAAACTCCAGATACAGCAGTCATAGGTCAATAACTAAACAAGAGATCATTTTCTGTTTCTGGAGACTTCCAACAAGAAGAGCTATGTGACGGGGGCCTTTTGTTTTTGACACATGACAAATAATTTAGGTTCTTTCCTGAGCGGCAGGAGTCTGTGCTCTGGTCGTTGGGAGACACATATGATTTTCCATACTTCATATATTTCACTCAACAACTACTTACTACCTGCCATGTGCTAAGTGTGGTAAATAATAGTGACTGTGCACAGGAAATATATTTTAAAAGTCATTCTTTACATTCAAGGGAGGAAAAAGCATCCTCTTTGCTGTGTGACTTAAAGGTTAAGAATTGGAACTCGGTAGTATCCCACCCAGGCAGATTTAACAGCGCCTGCCTGCTTCCTTGCCTGTGTGACTGGGGGGCGTTGAGGATGCGAGCTTGCAGGCAATGTGGCCTTCAAAAGCTTCTCTTAGTTCTGGATTTGCCATGGTGATTCTATTTATTGCATACTTATGCATGAAAAGCTCTTCTCCTGTCTCATTTCTTTACTGGTCTTTACACACACCCCCACCTCATTCCTCCATGTACATATGTGTGTATGCTTGGAAGGGGGGCAGAAACACGGTTGGCATTTGTCAGTGTTCAGATACACGGGGAAAAGCACACATGTAGTTACCAAACTTGCCTTTTAAAAGAAAGGTCAGGACCCCCAGAATCACCCTGGAAGCATGAGATACCTCGAGTGTTTGTCCCCGATAATGAGAAAAACACCATTGCATTTGGAAGGAGCATGGCAATCCCATTTGCAGTTAATGGTGGCTTTTGGGGGCTGCCTGTACTTAATGCCCCATATCTCCTATTTAACATAGCCCCCTTTACGATTTTAGAATTTCTCCCAGAAGGAACAGAAGAGAGGAAGTCAGGCACATATGTTAGTGGCTTCTAGACTACCTAAGGGAAAGCAAATATTTTACTGATGGAAACTCCAGGAATATAGGAACTGAGGGCAAAGAACTTTCCCCCAGAGCACCTGAGTCAGTTGAACTCCCCGAAAGATACTGCCTCCAGGACTGGACTCCGTGGGAACCAAACCAGCCAGCTTCAAGGGCAGGGCTGCTACAGTCCAGATCTGGAGCCTGGACAGGAGATGGCCCTGGTCCAACCTCATGGGTCCCACTCTCCACTGCCCTTCCTGGGCGCCACAGTGCCTCTCCCTGCCCCCAGATGAAGTGGTGTGGAGTTGGGATTCCGGGTCAGAGCATGCTCCTGTGCACAGCGGACAGCCTCCCTGCCGGTTGGGCTGTGTACTCAGGATTGCCAGGATACTACCTCCAGCAGCTTCACGCTAGTTGTGGATGAGGCTCCAGGCCTTTTGAAGTGTCCCCTGACCCTTTGAAGTCCTCTCCCCAAGGGGGCAGAGGCAAATTTCTGTCTGAAAAATGTGGTATCCCTGAGCTCCTCCCAGAGGGATTCTTCTTGGGACAGCTCACATCTCAGGAAGCAGGAAATAAATTTCTATCAACTTTCCTTCTTTTCCTTGCTAAGCTGAAGCACAGAGTCATCAGGCTGGAAGCTCTCTGTGGCCCACATAATAGCTTTGAAACATCTTTCCTTGTGAGACCTGGAGGTTCTCCACCTGCGGGTAAGGTCCTTCCCTTACCCACCCAGGTGAAGTCATTCCAACCCTTTTTCCTAAGTGCTGCAATATTAAGCTCTGGGTAAAAGAGCATGCAAATCAATCAATCAATCAATCAATCAATCAATCCAATGACTAGTGCTGAAAGAAATACTTAAAACCACAGAAAAATATGCTCTCAGCCAGACATAAGCAATATCATGACAAAATCCTGAGGCGTCAGAAAAACAAGAACAAAACATTAGGCTTCCTGTATGCGTTTATTTTCCCGTTTGGCTACTTACAATATACTGTTCATTTAACTGAAGCACTCTATTTTTTTTTTTTAATTAAAATCCATAGCATTTTCTTTTTGTATTTCTTTTTTTTAAAGATTTTTTTTAGGGATGCCTGGGTGGCTCAGCAGTTCAGCGCCTGCCTTCGGCCCAGGGTGTAATCCTGGAGTCCCGGGATCGAGTCCCACATCGGGCTCCCTGCATGGAGCCTGCTTCTCCCTCTGCCTTGTCTCTGCCTCTCTCTGTGTGTCTCTCATGAATAAATAAATAAAATCTTTAAAAAAAATAAATAAATAAAGTTTTTTTTAAAAAATGATTTTATTTATTTATTTGAAAGAAAAAGTGAGAGAGAGTGAGCAAGCGTGAACGAGGAAGGGCAGAAGGAGAGGGAGAAGCAGACTCTCAGCTAAGCAGGTTGCCGGGTCCCAGGACTCCAGGATCAGGACCTGAGCCAAAGGCAGAAAGACGCTTAATGGACTGAGCCCCCAGGCACCCGCATAGCATTTTTTCGAATTATTTTCTTTTTCTTCTCGTTCCTTTCCACTTTTACAATTGCTAAGTTTATTGTTCTAAATCTTTTTATTTCCTGTATCCTGTTCTCTAAGTGCATATGGGTCATGGAGTAATGAGAAAATTAAAAATAACAAGAACAGTAGCTATCATTAATTAAATAGTTACTAAGTGCTGGGATAACATCTCAAACCATTGCCCCCATGTTAGAGGTGAGGATTAAGGTTTAGAAATGTTAAACAACTCAAGGTCTCTTGTTTTGTAATCCCAGCTCAAAGACCAAAGTTCCTAAGGGCCTGCCCTCCACTAGGACAGATACCTCTTTAAATATTCATATAATTGGGATCCCTGGATGGCTCAGCAGGTTAGAGCCTGCCTTTAGCCCAGGGCCTGATCCTGGAGTCCAGGGATTGAGTCCCACATCAGGTTCCCCGCATGGAGCCTGCTTCTGCTCTCTCTCTCTCTCTCTCATGAATAAATAAATAAAGTCTTTAAAATAAAATGAAATTCTTAATAAAAAATATTCATATAATCTTATAACATCTTATACATTTCCTTCATATTTCTTATGAAAGTTTGTAATTTTACATTTTTTGTGTCAATATTTGATAAATATTTCTCCCCCTTGGACTCTCAGTTGGAAGATTGCAGAAACCACATCATTTTTCCTATTACTCAGCCTGATATATAGTAGGATTATAACACATATTGAATGAATGAATATTGGAATGACTTAATGAATAAATTCATTCTTATCTGTCCAACTCCAAGAATCAAGGGTTTTAGTGTAGGCAGCAAGATTGCTATTTTAATGAAGTCCTAGGTGACAAAATATGCAAAGTGCTATATAATATGCAACATTAAGTCCTGCTGGCTGAACTGTCTGGGTTTAAGCCGCAGGTCCAATGGTGGCTTTTTCAGGCTGTTTGATCTTGGACAAGTTACTTGACCTCTCTGTTCCCATCTCCTCTCTGTGTTTCAGTTTCCTCATTTGCAAATTGGAGATAATAATAGAGCTCACTTTATATGGTTATGAGCATTAAATGAATGTGTAACCTCTCAGTAGAGTACACTTTACTTAGAAAGTTCTGTATGTGTATTAGATATTATCACTACTCAGGAATTTACTTAGTGCAGAAAAAAAAAAATACCCCAGGCTAATTTCATTCAGAGTCCTATGTGATAGTATTTATTATTCATTGACTCAAACCCCTTGTTCTGGTCCTTCTTAAAGGAGGATCTCAAAGCAGTGGCCACAGGTTTTTCACTCTCAAGCAGAAAACACCCATCATGAGTCCATCTGAAGATTTCTAGTAATCTTTCACCCCAAAGGTTCAGAAAGAAAATATTTAACAAAGATGTTATTTTTAAATTTTGAGCATACATTATAAATATATATATTTAAATACCTACTATTCTCCCATTGGGCCCACATCCTCCATAATCATCAGTAATGATGGAATGAGGCAGAGTGGTCAAGGGCCAACCCAGAGGCCCTCAGTCTCAGATTTCATCTCTGCCCAGCGCCTTATTGGCCAGCAGTCATTAATTATTTCTTGTCCTGTTTGCTCAACTGGAAGATGGAGAGGACTTTAGACTGTTGTAATGGTTAAATGAGGTAAAGTTCTGCTAAGACCCTGCTAATAATTCAGAAATGCTTAGTAAAAATGGGTTTCCTGTTAACTCCTGCCTTCTTATTTTTCTTTTTATAACTACTCAACCAGAACTTAACCAATACTCTGCTATCCTTCTGTGTCTTCTCTGATCATTTTTTCACTGTTTCTCCAGCCTTTCTATGACCAGCATCATCAAGTGGCCTTTGGTCCCTTCTCATTTTCCAGGTATCCTCACGACTCAAAGTAATAGAAGTGGAGTAGTAGAAGAGAGGGACATTCAAGCAAAACATCTGAGTGAGAATTTGTCTCTAGTTCTGCTTCCAACTAGCTACTTGACTTCTTTAACCTTTCTGGGTTTCTTTGTGCTCATCTGTAAAAGTGAGACTTAATTCTCCATGATGTATATATTTTGAAATCATGTTCTCCTCCCTCTGCCCTATCTGTTCATATCTATGTCATAACAGCAGTCACAATAGCACTATTTTCAATTTACACTTTTCAAAGTCTTTCCTATTTGTGTATTATTTGGTCACTATATCAAAATTGTGAGGTATTCCAGTTAGGCTATCCCCATTTCCAGATAAGAAAATTGAGCTGAGATAGAGGAGGATGTATGACTTGGCAACATCATAAAGATCCTAGAACCCAGACATATTTTACTGTGGCATGTCTGACTTTTCTGGTACACATGTCGTATGCATGGCATTGGGCGAAGTGCTAACAAAACAGCAACAGTCCCTCACGTTTTTATAATAGAATACACACACAAAGACAACTGATAACTGAAAGTCATAGATGGAAGAGCCAAATTAATAAACCACAATTCCTTTTCCTCTTACTGTCTGTGAAAAAAGAATCCCCTTTTCTTAGATGGAATTCCCCTGTCATTGTGGGAGGTAGCCTCATCTCTCGTGGACTCCATGAAGAGCTCCATGAGAGAAAGAGATTAATTTCACTTTGACATCATTACTTCAACTTCATGTAAGCACTAGCCTTGGGATGGATGCTTTCAACACTGCTCTGTTTGGGCTTTAGCTCTAAATAGTGCACATTTTAATGTATTCTAAAATTTTGAAATTTTGTACAGAAACAAAAATCAAAGTTGGAAATTACCTTGGTAACTTTTCTTCTGAATCCAAGTTTTAGGTCTGGGTGTATGAAAGCATGCAGAGTTTCAGTTTCATTTTTAGTGAAATGGAGACATAGGATTTCCTCTGAAATTGTACAACTAGAATAAGAGCTACAAGAATATCTGGGTTATTTTCTTTTTTTAAACTGTATTTTCCTAGGACTTTTGGTAAGGCTTTTAAGGAATATTTAAGTTTTTGAATATATCATATATTCACACAGTTTAAACATGATAAAGTGTGAAAAGGTGCCTGTTGTGTGAGAAGTTTCCTTCCTGTCTGTCCCTCTTGCTGTGTTCTATCTACCTAGTTCCCATCTCCTCTCCAAATAGCTAACCACCTATCAGTTCCTAGTTTATCTACATGCAGATTTTTTTTCACGTAAGAAATAATACAGTGCTTTCTTGTTTTATCCTTTATAAAAGGATATTTTTTATTCTTTTTTTTTTAATTTTTATTTATTTATGATAGTCACAGAGAGAGAGAGAGGCAGAGACACAGGCAGAGGGAGAAGCAGGCTCCATGCACCGGGAGCCCGACGTGGGATTCGATCCCGGGTCTCCAGGATCGCGCCCTGGGCCAAAGGCAGGCGCCAAACCGCTGCGCCACCCAGGGATCCCTATAAAAGGATATTATGGCATACACTACATAATGGCTTCTTTCACTAAGTAGTTTGTGAGCATTCCTATCAGTACATAGTTTCCTCATTATTTTCTATTATACTTGCAACCTGTTGGATTCTGTGAATGTGTCAGAACTTACTTATCTAGTTCTCTAATGATGGACAGTTAGTTGCTTCTGATCTTTTACTTGAGGAAATGAATGGCTTTGTTCATGTGTTATTTCGCATAATGAATGGAGTGTATCTTTAGGATGATTTTCCTTGGCTGCTATTGGTGGATCCAAAGGTATGTGTTTTTGTAATTCTCCACAATAGTGGATTTTTATTAATTTGATGCATTAAAGAAAAAGATAGTTTGGTATAGTTTTCATTTACATTTCTGTTGTATTGAGTCACACTGAGCATTTTTCCTCTGTGTAAAAGCCTTTTCAGATACAAGCTCGTGTGTTCAATCCTTTGCTGAGTTTCTCTTGGTTGTTGATGATTTTCACTTAGTGCAAGTACACAAAGAAGTGTATATTTACTATTTTCAAAGTTTGCTACGGGATAGGCTTCTCTTTTAGGAGAAAAGTGACCATTCTTATCTCCTTTGTATTTGAAGTTGCAGATGGTTGGTTTTGGCAAACCCTAACAAGTCATGCATCTTTTTATTCCATTTTTAAAGATTCGGCCAAAGTTGAATTTGAACAAATAGAAATATAGCTATACCCAAACTCCTTCTCTTTTCACTGCGTCCCTCCATATGATTGAGATTTGTTTAATGTATTTTGAAAGAAACAATTACAACCAAGACAAACCCCCAGTCTTTCTTTCTCCATAAGTAATTTTAGAATCATTTCACCAGTCCTTATAATAAGAACTGGAAGAACTGATTATGTGAAAAGAAAAAGAATGGAATTATCTGCAACAGAATCAATCTAACAGCATAGCTAAATGATTGTTCTTTTCTCCTCTCTTAGATGTTTGAAAATGATTATTTTCCTATTGGTATATAGTTTTCAGAAATTTGAAAAGTAGTGTCATGTTCTGATTTGGCCGAACATGCTATAAAATTAACCTATGGCTTCATAGTGCACTAATTAGAAGAAAAGGAAAAGCTAGAGTATGAAAGGGGGATGAGGTTGCCTATACACTGAATATTAATGAACTGATTGATTCAGCATGTATTATTGAGCAGCTATTATGAGCCAGGCATTCTACTGGACACTGAGAATGTGTATTAGTAAATAAGAAGGGCATGCCCCTTGCTTTCTCAGAGCTGGTATTCTAAACCAGCCCCTCTTCACCCTGATTACAATGAGAATCACTTGGGGAAGCTTCACAACAATCCAATGAATGGGTTCCTGACAAGAAACTCTAAGGGTGCAAGTTGGGAACAAAGACTTTTAACACTCCCCAGATAACTCTAAGTGAAGCTAGAGTGGAAAACCACCGGTGTAGCCATACACCAGAGATGCCTATAAAGTCACAAAGTATTATGAAGAGGAAATGGTCATGGAAATTATGATATGATGTAATATGAACTACACCGCATCCACTTTGAAGCCTTTTTGGCACAATGTTTAACTTAAAAAGCAATAAAGCCTTAAGACCAGCATTCCAATTTAAAGATAACTTGGCAGATAGAAGAACAAGTTAAATGGCACCTCCAGGAAAAACATTGGACAAATCCAGATTGTGGTATTTTCTCCAAGATGAATGAGCTGGTTTCTTAAAAAAAAGGCAATGTCAAGAAAAGCAGAGAGGGCTGGGACTGAGGTGGAGACTGATATAGATTAACAGAGAATAAAGAAACGACCACCAAATATAACACCTTAATTATATCCTTATTCAAAAAAATTTTGAACAAGGGAATAATTTGGGGGGACAATTTAGAAACTTAAATATTTAAATATATAGTAGAAATTAGATAATATTAGTTAATATGGTTACCTTTTCATAGGTGCTTAAACATTATGTATAAGAATGTCCTTATTTTTAGGAGATGCATGCTCCTAAGTATGTAAGGGTATTAGCAGCTTTCAAGTGGTTTTTCAACAACAGTAAATGAAAGCACAGGTATAGATAAGCAAATCTCGTCATACGTTTTTAAGGAGTTTGAAAGAGGCTGAGGTATTAAAGATGAGAGAAGCTGCTGCATAGTGATGATAATTATGCTTAATTAACTACCATTTATTAAATTTTATGTGCTAGATACTGTACTAATTACCTTCTACATATGATATTAGTTCATTTTTAAAACAAGCATCATTATTATTTTAATTTTACAAATAAGAAAACTGAAGCTTGTAATAAGTAAACAACTTAAATTCACACTGAGCCAGAATTTGAACCAAGTTCCTGTTTCCATTGTGGGTGATCTTGATTATTAGGCTGCATTGCCCTGCCTCCAAACTGTGCTGTAACTACTTATGTGACAATGGAAAGCACACAAACTATGGCCTTACTTCCTTTGCAAGAGTTATTATAATGCAAATCCATCTAATGTTTATTTGTCTGCTCCATGAACTGTGTCCTCTTTGTCATACAAAGACCATAGTTAGGCCTACCTGGGTCTAAATCTTGGATCTGTCATTTATTGGACATCTGTTCTTAGGCAAGTTTTTAAAAACTGCCTTCAGTTTCAAGTTCCTCTTCTAAGAACTGAACCCTTTTTATAGGATTATTATATAGATTAAATAAATTTATAGATAAAGCACTTAGCACAATCCATGGCATGTAGCAAATGCTTTACTAAATGTTAGTCACCCATCCCCCACCTTTTAAAAAAATTTAATTTGAATTTCTACAAATGACTCCTGCTTATACAGAAAAACACCTGATGTTCAAAGTGATTGCCAATGGTGGATCTTCCAACTACCGACTTGCTGGCATCAGGGACACACCAAGTATTGCTATGCCCACTGGTGTTATAGATGAGGTCTTTGTTCATGTGTACTTTTTATTCTAATTATTCTATAGAAATTTTTATTCCAAATTTAATTCTAGTAGCAATTACATAAATGGATAAAGGGCATAATTTTAGAGATTGATAATAGGATCCTAAGGTTTCCTTGAAGGGCCTCTTCATTCTTAGGAATGACCTAGAACCAACCTATACTGGCAATATTCATGACTGACTCCTTGTCCTGCAGGTCTTACTTCAAGAGACGCCTTCCTTGACCCCCTCTGAGAAGGGCCTCACAGCTGTTCTCCATCCCAGTAATGATCACCATCTGTGATGATTGGTTATTTATTTATTTCCCTGTTTTAAGTCTGTCTTGTCCAGCTGGAGGGAAGCCCCATGACAGACAGCAGGAACCTTGTCTGTTTTGTTCTCATTGGGCTCCCAATGCCTATTCCAGGGCCTGGCCCATGGAAGTTTCTTAGTAAATATCTGTGGAATTAGGGCAGCCAACCATCCCAATTTGCCTGGAGCTGAAGATCTTTCCAAGACATATGGTTTTCAGGGCTAAAACGAGCACAGTCCCATGTGAATTGGAACGGTTAGGTCACCCTACATGGAATGCATATCTTTTGGGTAAGAAACGAACCCTAGACCTTCCATTATTGAAGCTAAATCTCAGGTCTTATTACATCAGACCCAGAGCAGAGGTATCACTATGCCATGATATATTTACTGGTAGTTACTGCCTCTAGTATAGGCTGAGCCTCAGGGAAAAGTGAAAGTAGATGCCCAGGGACTCTTTCAAACATCACAATCACTATAATGTAGACATTGAATTCCAGGAAAACTGATAATGTCAGTGGAGTTGGGTCAAGTCTATCACTTCTGATCCTCTTTGAGCCTCTTGACTGGCTGCTGAGATATCCAGATGGAACTAGTTTAAAAACTGACAAAATCTTAATATGAAGTAGCTTTTGACAGCAATAAAAGCCCTCTGACATCATGTCATCCAATCTCTCATTTTACAGTTGAGGAAACTCAGAATCTGAGTGTTAACTTCCTTAGCGGAGAGCCAAGTTTTAATTTTTTTAAAAAGATTTTTTTTATTTATTCATGAGAGACACAGAAAGAGGCAGAGAGAGATACAGGCTCCATGCAGGTGACTGATGCAGGACTCGACCCCAGGACTCTAGGATCACGCCCCGGACCAAAGGCAGGTGCTAAACCGCTGAGCCACCCAGGGATCCCCAAGAGCCAAGTTTTATAAGATCTTTATTTGTTCCCACACAGACCAGGGTCCCTTTCAAATACTGGTCACTGCTCTTGCTCTCTAGGTGAGAAGATGTGTCCCTTCTATTGTTTGCTCTCAACTAGCTGTCTTGTTTTGAATTTCTTTCCTCATTTTGTGTGCTCTGGAACAAGTTCTGCTAGCCTTTTTTGCAATATATATTTCAATATACTGGTCATTTCTCCTCAGAAGAATTTCTGTGTAACAGGTTCAAATATTCCCTTATGCCCTAGAAACTTATGTAAAAATGTCTAGAGCCTAACAGACCTCTTACTTGTCAGATGAGATGTTCCTAGAACTTATGTCATTGAGATACACTTTAAAGGACTGGTTCCAGCATTATATATGGGCTTTTCCTTACCGAGGGAAAGACACAGATCAAAATTTACCTTCAAATCTTTATTTTGTTTTTGTTGTGAATCAGAAAATGGCAATATGTTCGCCATTAGCCTTAATGTGAGAGTCGGGGCAGGGCTAACCCAAATCGCATCTATTTAGAGATATTTTCAAAACGGTATGTCCTAGTTCAACTATTTTGGGAAAAAAAATACAAATTGTTGTTAGTATTTTGGAAGTTAGAAAGTTTGGATTCACAACTGCCTTTTGTAATATCTGGTGTTTAACTTTTAACTTAGGAAAGAAGTGCATTTCAAGATGAGTTTATGAGTTCTTAAGAAACACAAAAAAACAACTTAAGACTAATGTTTTATTTATCTGGGGAAACTGTATTCAGACTGAGACATTTTATTTGACCCTCTGTTATAAATGTCATGCTGTAAAAAAAAAAAAAAAATAAATAAATAAATGTCATGCTGTGAGAGGTATGAAGTTCATACCTTCATAAAGAAGGCCTTGTTCTTTCTCAGGCTTATTTCCTTACAAGCTTTCTCTTAGGAGATAATCTCTTTTAAATCATTGACCAATAGTCTGGACTAGAGAATTCCACTCTTCCTCCAATCTCCCCAAACTCCACTTCTACAAGCAACAGTCATGTTGCTTCCACCCCATTGACTCATCCGAACACATTCCAAACATATACTTTGGCTTACTCAATAGACCTGACGTAAATGGGCCATTCCATGAAAAAGGACACATGTCCATATATTCAGCCTCCATTTTCCTTTGGTTCTTGACCACTCTTCAGAGACAGCTAATTGGAGACAATTAGGTGAATAATTGTAGATTCTAAAATTATCCCTAGATAATTCCAGGCCCTGGAAATGTTAATCACATGCTAGTAGTGTTAGTCTGTTCTTAAAGTCTTTGACTTTAAAGACAGTCTCAGTCAAGAATCAAATCTCTTTTGTGTGTATATTCACCATATGCATCACTCTGAGAGGGGATACATGAGATCACATCAAAAAGCAAGAGGAAGTTAATTTTGATAAACTATGTGAGATGTATAACATTCTTTTATGAACTTTTCACATATTATATTTTTCTATGGTGAGACCAAATAAAACTCTCTGCACTTCTGATTGACAGTCATACTTTATGAATGTGATTAATCAGAGAGCAGAACAAGGTAAAACAATAACTTCACCAGTATAGACTGCCTTAGAATATAAGCTCTAATATTTAAGTTTAAGGTTATATGGTATAGCTATATGAAAATTCCAGCTATAGTTATAAAAATGTTTTTTTTGAGAAATTTTCAAAATAAAAAAGTATAAAAACTTGTGTGCCCAGCACCCACAAATGATAATCATGAATATTTTGTCATATCTGCTTTATGTCTTTTCTACGAAAGAAATCAAACACTATACAAAAAATTGAAGGCCCTTTTGCCTTCACCCCTGTTCTTTCTAATTGACTAGTAAAATACAGTTAAACTATATGATCTACTCCATTTGTTTTTGTGTAGTAAATATATATTTAGTATTATGTTTTCTATAGCAATATCTAAACGTATATACAGAAATGGTGGTTTTCTCAGCACCTGTGTGGCTCAGTCAGTTAAGCATCTGCCTTTGGCTCAGGTCATGATCCCAGGGTCCTGGAGCCCTGTATCAGCTCCCTGATTAGTGGGAGAGCCTGCTTCTCCCTCTGGCTCTGCCCCTCCCACTCCCCCACCCCCTACTTGTGCTCTCTCTTGGGTTCACTCTCTCTCTCAAAATAAAATCTTAAAAAAAAAAAAAAAGCTGGTTTTCCTATTGAAATAATATTATTGGAGTGTCAAAATAAATATTTGGATATTTTACAAAATTAAATTTCACAGGATTATCTAGAAATCACAACAATGCTGTAATATTTTTAAAAAATGATATAGTCTTGTGAAAATCAATTGTTTTAGTAGATGAAAGAGAAAATACATTAGGTATATTAGGTATATGTTTTCATGATGATAACAGTAAATGCTTATTAGAGACGCTCTTTGATCAGCATAATTTCTTGAATATACTTTGTGATGTCTGATGAATACACCATGGTTATTTTAATGATAAAGCAACTAAGGATTTACTATTTTACTGCCTTGAATATTAAATAAGATAAATGGTATTAGCAACATCTAGAGAATTCTCCTTTATCATTTCATTAAGAAATATTTACTATCTTGGGCAGCCCCGGTGGCGCAGCGGTTTAGAGCCGCCTGCAGCCCAGGGCGTGATCCTGGAGACCCTGGATCAAGTCCCACGTCAGGCTCCCTGCATGGAGCCTGCTTCTCCCTCTGCCTGTGTCTCTGCCTCTCATTCTCTCTCTGTGTTTCTATGAATAAATTAATAAAATCTTTAAAAAGATAAAAATAAAATAAAATAAAAAAGAGAAATATTTAATATCTTGAGAATATTTGTCATCAGTATTTGAAAACAAATTGTACCTTCTACAATGTCAAAGTAGCTCTGTAGATGTCACCTCTGCAAAAGTAATTAGGAAATAAAATCATGTAGTTTTTAAAGTTTTAGGCTTATCATTCAGGCTCTTTGACTTGCATAACTTTACTATTTATCTTGTTGGATGGCCTTGGAAAGATCATTTAATCTCTCTAGAATTCAATCTCCTTTCAAAAATGCCTTGGTTGGTGACATGGGGGTGGGGAGAGATTAAAAGATATATTTTTTTAAGATTTTATTTATTTATTCATGGGAGACACACACACACACACACACACACACACAAACACAGAGAATGGCAGAGACACAGGCAGAGGGAGAAGCAGGCTCCATGCAAGGAGCCCGATGTGGGACTTGATTCCGGGTCTCCAGGATCACACCCCGGCTACAGGCATCACTAAACCGCTGCGCCAGGGCTGCCCCTAAAAGAGATGTTATTAATATTTCTACTAGTTCTAAAATTTTGTTATTCTATTATTCATTTTCTCCCTTCCCACTTCCCACTTAATGTTCTAGGACATAGATTGGTAATTAGTCAAAATTGTGGGATCTTCTAGCAAAGTAATCAGACTTAACATTAAAGGCTATGAGAATTTGAAACAAAAACTTTCCTTAATTCATTATAAGATCAACTTGTTCACAAGAAAGCAGACAAAAACTACTAGAAAGAGAAAATGGAAATAGAGAAATACATTTATTTATATTTATATTTATATTTATACATTTATATTACTATTTGTAATAAAGATTTTATAGGATGAATACTTATCTGAACAAATGCATGTTAAACAAAGTTGAATTTACATTCAAAACAACATTACATCTTGTCAAAATGATGCATGTTTAAGGTTATGAAATATTTCTTTGTGTAGAAAAAAATAAGTCACTGTGCATTATACAACCAATGAAGATGATAGCCTTATGATCAGGCCAAGTTATATTGTTTCTCAATATCAATTTCCCTCCTGGGGATATTACAAATAATTACTTTGTATGAGTAAATAAGAAGTGGCAAATGAGTGAAACAGTAAGGCTGATAAAGGAAAAATAATAACTTTGCCTTTCAACAGTTCTTATGTAGGATAAATGAAGATCCTTTTTTTTTTTTTTTTTTTTTTTTACATCTCCCTAGGGGATTTTGAAAACCTACTATATCTGTTGTGGAATTTCCTAAGAGGTCATTACATTCTTTTGTACAACTTAAGGTCTGAGAGATAAAAAGTGATGGTGATCAAAGATCACATGGGTCTATGGAAGAGACTTCCCCAGAGTTATCTTTTTGAGTCAGTTCCTTTGTCCTTACAGTATCTTCTTAATAAGTTTAAATGAAACACTATCTGTAATATTTCTCAGAGATCCCAGGAAGGGAAAATAAATGCCTCTGTAATGACAACTGTCAGAATTAAATGACCTTCACAGACCCAATGATCTCCCTAAATGAGATAGCGGGTGTAAAAAAAAATGTAAACTATAATAAATGTTTGGAATTATTATTGAGATGACCATTCCAAGACTGACTCAATCATGTGTTTCATCACAAAAATTCCTTCTAAATGGCAGGACTATAAAGGTGTTCATGCAACTGGGCAGGGACATGTGGTCTTCAATATCTAAATCTTCACGTCCTGCCTTCATCATCCTTCTTTCAGGTTCCAGAAAAATGCACACAGGTCAATGCCAAACATACACACTTTTCATACTATGAAATTCCAACGTGGTTCCCTAGTGAGCTAGGTTAGCCCATAGAATTCCTTTCACTCAAGGTAGAAGTAGGAAGAGGGCATGGTACCAATGCATGCCAAGCAGCCTCCTTCAGCCTTTCACTCTAGCCTTTCACATCTTGCACAGTAACTCATCTTAACCGTTTGCAGCCCTGTGAGAGAGTCCAAAGAGAGGGGATCCCCAAAAATGAGTCCTGTGGTTCCAAAATACTTGTCTTGACTTAGCCATGCCACTATAATATTTCCTCATTCTGTGTGAAACGGGTGGTAATGGGGATGGAATAGCTATATTTCATAGTAACAGACCTTGCTTAGGAACTGTTAAGTAATTTTCTCAAAATTGCATTTGATGATTTTTCAGGTTTTTGCTTTATAAAACTCTCATGTATCTTTTGGTAAAATACAAGACAGGCAAGATACATCATACATAGTGGGTTTGTCTTCCTTGGCCTTGAAAGTGAAAAGGCCACAGTCATGGTCTAGATTGACTGTTGATAAGTAGTGTCATCAGCCACCTTGTTTTCTTACCTGGATAAGCTCAGATTAAAATGCCTTATTCTTAAACTGTTCATCTCCATGTTGCAGAGTGACACTGAGAAAACAAATGAAAGAGAAAATGTCAAAGTCAAATGTCCAAAATGTTTTGGAGAGTTATTTGGCCATTTCACATGACCTTTTAGGATCCAGAGAGAGGGAATTCAATGCTGGAAAAGGCTGCTATTCCACCTTGGATATCTTTAATGTTTTTCTTACACCAAAGCTGTGATCTGTTCCCTCATTTTTTCCACTCTTTAGTCCTATTTTGTGCTCTGGAGACTTATTCCTCTTTTACAAGACATTTTTTTTTTTACATATTTGTTTTTTGTTTTGTTTTTTTGTTTTTTAGTTTTTACATATTTGAAGGCAGTTATGCTTTGTGAGATTTTCATTTAAAGTTCAAGTGTTTTAAGAAAACCATAAACCAGGGCTCCTGAGTTGCTCAGTGAGTGAAGAGTCTGACTCTTAATTTTAGCTCAGGTCATCTTCTCAGGAGCTGGGCTCCATGCTCAGTCCAGAGTCTGCTTGAGTTTCTCTCCCTTGGCTCCTCCTGCTCTATCTCTTGCGCGCACGTGCTCTCTCTCTCTCAAATAAATATATCTTTTTTAAAAAAAAATAATAAGCCATGAATAATAATGAACTTGTGTCTTAGACAAATAATACATATTGCTTTCCAATGAAAACAACTCTAGCTTAAATGCATATATCTACTAGTTTTAATAGCAATGTCTTATACATGTAAAATGAGTCAAATTAATGGTATATTTTTTCAGACATTATTTCATAAATCTTACAGCTAGTAATTAAAATCCATTTTATAGAGTAGAAAGACTGGAGCACTGGAATCAGAGAGGTATAGGTTTAATTTATGGCTTCTTCAGCTGTGTGGTCATGGCAAGTTAACTTACCTTCCTATGCATCATTCCTTCATCTCAGAAGTGAAGAAAAGAATACCTACCTATCAGAGTTTTGGCAAGGATCAAAGATAATATAAGTAAAATAGTAACACAAATAGGGTGGAATACTCAACAGAAGGTAAAAGGAGCGAATAACATCAACATATATCAAGCTGGATAGATGAGCAAAGTCAACCGTTGGAGGGAACACACTGAGAAACAGAATAAGATGGATGGTACAACAACATTTAGGTCAATGTACTCATGTGGTACTCACATAAAACAATACCATCATTGCTCATGAAAGGCAGATTGCAAAACACACATTACATACATTGTGAAAGAGTAAATGGCTTTGGAATGGTGAAAACTAGGATTTTAGAGGGGAAATGAAAGAGACCAATGATAAAAAAACAAATATATTAAAATAATAAACATTTTTAAAAGGGTGTTGGACATGAATGCACAGTTTTGTGCACTTGAGATCCAAGAGGAAAGGAAGATAAAATAATGTTTAGCACAGGGCCTCCCATATAGTTGAAGCATCATGCAAGAGGCCATTTTTATTGTTTGAGTATCCTACTTAGCAGGGCTTTATTTGCATCAGTGTGACTGGTATTATTGAGCTCACCAATGTTTATAGGGATAAGACTGAGTCAATGGAGTCAAAAGACCAGAAAGAAATTATGGGAAGTAGAAAATGGAAAAAAAACTTTTTTTTAAGTCATAAGAGCTTTTATTTATGGAGTGCTTACCATTAACCGGGCATTAATTAAGTCAACCAATACATATTTATTGAGTGCTTATTGTGTTAGACACTGTCCTAGACATGGGAAATACAGCAGGAAATCAACCACTGCAGCGACAACAACAAACCATGCTGTTATGGAGCTTACATTCCAGCCAGGGGAGAGAGACAATAATAACTAAAATATACAATATGTTATGGTGGTAAATTCTATAGAAGAAACAATGTAAGGAGGGAAGGATGCTGTGCAGTGGGGGTCAGGGAAAGCTTCCCTGAGAGACATTGCTCCAAACCTACTTCATGTAGTATCTCCTTTAATGATTCTTCCCAACCTGCTGCGAAGAAGTTACGTTTATAAACTATGATTGCTATTTTCACCTGAGCAAACCTGGGCTTAGGGTCCTTGGGTATTTCCTGTAAAGTCTGATAACTGGCCAAGGGATAGGATAGGATTAGAGTTTGGGCCACCTAGCTCTGGAGCTGACCCTGTATGTATCACCTCTCATACAGGGAGCTGGGAGGAGCTGTGGGGAATCCACCAAAGTGGGACCAGGAATGTGGTTTGGTAAAACATTAAATCAATACTATCATAGTGTCCATTTTATATCTTGAGAATCTAAAATAAACATCTTTTGTTTTTGGTGAGAAAAAAACTTAAAACAGGGCAAAATCTCCTGGGGTGGTGGGTGTATCCAGAGGTTATAAAGGATATATCAAATATTTCCACCTGCTTTACATCAACCCCTTTAATTAATTGCTACAGACCCAGGAACCTCAATCTTGTGCCTGGTTCACACAACCTCAAATGGCTTGTTTGTTACAGAATCGGGATGGAGGAAACACCCAGCACAAGTGCAATAGCCAGGCTGGGCAGCCAGAGCCTCTGTGCCTCTCCGCATGGGCAACTCCCACCAAGCCTTTTGGGCTGCATGGCTTCTTTTTTAAACTGCAGAGAGGCTCAGAGTGAATTACTGATTTGAGGAGACCCATTTGCAGAAGCAAAGGAGTGAGTAAAATTAAAGGGGGAGCAGTGAAAGGAGGTCCAGATGAAGAAAATGAGGGGAGGAATTAGGTAAGAATTGGCAAGGTGAACTTCAAGATGACCACGTCCAGACTAGGAAGGAAGAGGGAGAGAAGGAGGATGGAGCAGGGTCACACACACGGAAAAGTTCCTCTAGCCCAGTAATCCTAATGATAGTCCTAGAAGGCAGGTATGAATAGTGTTGTTTTTTATATATGGGAAAACTGAAGCTCAGGAAAGATACTTCACTTACTCAAGGTCATGTAGCTAGCTAGCAAGAGAGTCTCCCAATGCTTCAGTTTTGTTTTGTTTTTTTTTTCTTTCCATGGGTCTCTTTCTTCCCTTGTTTCCATCGTTTCGTCCCTTCAGTCTCCTTTATTTGTACAAGGTGAAGCATTGAGGTTTTTACCCTTTTTCTAAAATAGTTATCGAGTATCCAATGACAGGCTATGCGGTTACCATGACAACACGGCCTTTACTGAGGACTGGCCTCCCGGCCTTGCCTCCAGAATCCTATTTCAGCGTCCTTTGTGGAACTTGTAACAGCCGCAATTTTGTATTTTGTCTGGGTGACCCTTTGCTTAACGTTTGTCCTCCCCTAGACTGGCTGCAAGCTTCAGAAGAGCAGGGACCCGGGATCCCCGGGGTGGTGCACCGGTTTGGCGCCTGCCTTTGGCCCAGGGCGCGCGATCCTGGAGACCTGGGATCGAATCCCACGTCGGGCTCCCGGTGCATGGAGCCTGCTTCTCCCTCTGCCTGTGTGACCATCATAAATAAGTAAAAATTAAAAAAAAAAAAAAAAAAAAAAAGAAGAAGAGGAGCAGGGACCTGCCTACTTTCGCCTGGAGCGTGCCCCCAGCGTTTTGCACAGCGCCCTAGCATTCGAGCTCGGCATAAATACCTGCTAAGCAAATGTTCTTGTGGTTTCAGCAAGCTCCTCAAAGTGCACGGACGGTAACCTTTAGCGCATAATTACGTTAATAGATACTGTGTAACGAGTCGGGCCGGTATTTACAGGTAGTACACAGGGAAATGAACACACACACACACACACACACACGCGACTGCACAAACAGCCTCGGGCAGGCGGACTCAGAAAGAAACGAAGCGCACGCCCTCGGAGCGGGCCGAGCCCACCCACGCACCCACCCACCCAGCGGGGAGCGCACCCGGGCTCCCGCGGCGCCCAGAGCCCGGAGTCCTGCGGCGCGGGGGCGGGGGCGGGGCGGGGGCGGGGCGGGGCGGGGGCGGGGCCCGGGCGCGAGCTGCGCCCCGATTGGCCCGCGCCTGCCGGCAGGGGCGGGGCCGGCGGCGGGAGGCGGGCACTCGGGGCGGAGGCGGTGCGGCGCGGCGGAGGCCGTAGTTCCAGCATAAACAAGGCGCCCGACTGGCCGGGCGGATTTTTTTTTTTTCCTTCTTCTTCTTCTCTTCCGAGCGCGCGCTGTAGCTCCCGGTGCTCCGGTCGCGCTGGTGGGCGCGCGGCAAGCCGCCGGGGAGCCGAGGAGCCGGGGCCCCTCTGCAGGTGGGTTGCTCCTGGGCCGGCGCCTCCCGGAGGGGCGGGAGCGGGGCGCGGGGGCGGGCGGCCGGGCTGCCCTGTGCGCTCTCGCGGACGGTGCCGGAGCTGCGCCCCGAGCGCGCGCCGCTCTCCGGCGCCCCGGCTGCAGGCTGCGCCTCCAAGAGGCGGGAGAATCGGGGCGACCAGATGCTCTCCGGCAAGAGCGGGGGAGCGAGGGAGCCCCCAGCCTGGCGGCCGAGGACACCTGGGGCTGCCCCGGGAGCCGCGCGGGGGCCAACAGGTGCGGGGCCGAGCCGCCGCGGCCCGGGCGGGGACCGGCTTGGGTCGTGCTTTGCATCTCTCGCCCCGGTCCCGCAGCCAGGCCTTCGGGTTGAAATCTTGGTAGTGTTTGAGGATCTGCCTGAGTTCTAACCGCATCCTTCCTTCCTCCATCCCCTTTTCTGTGCGCTGTTAGGTTGTTTCCTTCTACAACTTGGCTCGTTTTCGCGGGTGTTGGGGGTGGGGAGGGGATTGTGTGTTGTTGAGGTGAGTGTCCTGTAATCCAAGATCTGATTCTTAGGAAAGGACAGGAAACAGATGTCATGTGCTTGCCGTTGACTGACGAGGTGAGGTTTGTTCATCCCTCCGTCCACTTGGCGGATTTGGGACGCACCGAGGCTCCTGGCTTTGGCCGGAGCTCAGGTGAGTCGCCTCGAGACGCCTGGCTCGGATTTAATAGCATGAGCCCAAGTACCTGGGAGCCTGCGGCACCTGGTTGGTATAAGAGAGGCTCCACTTCCTAGGGGGAACCCCGGGAACAACTTCAGTGCTGAACAAGAAAAGGAGGGGGGACCTGGGGGCTGGTGTCTACACACCCGTGTGTGTGTCCCCGCATCCACACACCACTGGAGCATTGCTTGAGCATTGTTTCGCACCTTAACCCCAACCCAATTGACGCAGTTCAGGCTAACGCAAGGTAGCTAAGTCCCCTGACAGTGCAGAGGGTGGTCCAAGTGATGTAAATAGCAGGAGGAGGTCTCTAGGGAGCGACTTTCTCTCCGAATGTCGATGTGCCCATCTTCGCTGATTGATTCGGTGGATACAGTGTGTATAGATGAATATGCACACAAATTTGTGTATGTGTGTTTGGGCGAACACGTCTCCAAGGAGTCCTTCGTCAGCAGCACCATGTGACAGCGGTCAGGAACTGCTGGTGTGCGTAGATCTATATTTAGCCCTGGATGATCTCCAAAGGGGGAGGGAGGGTCTCTGAACTGGGTGCATAAAGAGGAAGAGCCTAGGGATCAGGGTGTTGCACTCTTGAATAATGTCTTGGTACAGTCAGACTCAGATGGGGTGAATAATTTATTCTTCCCTCCTGAAAACAGCAGCCAGAGCTTGGCATGTGATAGCTATGTCTCAATTTAAAACATGGTTGGACCTCTGTTAATAAAACCTATGCGAAGAAACAAGGAGGTTGCAATTAACCAGAATCTATGCCTGATTGGAGATTTGGGAGGAATATAACTGGTTAGATGAGGTTTAGGGCAAATATAGAATTGATTTTCAAAAAAATAAAAATTTTTGGCTGTTGAGATTCTCATAACAAAATAAAAGAATGGCAGCTTGTTAGATCTTATCATTAGCAGTTATTTCATGTGGGGGGTGGGGTGGGGTAGGGGGAACAGTTGTTGGGCGCGTGAGGACCCTGGGGCACTTTTGACAGAAATCAGGGTTCCCAAGCATTGCTATATCATTCCTTTCAAGCAGATTTTCTGGCAAAGATGAGAAGAGGAGCTACTGATGAGCAAGTTTCTGGTTGGCATTATTCCGCCACATGTGGGTCAGTGCTTTGTTTTCCTAGAGGTGGCAACATTTCTGACTACTAAGCATACTGGCCTTGTACTTTCCAGTTGTCTAATGGCGTGTTCAGTTCTTAGAATTTATTTCTCCCATGGTTCATTTTCAGTCTCACTCCATTTTATGTGCTCCACAAGACATTTTCTCTGATACTACTAACTCCTGATACCTGAGATAACACGTCTTTTGGAATAGAAAATCACCAAAAAGCATTTACAGTTTTTGTCTCTTTTTATCCCAGATTAGCATCCAATCTAATGTACTCTTAGGTATGTATTACTTGATGTTTCTGAATATGTATTGTTTATCATAATACACATTTCTTATATTATTAGTAGCATTATGTTCTGTCAATCTAAAATTAACAATCAAAGTACAATAGACCCTTTCAAAAAAAAAAAAGAACAAAACTAACAGTTGAATAACTCCCATCTAGGAAAAAGAGATAAAGGGGACAAGCTGGGTGAGTGTCTATACGAGGTAAGGTACCTGATAATGGCACAGGAAATGATGGAATCAATATTCTCAATCTCCAAGGCTACCTGTAAGAAGTGGGACTTTGGAGAAGGAATTTGTGTGGCTCCAATAGGTTTTCCCTGAGACAGGAGATGGGGAAAAGAGGACATTCTTCCTTACTTAGAGAAGAATTTGGAATCCCCAAAGCAGGGGTTGAGAATTTTTATTCTGATACCACAAAAAACAAATGAAAAAGACATCATTATGTATTGTGAAGTCTTAAAGAGACAAATCGTACTGTTGAAAATACTGCTTAAGATTTATGGCATTTTTGTTGTTAGTGGTTGAATTTAGGTGTTGCCTCATTACCTGTTTCACTTTTCTAGAAGAACTATCCTGTCCTTTCTTGGTTCTCCAATTAAACCTATTTAAAAAATAGATCTATACAACCCCTGATTATCTTAAAATGACAGATATTATAGCCTCGTGCTGTGGACAGATTTCTGCCCTGGGAGTAGGGAGATGGGTTCTGGAGACTTAGCAAGTCATTTGTTCTCACCCTTTACCCACAATATTTATAAAGTGGATGAGGTGTTGAACTAGATGATTTATGAGTCACTTTTAGTTCTGTGACAACTGATTTATTTTGCTATACTATCACTTCGTGCATTTGTACCTTAAATGGGGTGGAAAATGAAGGATGAAGTGTCTACAGTTAGATGTTCAGCTACTTTCTGAATGTAGGGAAATGAAGAGAGTGAAATTTCTTTGCATTGATAACAACTATGCAGAAATTTAATATTTTCTTGACCTCTCTTTTGCTTTTGTTTTTCTCCTCTAAGTGTATTAAAAATACTAATTATCAAGAAAGTTGAGTGAGAATTTTTTTTACTTAAGTCAGTGTTACTATTTATGAAATTTTTTAAAAGATTTTATTTATTTATTTATTTATTTACTTACTTACTTACTTACTTGAGAGAACGAGTGTGAGGGACAGATGAAGAGGGAGAGAATCTCAAGCAGACTCCCCACTGAGCACGGAGTCTGATGCAGGGCTCCATCTCATGATCCCAAGATCATGACCTGAACCGAAACCAAGAGTCTGACACTTAACTGAGCCACCCAGGCATCCCACCATTTATGAAATTTTTAACCAGTCTTTGACCTATCATTTTTTCTTAGGCTTATATATTTACTATCCCATTTCAAGGTATGTCTATATCTAGAAGTCATTCATTTGATGCAAATTTTTTTAGGAAGCCCTGGTATGAAAATCAGTTTCACAAAGGGAAAGTAAAAATTAGCCTGTAAGGAAGGAAAACACTTTACAGAGGGACAGGATCTTTCTATTTATCAAAAAGAGAAGAATGGACGGGGAGGGATAAACATTGTTTTCCAAGAACTTGCAGCCAAAAAATAAAATTATCCCGGGAACTATGTTACATAGTAAAATGTAAATAGAAAATTCTGCTTGTTTACTAAATGTCCTTACTAAGTATCAGGTTATTTTCCTGCTGAAATAAATTTGGTCTAGAAAAATAAACCCTTTTAGTAAAGGATGCTCCCCATATGATAGTCTATAATTTGGCTTGAGAGCTATCATATAGATGATTCAACAACTTATATCTGTGCCATCCAGTATGGTAGCCACTAGCCACATGGGGGTATTTAATATAATTAAACAGGATTAAAAATTTAGTTTCTTAGTTGTACTAGCCACATTTTAAATGCTTAATAGCTACTTGGGGCTAATGGCTACTGTAGTGGACAGTATAGAAGATGAACATTTCTAATATCCCAGAAAGTTCTTTTCGACAGCACGTAATTAGATCAGGATGATTTTGATTATCCAGAAGATCACTTTTATCCCTCTGGGAAAATGAAATAATTAATTCTCATCATATTTGGGCCCCCTAAGACCTATAAAAGGCTGACTTTTTCAGCCAGCATTTGTTTTCAACTGTACAGCATGAACAGTGCCACTTTCCTAAGCTCAATAATATGCCAAGATCACAAACACCAATTTCTTAGTTAGTTTTTTTTTTTTTTAATCCGGAACTGCAGTTGTCCTTTTACTTTTCTAAACCAGCACCCACTGTTAACAGCTGAAAAGCACCCATCTTTTCACAGACAAGGAACGTGGAGCCATCTACTGTTAAGATCGGGAAGTACATGCAAATTGTAGATTCAAAACAATGCCTTAAGAGTATCAACGTGTTCTGCGATCTGTTCCCACACAGTAAAGATCTGTCTTGCAGAAAAGTTTTAGAGTTGTCATGTAGTGAAATGTCGTTTTGTGTTTTAGTAAATAAGCTCCTGACAAGATATCCCCAAGACAAAAGATGATAAATTTTTTAGCTTTGATTTTCTTCCAAGGAAACCAAAGATAGTAATTATTTGAGTCAATCCTCTTCCTCCATCAATTAGGAATTAGTAAAGATTTCTTAAGTAGCATCCAGGATAAATCAAGCAACATGCAAATTCTTTTTTTTTTTTTTGTATGAAAGCCTATAACATCAGTAAATAATACCACCGATTTCATCATTATGGAGAGAAGACCTTCTTTAATTAAATAATACTTACTCCCCCCTCCCCCCGATTATGAAATTTACTACGCATTTGGGGGCTCAGTTTCAAAGAATACACCTGTCTGAGTGATTTTTTGTTTAGTGCCAAAGAAGTAAGTTGATTCTGAATTGTCTGCTCTGCATTGTTTGTGCTCACAGAAACTGTACCTCTTTTCTCAAGGAGGTCAGCAGAAGTGTAGCATTTCTACAGTTTCCAGAGCTGTTGCTGGAAATCTCTGCCTTTAGGATTTCCCCTGGCTCAGGAAAGATGTGAGAAGATAATCTTCTAGGCATTTTCAAGCTCAGAAGAAGCCATGTTTTATTTAGATAGTGTCAGGAACATGACTTTTCCTTTCACCCTGAACCAAATCCATAGTTAGCTACACTCTAGGAACATGCAGTCCATCCTTGTATTCTAGGATCCAGTGGTGCCAAAAGGAGGCTAGCTATGCTTGAGAAAATCAGCTAGAGTAAAGCTGAAATACGTGAACTCTTTCTCATTCAGCTTTCAGGAACCTCAAATGAGAAAAGGAAGAAGGTGCCTCTCACCAAAGTGCAAAGTTCCTTTGGAATCTAGATGGGAATTGGGAAACCTGTAATTCCAGGATATTAAATTAAGCCTCTCCTCACTAAACAAATATACTTTCAAAGTTCAGCTGTGATAGGGAGGCCTTCCTCTACTTCAGTGGGTTTTTTTTTAAATTGGGGCACATGCCCAGCATTTGAAGGGAAACAAAAAGATAGTGATCAATATAAAGGTATTGGGTTTGTTAAGTATTTCACCAGAGTACTCTGATGAAATATGGAGCGAAAGCCCTCCAGACCTTTTTTGTTGTTGTTTTGAGTCCTACCTTTTCTAGCTTATTCTCTTAAGTGTAAAGGAAATGCTGACTTGACATTCTGGTAGAGAATTACAAAGCACCTGCAGCAGATGTTGAAGGATAGCTTTTGATTTCGTTCCCATACCCATCTTTTCCTCAACCTCTTTTCCAATTTGAATTGTCACCTGAAACCACCTTATCCTGGTGCACCTGCCTCATCATAAATAACATTGTGCAAAAGCAGTCACTAATTCAAACACAGTCTGCTGTTTAGAAAAAGGCAGCTTTTCATCTGGTGCTTTCCTTGGTTTGAAACCATTAGGCATGCCTTTCAAATCCATTCATCCCTTAAATCACCCAGAGCTTGCTTCCTTGCTTCTGGATCAATGTCAGGCTGAACTTTTTCAGAGTCCTTGGAAGAACATGATATATCTTGGTGACTGAATTAGCTGCCCCTGTAACATATCTTGTCTGTCAACCAACTTTTCAGCTTACCAAGTTAATTTTAGAAAAGAGCATTCATCTTGTATACCTGAGTTAGATATATCTTTTACTTCCCTTTGGGAAGTTTTCCAACAGAACCTGTAATCTGTATGCTAATTTCATGGTTCTAAGCTTTCTTTTAGCCTGGTTCATTGTTTTAAAAACCAGTATCTGTTTCCTGTTGTCTCATGGCATTTTTCCCCACCCCAAAGTGCCATCTTAACTGTAGGGGAACAAAATGCCTGTTTAAATATCTCTACCCAAACCAAAGAAGAATCATTTTAAAATTCTCATAAACTCCATTTGATTGGTACTACCTGAAAACACAAGTATGCTTTGATTTCTAAGGAGCCAGGCTTGAATGTGGCCGACCAAGCTTCCCTTCCAAACCACCAGGTTCTTCTTCTTTGAAGATGACTAGATAAATTGTATCTAGGCTCTGCACAGGCCTGCACATGTGCTTCCTAAACTGGGGTCTGATCTCCCTGAAGGTGTATGCAAACCTGTTGGTGTATTTCTCCCAGGACAGTGTGGGGAGAGGTTTGTGATCTCCCTAGAAAGTTAAGAGCCACTGGTCACATTGAATACATTCTGAGTTTCCCAGGAAATGATTTACAAATGAAACTTTGTAAGGTGAGAATTGCTTGTGAGATTAACCTGTTCTCTGCCTTATATTATTAGTAGTTATTAGAATAAAGTCAGCAGCTTTTTTCAAGTGTCTCATATAAATATCTTTTTTCAAAGGAATTAACTACTTTGAAGTTTGACTTAAAAGAAAGATTTTATTTATTCATTTAAGGGCAAGAGAGAGCATGAACCGTGGGGGAGAGGCAGAGGGAGAGGGAGAAGCAGACTCCCTGCTGAGCAAGGGGCCCTATACAACATGACACAACATGGGGCTCTATCCCAGGACTCCGGGATCATGACCTGAGCTGAAGGCAGACCTTAACCATGTGAGCCACCCAGGTGCCCCTTGAAGTTTGCCAGCATTTACTTAATGCTGTCACACATTCTAATTTTGGAAAAGTCAATTTTTCTCCGGGCAAGATTTTGGTTAGCAGATAGGTATATTGGATTGTGCAAAATTTGTGCTAAGGAAGGGTGGTAGACAGTGGAGAAGTTGGTTTTGAGGTTATATTGGAAACGGTAGAGGGGAGTAAATTGAGAGTTTAAAGGACTCTAGAGATAGAAAATATTAATTGTGAGAGCTATAAAGAGAAAGAGAAGAAATCAGAACTACACAGAGATGAAAACAAATAAATAAATGGAATCCCTGGGCTAAGAGCAGCCTCACCCGTTGCCTTTCTTCCACTACAGAAATCATTAGCAAATGATTCCTGGCATTAATTATGCCTGGAGATATAATGCTTTTCTGGATTCTTATGTCCAGTGCTTGGATATTTTGGTTTTTTAAATAAAACCAAGCTAATATTAATGTTTTGAGTTGAAAAATGAGGCATAGATGACAAATCTGAGTAATATGAACAAACAGTAGCTCTTGATGTGCTGATAACAGGGAAGATACTTGAAAGAAAAGACTCACTATGTTTATCTTCTTAGGTATTTAAGGTCTACTTCACGAACAGTACTTTCTGTACCATGCTGCTGACCTCCCCTTATTTGTCAAATGCGTTTATTACACAAGGCAGTTGGCCTTTTCAGAAAATTGCTAGATTGGCCACTTGTTAGAGATTGTCCAGAAATGGTTGTAATGAATCCTGTGATCCATGATCTTTATTTTGGTCATTTGTCTCACTAAGATGTTTTACTGGATTTTTTACTCAGTTAAGATTTTAAACACAAGCAAATATTACTGTATTTAATTGAATTCTAAGATTCCATCCATTGTAAGATGCTCTTTTATTTCATATTGCTTAAAAAAAAAAAAAGACTGTCACACATGCCTTTATCAGTATGTGCATTCCAATTAAAAAGATACTAAAATATAAAGAAGTGTGTTAAAATCTGAGCTCTAACTCGATGGGACTGTGCTTTGATTGCAAAGGTCAGTAGCATACATACTTCTGTTACCATGATATTATTGCTTATTAGTAAGAGTAATTCGTGGCATTAATACATCTTTGGAGCAATGACAGAACATGTAAAGCATATAAATTATGCTGATAGCCTACAATTTGGGAGGGACGGATTTTTTATTTAATGGTTAAATATTACAAGTTCAAGGAAGTCCATTTGTAGTTCAACATGATGTAGTATACTAAATTTTGAACCCGGAACCTGAGGATCTAGGTTTGAAACACTGTCCTATCTGTCCCTGATCTGCTGTGTAACCCCTGTCAGTTATGACAGTTTTTCTGAACCTCAGCTGCTTATACAGTCAAAACAGTGAGAAGATGTCTGCCAAACAGAGTAGCTCTAAGAATCCCAAAAGGCATTTACAGGCAGTAAACTTTACACAAATGGCAGCTGCTGATCTTCTCAGCCTCCTGTGCTATGCATCTAGGCATGTCTCTGATGAGCAGCCTTGAAGGGGAATCAGAGAAGTAAAGGAAGGTGGAATGTGGAGACCTTCCCAGCACAAAAGATCCAAAAGCAACAGAATGAGAAGGGAGGGAGAGGGCCTAAGGAATTCAAAGATGCCATCTTGCGTATAAGGCAAGTATAAGGCAACATAGAAAAATATGACCACTGTATGTGAATAAAGGGTTGGAGTCTCTTGGAGTGATTTCAAATCTCAGCAGTTGATTGTTGCTGTGTGCAAGTTCAACAACCAAGATGGTTCATGGGAGAATGAAATCAGCTGATTAGCGGTAGAACATAGGGCTGATTAGGAGGCAGAAAATGACCTGTGACATACCCTCTTCTTAAAATTGATTTGTAGGGATTTGTAGGGTAAGCTATAACCCCAATTTATTTACCTCAGTTTGGTTTCCATTGCTATTTGCAATATTTTCTTCCGTGCTTGGTTGGAGGGGATTGTCTGAGGGTTGCTGTTTTGTATCTTGTCAAAGAAATCTCATGAGTGACACATTTCCAAGGAATAATACAGAAGCCTTTTGCCATCGCTCTAATGATGCTCTAAGAAGAACTTTGCCATAAAAGAATTTAATGGTTTTGTTATAATTTAGGATTTTGGGAGGAGTGAATAAAATTGAGAATAATTTTCTAAATAAAAAACATGTGTTGGTGGTGGTATATTACCTTCTGAAGTTCTTATCAGAACTGTTAAGCACCAGATTAGGGCTTCATTAAATCTTCATTAAATCTTCATTTAATCTTCATTAAATCTGAGTCCTTGGTCAGATCTGAATCCTTGTCTGTTTTGTGGAAGTAAATAATCGAGAAGTACAAATATTTGTGGTGCTGATTCCTTGAAAGGGAACTGGGTGACACTTGACTATCATAGGCTAATGCTTATTGTCAGTGAACAGTAGGCAGCAGGGGTGCAGGACTCAGAGGGGTACGATTGGGTTCACTTGGTACTTTAGGCACATCACTGTGAGATCTTAGCCTGGTCACTTCATCTCACCTTCTAGGGTTTGTACACTTACAAAAATAGGAGATTGGAGCAGAGTGTGATGGCACGTGGGCTTTGGCTTCTTCCATGACTTGTTTTTGCAGTTGTTGCTAATCATTTAGGACGCACATTCTCCTACCTAGTTAGAGCCTTGGAATTTTTCTCACTCATCTTCAGGACGTGAGGTACCCACTTGTAATTTGATTGCAGTGGAAAGTGAAATAAAATCTGTTTTTCCTCCTGGACCAGATAATTTCTATGATCCTTTTGAACTTTTTTTCTTTTTTTTTAAATAAATTTATTTTTTATTGGTGTTCAATTTACCAACATACAGAATAACACCCAGTGCTCATCCCGTCAAGTGCCCCCCTCAGTGCCTGTCACCCATTCACCCCCACCCCCCCTCTCCTCCCCTTCCACCACCCCTAGTTTGTTTCCCAGAGTCAGGAGTCTTTATGTTCTGTCTCCCTTTCTGATATTTCCCACACATTTCTTCTCCCTTCCCTTATATTCCCTTTCACTATTATTTATATTCCCCAAATGAATGAGAACATACACTGTTTGTCCTTCTCCGACTGACTTACTTCACTCAGCATAATACCCTCCAGTTCCATCCACGTTGAAGCAAATGGTGGGTATTTGTCGTTTCTAATGGCTGAGGAATATTCCATTGTATACATAGACCACATCTTCTTTATCCATTCATCTTTCGATGGACACCGAGGCTCCTTCCACAGTTTGGCTATTGTGGACATTGCTGCTAGAAACATCGGGGTGCAGGTGTCCTGGCATTTCATTGCATCTGAATCTTTGGGGTAAATCCCCAACAGTGCAATTGCTGGGTCGTAGGGCAGGTCTATTTTTAACTCTTTGAGGAACCTCCACACAGTTCCCCAGAGTGGCTGCACCAGTTCACATTCCCACCAACAGTGTAAGAGGGTTCCCTTTTCTCCGCATCCTCTCCAACATTTGTGGTTTCCTGCCTTGTTAATTGTCCCCATTCTCACTGGTGTGAGGTGGTATCTCATTGTGGTTTGGATTTGTATTTCCCTGATGGCAAGTGATGCGGAGCATTTTCTCATGTGCGTGTTGGCCATGTCTATGTCTTCCTCTGTGAGATTTCTCTTCATGTCTTTTGCCCATTTCATGACTGGATTGTTTGTTTCTTTGGTGTTGAGTTTAATAAGTTCTTCACAAATCTTGGAAACTAGCCCTTTATCTGATAGGTCATTTGCAAATATCTTCTCCCATTCTGTAGGTTGTCTTTGAGTTTTGTTGACTGTATCCTTTGCTGTGCAAAAGCTTCTTATCTTGATGAAGTCCCAATAGTTCATTTTTGCTTTTGTTTCTTTTGCCTTCGTGGATGTATCTTGCAAGAAGTTACTGTGGCCGAGTTCAAAAAGGGTGTTGCCTGTGTTCTCCTCTAGGATTTTGATGGAATCTTGTCTCAAATTTAGATCTTTCATCCATTTTGAGTTTATCTTTGTGTCTGGTGAAAGAGAGTGGTCTAGTTTCATTCTTCTGCATGTGGATGTCCAATTTTCCCAGCACCATTTATTGAAGAGACTGTCTTTCTTCCAATGGATAGTCTTTCCTGGTTTGTCGAATATTAGTTGACCATAAAGTTGAGGGTCCGCTTCTGGGTTCTCTATTCTGTTCCATTGATCTATGTGTCTGTTTTTGTGCCAGTACCACACTGTCTTGATGACCACAGCTTTGTAGTACAACCTGAAATCTGGCATTGTGATGCCCCCAGATATGGTTTTCTTTTTTAAAACTCCCCTGGCTATTCGGGGTCTTTTCTGATTCCACACAAATCTTAAAATAATTTGTTCTAACTCTCTGAAGAAAGTCCATGGTATTTTATAGGGATTGCATTAAACGTGTAAATTGCCCTGGGTAACATTGACATTTTCACAATATTAATTCTGCCAATCCATGAGCATGGAATATTTTTCCATCTCTCTGTCTTCCTCAATTTCTTTCAGAAGTGTTCTATAGTTTTTAGTGTATAGATCCTTCACCTCTTTGGTTAGGTTTATTCCTAAGTATCTTGTGCTTTTGGGTGCAATTGTCAATGGGATTGACTCCTTAATTTCTCTTTCTTCAGTCTCATTCTTAGTGTATAGAAATGTCACTGATTTCTGGGCATTGATTTTGTATCCTGCCATGCTACCAAATTGCTGTATGAGTTCTAGCAATCTTGGGGTGGAGGCTTTTGGGTTTTCTATGTAGAGTATCATGTCATCGGCGAAGAGGGAGAGTTTGACTTCTTCTTTGCCAATTTGAATGCCTTTAATGTCTTTTTGTTGTCTGATTGCTGAGGCTAGGACTTCCAGTACTATGTTGAATGGCAGTGGTGAGAGTGGACATCCCTGTCGTGTTCCTGATCTTAGAGGAAAGGCTCCCAGTGCTTCCCCATTGAGAATGATATTTGCTGTGGGCTTTTCATAGATGGCTTTTAAGATGTTGGGGAATGTTCCCTCTATCCCTACACTCTGAAGAGTTTTGATCAGGAATGGATGCTGTATTTTGTCAAATGCTTTCTCTGCATCTAATGAGAGGATCATATGGTTCTTGGTTTTTCTCTTGCTGATATGATGAATCACATTGATTATTTTACGAGTGTTGAACCAGCCTTGTGTCCCGGGAATAAATCCTACTTGGTCATGGTGAATAATCTTCTTAATGTACTGTTGGATCCAATTGGCTAGTATCTTGTTGAGAATTTTTGCATCCATGTACATCAGGGATATTGGTCTGTAATTCTCCTTTTTGGTGGGGTCTTTGTCTGGTTTTGGAATTAAGGTGATGCTGGCCTCATAGAACGAATTTGGAAATACTCCATCTCTTTCTATCTTTCCAAACAGCTTTAGGAGAATAGGTATGGTTTCTTCTTTAAACGTTTGATAAAATTCCCCTGGAAGCCATCTGGTCCTGGACTTTTGTGTCTTGGGAGGTTTTTGATGACTGCTTCAATTTCCTCCCTGGTTATTGGCCTGTTCAGGTTTTCTGTTTCTTCCTGTTCCAGTTTTGGTAGTTTGTGGCTTTCCAGGAATGCATCCATTTCTTCTAGATTGCCTAATTTATTGGCGTATAGCTGTTCATAATATGTTTTTAAAATCGTTTGTATTTCCTTGGTGTTGGTCGTGATCTCTCCTTTCTCACTCATGATTTTATTAATTTGAGTCTTCTCTCTCTTCTTTTTAATAAGGCTGGCTAATGGTTTATCTATCTTATTAATTCTTTCAAAGAACCAACTCCTGGTTCTATTGATCTGTTCCAGAGTTCTTCTGGTCTCGATTTCGTTAAGTTCTGCTCGAATCTTTATTAACTCTCTTCTTCTGCTGGGTGTAGGATCTATTTGCTGTTTTTTCTCTAGCTCCTGTAGGTGTAAGGTTAGCTTTTGTATTTGAGTTCTTTCCAGTTTTTGAATGGATGCTTGTATTGCAATGTATTTCCCCCTTAGGACTGCTTTTCCTGCATCCCAAAGATTTTGAACAGTTGTATCTTCATTTTCATTAGTTTCCATGAATCTTTTTAATTCTTCCTTAATTTCCTGGTTGACCCTTTCATCTTTTAGCAGGATGGTCCTTAACCTCCACGTGTTTGAGGTCCTTCCAAACTTCTTGTTGTGATTTAGTTCTAATTTCAAGGCATTATGGTCTGAGAATATGCAGGGGACAATCCTAATCTTTTGGTATCAGTTCAGACCCGATTTGTGACCCAGTATGTGGTCTATTCTGGAGAAAGTTCCATGTGCACTTGAGAAGAATGTGTATTCAGTTGAGTTTGGATGTAAAGTTCTGTAGAGATCTGTGAAATTCATCTGGTCCAGTGTATCATTTAAAGCTCTTGTTTCTTTGGAGATGTTGTGCTTAGAAGACCTATCGAGTATAGAAAGAGCTAGATTGAAGTCACCAAGTATAAGTGTATTATTATCTAAGTAGGTCTTAACTTTGGTTATTAATTGATTGATATATTTGGCAGCTCCCACATTCGGGGCATATATATTGAGGATTGTTAAGTCCTCTTGTTGGATAGATCCTTTAAGTATGAGATAGTGTCCCTCTTCATCTCTCACTATAGTCTTCGGGGTAAATTTTAGTTTATCTGATATAAGGATGGCTACCCCTGCTTTCTTTTGAGGACCATTTGAATGGTAAATGGTTCTCCAACCTTTTATTTTAAGGCTGTAGGTGTCCTTCTGTCTAAAATGAGTCTCTTGTAGACAGCAAATAGATGGGTCCTGCTTTTTTATCCAGTCTGAAACCCTGCGCCTTTTGATGGGGTCATTAAGCCCGTTCACGTTCAGAGTTACTACTGAAAGATAGGAGTTTAGTGTCATCATGATATCTATTCCGTCCTTGTTTTTGTGGATTGTTCCACTTAACTTCTTAAAGGGGAATTATAAGAGTCCCCCTTAAAATTTCTTGCAGAGCTGGTTTGGAGGTCACATATTCTTTCAGTTCCTGCCTGTCTTGGAAGCTCTTTATCTCTCCTTCCATTCTGAATGAGAGCTTTGCTGGATAAAGTATTCTTGGTTGCATGTTCTTCTCATTTAGTACCCTAAGTATATCCTGCCAGCCCTTTCTGGCCTGCCAGGTCTCTGTGGAGAGGTCTGCCGTTACCCTAATACTCCTCCCCGTAAAAGTCAGGGATTTCTTGTCTCTTGCTGCTTTAAGGATCTTCTCTTTATCTTTGGAATTTGCAAGCTTAACTATTAAATGTCGAGGTGTTGAATGGTTTTTATTGATTTTAGGGGGGATCTCTCTATTTCCTGGATCTGAATGCCTGTTTCCCTTCCCAGATTAGGAAAGTTTTCAGCTATGATTTGTTCAAATACATATTCTGGCCCTCTGGCCCTTTCGGCGCCCTCGGGAACCCCAATTAAACGTAGGTTTTTCTTCTTTAGGCTGACGTTTATTTCCCTTAATCTATCTTCATGGTCTTTTAATTGTCTCTTTTCCTCAGTTTCCCTCCATGCCATCAACTTGTCTTCTATGTCACTCACTCGTTCTTCCACCTCGTTAACCCTCGTTGTTAGGACTTCTAGTTTGGATTGCATCTCATTCAGTTGATTTTTAATTTCTGCCTGATTGGATCTAAATTCTGCAGTCATGAAGTCTCTTGAGTCCTTTATGCTTTTTTCTAGAGCCACCAGTAGCTGTATAATAGTGCTTCTGAATTGGCTTTCTGACATTGAATTGTAATCCACATTTTGTAACTCTGTGGGAGAGAGGACTGTTTCTGATTCTTTCTTTTGAGGTGAGGTTTTCCTTGTAGTCATTTTGCTCAGTGCAGAGTGGCCAAGAACAAGTTGTATTGGGAAAAGGAGAAAAAGAGAGGAGAGAAAGAAGGAAAGAAAAGAGAAAAGAAAAAAAGAAAAAAGGAAGAAAAAAGAAAAAAAAAGAAAAGAGAAAGAAAAATAAAGAAAGGGGAAAAAAAGGGTGGGGGAAGCAAACAGAAAAAAAAAAAAAAAAAGCCACGGGGGAGTATCTTCTGATTCTGTGTACTTTAAGTCCCTTGACTTCCCCTGGAACTGGTCCGTCTAGCTGGTCTTCTGGGGGAGGGGCCTGTTGTGCTGATTTTCAGGTGTTAGCACTTGGGGGAGCTGCTGTGCCCCTGCCTGGTGCAGGGCTCAGTGGGGGTTGTTTACCCCGTGAGGCCCCAGGAGGATTAACCGCAGTGGCGGGGCCAGCTCTGGAGCCCTGGAGTCAGCTCCTGCAGTAGCTCCAGAGCTCTCCGTCTGCAGGGCCTGGAGGCTCCAGGCGGGGCCGCTGATCTGCTCAGCTCGGGGCAGGAGCGTCCTCGCTGTCCTGGGCCCTCCCGGCCTCTGCCTGTCCCGGGGGAGGCCGGATCCTGGGCTGTGTCCCGGCGCCCTGTGCTCCGGGGCCTACGTTGGTGGATTCGCGCTCCCACCCCGCAGCCCCCTCCGCGGAGCCGCCCCCGAGCCCCCCCAGCTGCTCCCGCCCCGCAGCCCCCTCCGCGGAGCCGCCCCCGAGGCCCCCGAGCTGCTCCCGCCCCGCAGCCCCCTCCGCGGAGCCACCCCCGAGCCCCCCGAGCTGCTCCGGGTCCCGCCGTGCGCGCTGCAGCCCTTAGGGAGCTCGGCGCACTCCCCCGGGGCGCAGGTGTCTGTTAGTGTCCCCGGGAGCCCGAGGGCATCCCCGCCCTCCTGGGTCCTGCTCCACCTCCCCGCGAGCCCCTTTCCGCCCGGGAAGGTCGGTGCAGCTCCTGCTCCTCCGGGACGGGGCTCTCCAGTCCTGGGGACACTCGCCCCGGCCTCAGCCCGGCTCCTCGCGGGGCCTCTCCCCCTTGGAGGCCTTTTGTGTCTTTATGTCTTTTTCCCCGTCTTCCTACCTGGATAGAAGTGCGAACTCTTCTCACTGTAGCATTCCAGCTGGTCTCTCTTTAAATCTCAGGCTGAATTCGTCGATTTTCAGGATGATTTGAAGGTTATCTAGGTAATTTGGTGGGGACAGGTGACTTGGGGACCCTACGCTTCCGTCATCTTGCCCCTTTTCCCCTCCTTTTGAAGTTTTAACATTTTCTGGTTTTCTGAAATAATTCCCAAGTCTTTGGCCAACTATATTCCCAAATCACTTTATTTGGATGCTTTCAGTAATGATGAATAAGTGGAGAAATTGAAGAAAATCATGGTTCTTAGCAAAAACAAAACAAAACAAAACAAAACAAAAAAACAAAAAACCTCCAAGGTCATGATAGAGGTCCACCTGTGATCGTGTTCAGGAAGGACACTGTTTGATTTTAACGATCTAAAGCTTTTTTTTTCCCCCAAAGATTTTATGTATTTGAGAGAGAGTGAGAGCTGGCAGGGAGAGGGGCAGAAGGAAAGGGACAAGTAGAACCCCCACTGAGCGGGGGAGCCCAGCTTGGGGCTGGATTCCATGATCTGAGGTCATGACCTAAGCCAAAGGCAGGCACTTAACAGACTGAGCCACCCAGGTGCTCCTATCCAACTAAATAAAGCTTTTTAAAGCCAGAAATAGGTAACCAGATTCAGATGGACGGTCCCTTCCAGGCTATCAGACAAAACTTTTAGGCACTTCTCATCTCAGGGTCCTAGAGTTTCAGTTTAAGGACATTTTGAGTTTCTTGGGGCAAGGGTAGATGGGGTCTTTTTTTTTTTTTTTTATCTTCCCACGAAGAACAACTCATTTGCAAAGATTATATTGCAAATGAATCATACTCATTGAAAACTATCAATTTGATTTCAACTACGTGTGGAGCAATTGTGTTAATGCTTACATCCCATAGTCCCCGGTCTTTTGGCTGTTATGACCCTGTCCTGCCTCAGTGAGAGGCATGGCAATGATGATGCAGGTAGTGGCAGATTGCCCAGAGTGATTCTTAATAATAAGTTTCTTCCTGTTTGTGGCTGGTTTTTCCTTTTTCATTCCCCCTTGGCATTGGTTTGTGGATGGGAGAAAGTACAAAATGCTGAAGCTTGTCTTCTGTTTCTTTTTCTTGATGTTTCCTTCCCTAAATGCTGTTTTCACCTATCAGGTTGTCTTATTAGTAGATTTCTTTTTTCCAGCACCCCACCCCTGGCCACCCCTGCTGAGGCACACGCACATGTTACAATGCCGTGGTCCCCATTCGCTGGAGCTGAACAGATGCGCTTGGAGTGAAGGATGTGCCTTCTCAGACAGGGCGCCGCACCCCTTCCCCATTCGGATGCAAATATCTATTGGCGTCTCGAAAAGAAGGATTAGCCCAGGTTATGTCCTTCTGCAGCCTTCACACACCCTGTCCCAGTCCAAAGCCTGGAGTTGGCTTTCATTGTTTGCCTTCTGGAACTCTCAATCTGGCAGCTGCTGAATACCTCCATTGTCCAGACATGCTGCCAGAAACCAAGAGTCTGTTCTCAGGGTCCAGAGCTCTGTCCCTAGGAATCCAAGTAATAATTTAATAGCCTCTGGCTTTCCTGAGCACCCTCTAACAAGGGCTTTGTGAGTTATAAGGCATACAAATAGAGAGGGCCGTCACAGGACTTCTTGTTCCCCAAATCAGGTGCCTCTCAGCCCATGTGTTTGCAGAGAACTGAGGCTTTACAGAGCCCCCGCTCTGAAAGAATTTGACACAAAGGAGTGAAAATGAACAGCATCAGATCCCGGATGGAAGCTGGAGGGTCAGCATTAAATCTCTTGATTGACATATGTACAGCTGTACGTGCATCTGTCAACACTCATGCAGCCACATGCATGTGCGCGCGCGCACACACACACACAATGTACTTTAATTCTAGGCCTCTCTTACAATTTCATTTTTTCAACTTCTATTTTGATTATCTTCTACTATTCCCAGTGTCAGTCCAGTATTTATTATATGTGACGTAATTCTTCCCAACCAGCTTGGAAGTCTTGCACATTTCTCCCTTAGGATAATTGTTTGACTCAGTGAGATAAAACAGTTGGAAACTCATTCTCTTCCTCATATATGAAGGAGTAAGATCTAAGTATGGCAGCTGGAAACTTGAATTCAAATCCAAACTGGATCCTCTGATCTAAGCATTATATGGTGTTTGACTGAACTAGATTGCTACTCAAAAGTATGCATACATGTGTTACTCAAAGAGCAATTTGCTTTCTTGATGGGTTCTGATATGCTATCACAACCTAATCCTATTCTTTAAATGACCTATTTCTATTAATGCTTACCTTTTTTCTGGACTGCATATTACTGACTGTATGTTTTCTCCTTTTGCAATTCATTTTAGGAAAGCATGCCTCAGACTCCTCCCTTTTCAGCCATGTTTGACAGCAGTGGTTACAACCGAAACCTCTATCAGCCTGCAGATGACAGCTGTGGAGGATTGTATTACCATGACAACAACCTCCTTTCTGGATCTCTAGAAGCACTCATCCAGCACTTAGTACCTAACGTGGATTACTATCCGGATGTAGGTATCTCTGTTCCTCTGAAACACATCCTTGGTATTCTTCGATAAAAAATACAAAAATACAACAGGAACCCTAGATACTACTGAATTATATCTGGGTTGCTAAGAATTTTTCGAATGAGAAATTGCACATTGATTATGGAACATTTTGAGGTCAAATTCAGCCTGAGTATGATTCAGATTTTGATTATTTTCTGCATATCCATTTCTTTTCAGGATTGGTACCACACTGTAGACAGTCAGATAACATGTAAGGGAAGCATCCGTAGATTTAATTCATGTCTATACCTTGGTCTTTACATAGAAATGCTGGAGGATATTGGATACTCCTAGAATACTTAATGCTTTTTTTGTTTCCAAGACCACTACTATGTTGAGAAAAGTGAAGCTGGACAGGAAAACTTTATAGAAAGGAGAACAACAGTTATATTCAAGATGCAATTCTTTATAGATTGCTTATGTTTTGCTTTGATAGCCATCATCTATATAGATAATACTTTCTAATCTAGGGAGTTCATTTACATTTTTTCAGTCTTTATGGCAATTGCAAGAGGCCAGAGAGGAGAACACTGAAATTCAGAATGTTGAATAATCCACACATGGTCTCACCCCCAGGATCAGCAATCAGACCTAGGTTTTATGTTTCTGGGCAAGTGGTATCTTCCTTCCCCTTTGATTGTGCCACAGAGGCCCCGGTTATTCAACAACAGCTGGCTGTTGATAGATTTCATGAAAATATCTAGACACCGGGTTCATATGTTTTTATAAATATAATAATGACCTTGGTGTGCGAAGGATAGTTTGTGCTTGCCACTGTAAGTCACCATAGTGTTTCTTCCTGAGTTATCTCTCTGTGTGATTTGTTACATAGCATTTTGAAATATGTTGTCACACAGGGAAAACTTGTACTCAAAAGTAAAAGGAATCCCTTGTTCAGCCCTGTAAGTGTTTATGAGCTGAGCTATTAAAGGCTCATAAGGAGGGGAGGGGTAAAAAAAAAAATAAAAAAAAAAAAAGGCCCTGGCATTTTTCTTTTCACTGGGAGTCTGAAACTATTTTAACAAATAAGCTCTACTTCATTCTGGCTTCTTGGGAGACGATGTAGTTAAAGAGAAGTATATAGTTTGATACTGTGCTTTATCGAATTGCTTAGCCTTTGAGCAAGTAAACAGATGACTTGAAAACCCGCCTTTGAATGTTCTGGCACAAGCACACAAACACCGCTGTGTGCCACAGTAGACACACTGGAGAATTCTTGAGCTGATGTAGATCGGGTGTTTTTTTGGTTTCCATTGAGTTACCATAATATTTGGACACAGAACAAGATTCTGTATGGGTGGTATATTTATGTTAAATCTATTTCCCTGAGCTGAATTTAATTCTTCTTTGCTAGAATGAGTTATGTGTCCTGGTGTCCTGCCTCCCAGAGGGTGGACATGAAAGTGTGCTTTGAGTAATTTCATTAGATAAACTTATCTTGTACTTCTATTATTTTTAGTACAATTTAAGGGAAAAGATATATCAGAAGGCAAAGGAAAAATCCATCTTAAAATGTTTTACTACTAAGCATTACTTTTGAAACTGCAGCATATTAACTTTGATCAAGAGAACTTAATGAAATACAAAGTATAATCTATAGGAAAGATATTAGTCTCAGAGAGAATGTAACCATGATGATTTTTTTTTCTCCTGCTACAGAGAACATACATATTTACCTTCCTGCTGAGTTCTCGGTTATTTATGCATCCATATGAGTTAATGGCCAAAGTTTGTCACTTATGTGTTGAGCACCAGAGGCTAAGTGATCCTAATAGCGATAAGGTAATGATGTGTTTTGAACTTTACAATTTTCTGTTATACTTTCACTTAGATTTTGGGAAGTTGGTTCCTTATCCCCAGGCTGAAGGGCAAAAATGGCATCGTGGCTATGCAAAGAGAATTGGAAATGGTATAAAGAACACAAAATAGGGTTGGATGCCAGTATTATTAGTGTTCATTGTCATCTAAGATCTTTATTTCTCTAGTTCTTGGTCCTATTAAAGCATTTCAGTAGATTAAAATACTGCAATGTTAATACTCGAGAAAAGCTATCATAACGTGGATACTACTGGTCATTATGATCAGTGTGATACGATTTTTTAAAATAAACTGTCATGCCCTTAATGCCAAACAAACAAACTCACACAATATAGATTTAATGCCATGGAAGATCCCCAGGTCCTGCTTTAAGTCGGTGGTACTTGGCATTGACTTGGGGAAGGGAGACTAGACTTCTTCAACCCCAAAGACTTTGCAATAGAAGTTTACCAGTGACACTGTTTGCAGTTTTCTTTGATGCAGTCCATGGTGATAGATATCACTGAATGAGATTTGCTCTTTGTCCCCAGAACCAGATAAGAAAAATTGCACCCAAAATTCTTCAACTCCTGACAGAATGGACAGAAACGTTTCCTTATGATTTTCGGGATGAAAGAATGATGAGAAACTTAAAAGATCTGGCTCACCGAATAGCCAGTGGCGAGGAGGTTGGTATCTTGAATTGAGCAAAAGCACTCGAATTTCCAGGCTGAGCCTTGGTGGGAGCTGGTGCTGAATTATGTATCACAGTCGCCACCTCTTCCTTTCTGTGTTGCCTTTGGGCAAGTCTTCAACATAGCATCATGGCCTGTTTGGTGTGTCGAATGGAGATGATTATACAATCCCCCTTCAAAGGGATATCATCTGGAATTTTATGTGATTAATTTGGGAGTATGTTCATGTCACTTCATGCATAGGATTCACATTGCAAGTGTGTTTTAATTTTAATTATACTTTTCTTTCTTCTAAAAAGATTTGACATAGCAAGTTAGAACATACATATTATATTAATAGATATAAACAAATAGATACAAAACAAATAATGTAACATATTAATAGATAATAAGTTGTATATTGATACATCATATATAGAAATAGACAGTTTGTACCATGGAAGGGAGAAAACAAATAGGCTAATGTTGAGAAGCAGTATAGTAGGACAGGACTGCTGTGATTTGAGTGGAAACTCCAGGTGAAAGAGAAATATAGTTGGTTATGTGATTTTCACTATCAGAAAAGACAGCATACTAATTCTTCAGAGCATTAAACTAAATGAAATTTTAAAAACTTACTCATGGAGGACTTTCTATAGGGGCATAGAATGAGATCAGGAAAATTGCTCTGTATAGTTTTTATAACAAATGTTCCTTGATAAAAAAAAAAAAAAAAAAAACCCTGGGGTTATAAGGTTAATGTATAATTAGCAAAGGTCATTCTTCTGGATAAAAGACAATGAGAAAAAGATCCAAGGCTTATGGTGCCCAGAAGTTGAGTCAGGGCTAGCACCCAGGATAGGTGGAGAAAAAAAAAAAGTAAATCTCTGGATAATCATTCATAAATATCACTTCTCTCAATCAAGCCTTTGATAAGAGCTAACTAGCTGTAACAAATTCAAAGTGATCCTCCTTGAAGCAGGCCTGGAAGGCTAATATTTTGTGTTGAGGCTTGTTGGGCAAGGGTGTCTTTGTAGTCTATGCTGCCAGTTGAGCTCCTGGGAGCAAGTTACCTAGGCACAGATAAAACACTTTCACACACAGGAAAAGATTGACGAAACATTTTGCAGTTGCAGCGATGTCCTGTTTCATTCATCTTAAAATGCATTTTCCCATTATGAATAACCTTCCTTGAGAACTCATTCTTTCAGTGGTGTGCTGTAAAGATCATGTAACAAGATACCCTGTTATATAGTATATATTTCAATATTTCCTCCAACTTAAAAAATTGTATAAGATTGTCAATAAAAAAAAACTTTACTTGCCTCCCTGCAGTTATGTCCTCATGAAAATGGAATTAATCCTTTTACTGCTCCCTTATGACATTATATTGAACCCTGGTGCTCAAGACAGCCATGATTTATATCTGTAAGACTGGGTGGTTTCCTGAGTCGTTTTGCAAGTTATGACTATTATAATTATTTTGCCAGTTTGCATGTGACAGATTCTAGCAAGGTATGGATTGGTAGGTCACTCACTCACAAAGGCAACGGTTAAGTATCCCAGGGAAGTTTTAAGGTAATTCTTATATTAGAGGGGTTGGTTATCTATTGGATTGCTTGGCAGGGTCAGTCTTGGCTCTGTGAACTTAGTTTATGACAGGATGCTCAAAAGAGTAGTGGCATCATAAGGACTTTTTCTGGTATGAAGGATGAGTCCTGAGTCAATACTTCATTTTTGTGTAGTTGTATTTAGGTACTTACCTTGATAGGTCGATCAGCTTACATTCCCCTCTATTGCCTTTTTAAAAAATAAAAATTGTTCCTTGATTCTTTCCAAAGGAACACCTTAAAAATCTTTTTCACATAAAAATTTAGTGTTCTGAAAATGCCAGGTGAGTGGTGTTTTGTTTTTCTTGTCACAGTAGTCAGTGACAGAGGTCATTTCTATCTGTGTTAGCCAGATTGGATCCGGTCTTTTTTTTTTTTTTTTTTTTTTTTTTTTTTAAATAGGCTCAAGCCATTCAAGAGTTGGTTGGAACTACAAAGGGCCAAACAGCCTTCTAACCTGGCTTCTTGTCAGCACTCCTGTGTTAATAGCAAATCCTTGATAAACCCTGAGATTTTCAGATGGTTTTGAGTGTGAAAAGAGAAGATGAGAAGATAAGCCAAGTCGAACCAAGGAATTGATTAACCTAGGGATTGAGCAGCCAAGTGCCCCCTACCTTGATCAGGTTGGGTTTTACAGTGAGATACTTCAGCTCCTTCAATCCAGTATTTGAAATCAGGGCGACACTTGGCATCTGGTTGATCTGAGTGTACTTTGGCAGTTCCCTAAATTCCTCGCTGCTTCTTCAGTTCTGTAAATTGTAGGGGTAACGCTATGTTAATGTCCCTGTCAGCTCTAAAATTCTGCAGTGGATGCTCTTTCCTCAGTTCTTTGCTTGGCGGGCCATGTGTCTGTGATGTGCTCAAGTGTCTCTCTTCAGAGAGACCTTCCCTCACCACCCCAACCTCAATCACCTTGCAGCCCTCTCACTGTTGGCTTTCACTAGTGGTTTTCTTCATAGCATTCTGTGGTTAGTAATTACTTGCTTTTTTTATGACTTGTTTTTCCTGACTCCTTGCTGTGCCCCCTTTGTTCATCACAGCATCCTGAACTACTAGCTCAGTGCCTGGCATTTAATAGGTATTCAATAGTGTTTATTTTCTTTTTCTTTTTTTTTTAAGGATTTTATTTATTTATTTATTTATTTAAGACAACTGTAAGTCTTTTTTTTTAATTTTTATTTATTTATGATAGTCAGAGAGAGAGAGAGAGAGAGAGAGAGACATAGGCAGAGGGAGAAGCAGGCTCCATGCACCAGGAGCCCGACATGGGATTCGATCCTGGGTCTCCAGGATCATGCCCTGGGCCAAAGGCAGGCGCTAAACCACTGTACCACCCAGGGATCCCAAGGATTTTATTTATTCATGGGAGACACAGAAAGAGGCAGAGACACAGGCAGAGGGAGAAGCAGGCTCCATGCAGGGAGCCCGATGTGGGACTCCATCCCGGGAATCCGGGATCACCCCTGGGCCGAAGGCAGGCACTCAACCACTGAGGCATCCAGGCATCCCTTCAGTAGTGTTTGAATGAGTGAATGAATGAGTGAATGAATGAATGAACGAATGAATGAACGAACAAAACAATCAGTTACTGGAAGAGGAAAAAAATATGTCCCTCCACAGGAAGGAGTGTGGGCTTGGGTTGAGACTTGTTGCTTCTTGCCTGAAACTTTAGGGATTTTTTTGGCAGTCAATGAATCCAGGTGCACCCTATATATAATTTTGTCGGGTTCTGCTGAATCTGCTAGGACAGTTCTGCATAATTTGGCTTAATATGTTTCCCCCCTGGGGATTTGCCCAAAATGAAGTGGCTTATTAGGACTTGCCTGCAAGAAACATGAAATGGAGCTAATGATTGAATTAGATGACAAATGACTATAGTGGGTAAAATGCAATTTTCTCTTCCTTAAGGGGCTGGTCTTTATTCTATCTTTATTTGCTAGGTAATTACTGTCACTGGCATTTGAAGTTATAAAAAAGAATAAGTGCATATTTAGCAATTCATGACTCAGTAAGGAAGCATGCTTAACAACACAAAGCTTGGAATGGAGTCAAATGGCAGCAGGAAACCTTTAAAAGAGGTCATACATACATATTCTTTCTCTGTGTGTCTCTCTATCTCTGTCAGAGACTAGTTCTTTTTTTTAAAGATTTTATTTATTTATTCATGAGAGACACAGAGAGAGAGGCAGAGACATAGGCAGAGGGAGAATCAGGCTCCATGCAGGGAGCCTGATGTGGGTCTCGATCCCAGGACCCTGCCCTGGGTAGAAGGCAGAAACTTAACTGCTGAGCCACCCAGGCGTCCCAGAGACTAGTTCTTTATTATTTGAATAGCTTTACCCTATACTCTTTACCCTATACTCTGTTGTATAGTTATAGTTCACGGCTTTTTCTTACTAGCTGAATCCTTGACTATATATTCCTCGACCTCTTCCCTAAAAAAGCATTTTTTAAAATGTAGAATAAGAATCTCTCACCAGATATGCCTGTAGAGCATTGATTTTGATGCTTTGCTATATACTAGAATCACCTGGAAATATTTATTATGACATTTGGGACAGGAGACTGAAGAAACCATTTTAAGTCCATAGATTTTTAATGTAACTAAAGATGATGAAAGTAGAAGAACAAGGGATAGAGGGACAAGGGATTTGTTTTATTTTTATTTATTGTTTTTATTGAGGTGTGATTGGCATATAACATTATATTAGTTTCCGGTGTACAACATAATGATTTGATATTTGTATATATTATGATCACAGTAAGTCTTACTAATATCTATTACCATACATAGTTACAGAATTTTTTCCCTTGTGATGAGAACTTTTTTTTTTTTTGTGATGAGAACTTTAAGATTCATTCTTTTAGTAAGCCTCAAAGATGCAACACATTATTATTAACAATAGTCACCATGCTATAATTACATTCCCAGGACTTACTTATTTTATGGTTAGCAGTTTGTATCTTTTGGCCACCTTCACCTGTTTTACCCATCTCCTGTCCCCTACTTCACCCCACCACGAGGGTTTTAAAATTCAGTGCTGATCTCCTTCATATTCCAAAGAAAAAGACATTTTCTTTGAGTGACAGTCTTGTTTCCAAATAGCATCTCCTAAACCGATAATCGTAATGCTGTGTGGAAAATAGGTTTTTTTGAAGGTTAACACGTTTTAAACACTTAAGTATTTCATTAATGATTTAGGGTAGGCTGTGAATATATAGAGAAAAAAAGGTCATCTAATGGACCAGTTTAAAGAACTGAGTAGAAAATGTGCCAGACAAGTAATGAAAAAGAAAAGAAAAAGAAGGCTATATATGCTTTTCTGCCTTAACTAAGTAAGAATTGATCATTTCCAGATGCATTTGTAATTTGCCTTAAGTATGCAAATGTCTAGTCATTTGAGTTTTTGTAATTTGCTTGGGTAAGCCAAATTACCTCTGTAAAATAATATGGTTCTTATACTTGTAGGTAAGATGCCGTTCAGTTTTCAAACAATCTCAAAGTATTACTGTGTAGTACCTTTTAAAAAGGGGCTGACTAAGCAGGGAGCATAACCATAGATCTTTCTATATCTAAGTTCACTGGGACTGTCCTCCTTTGGAGCTGTTCACTTAAGGACCATGTTAGCATGTGTGCCTTTCTCAGGTAATTTACCTGCAAGGATGATTGTTGTTTGTTTAGCAGTTTGGGGCTAGAAAAGGAGGAATAAAAGAACACCATAACTTATGATAAGAGTACCCAAGGGATGGATTGATTGCTATTTCTTTAACTTAATGAGTGTTGTAAAAAGTCAAGAAATTTATCTCTATTACCTGAACTGCTTTTAAATCCAATTTATCTTAAGTGTTGTGGTCGTAGCATAATGCAGTAGCAAACAAGATGGCATCTGGTAATAGCATTATGAGTAGAATTGCCACGTGGAAGAGTATGGTTGGTTGCAAATATTAGCACTGACTCATAATATGAGAGAGAAATGGACGTGAGTCAAATAGAGGTCAGATACCAAAAATGAATATCCACTGCTTCCTTGTGAGAACCCATGTTACACATGGAAGTCGGGAAGGTGGTTGGGGGGTGAGTAGGAAGTAATAGTATTTTCTGTCAGGTTGGTGTCCGTGCTTGTAGACTAATGAGACTGGGCATAAGAGGAGTGGGAAAATCAAGAAGGTGACTCCAAAGAAAAAGTGTTAGGAAGAGGATGCTCTGAATTGAGATCAATGTATTTTAACCTACCAAAAATAAAGCAGTACCTTCCTATGCCAGCCCAGAGAGCAGTTAGTTCTGAGTAGTAGCTAATCTAAAGGGTCATTGTGGGGTTTTCGTGGTTCAACTTGAATTATACTTGCAAGAGCAGCCTGAGAAAAAGAGCTAAATTTTACAAGTCTGAAAAACACCTTATGTGTTACATGTCTCTCTGAAACTATTAGGGCTAGGCTGAGTCGTCCTGTAACTGCCCTGGTGTTTCTCCAACATCCAGATAAAAGCACTTAGTACAGAGACTCTGAGTTTGCATAGTGGTGAACGTAGACATGCAGAGTGAGGATGTAATCCTTTGCTTATTCCCTGGCAGACATATAGGAAGAATGTCCAGCAGATGATCCAGTGTCTAATCCGCAAACTTGCTGCACTCAGCCAGTACGAGGAAGTCCTGGCAAAAATCAGCTCCACGTCTACAGATCGGCTCACGGTTCTCAAGACCAAGCCACAGTCCATACAAAGGGACATCATTACTGTCTGCAGTGACCCTTACACTTTGGCTCAGCAGCTGACTCACATAGAGCTGGTATGGTCATTGTCATCCTTGACCTTCGCAACCACAGATCTGCTTTGCTGTGGCAACCACACAAGTTGTTTATCGGTAGTGAATGTCACAAGGGATTCTATTAGAATAATCCAAATGGGAAATAATATGTGAAATAGCTAAAATATGTTTTGCTTAGACATTTGAATATGAACGTTTCTGACATTCTGGGAATTCACTTTAAAATAAACACTAGTACACAAGACTGGAGGGCAAATTTATTGACCTACCTCATCTTCCTCCTCTACTTTTCCGTAACTTGCTCAGCCTTTCACTATGTCATATAGCATTGTCTTACACAGAAAATCACCTCTGCTCAGGTCTTGAAGATGATGACAGTATTTAAGATTAAAGCGTCATTTTATAAGCTGCATAAAAAAGGAGGGGTAGTGCCAAGTCAGCAGAAGGAATTGACGGTCTATTTCTTCTCATTTTCTTTAATACTGTTGACCTGGTTTTGTGTTTCAGGAGAGGCTCAATTATATTGGGCCAGAAGAATTTGTTCAGGCGTTTGTACAGAAGGACCCTTTGGACAATGACAAGGTAATCAGCCTACCTACATAGGGGTCAGCCTTGAAAATGGAAATGGAATTTCTCAGCCTGTGATAGTGGGTACCAGAAGCAGAAATTGGAATTATTTTGTCTTAGGTTTTAAAATCAGAAAAATTTTTTTTTCACTAGCCACATCTGATTCATTTCCGTTTTCTTAAGCCAGATCTTCAAGTGCCATCACTGTATTCCTACCCTATCACAAACTTTCAGCGTCTTCTTCCTCCTTCTTGGGAAATTTAATAAGCAAATAGATGCAGGATTTGTGGTGATGAAGGCAGAAGATAAAAGCATAATGGTTTTAGCAGGTGAAGTCAGAAAAAATACAAGAGAATGTTCTGCTCATGATTCAACAATAATGAGCAGTAAAGACAGGATGCATACACATCCAGCGTGCTGAGTAAAGGTCTCTGCTGCTTTGCCTCTCTCTCTCTCTCTTTTTTTTTTTAAGGGTAAATCCCTCATGACAAGTTTATTGCCTGAGTGAAGCCCACATGTAAAGTAAATAACACTGGGCATGAACTATAAAATTGGTGAACATACAAGAATTTTTTCCCCCAGTGACCTCCAGAAGCATCTTGAGTTGTTAGGCAAAGACTGTATCAACCACTAATGAAAGCCCCCCTTTGGGAGTTAGGGGTAACAGCTGTTTTCCGGCCTAAGAATAGCTTCCCTCAGTACAGGAAGCAAGGGTTAGGTTTTGCAGTAGAAGGCTAGTGGACTTTTTTGTTTGTTAGTTTCTTCTGGAAGGAAGAAAAGAGGGGTGTAATTAACCTGTTCAAGCTTGGCCTTGAAGTCCAAGATGAGCTTAACTCCTTTTGCTTTTGAATAATGTGTCATTCACCAGACTAAAGACTGTGATGTCATAGACTTCCATTTACCTTCCTTGGCAGATATTTAGTTTCTTGCTACATGATGCTCCAGAATCTTTAATTTTAAAAGAAAATGTCCTAGTCCCCTGCTCTCTCAGCTGCTTCTTGCTTTGTTGCTAACAGTTGGCATTCATACCCCATTAATCAGTCAAGATTGTTTTAGAACTTAGCCCAAACCCTTTGAATGATGCTTCTGAGGACAGTTCCCCCCCCGAGAGTAACTTAGTTTCCTGGGAGGGAAGGATACCATTTGGAATGCATCAGAGTACACTTCTAGACCTTATGGGTTTCACTGGACTGTACCAAGAGATTGTGATATTTCTGTAAAGGGAGTCCAGAATGTTAGTGATTTTCTCTTTCTCTGTTTCCGTCCCCTTGTCTTAGAAAGCTGTCTTGCTCCATAAAGGCCCATGTCTGACAAAAATGAGAGCCTAATTCACCCATTTTTGTCTCTAACTCCTCTGCTCACTTTGCTCTCTCTGTAGAGTTGCTACAGTGAACGGAAGAAAACACGAAACTTAGAGGCTTATGTGGAATGGTTCAATCGCCTCAGCTACTTGGTTGCCACGGAAATCTGTATGGTGAGAAAATGAATTCTCTCTTTCTCCTCACTCTCTCTATTATTTTTTCATATACTTATTTTACAGCTCTTGGTCTCCATGTTGGGTCACTGTCCTCTTTTTTCTCCCCTTTTCTATACAGCCTGTAAAGAAGAAGCACCGAGCAAGAATGATCGAGTATTTCATTGACGTAGCTCGGGAATGTTTTAACATTGGCAACTTCAATTCCTTGATGGCAATAATCTGTAAGTGTTTTCTGGAAGATATGTGTCCTTTGTTTTTATAGGTCCTGGTGAAATGTGCCCTCTAAAAATTTACATTTAGTACAGTTTTATTAATGAAAACTCTTTTTAAATTCTGAATTGTTTTAGAATGTTCAGAATGCTTTACTTTTTTTCAGAATGCTTTAAATATCAAAGTTATACAAGTGTGTATACTCTTTTTTAACTATATGAGCATTCATGGAATGCATTCAGTGAGTTTGTCTTTCTGTAGGTAACAGAAGATTACTTAATTTTCTCCCTTATATGATTAAGAAAATATAAGACAAGCCATGTCATGGGAGAAAGCATTTGTAGTACATATAGCTGAAAAAGAACTTATATCCAGACTCTATAAAGGACCCAATGAATCAATAATGAGAAGACAAATAATTCAATGAAAAAAAAGGACAGATACTTGGATACTTCAGAAAAATATAATTTCGTATACTTATTTTCTATAATATATAGATATGTGATATTTATAATAATATCTTATTATATGAAAACACACTCTACATCATTAGTCATCAGAGAAATACAAATTAAAATCACAGTGTAAAACCATTTCACATACTGAAATAACTGAAATTAAAAGGACTGGTTGAACCCAATATTGGCGAGGATGAAGAACAAAAGGAATTCTCATATATTATTGATAGGAGTATGGAATATGGTATTTGTGCTGTGGAAAGCTAGAAGTTTCTTTTTTAATAATAAATTTATTTTTTATTGGTGTTTAATTTGCCAACATATAGAATAACACCCAGTGCTCATCCCATCAAGTGCCCCCCTCAGTGCCCATCACCCATTCACCCCCACCCCCCGCCCTCCTCCCCTTCCACCACCCCTAGTTCGTTTCCCAGAGTTAGGAGTCTTCATGTTCTGTCTCCCTTTCTGATATTTCCCACACATTTCTTCTCCCTTCCCTTCTATTTGGACGTTTTTTTATTAAGGTAACTTATTTACACTTAGTAATGAGCACTTTTTTAGAGAATAATTTCAGATGACTTATTTGTCCGTTTCAACTTTTTCTCTCCCCCACTCCATTTTAAATGGGAAGCTGGCATGAACATGAGCCCAGTCTCTCGACTGAAAAAAACATGGGCCAAAGTGAAGACTGCAAAGTTTGATGTTCTTGAGGTATGTGAAGCTGATGCCTTGCTGTTAACATTTTACCCCCAGAAAGTGGAATTCTTCTATGTCAGCTTGCCTCTTAATCAGGAAACACTGAAGAGAAAGCCCATCTCTCCTTACAGACACGGGGAATGGAAGGGGGTTAGCATTGGACGAGAGAGAATAAATCAGTTGTAGACCGGCCCTTTCATAGGCAGAGGTGTCCATTTTGGGGTGAATTGACTGAGGAAGTGGTGACCTGTCTGTTACATCCCATTATTTGCCAGGTTGGAATTTGGATCCTGAACCATTGGGAGTGCTACTTCAGTGTTGGCCTACTAATTTCATTTATTCACAGTGTCCCAGGGGAAGAGTTCCCATCCCTGTAGATATACTAATTCACCATCCTTTCAGCAAATTTTACTAACCTGTGCAGAAGCTGTTCTAGTGTAATTCTGAGGATAGTCAGAATTATACGCAAAGGCATTTGTGTTTGGGTCATATTAATGTCATTATTACTTTGGCATGTTGGTGTTTTGAATCAGCTGTCTTTGGAGATAATGTAAAAAATCTTCTTTCCTACGTCTTCATCCAAACTGGGAAGTATCACTGGATATATTGCATTATGCTTTTATTTATATTACCTAATAAATTTCTGTTCCTTCTTATAAGATAGTATGCTTCAGTTATTTGTAAAATATTTATTAACAAATACAAAGAGCAAGGTCACTACAAAGGGTTGGATCACCATGCATGACTAACCATTAACCGATCCATTAACCTTCAGATGAAACCTAGAACTAGTTTCTCATGCCGATGTTTGATTCTCTGTTATCAGTTTTAAGTCTAATCTCAACAGTGAACTTGGAAAGAATTTGGTCTAGGTTTGACATTACTGAAGCTGACATCAGCTTATTTAAATGAACCAAAACTCAGCAAAGAAAACATTTGTGTTCTGATGTATTTTATGCCTACATGTGTGTGTGAGAGGGGTAAATCCTATCCTTAATGAGTTCTCTCGCCTCCTGCAATTTTTAAAAAAGATTTATTTATTTATTTGTTTGTTTTAGAGAGAAAGAGAATAGCAGTGGGAAGGGGCAGAGGGTGAGGGAGAGAGAAATCTAGCCAGGCCATGGAGCCCTACACAGGGCTTAGTCTCATGACTTTGAGATCAGGGTTTGAGCTGAAACCAAGAGTCCGGGGCTTAACCAGCTGTGTCATCCAGATGCTCCTAGCCTATTGCAATTTTTAATGTAGTATTAAAAGTATGATCTTACCAACTTTCTGCCACTGAGAAATAAATGATTAATACTCTTTTCTCTCTGTGGACAGCATCAGATGGACCCTTCAAGTAATTTCTACAATTACCGGACAGCTCTTCGTGGGGCAGCACAAAGGTCTTTAACTGCTCACAGCAGCAGAGAGAAGGTATGTGCATAAAGGGGTTTTATTCATGGCAGAGTTGCCATGTATTGCATTGAAATGCAGCATGAACTATTTCACTGAGCTGCTTTTACCTGTTCAGACCTAAGAGACAAGTTGATACACTATAGAAATATTGATGCCTTGCCACATAGAGAAGGAGAGTGCTAAAGGAAGGTACCATTGTTGTTATCCATTATAAATGGATATTACTGTGTTATTATTGCATTATTTAAATGATCATTTTGTAATATGTCTCAGTTGTTTCTCAAGCAATAAATTAAGTCATATGTTAAGATGACTGATAACATTAGAGTAATCTGATTTAATGGAAAATAAACATTTCAGTTCTGCACCAGACAGCTGATTTAGTGTAGCCTTTTTTTCTTAAAAGAATTAGCTTATCTCCCATGGTTAAGTCATTTATTTTCAGAAAGTAGGTTAGTTGCTGTAGCATTAGGCCTGCTGTTACTAATTGGATATGTGGGTGGTAGAAAAAGTACAGGGATGATGTCTGAGAAATTAATGGTCCTTACTCTATCTACTCTCCCCGTAAACAATTTAATACTCTCCTGGATCTCTCATACCCTCGACTCTGAGGGTCCTTTCCTGGCCCATGTCAGTGTCCTATATCCTTATGTGAAAAGGAAAAGTCATTTTGACATTTAGAGATCATGTTATTTGCAAAGTAAATACCTGGTTATGGTAAATGGGGTGATGAAGTTGTTTGATAAGAGTTATTTTTTGTTCAGGTTCTATCCATCTTTTTTTTTTTTTTTAAGATTTATTTATTTATTTGTTCAGAGAGAGCGAAAGAGAGGCAGAGACACAGGCAGAGAGAGAAGCAGGCTCCATGCAGGGAGCCTGACGTGGGACTCGATCCCGGGTCTCTAGGATCACACCCTGGGCTGCAGGCGGCACTAAACCGCTGCGCCACCAGGGCTGCCCTCTATCCATCTTTTAAATGAAACTGTATCTTCCACAAATTTTTGGAAATGAGGGTAAAAAACATTTCAGGGCATCTCAGTCACTTCTGCAAAAAAAGCTTCAGCCTCAGTGATCTAAAATAAAAACAAACAAAAACTCCACCTTTTGAAAATGTTAAATTGGTTCTCAAGAAAAATCCAAAATATTAGTGCTGAGAACATTTGAGAGATACTATAAATACGTTATTATTATTATTTTTTAATAAAGAGGCAAAGTCAGGGAAGAGATGAGGCAGGGTAACTATCTCAATTCAGCCGACAGGGTGTACCAGCTTCGAAATTTTACTTGCTCAGGTATCAGCACTCCTGTGACAAGACTGAAAAAAAAAATCAAATCAGAAGTTTCTTAAGCTTCAGAAAATCAGCACATGGGGTGCCATCTGCATCCTCTCACTCCCATCCCAGTTGAATGCAAGGCTGTCTCTGCAGGACCCTCTGGGGGAGCCAGGAAGCTTTAGAATCCTATCTCTAGCAGGGGGTTGGAGCCCTGGCCAAAGTCCTTCTGAAGAAGTCCAGCTCCCCAGAGAGACTATACTTGTGGGACTCTAAATAGCTTTTTCCAGAAAACAGTCCAAAGTATTTACCCTTTACATCATTTAATAAATTCTGTCCACTTTCATTTTGTTGGTTTTTTTCCTTTTTAAAGATTTTATTTATTTATTCATGAGAGACACACACAGAGAGAGAGAGAGAGAGAGACAGAGAGGCAGAGACACAGGCAGAGGGAGAAGCAGGCTCCATGCAGGGAGCCTGACGTGGGACTCAATCCCAGGACTCTAGGATCATGTCCTGGCCTGAAGACAGACACTCAACCACTGAGCCACCCAGGCATCCCTTGGTTGTTGTTGTTGGTTTTTTTTTTTTTTTAAACCAGTTCTCTGTGAGCATATAAATTGTACTCTCTAGTTCATAAAACAAATGAAATCACCATCATTAAAAGAAATGCCATTTCTTTCTCACATTTGGTCTCAAAGGCTTTGAATGAAAACATTTCTGGGTAACATGCATCTTTTATGCAAGAGATTTGGGTTTAATTTCCCTTTTTTGAAGTGAGGATAAACTCTCTTTATTCCTAAGTAATTTAAAAATCTCCTTATCTTCATTACAGGATTCGGGTAATGGCTTCTTTAATATTCTTTCAAATTGTCAAAGTTTATGTGGCCAAGGTGGCACATCTCTAGGTACCATATCCTAGAACAAATCACTTCTGTCTTCTACACAGAGGCCCTTAAATGATCTTTAAATAACTATTTTTCCTGTGGGTACTTGTGCCTCCAGGTTTTTAACCATTTCTCATATGATTACATGGTTTTAAATCCTTTTACTGTTCCATTTATGTTTGTGAGGACTTGTTCCTGCTTAACAGCATTTATTTCTAGGTTTGAAACTGATAATGCATGTAAGGTATATTTGCCAAGTCCCTGAATTAAGAATATTTTGAAAGGGGGGTACCTGGCTGGCTCAGTTGGTGAAGCATGCTTATGACTCTTGATCTAGGGGTCATGGGTTCAAGCCCCAGATTGAGGACAGAGATTACTTAAAAAAATAAAATCTTAAAAAAAAGAATATTTTGAAAGGGAATTAGAAAACATTATTACCTGAGAAGTTCTCCTATTAAAGACATCATTGGCAGGACCTCCCAGAGACCAGACTTTTGCTCCCTCCTATTGGTAACCCATACATCCACCGTGGTGCCTGGAAATCCAAAGTCCTTATAATCTCCTGATTTTTATTATGTTAGATTTGTTGTAGGGGCTGCAGATGTGTAGAGAACTATTGATGAGTAAATTAAAAGTTGAAAAGCCTATGAGACTTCTTTTTGGCATATGGGCATAAGGAACAGAATGGAAGGAAGGTTACTTATATATATATTTCTATATTCTTGGAAGAGTGATTCAAACCATTAGTGGATCAGTCCAGCAATTCAACTTTTGGCTATTTATCCAAAGAAAAAGATCTCTGCACCCCTGTGTTTATTGCAGCATGATTTACGATAGCCAAGACATAGAAGCAACCTGAGTGTCTACTGATGAATGAATGGATAAATTGTGGTACAGATACACAATGGAATATTATTCAACCATAAAAAAGAATGAAATCTTGCCACTTGTGACAACATATAAATGAACCTCAAGGCCATTATGCTAAATTAAATAAGTCAGACAAAGACAAATACCAGATGATCGCTCTTAGGTGTGAAGTTTCTGTCTCTCTCTCTATATATAGGATCATCTTGGAGGCACCATGAATGTGAATATTACATAAAGCATAGCCTCTGTGCCTCAGCTAGAGGCACATGACCTGGAGTTATGAAATGTTTAAATATCAATGTGAGACAGAATGGTCAGCACCACTTGAATCTCACACACCCAGTACTGAGAATAAAACGAGAAAGTTCTTACTTAAAAACTGTTACACTATGCAAGTACAATATCGTGATTGTAACTTAGTATTCATTTCCCTTGTGGTGATATATCCTCATTATCTTTCAAGTGCATTAATAATATCTTTCCCTTTTTAAGGGCCCCATTGGTTTTTGGGGAGTGCTTAACTGAGGTCAGAGCTGTATTTAATGTAATGCTCACCACAATTTGGTGAGGTAGCTATTGTTGTTCCCATCTTAAGGGGAGGAAACTAGACTTTCTTAGTATGTTAGACTTACACCAGGGCAAACTTTTCCCCCTTAAGGGCCAGATCATAAGTATTTTAGGCTTTGTGGGCCATACGGCCTCTCGTTCAACTACTCAGCTCTGACATAGACAACACGTAGATGAAAGAGTGAGTATGGCTCTTTTTCAGGAAAGCTGTCTGGCCACTATAAGTTAATTTCCTGTAATTTTCATGCTCATGAAGTATTATTTTGATTTTTTTTTTTTCCTAGCCATTTCAAAGTGTTAAATGCATGGCTCCTGGGGTATACTAAAACAAGTGATGGGCCTGGGTGGGGCTGCAGGCCACCGTTAATAGACTCCTGACTTGTACTGCCAGTCAATTGTGGGGCCATATTTTAAGCTGAGTTTTGATGGACTCCAAAACACAGGCTTCCCCATTGGAGGAACAAGGTCCAGGCATGCATTGTCATTGTTACCGTGGCTGTTTAGTCCTAAAATAATAGAGGATTAGCCAGTAATATTTGAAGGAGAAGGTAATGAGGGGGATTTTACCAATTCAGCTTGAGAGACTTCTGCAGACAATACCAACTGCCGTCAAAACCGCAGATTCACTTTGGCTTTTCCAGCGACCAGTGGCATAAAAAAAAAACCAAAACTTGTTTTTTTCAATAACTTCCGGGAAAATCTGAATTTATATAGAAGTAAAAATTGATACTTCATATTTTTATGTATGAGCCCAAATGTATGTTTTCCAGACCTCTCATTCATTAAGTGTAGATGTACCACCCAGTGAGTCATCAGCTTAGGGAAACTTCAAAAACCTGCTCTTGGGTAAACAACAGGGCCAGTAACTTGTGTTTGGAGTGTTATTTGCACTGTAGCAAATTTAAAAGCTTCAAAAATTTGTTGGCATTTGAGGAAAGGTGGAAGTTACCATGTCTGAGCTTTGTTCTTTGTTCATTATGGGGCTTAGTAAGATTTAGGATAATTTCTTAGAGATTATTATTTTAAATTAATTAGTGAAATACCACCTCATCAAATTAAAGACCCGAGGCAGGAAAGTCCTACCAGAGGCTTATTGTTTTTTAAACAACCATTAATTCTAATTTACACATTTATATTCCTCCTTCACTTGGACACATCTCACAATATATTGTGCAAGGTACTGCTTAAGTGATTTCCCATGAGAACAGGTGCCTACTTGTTCAGTCTTATGAAGGCCAGGTTTACAGCAACTATTACCTAGAACCCTGAGCTTTCACATTATCTTGAACAATGTCTTCAAGGGTAAAATGTTCATCCGAAAAGAAATACACCTAAAATGTAGAAGTCTAAATGATATAACAGTACAGATTCTAGTGGGGAGATCTTAAAATCTTCATACCTGTCATGACAGGTATTCTGTTGATACGTAGCTCCAACTAAGAGGTTGCTGAATGAAAAGCAAGAGTTCTTTTAGATCTTCTTCCATTGATTACAGCTAGAACTTTTAGATTTATTATATGCTGTTGCAGTGGGGAAAACTGCAGAAGCTACATGAAGCCACTCACCTCCTAATGCCTGTTACCTTTGCTAGGTTTTGGTTATTAATAGCATTTGCATCTTTAGCAAAATTACCTAACGGAGGAAACTGCTATCATGGTTGGTGAACAAAACACTGTATCTTAATTCATTATAGCCTTTTATGTAATCCAGAACTAATGTTGTTCCTGAATTTCTTGTAATGTTTGATGAGAGACTGCATATTCGTTTGCAAGCAAACCAAAATCTTTTGTTTTCTCTAGATTGTGATACCGTTCTTCAGTCTTTTAATCAAAGATATTTATTTCCTCAATGAGGGCTGTGCTAACCGCCTTCCAAATGGCCACGTCAACTTTGAGGTAAGGATAGGTTGTAAGAATCTGAGCACAGAGAGGGCCCTTCCTCTCCCAGGCCAGGCAGCCTAAGCAGATTCTGAAGTTCTGTAACTAAGTTTTCTCTTTCTCTGTTGTTTTTTAAGAAAATAACAATACTGAGTAGAATAAATTAGCTGCAACATTATTATTAATTATTATCCAGAGTTTCTTGAGTAAATTTTTTTTTCCTGTTCCTCACAAATACCTATGGCTAGTTTTTTATTAAATTAAGGAAATTACATAGTTCAGTTGATTAGAAGTCAGAGGGAAACATTAAACGGAATGCTCATGATTTTTTATGGCTGCTTTTAAATTCTTTTTTCTTAGAAATTTTGGGAACTGGCCAAACAAGTGAGTGAATTCATGACATGGAAGCAGGTCGAGTGCCCATTTGAGAGGGACCGGAAGATCTTGCAGTATCTGCTCACGGTACCAGTCTTCAGTGAAGATGGTAAGTGAGCCTTCCAGCTGGAGCTGCCACCAGCATCCAAAAGCCCTGCCTGTAGGACATTGCTGTATACATTCCCGGTGCCTGGTTCCTCATATCACATGAGGCCTGTCTTCTGACCTTTTCCTTCTTAAGAGTTTTCTGTTGCACAGAAAACTATATGGTTTATCCCTAAAATATTTCTCAGGCACTCACTTTCCAGCCATAAATCGATTATTTCTGTGTTTAAACCTTCTTTATAATACCAGAGCTAGAGAACGTCAGGCACAAATGGAAAGATTTTGAAGGATTTTATTTTTCCCCTTGTTTGGACTTGTTTTGTTGGAGAAAAAGGGCATTTTGTTTGTGGTATGTTGATATTAAAAGTAATTTGAAAAAAAAACAAAAAAACTAGTTAGTTGGTACCTGTTGCTATTTGAAAAAGTAGCTGAAAATCTTGACCTGTTAAAATATTAAGGAATTTGAGGCAGAAACAGTGATTGTCCATATTGAGAAAAATTGATGAGAAGAGAGTTAAAGTTTGTAAAAGATTTAGGGATTTATTCCTTTGATCTTTTATATCCTAGTATTCTAGAAATCAATAGTATTATTAAATAACAATGTCTCATAATAGATTGAAAGCATTTGTAATAATGACTGAAGTGCATTTGCATTAATATTACCCATTTCAGAGGGGGCTTGGTTGTTATTAACCTCTCCTAAAAGGATTAATACCGAGCTCTTAAAATCTTTGAATGAAATTCTTTTAGATTTAAAAATAGGGAGAAAATATTAGAAGAATGAGGCCTAAAAAATCTGGCTTTTTAGTTACGAAAGGTTTTTTAAAAATCAAGGCTATCAGGAAAGAATGCCCCTCCCCACCCCTTCTTCACAGAGAACATAAATGTGAGCGTAGATAGCATCATGTGGCTTGCATTTGTAAGCTATTTCCCCACATAAACTGTTAGTTAATTAAGTGCTCTTTTGGCCTAGAGGCCCTTGGGTTTTTGTTGAGATGGTCAATCAGGCAAAGTGATATTTTGTGTTCTTAATGAAACTATGATGCTTCTCAGTTGTAATTGGATATTTTAAAGAGTTTCACTTTAGGGTTTAGCTCATGTTAAACAGGAGATGGATGGTGGTGGGTAATATACCAGGAGAAGGCCTCAGGGTTAATGCATTCTTAATTTTGGTTGATTGTAGCGCTCTACTTGGCTTCCTATGAGAGTGAGGGACCTGAAAACCATATAGAGAAAGACAGATGGAAGTCCTTAAGGTAAGTCTCCAGGCTGCTTATTGCCATGCTGATCGATGGGCCATGTTGGACTTACTTGAGGAAAGCCACATGCTTTCTGTAGGAAGTCCTTCCCTGTGTGTTCCAAGTTTTCTCTGTTCCTTATGTCTTGCCACCTGAATCTTTGTGGCTTAGAATCCTCATTGCCATCATTCAGTTTTATCGCCTTTCACTTTTTTACACTGTCATATATACAGTGACTCTGCTCTCGTTTCTTTCTCCCATTATTTTTTGGAGTCAGGAACTGAAATTACCCCATGGTATGTATGGTAGAAAGAACACTGACTCATTGTCTTCATCTAAAAGATAACAAGTTCAGACTCTATTTATGAATAGTTCTAACACTAATATTTTATTTGACCTGAGATAAAAGAGACCCAAGTGCCAGTAGGTTCAGTAAATCTGAGTGTGTCACTCTCTTGACAACTGGGTCTTGGTCCCTTCTTTGGTTTGAGAGAAAGAAGAAGTTGAAAATTTTTTTTTTTTTAAAGATTTACTTATTTGAGAGGGTGGGTAGAGGAAGAGAATCCCAAGCAGACTCTGTGCTGAGCATAGAGCCCAATGTAGGACTTGGTCTCACACCCTGAGATCATGACCTGAGTGGTAATTAGGAATCAGATGCTTGACCAACTGAGCCTCCAGGTGACCCAGAAGTTGGGACTTTAAACATAATCCAGAATCTATTCAAATTTAAAAATTGTGTTAATTTATTGGTATTTTCAAACAAATGTATTTTCAAAAAAACAAGGATAGGTAAATATATATTTTAACCATTTAAGATACTTATTTTAATAGGTAAAATAGCCCAGGATATAGTAATCATATAATCAAAATTGCTCTGTTTGTATTTCTACTAAGAGACTCTGGGGACATATGCCTTTTTATATCAGAGTGGGCAAGCACTTTTCTCTTCTTCCCAAAGTCATTTGGGAGTCTTCCCATATCTCTATGTACCATACACAGAATATACAATAACAGTTAACATTCGATGGGTTGAAATGTGACTAGAGACTTTAGTGGAGGATTTAGAAATGTGAAGTGAAAAAGAGAGTGCCCTGTATTGGCTTAAATTCAGACACAAATCCATGAGTCTGTCCACAGTTGTACTCAAAAGTGTTCAGTAATAATGCTTCTGATAAGCATTCATTGAGGGAGTAGCCCAGGCACAAATAGAATGGTATACATGGAAATACGTATATGAATACAATGAAGATGTATTCTTGATGTAACAGACTAGTTTACACACGAAAATTGTTTTTAAGAAGGCTTGAAGAACAAACTCTCCTTTGAGTCTGGGTGTAAGCCAAGTACTCCGCCCTTTCCATGTCCTATGTAATCTCAAGGCCTCACTCCAATGTCTTCTCCTTCCTGACCCATATCTCCTTCCTGACCCATATCTCCCCAGGAGTCTAAGGCAGTTCTCTTCTGTTAGAAACATGTCGGTTTATAGTGCATTCTACTACAGTGTAACCCTCTTGAGGGCAAGCAAGGAGTCTTTCATGTCTGCCACATCACTGAACATGTGTACCTGCCATGCTGGGGAATGATGTTGGGTTCCTGCAGGAGTTGACCAAAGCATAGCAATCACCAAGAGGATAAAGAAGAGAAAATAGGCTATGATCATTTGTAAAACCACCTGTGTTATGTAGATACAGAGACTAATTATTCTAGAATGATGCTACCTACCTGAAATGTGTATGTACATTAACTTTGAAGGCATTTGATAATTTTCCATAGACCCTTTTCGTGCTGGCCCTCATGCCATTCATTCAGACACTTAGGCTCAACAGTAACAATGACAGCTACACCTCTGAGGGTAGACACCTCTCTGGTCATTGGCTATTTTAAATGCTCTCAATGAACATGGAATTTGAAGGTGCTTTTATTTATTGAGTAAGTCCATCTGTGATAAGACCAGTGCAGACGTAAAAGCTTTTTATAATTAATGACTTGCTTGTTTTTGTTTTGATATAAAGCCACTCAAAATAAAGATTTACCTATAAACAAAGCTTTTGCCGTCTCCTTAATAAATATTTATTTGAAGTGACTAGCAATCACTAGCACAAGAACCACAAGGACTTCAATGCTTAGTATTTTTCCTCCTTTTTTTTTTTTAAAGAGAGAGAGAGAGAGCATGCATGAGCGGGTGGGGGGGGGGGGGAGTGGAAGTAGTAGGGCAGAGGGAGAGGGAGAAAATCTCAGGCCAACTCCCTCCCTGCGCAGGGAGCCCTGTGTGGGACCGGAGATCATGACTTCAGCCAAACTCAGGAGTCACATGCTTAACCAACTGAGCCACCCAGGCACCTTCTTCTTCTTTTTAACTATCTGTAATCAAACTTAAGGCCTAGGAAAGGTGAAACTCGTATTAGGCAAGACATTTTAATCCTAACTGAAATAATCTACCACATTCGTTCTCATCCTGTCTTCTTTATTACTCAGGTCCAACCTCTTAGGCAGAGTGTAAGGAACGGGATGCTGACGGTCGCTGCTGCTGCTGCTGCTGCTGCTGTGTCATGCGCAGATCATGACATGAGGGGCTGGCCTGTTTTTTGGTGTCCAGTTCTACAAAATATCCTGCTAAGTCCCCACAAGCAAGCCCACTCAGGAGTAGATGGGGAACTTATTTCCTACAGCTGACAGATTGACTCGGATTTTGGGAGACGGAAATGTTCACTGAAGACACTTGAGAAAGAATCCTCTACAGATCCCGGCTCTGCACATGATTCATCGTCTGGAATTTCCATGTGAATCACAGCTCTGCACCTGGATGGAGCTTTCTTTTGTGTGCGTGTGTTTTTTATTTGGTTGAACATTTGCTGCTAATGGGACTTGCCCAGCTGAGTGCTGGCTCTTAGGAAGCCCATGTTTCTTTGTTAACTTAAATGAAAAAGGGAGAAGAGGGAGGGGAGAAAACCTTCCATGTAGATCCCACCTTCAGCTCCATGGTATTGCCAGGAGGGGTAAGACTGGTTGAATGCCGATTCTGGACTTCATTTCCCCTTAGTGTGTGCTGTGTTTTGAATTCCTCTCCTCCCTCTTCCTGCAAGATTTTGAGTTGGCTGCTGGTTAGCAAACTCCTTTTTACCCATATAAGTTATTTAATATAATGAAGCTCAACACTGTGGTAGGAAAATAGCCACTAGGAAAAAAAAGCAGAGTTTGTCATTAGACTACTTAACATTCTAGAAGGACTTTTTGTTTTCTCTGCCCTTTGAGCTGTTTACAACTGACCACTGTGTTCAACAGATGGATTTTTCAGTAGTTTTTTGTTATTGCTTAGTTTTCCATCATGCCTATTTTTTTTTCCTCTTGTAAATTTAAATTATCTGACTTTAAGGGTCTTGGAAAAACGCACAGCCTAATTACAATTTAATTTTTTGAACAGACTGTTATTTTTCATTACGTTTTGGAGTCTGTTGGTAACTAAACATGTGAACAAAGAAGAAATTGGAAAAGTTAGTCCCCCGCCTCCGCTCCACTGCAGCAGTGAATGAAAAGAAATGAAAAACATCTTGCTGTTAACTCAAAGGTCGATCTAATTGTGAAATAGTTCACCTTGTTAAACATCTCAATAAGTCTGTAGTTGCTCTGCAAGCAGCCATTATATTTATTTACTCTAGGAGAAACTGTAGAGTAGTAAACCATGCTAATGAAAAAAACAAAACATCGTGTTCAAAACAGAGATGTATTTGAGAACTTAATGACATGGTTTCAAAAAACAGAGCATGTATGTATGCTGCACGCCATCTCAGCAGACCTAAAATGTCTCCAAGTTGTCCCTTTACAACCATCAATATATTTTACACTCTGCGGCCAGGAGTTGTGGCGTCTCTCTTTTCTTTTATGGAAGGGGTTATTGGGGTGGGGGGCTATTATCAAAGTAATTCAACTCCTGTGACTGGCTAGGAGGGTGTCTGTCCTTGAGGAAGTAGCCTTGAGGAGTATGTGTGTGTGGACATTAATTTTCTAAAAATGGATCACAGCAAGCATTTAATAAATAGTACTTGCCAGGTACTTTGTAAGTGTTTAGCATAGATCACCATCCCCATTTTTTAGGTGTGGGAATAGACATCATCATCATTTGTTCAAGGTCCCATAGCAATTGAGAGGCCCAAAGATTTGAAGGAGGCCTTCTGATTCCAGAATCCAAGCTTTAAGCCAGACTGCCAAGCCTTCTCCAACTTTGGTATAACCTTTCACCTTGCAAACAGCCCAGGGATCTTGTTTAGGTGCAGATTTGGGTTCTGTAGGTCTCAGGTGATGGTCCTGGCATCTGCTGAGAGCAGGAAGGCACCCCACAATACTGCCGCCTTTCCCCGAGGAATGCCTCTCCCAGAGCTCTGTGCCCCTCTGTTGTTGCTGTGACAGCTGTGCTCTTTCGCATCCAACTGTCTACATCCAGGCTCCACTAACTCGGGGCTGCTGGCCAAGTCTGCCTGTTTCATAGGGCCCACAAGGTGACAATGGATGACAAAAAAAAGAAAAGGATAAAATTTTATGATTGGTGAAAATGATATGAAACTTAAATTTCAGTGTCCATAAGTGGAGTGGGACACGGCCACACTCGTCCATTCACACATTTTCTTGTGGCTGCTTTCTGCTGTAGTCTTGTGGTTGTGGCAGAGACTATATGGCCCGCAAAGCCTCAAATATCCACTCTCTGGCCCTTTACAGAAAGTTTGCTGACTGACCCCTGATCTAGAGTGGTCATTTTGAGCATTACGTAAATGAGTTTGCAAAGATGCTCTAAGGTCTCTGTTACAGCATTAGATACATAAACGTGGCTGCTGGAACAATTTTACTACAGCAGTATTAGGCTTAAAAATATGATTCTAAGTCTACTTAAACAAAAATTGTTCATGGAAAGAGTTGCCATTCTCATACATAGCCTCTTGTTTTAATATCTAGATAAATCGAGGGTTTAAACCCTATAGCTGACTGATCTGTGGAAATCATTGACTGTTCTCTTTGTGCCATGTATTTGGACTCCCCAGCAGGTTACAGACACATGTATAATTTATGTGGCTGGATGGACGCCTCAGTAAACATGGCATCAACAACACCAGGCTATGTCAGTCAGTAGATTTCGATTTAGGAGGTAATCTGTCCAGGCACGCCAGACATTCCAAAGAAGCAGCCTCTGAGCTGAGGCCTGGAGGGAGCCTCAGAACAACCTGGGTTTGGTAGGAAAAGATGAATATACCTTTCTCTATGGGGAAGTATCCCCTGTGTTTGCTGACAGGCTTGAGCTCCCCAGGGGTGGCCTGCCTTTCATCTCACGGAGAACAGTCACTGGCTGTGGTCATCTTACCTTTGTTTTTGAGGGTTTTTAGCTTTATCTCTTGACCTGGCTCTGGCACCCTTGCCCAATGCCTAACCCACCTTGTACTTCGCATGCTCCTTTATGTGCTTATCTTTTTCTAATTGACGCCCATAATATGCCTCCTGCACTTTGAATCTCAAGAAACCACAGCCTACCATTGGGAGCTGAGTTGCTAAACTATATAGGAATGTTGAACTGTAAATTATTAACATCCCCTACCTTCTTCTGGGGTACATTTTGTTTACTTTGTGACCTGCCTCAACAAAAGACACTGCCTGTCTCTATTCCAAACATATCTTACTATCCTGATGGAGAGTGCACAACTGGGGATTAATTCTCTTTTGGAGCTAAGGGTTCAAAGGAATTCCTAAATTCATTTCCTGGAGAAAAAAAAATGTTAGTTACCTGGAAACTAGTAACGAAACATAAAAACTTCAAAGATATTCTGATAGCAACACTATCAGCTTTACCATTGAGATTTTTTTTTAAGATTTTATTTTTAAGTAATCTATGTACCCAACATGGGGCTTGATTTACAACCCCAAGATCAAGAGTTGCACACTCAACCTAATGAACCAGCCAGGTGCCCCACCCTTAAGACATTTAAAAAGGAAAGATGTTTGCCAGATTTGAACTTCAAGAGTTGTAATAGAAAATTGAGGCACTTTCTGGACAAGTCAAAGCCGGAGTTTTTTTTCTGGATTTGAATGATCAGATAATTCCCTCAATTGTCTGCTTCAAGTAATCAAGATCACCGACTCCACGAAATGCTAACAAAAGAGATGTTGAGATTTATGCATCCAAACCTAACAGGTTAGGGAATTTATTCAAAACTAGCAAATAAGGTTTGCTCCATGCAAAAAGACCACTGCCCTAATTCTATATTAAAGACCAACTTCTCCTAAAGGATGTATATATGTACTACTTTATTTAAACCTAATGCATTAAGGAAATTCCCAGGCAGGGAATTCCCTTTTTAGTTCTAGAAGCCTTGAACAGGCTTAATTCCCACTCTGAGAGCCTAAAAACCCTGCTTCATTTCTCTACGATTGGATCCAATCAGAGAAGAAACATCCAAATGTGTGTGATCATGTTCTGGATGGTACGAGAGATCTATCTTAGAATACTGTTGTTAGCACACTTCACTTTAAATATGCACAGAATCCAGCATTTTTGGATTTCTAGGCAATGGTTTTTAGGTCATAATTTAGGGAATTAAAGAGAAAGAAGGGAACTGATATTTCTTAGAATCAAGAAGAAAATGATGTACTTCTTGAAGGGTGCCAAACCAATGGGTTTTCTACCATGAAATAAAGTTTGCATTCTTTCCCTTTCTACCTATGCTGCTTGGAGAAAATAGTAGCATGAAATCATCTTTCTCTGGATGAATTGCTGTGGAAAAGTAAGTTCACCAGAGTATATTGTCAACTTGGTTGAAACATGGAGTTGGAGGACCAGGGGCATTGTTAAAATTTTTGCAAAGCAATTATGAAATATCATAAGGGCAGGTGACAAGTGTGGGGAGTTACTGCCTCTCAGTGTGTTGAATGCACCAGCAAGCTAGTTATAATTATTGGAGATACACAACTTTTTGCTATCTTTGGATTGAATGAATCTCACATGTATTTCTGAGACATTTGGATTTTGGAAAGAAGTATAAACTTAAGTAATTCCAGTCCATGCTCATTGGTGGCCCTATAACCAGAGATCAACAAGAGAAATCCAAGGCACTGAGGTTTGTTTTTATTATGATGATAATGAATTAGACTGCTAATGCTCCCCCTGTGTTTCTTAGTACCAATAATCATAGCAAGGAACACATCTTTAAAAAATAATACTAAAATCCTTCATTTAAAAAAATGTGGGATCAAGATTGCTCAGGGTTCTGAAGTTTGAAATCTACTCTGTGAGAGTATTAGATGAGTAACAAGAAAACTAAGTGCTAAGCCTTACCATGCTGAGATTTGTGGGACTTTGGGGAAGTCTCCCCACCTTTTCTGAACCTCAGTGTCCTCATCTGTAAGTAATGGGTCTGGACTGATTGATGTGGAACGGCCATTCCGGATCTAAGAATCTGTGGGTTGGGAAAGCCCTTCTCAGCTGGCCTGACTGGAAGGTAGATTAGCAAGTAAATACAGCATCCTGCATTTGTGCCTGCAACCTTCTCTTCCTCCTGCTGGCCTCTTTTGTGTTTTGTTTCATTGTGTTTGAAGACGGAAAGGATCAGAGGCTAATTGCTACTCAGAGAAGACAAAGGAGGGTTAGAGGCTCAAGTCACCCTGTGGTTGTGCCCCACACGGGGATAGAGTTTTTTACAGTGCAAAGTGACCCTTACTCATACCAGAAACCAGAAAACACCCTTTGTGCAAGACCAGTTGAATGATTTCAAAGGTACTAGATTAAGAAAGCACAGTTTCTAAAGACTAAAAAATAGCTTTGTTGTGTAGGCTAATCTTCGCCACAGCAGCTGTTATAATTGTGCTTGTTTATGTAGATAAAATCATATAAATTGCCTGTTCACACCTAGTCATTTACAAATGAGTCACGATTTGGTTTAAACGACCAAGATTCACACAAGTAATGATCAGAGCCCGCTTCTGCATTTTGTCGACTTTTGTTTCTTGGGCCAGAGGGGGGTCCTCGGTGGTAAACTGGGGGAATGTGACCTACCCTGTTAGAGGAAGTCCTACCCTGAGGGAGAAAGGGCACACACCAGTCCCCACACGCAAGAAGGGGCACCTTCTTTACTGGAGCTACCCATGCTCCAGGAAGCCTACCTAATCCAGGAAGACCTCTGCAACAGAAAAAAAAAAAAGATCAAAGGAAGAGCAAGAACTCAGAAGAGGGAGAAAAAATGTAGAGGGGGCTAGAAGTACGTAGTAGAGCTCTTGGCAAGTTTAAGAAGTGTGACGTGACGCTGTGTCTCAGTGTCAGTTTTTGAGATACTCGGAACATTTAAAATCTAGTAAAACAATGAAGTTAGGCAATATGTGGGGAAATCACAAACTACTTGCCATTAAAATAGGTATTGGGGGGTGCCTGGTGGCTCAGCCAATTAAGCATCTGCCTTTAGCTCAGGTCATAATCCCAGGCTCCTGGGTTTGAGCCCTGTGTCAGGCTCCCTGCTCAGCGGGGAGCCTGCTCTCTCTTCCTATCTCTGTTGCTATCTTTGTCTCTCTCTCTCTCAAATAAATGAAATCTTTTAAAAAGTAAATAAAATAAAATAGATATTAGGTAAGTGAATAGAACTAGATAAGTAGGAGGATTGCTTTTAATTATAGTCACTTAACAGTGACTATCATTAAAACTACAGAATTTATAAAATTTTATAAAATTCTGGAAAATGGGTGTCATTGATCCCTCTCCCCTTCATCAAAAATTTTATAAAATTTTATAATTTATTGCTTTGAATTATAGTCACTTAATTTTGACTATAATTAAAATTCTAAAATTCTATAAAATTCTGGAAAATGGGCATCATCGATCTCTCCCGGTAACAAAATTACCAAGTTCTTTGTTGCAGGGCAAGGAAAAGTTGGCTAGAGTGTTGCCTTTCAGCCACTTCAGACTTAGGAAATAAGGAGAACTAGCGGGGTTCTTAGGTGCCCCCCAAAGGCTCAAGCATTATAAAATATTCTCTTTCCTTCAGAGGATTCTTGTGGCTTACGTATCAATCCAGCCCTATTGTGCTGTCAAGTGCACCGTGGAATAAACGGGATCCTTTAGCTGTGCCTTTAAATTTTAGAAGGCGGTGAAAGGGCAGGCTTATTACCAAAATATTCTATGCACGGAATGTCCTATGTTTGGAGAGTTTAGAATATGGTACAAGCAGTTCTTTGTTTTTTCAGTCCGTATCTGTCCATCTGGAACAAGCCTGAAGGAAGTTTCACTGGGCCCCATCCAGCCCTGTCCAGCCTCCAACTCCCAGACCCCTGCCTCAGTGGAACCGGGGGTTCTAGCAGAGACGGAAGGAACAAAGGAAAATAGTTGTATCACTGCTAAGATTGGCCATCTCTTTTAGCACCATTCCCAGGTGCTCTTGTCGGTATAGAGCCTCTCTTTTCTTTGCTTTAACCAAGAGTCCTATCAATGATCTCTACGTGGAATGTGCCTGGGCCCCAGAGGTCAGTGGTCCTGTGCCTCAGCGGACTGGAGGATGAATGGAGGAAATGCAGCCTTGCCAATGACAGACAACACTGTTCCCGGTAGGCTGGGCAGTTCCCAGCTCCCATTCTACCTTCTTAACTTGCTCCGTGTCTCTCACTCCTCTCTCCAAAGCAACGCATCCCTTTTTTTTTTTTAAGATTTTATTTATTTATTATATTTATATATTTATTATTTATAGAGAGAGGCAGAGACAGCAGAGGGAGAAGCAGGCTCCATGCACCGGGAGCCCGACGTGGGATTCGATCCCGGGTCTCCAGGATCGCACCCTGAGGCAAAGGCAGGCGCCAAACCGCTGAGCCCCTCAGGGATCCCCCAACACATCCTTTTCTTTAGGGTTTACTGATCTAAGCTAACAATTTGAAGGTTTAAATTTGTTACTCGAATTCATTCTATTATGTGATTGAGAATCATTTTATGTTAGTTTTCTAACTGGTGGAATTTTAGGGTATATAAGAGAGTGAAGTTTAATAATTAAGGCAGCGAGGGGAGAAATGTGGATGAGAAGAACAAGTAAAGCCATAAAATATAAGAGATCTAAAGGTTTTACCAAGCGATGATTAATTTAGCCATCAAGCTGGTTGATGAGTGGCCTGGGACTAGAACCAAATCTAGGACTGCACTGAGCAGATTCCCTCTAAGGCAGGCCAGCTTGCCTGGGGCTCTGCCCAGGTCCCCATCCTTAGCAATTCATGGTGTTTTCAGCTATGCTGGCACTTTTGAAGTTACAGATTCTCTAACTGCCAAGAAAAAAAAAAAAGGGAAAATCTCACTTGAGATTTACTGAGTCCCTATGCACGTGGCACACTATGCAAAGTGCACAGAGATACTGAGGTGTGGGGGAGACCCAGTACCACGCGGAAGGGACTCACCTTCTCCTGAGAAAAATCGCCCTCTGTAGTGTAACAGGTGTTGGGAGCTTATCTCTCCCTGACGCTGCCCCTGAACCCTTTCTTCTTAACTAATTATTTTGGAAGATCAGAGCACTTTCCACAATGGATGCAAACCTGAGATTTTAACGAATGTCTGCCCGGGGAAACTCCTACCGCATGTGGGTACGGGGCTGTGTGTAGCCTTTTACTCTGTGCTGGCAGAAGAGGACAGTTGAGGACTGAAATCCGGCCAGCTCCCACCTGCCAAGCCCTGTGGAGCCTACGTGGAGGTGGCCTCCACCTGGAGAACTGAGTGCTTTGGTGTTATCCAGCCTCTCCAGGGGAGGCACCTTTTCCTAACTGGCACCAAGGCTCTTGATATGCTGACAGCAGCCTTGCAACAGGGCACACATGAAATAATCCATTCGAAGAACCGACTGGTGGTAGCGGTGGCTGAGTTAGGGTTGGGGCTGAAGCTTGAGAGGTAGGCAGGAGCCACATGGACAAAAGGGTAGGGCTGACAAGTTGCACTTTTTCCTAAATGTCTATGCAGAGCCATTGATGGATTTTCGGCAGAGGTGCATGTTAGCAAGGTAACACCGGCTGCTCAGGAGAAGATGAATTGGCCTGGGGAAGGGGGATGATCATGAGGATAACTTGGGGGACTGAGTAGAAGATGCTTGTTGAGGCCAGACAATGAATCAGGAGAGCCTGAGGCAAAATAGGGAGAAAGGAGAGGAGGAGAAGAATTTGTAAACTGTTAAGAAGGCAGAGAAAAAGTCCTGGAGACGAACTAGGTGCTGGGAGCAGCAGTTGCATGTAGGTCTGTGTTATGGGCAGAACTGGGTCCCCTACAAAAACAGGTCAGAGTCCGAGTACTTTGGGTGAGTACCTGGGTCCTAGTCCTATGACCTCAGAATGCAACCTTATTTGGAGTGACGGTCTTTATAGGGATAATCAAGTTAAAGTGAGGTTATTATTGTGGGCCCTAAAACGATAACGACTGGCCTCTTTACAAGGTCGGGGAAGCTGAGACAGAGACAGACATGTGCACGGGGAGACACCATGTGAGGATGCAGCTGTGCTGCTATAAGCCAAGGAACTTCCAGAAGTTAGGGGACAGATCCTCACCTGTGTCTTCAGAGGGAGCGTGGCCTGGCTGACACCTACATCTCTGTTGTTCAAGCCACTCAGTTTGTGGTACTTTGTAATAGCAGCCCTAGGAAACTAATAGTCTGTCTCCTGTGATTAAATCATGTATTAGCCAAAGTCTATCATTAATTAAACTTCCCCTAATAAAGCAGAGGTATATAAAGGGATTAGGTAATACTTCCTACACTTTACTTTGAAATCCACAACTGCAATCATTCCATTTTATTGCCAAGCATCCTTTTAAGGTTCTTTGTTTCATTTGTTTATTACCTTCCCTTGTATCGTATCTTAATCAATGTAAAATGGATAGGGAACTTGAAATATTTACACAAAGCAATTAAGTACACCGCTGATGGGATCCAGTCCTGGGGCCCAGCCCATAATGGAATGGATGGAATATCTGAGCCAAACGGTAGAGTTGGGAAGGACTCTGGAAAAAAATAATACACTCCCTCATTTTACAGATACATATACAGAGGTCCAGAGAATTTCTATGACCCTGGGCTAGTGCCTTAACAAATTGGTGACAGGGCTGGAAGCTAACATGTAACCTCTTCACTTGTCCATTTTTTCTCCTTCTCCCGCTGGGTCAGTGCTGAATTTCCCTTGGAACTGAGCTCATTCCATGCTGCCCCCAGCTTCTGAAGGCAAGTGTTAGAGGCAAATGATGTGAGGCTCTCCGCCCAACAGTAGTTCAGGAGAAGAGATGTAATAAACCTGGTAGCAGCCCATAGGAGGGCAAGCACAAAGAGGAAAGGGAATTATTTTGTCAGGGAATATATCTCACTGGTTACTTTTGAGTCTCCTTTGCTGATTGCCTCTCAAAACACTGCACGGCCTCAGGTTTCAGAGACTCCTTTAAAAGCATTTCATAGGTGACTTCATTCGGCCCCGTTGCTTTAGAATCCTCTATGACCGGGCTACCCAGGTGGCTCAGTGCTTGAGTGGTTGAGCCTTTGGTTCAGGTCGTGATCCTGGGGTCATGGTATTGAGTCCCACATCGGGCTCCCTGCAGAAATCCTGCCTCTCCCTCTGCCTTTCTCTCTGGGTCTCTCATGAATAAATAAATAAAATCTAGGAAAAAAAAAATAAAAAAACAAAATCCTCTACTACCTGGTGTCTTTTCTATTTATGGCTCTGAGTTTTTTTTCAGAAGTGGATTCACCTTGAAGCTTCAACTTCAGGCCCTCTTGCGTGTACAGTCCCTTCTAAGACTCTGACCCTAATTTTATATTGCATCTCAAAGTCCTTATCTTAAAGAAGCTTTCCCTAAAATTATATAAACTCTAGGAAATTTAATTTCCCTAAAATTATATAAATATAAAATTATATTATATTTTCCTTAAAATTATATATATAAATTTATATAAAATTATATAAACTCCACAAGCCTGGATCCACACCTTACTGTCCCCTGGACTTCAGACTTGCACATTATACCTCTACTGAGCTGGCCATGGCCAAAATATAAGAGCCAAAAAATTGGGATTTTCTCACCAGTGCTAGTCACTGAGTATTTCCAACCCTGATTTCCAGGCATGTGGTAGGATTGCACTTCCCATCATCCCCTTTGAAGTGGGATAGAGTTCTGTGATTGCTTTGTCTGATGAAATGTGAGTGGAAATCATTTCACTTCCCAGCAGGAGCTTTAGAAGTAGCCAGAGTTCAATTCATGCTGCTCCCTTCCAACTGCTGGGGTGTTAAGAGGATGCCTCAGCCTCTGGGTTCCTGAGCAGATACTCTGAGCAGAGCTCCTTGTCAAGCCACAGCAGGCAGGTACTGGAAAGAGTGGGAAAGAGGTTCCTGTGGGGTAAGCCAGAGAAGCCTGGGGGCCTGTTTGTTACCACAGCATAACCTAGCCTATCCTGATTGTTGTACTTCCTAAATATGCCCTTCTTCCTGTTTATCCATCGCAGTAAACAGCAACTCAGTGCCCTGGGCCGTTCAGGCCAGATCACTTGACCTCATCCCTGCTTCCTCTTTCTTCTAGGGCACAGCAACAGTCCCTAGACCACGCCTTCAAGTATATCCAGGGAACTGACTGCTTCTCATCACCTCTAGCCCCTCCCCCCCAGCAGGTCCAGATACCATCCTCTTTTCCTCTCTTTTCCTGGATTATTGCAACAGCCTCCCAAAACCTGCGGCCTACATGCCACATCTCAGGAAGGGCGAAGACCCTGGTCCATTTATGTCACTCATCCCATTACCCATCCTCCTATAAAGGTCTCCCATCTTGCTCAGTGTGAAATCTGAGGTTGAATTCTGTAAGGTTGAATCCTGCTGCCTTTCTGGCCTCACCTCCTACCATCCTCCCCCTGCTCATTCAGATCCAGGCACAGGCTCCTTACCAGTCCACATTTGCACTGAGCCTTGTCCTAACCACCCTGGTGGCCTGGAGCCCTCTTCCCCAGTCAGCTTCATGGCTCATTCCTCCTTTACCAGCTCTGCTCACATGACTCCTTCTCAGTGAGGACTTCTGGTTGATGTCCTTTTGTGATATTGTGATTTATAACAAGAAATGTATATTTGGTTTTCTTTCCTTCCTGGCTTCTGACACCGAGCTCCTAAACCCTTGGCATTTCCTAAGTGAGGAGAGTGATCAAGGTGTCTTTTGTTATGTTAATGAGGTGAATTTCAGAAAGCACCTAAGGAAGAGGGCTGGTTGCCAGGAGAATGGACCTTGTGGTTAGAGGGTTGGAACTTTCAACTCCAGTTCCCTGACCTCAAGGGAGAGGTGGGAAGCTGGAAGTTGAATGTTACCAATGGACAAATGATCTGTTGAATTGTGCCTGTGCAGCGAGATCTCCGTAAAAACTGAAAAGGAAGAGTTCAGAGACCATCCAGGTTGGTGCACACATGGAGCAGCAGGGAAAGTGGTGTGCTCTGAGAGGGCGTGGAAGCTCTGTGACCCCTTCCCCAGACCTTGCCTTACGCTTCTCTTCTAGGGGGCTGTTCCTCGGTTATATTCTTTTATAATAAACCAGCGAAAAATGTTTTTCTGAGTGCTGTGAGCTGCTCTAGCAAATGAATTGAACCCAAGGAGGAGGTGGTGGAAACTTCCTATCTATAGCCAGTTGGTCAGAAGTTCAAGTTCTAACCTGAACTTGCGATTAGCATCTGAAGTAGGGACAGCAGGCAGTCTTGTAAGGCTGAGCTCTTCACCTATGGGATCTGATTCAGAATTCAGTTGGATCATGGGACATCCAGCTGGTTCCAGAGAATTGTTTGGTTGTATGCCACCCACGTGTTGGAATTAGTGATCGGAATTCTTTTCCCTTAATCAGCAGCCACCTCCAATATGTCTTTTTGTTTGTTTGTTTGTTTGTTTAAGATTTAATTTAATTATTTGACAGACAGAGAGAGACAGCACAAGCATGGGGGGCAGGAGAAGGAGGAGCAGGCTCCCTTCCGAACAGAAGCTCAATACAGGCTGGATCCCAGGACCCCAGGATCATGACCTGAGCCAAAGGCAGATGCTTACCCGCCTGAGCTACTCAGCACCCTCCAACATGCCTTTAAGTTGGTAGTAACACATATCAAACTTACTACTACATGTTAGGTTCTCAGTTAAACTCCTGATAGAAATCAACAAACTTACTTACAAATATCTTAGGAAATGGAAACCATTCTTATTTAAGGGGTAGAGAAACCATGGCATAGAGATGTTAGAAACTTGTTTAATATCACAAACCTGGGATGCCCGGGTGGCTCAGCGGTTGGGCACCTGCTTTCGGCTCAGGTCGTGATCCCAGGATCGAGGATCAAGTCCGGCATCAGGCTCCCTGCGAGGAGCCTGCTTCTCCCTCTGCCTGTGTCTCTGCCTCTCTCTCAGTCTGTGTCCCTCATGAATAAATAAATATAAATCTTAAAAGAAAAAAATCACAGACCTGGTAGGTGAGACAACTCAGATTTATCTGTCAGACTATAAAAGTCATGCTCTTAATTGCTATGTCATTTTGCTTCTCAAATTAGGAAAGCTCCAAAGACATAACAAAACTTGATTTTTGGCAATTTTTAAAATACATGTTTACGTCATCCTACTGATGCAAAATCAAGGCCACATCACGGTACAGGAATTGAGGAGCTCACTGGGCGGTGGCCCCCAGGGTGTGGCTAATGTCAGTGTCCACTCGCGTGCAGGTGGGTGATGGAATGATGGTGTTCTGACTCTGTCCTCAATTTGTTCTCCTTTTTATCGTTGACCAGCATGGTGCTTGTAAAGTTCACAAGACCAACGGAGTTTTCATTTTGCTGTGATTACAAATCAAAAGAAACCAGACAAAGCCAGACAGACTTAAGCTAGGTTCAAAACTCACTCTTGTAAATTCAGGCGGAGGAAGATGGGTCTTACAAAAGTTTGCATAAAGGGTGCTAGTGATCTTATACGTCTGTTACGTCTCCATTGGACCAATATAGGTATTTTTAGTAGTCATCTGCATCTAGATGGAGGAAGATTAGAGGTCTCACGTCAAGGGGCGGTTAATCCCCATATGTTTGATGTCATCCTATTGTTTGTGTGTATGTATGTGTGTATGATTTACTACTTATTTTGAGCCTGATATGAGGCTCCATCTCACCCCCCTGACATTGGGCCCGGAGCCGAAACCAAGAGTCGGACGCCGAACCAACGGAGCCACAGGTGCTCCTGTCATCCTGTTGTTCCCAGTTCTGAGTGCCAGCCTTAATGAAGGATTGACAAACTCGATGCACCAAGGAGGTGATGATAAGGATGGTGAAGTTTTAGAAATGAAACCCATGTGAGACCCAAAGTTATTCAGCTGGAAGGGAAGACTGCACTGTCAGAAGTCTTATCTATTGTGTAAAAGGAAAGAGGGTGCAAAAGGAGAATTATCAGGAGGCATATTTCAAGTCAATGCAAAGAATTTTCTAATCAACAAATATGTCCTGTGATGCTAATGATTATAGGACATATTCCAGTGAATAGTAACATGACCATACCGCTGCCTTCGGTGCTCACTGACCAGTGAGAGAGCCAGCTGGTGGTAGGAGTCCAAGGGCACGGAGGAGAAGTGATTGATGCCCTCTCCCTAAGTGGTGATGGACACATAACAGAAGCCATTAGTAGGCACAACTGACAAGCACAAGTGTGAGTTTTACAGGAGGGTATGTGCTAAAGACATGCTCCCAGGAGAAAGCCGTAAGGGAGTTAGGGATATCATACAAGGATGGGAAGGAGCCAAACAAAAGTGCAATTGCAGGTGAAGTCCCAGGTTCAGCCCCATCCCTACTCCCATGAAGAGCTCTGGAGTATACATTACACTCAGACATTGTCCTTCTAGGGGTGAGATAGTGGGCCTTTCGTACTTCCACAGTGGTCTGTCACTGGTTATGGGTACCCTGATGAAGGAGCAGGGAGGGCAGGGGTATAAATCTCCAGGCATATGGGCAATAGGCAGGGCATCTCCAGGGCAATCCTCCAAGGGTCATAGGTGCTGGGGGTGGGCCATCGGCAGCAGAACGTGCTAAGGTTGAGATCTGGTTCCATACCAACAGAGTCTTCCATCAAAGATATAGAAGAGAGGACCTTCTAGCAAAACAACTTGCTGAGCAAAGGCACAATAACTGATGTGTGCTTAGAGGAATAGATGCAGCATCACTCAACATAAAGGGTGAATAAAACATAAGGAGGAAAAATGCTAAAGAGCTACAGTGGTAGATTTTTGTGGTACTACACACAAAAAAAAATTCCAGCAGATTAGCTCAATTGTGGTGGGAATCTCAAGAAAATCTTGGAGGAAAAGCCTGTAATATATCAATACTTCACTGCGGCTGATTCTGGAAGGCGATTCAGGATTCAGGGTGCCCTGGGGATCTCATAGGCAAGAGTTAATAGATTATTACTTTAATTCTCTGACAGATTTTCTCTACCTTTCCTGATTCAAAATCCAAGGTCCAGAATCTCTTGGCTTAGATAAACATCCCTGATCTTGTCTGAGCAGAACTTTCTGCATTAGCATACTTCTTAATTTGCTTTAAGCTTTGGACAGGTACCAGACCCTGGTGCCCAACAGCTGTCACTGGGCCTATAGGCTGATATATCATAGGGCACACTATGAGAGGATGAAAGCAGTTGTGGCCATTCTATAGATGCTGTGGCTGACCAGAATAAAGTCTCAGGAGCCAGATCAAGAAGCTCCTTGAGCCAGTTACTCATGGCTTATAACACATATGCAGGACCAGGGGTAAGGCCAGGAGTAGGCCAGGTGAGGGAGGCCAGTATGACATGTAAGGTACAAGGAAGCACTCCCTTTCAGTGTGGTGAAAATTAAGTGAGAGCCTCCTTATAGTTTGCACTACTCATGCCTCACTTTACCCTAGTTCCAATCTTCAACCACCCCAAAACTTAGTGGTTGGATTCATGAGCCTATGGGTCAGTAATACGGAGTGAGCCGAGCTGGTCTGGGCTAGGCTTGTTCATGTATTTGTGGTCAGCCAGATTTGGCTGGTTGGTGATGGCCTTGGCTGGAATTTCTAGAACGAATGGACACTCTCTCCAGGTGGCCTCTCATCCACCAGTCCATTGGCTTAAGCTTATTCACGTGGACTTCCAAAGGTCCCAAAGAAGAGCAAGAGAGGGCACCAGTGCTTTTCAAATCTCTGCATGTAGCAACTTGGCTGCTGCTCCATTGCTTAAAGCAAATCACATGCCCAAACCCAGTCTGAAGGGGTGGAGAAGTGGACTCCATCTCTTGACAGGAAGAGCTGCGAAATCACTTGGCAAAGTGCCTTTATATGGGGAAAGAAAAAATCTGTGGCTATTTTTCAATTTACCGGAGCCTCATGTGCCAAGGAAAGGAACTTGTTTTCTAATCAACAGTCAGGGGAGCCGTTGAGTCCTTTGCTCAGATCCAGGGGTGAGAAATATCACTCCAGCAGCTACGAGAAAGAAGGTTGGCAGAGTGAGATGGAAGGTAGTGAGACCAATCAGGTACAGGTGAAAAGTCACAAAAATCTAGAGAGCAGCAGGGCGGAGAGAAGGCAGGATCGGGAATATCTAACAGTTAGAAGGATACAATTGGCATGCTGGATACGAAAGTCATTCCCAGGTCGGTGTTTCCTGGTTCAGGTTCAGCCAGGCTCTCAATGCTTCCTTCTTCCTGGGTCCTTCCAGCATTCACTTTCAAAACTCCTTTCCACCCCCAATCCCAGTCACACTCAGCTGACAATCTTGTCTCCTGATTCATTAAGAAAATGGAGGTCAGTGGGAAAATGAACTCAATTTCCACCTCCCTCCACCTGCCACCCACCCTCCTTTCCATCTCATCTGTGTCTATAGCCAATGTGACTATCTGCCAGGGGACAAGAGAGCTCAAGCTCCAGGCATCTTCCTATGGTCTCCTCCATCTTCTCCACTCTCCTTGGGTTTTGTTCCATCTCCTTTTGTGAAAGGTTGTTGTCTCTGTTACAAAGTGCCAGTCTTTGGGGACAGAGATATTAAATGTACTATAATGTATCATAGAACATTTGAAACTATAATGTCTCAAAATTTCCTGACGGGTACAGCTAGCAGATAGTCAAGGCTTCAAAAGTAGTTTGGGCAATTCATTCAAATCTAGAGGCCAGTAATTAGGTTTCTTTATTTCTAGTTCCAACTGGAAACTGTACAAAGAGGGTTAACTCTTCCCTGAGTCCACACACCATGTTTTTCTTCTGGTTACCCCCAGTATTTTACCTGAGACAGTAAATTGTCAATGAGGTGCTCTGGGGCCCAAAAGAGATGGAAATGCTGGAAGAAGATCAGAGAATAAGGACAGACAAGATGGAGGGAGTGGGCGAGATTCATTTATGTGGAAACATGAAAGCAGAACTAACTAGGTGGTGACTAATGATACGATAACTGTCTACAAACACCGAGTGTGTATGATGTGAGTGCCAAGAAGTCATTGCCTCACTCAGCACTGATACAATCTGAGCAGTAACATGGTAGACAGAAAGGGTAGAGCATCCTCAGTTACAGTCACAGAAAAATGAAGAACAGAGATCAAAATGATTTCCCCAAGACTATTTCCTTCCTCTGAGGACAACTACTCTTCATTCATTCCTTTCTTCGATCAACTTCAAGTCCTCAAGGAGCTATAAAGAAGCCATCTCTTCAGCTTTCTGATTCATACCTCAGAGGTTCTAGCCTCTGGCCTCGCCTTCATCTACCAAGGGCACGGCCTTCCTGAATCCTCTCCATTGCTTCTTTCCAACAATGTGCAGCCAAGAAATTATTGCTAAAAGGGCCAAACTAATAGCATCTTGATGTATAACTTAACTCGTCTTAGAGAAAAAAAAAAAAAAAAGTCTACACCAGGCTTGATCTTGCACTCGAGCCAACTATTGATCCCGGAGCCACCCTGGCTTAGAGAGATGAAGGTTCAGTGTAGGCTTTCACCACTTCTAAAAGTTCATCAAGAATTGTGTCATGGACTCGAGTCAGCACACCGCTCATGCTATTCTCCCCTCACTTGCTAATTCTCCCTTTCTTCTGCTGTCATCGTCTTCGTGGATCACCTTGGCCAGTGGTCACCTCACATCAGATCAAGGCACTGAAAGGAAATTCATCATCAGCGTCACCGAAGCCAAGGAGATCACAATTTCACAGTTACTCATTCTGCAGCCTCGGCACTAGGCTCTTTGCTGAGAGCTTAACGCTGGCCTCACCAAGAGTGCCCGAGACGCGGTCTCAGCCTCCAGGAGCTGTCGGAGGGCTGCTTCTACTACCATTAGACACTCGAGTTAGGGACTGCATTTCACAGAGTGTCCATGTCTTAGGCTGTGCGTGCAGTGACAGGTGCACGTCATGGGAGTTGCACGTGGAGTTGGGACAGGGCCAAACACAGAGAGTTGGTTGTTTCGGAAGCTATTTGAAGGGGTAACCCAAGAGCTAGAGGTGGAAAATGATGAAACTTCTTAGATCCACCACCGAGACGATGTGAGTCTGTACCAGCTCCCATCAGGAGCTCGGAGAGAGGCGATGGGCCTCAGGAATGGTCAGGGCATCCCACCCAGGCGCCTGGAACGCAGGAGAACAGGAGATGACGGACAAGGGCCCAGGCTGCTGAACTTCCCCAGCACGCTGGCCACCACCTCTCACGAGGAGAAGGGGGGTAGATACCCGCGGGGTCTGGGTTGCCAGCACCTGGTGGGAACAAGGATGGCTCCAAAGTGATCTCCCAGGAATTCCTCTTTCTCAGCAGCAGAGGGGCTGGGAGCGGTTACATTGAAAGTATGACTAGGTCTGAAGGCTCTTCCTTGCTCAGGATGCTGTCGCCGTTTGGGGACGTTCCCTCTTTTTATATGTCCTGTATCAGCTGTCTCAGTCTCCACCGGCTTTATGGGGGAATTCCTCGGTCCTGGGCGCCGGCAGGGGCATCGCTGGGGACATGCTGCCACCCAGTGGCGGATGTGACGAGAGGCCCTGCGGCCCGGCAAGGAGAGGTTGAACTCTGCGAGCAGGAATCTGGACCCATTAAGGTGGGAATCCAGCCCTAAGCAAAGTCGTGAAGCCAGCAGAATTGTTCTCTGACAGATCTAGCCTCCCCTTTGTGGGGAAACGACATACATTATTCTTTTTATTTTTTTTTAAGGGAATAGAGTTCTTTTTTTTTTTAATTTTTATTTATTTATGATAGTCACACACACAGAGAGAGAGAGAGAGGCAGAGACACAGGCAGAGGGAGAAGCAGGCCCCATGCAGGGAGCCCGATGTGGGACTCGATCCTGGGACTCCAGGACCATGCCCTGAGCTGAAGGCAGGTGCTCAACCGCCGAGCCACCCAGGTGTCCCAGACATACACTATTTTGCAAGTAGAGATTACTCACTTGTGTGTGGCCATAATTAATTCTTTAGCCTCGGTTTCCTTATCTGGCAAACGGACGACATAACACTCACAGAACACAACACATAGTATCTCCCTTTATCATTTGCCTCCGTTATCACAGGAGCTTCTTGTATTTTTCTATACTGCCCCCTGCCCCCCCCAGGTAGAAAGTAAATGGGGCAGGGGGCAGGATAGAAAAACTGATTTCGTTGCATGAATTCACACTGAAGTATATGTACGTAACTGCTGTGCTGTTTTGGAGTTAGGTCAGTCCATAAAATGTAGGATGGCAAAAATAAATCCTTATTTTTTATAATTGAGCATAAATTCCCAGTTCTTCAAGTGCAAGTTGGTAGAACTCCAGCCAAACCGCAGGTTCATTTGGCTGAGTTTCTGCTTAGAGCCTCCACTACCACTTCCTCCCCTGTCGTGGGAGGTCCTGTCGTGCAGGTCACCACGGGCTCCGCTACTCGTCCCACACAGAAGACATCGCTCCCGATACAGATGAGCCCGCAGGACCCACGGAACCCGGGTCTCCCAGAAAAGAATCCAAGGACATCGTCTACATTGTGTTGACTTAAGGATCCGGAACCTCTGCTTAAATATTACACTTCTTCCTGCTTCTTCACAACGGCAAGGGGAGGAACGGATGATAAAACCGGGGAAATGCTTTTTTATGCAATCACATTTTAACAATTAATAAGAAATAGGGCCACTGATGTGCATTTTCTAGAGTAAACAGCTTGAGAGATGGTAACCCCATACTTTGGAAACCGAGGAAGTTCCTATATGACTTAAATTTCCCGGAAGATTTTGCTCATTTCCTGCAGGTGCCGCCTGCCTTCCTTAAGGATACTGGAGTTAAGGAGAAACACAGATCCCCAAACCCCACAGACCTGCCTGGCGGCTCACGCTTCCCACCCCACACCCGGCAGAGGGAGGCCTGGAGGTTTCTGGGTGAGGAGAGCGCTTTGCCTCTGCCAGGTGTCTTCTCAGACCCAACTCCCTTTCCATTGGCCCACGGCCCTCCTCACTGGATGGTTCTCATTTTACTTATCTTCAGTTCACAACACGTGGAAGCTGCTTTGCAGCTTGAGAGGGATCAGTTGTATTTACAAGGATATTTCTCAGGAACACTTCGAAAGCTGCCCAGCCCTGAGTTTTATTTAGGTAAATGTAGAGGAAAGACCAATTACATACTGAAGCCGCTTCTGTCTCAAGTGTGGTACTTGCTGAGAGGTGAGGAATACGTTTAGATGGAATTTTCAAAAAGTCTCTGCAAATTACCTTGCAAAGTTTAGAGCAATAGGTAAGGGTCAGCAGATATCACGGTAGGGTGTCTCTACCTGTTGCCTGGTAGTGTTTCGTTAGCACGCATACGGCATTACTTTCAGGGAAGGGAGACCTGGTCTCGATTACTGCCCTGGGTTCTTTCTGGTTTGTGAAAGATGTTTCCAAATGTCTCAGTGGGCCCACTCCTGGGTGCAGTATGGCTCACCTTCAGCCTGTTACTGTCATATGGATGAGTGTTCCTTACATGATCTCCTTTGACTTGGTGACGATGCAGCTTGCCTCCCACTCGATTCCATCTCTGCAGTCAAAGGACCACACAAGTGGTATGGACAATTCTTTTTTTTTTTTTTTTTTTTTTTTGTGATGCTGGAGTAGCCTAAATGAACAAGGTACATAAAACGTGTACATATGTGTTGACATGCATCCCAGGGTTTCGTGCCGTGGCCTGGCTCTGGGTCTGAGTCTATCATTATGAATGTGAAGGACCAATTCTCTTTTCCAATGCTTTGGGACAAAGTATCATAAATGAGTGACCCTGACCTGAAGTTCATGGACAGGTTTCAGAGGATCTGTGTGACCTCCTGAAACGGAATGTAAACTCCATTGTCTATGTGTGTATATTTATGTGTGTCATTATGCACATTTTTCTGAGGAGAAAGTCTGTGTATTTCCTACAGTTCTCAAGAGAATTCATAATTCCTCAGTGGACCTACTAAATGGCATTTCAGAGGATAAGAATTTGGTCCCGTAAGCTAATGAGTTGTCTTCTTGGGATCCAACAAAAAGAAAGTTAACCAACATCTGTGGAACATCCGCCACATGGCAGGAATGTCCACACAGGGTAGCTCATCTGGTCACCTCAATATCCGTGCAAGGTCAGTGTCGTTCTCCTGTTCATGGACAGGGAAGCAGAAGCCCATAGAGGTCAAATAACTTGCCTGGAGGAAACTGGCATTTAAACAGGTATTCCAGGCTCTAAGATGCACATCCCAGCTGCTACCCTAGGGCACCGATCATCCGGTGTCCTGCTTGGCTTGGCCAACTGTCTCCCTCCCTATTCTTGTTCTTTAGCCACCCTCCTGTCCTGTGAAAATCAACCCACTCCTATCTGATAGGTGTCCGACCCTTTCCTAACCTGTTCTTTGTTGACATGCTGGTCACACACGGTAGTTTTTGCATCAAATCTGCCCTGCAAGTGTTTTTTTATGATGAATGGTGTTTTGCCAATATATAGAAACTGGAATAGTTCACACGAAGGTTTGGATCTCAAACTGCTTTGGGAAAATCAAAGATCCAGTATTACCAAGCCCATGTTCTGTCTTGATAAATGCAAGCTAGAGGAGAGTAGAGGGGACACACATTCGTCATTCTTGACGGTCCTCACCTCTCCCTCTGGGCTCTCCTCCTGCCCATGTATCACTCCCCTGTGTCACCTGCCAGAGGCCTTGGACAGCTGAGTGTTCAACTCCTGGCCCGCTCCCCTTCTCTCCCTCTCTCTGCCTTCCATACTTACCCAGCTCAGGGCTCTCCCTCCCCACAATACAAACCTTTCATTTCTCCCTGGTTTCTATTCCCCCTTTCTCAGGCTCATCTCTTCTCTCCTTCCTTCTCTATCCTACTAAAGAACGAGAGACACAGACAAATGGAGGTGATGCTGTCTCTCTATAGCGTGTCTGAATTCTGTGGAGCTAAGGTACAAAGTGGAGCAAGGATGGCCCGTGGCTCCCCCACTAGTCACTTAGGGTCTTTTCCCTACTTTCTCTTAAAAAGAAAAGGAACTACCTGATATACATCAGTGTTTTAGATGCCAGTTTTGTTTTGTTTTGTTTTGTTTTTAGATGCTAGTTTTATCTCACCTGTCTTGCCTCTCAAAGACAAACAAATAAGAAAGGGAGAAATGGTCAGGTCAGGAGGAAAGAGCTGTGTGAATGCTGGTGTTACTTGTGCCCATCCCGTCTCACGGATGCCGCGTGATATGCAGACACAGCCATTCTTAGGCTGCAGAGGGCTTGCTCTGTGACATGGGCATGCGATTCTTTGATTTCCAGTATTCTACTCTTTGAGTTCAGCTTTCCAAACCTGATTGGATATTCCACTGTGGGGATTCAGTTGTGGATCTTTTGTGTAGTGTAAGGTGTGCTGGAGTTCCAACATGCTGTCCTTTCTCTCTTGTGGGTCTGGGAGCAGGAGATGAGGGAAAAGATGGTCCTAGGCAGATGGGGATGTCTTAGTACTAAGGGTTCCCCTCCTTGATGGCAGAAGTGCATGTATTAGGTTCTCCAAGACCAACATTCCCCAACCCATTCAATGATGTTGAAAGGAAAAGGTCAAGTCCTGCAGGGGAGAGGGTGGCACATTATTACTTGGGAAGAAATCTGTGAGGTCCTACATGTGGCCGCCATCCCTGCATTGTCAACTTTACACATAGTGGGGCCTTAGGTGCCTCACTCTTTGGTCAATGAACTTGTCTTATTTCATTCCTGTGGGTCTGGTGAATGGAAACATATTTTCCCATTGGAAACAAGTACCACACTTCAGAGATGTTTAATCAGAAGATCTGGTTGGTCTTTGGCAGAGAGTGGCTCTTATCTCCAAGTTTATTTATCCATAACAATTTCTTCACTACATTTCCCATCACTGATACACACCATAAATTTAAAGAGACCAGCTAGTCAAATGATTTAAACCTTAGGACGGTGGACAGCTAAGTTAATGTGGGAGACCAGAACACTAGGTACTGACTATGTAATGGATAATATTTTAGATTTAAAAGGGCTTGAGAATCACTAAGTTAGATCCAATGTAACTTTTCACAAGTTTGAGCTGCTATCGAATGGGCTCCTCTTGTAGAAGAGCACAGCACGGTAGCAGGAGGCCCCACGTCCCCTAGGCCTGAGCTCCTCCTGCATCTCTCGCCATCTGAACCAGGAGGAGACCTCTTGAGGAATCTCTTGGCGGTAGTCCTTTTAATATGTCTGCGGTGATAGTGTTTGTGGTATTTGTGTGCAAGCAGTTCTTGTTTTCTTTCTCTTCGTTTTCCTGCGCGCTAGGAAGATGGAAGACCAAAGCAGAGAGGAGTTGGTGGGGTTGGAGACCTTTCCATACTGTGATTTCTTCTTAGCTGTCTTAATTCCCTTCTTTGTGCTTGCAGGCCACAGAATGGACATTATTCTTCTAGTTAATAAAATGTAACTTTCAGATTTTGTGGAGTCCATCTCTGCCTTTCACTGAGGCCACGAAAGTGCTGTGTGGGGCATTCAGGAATGGCATTAGCTCTGGTAAGATTTCCAGCCCTGCCACCTACCTGCTCGGTCCTATTTCCCCATGGACCGTTGCAAAATATTCATTTATGGAAGACCTTAGATGACCTTGAAGAGCTCATTTGAGATCCACAAGTCTTGATTTTATCCTGGGATCTGCCACCAATGCCTTGGACAGTTAATTGGGTTTCTCTGGTTCTCTCTTTCACTCATTTATATATGGGATTATTAAATAAAACCTTTTTCCCCTTTTGAAGATGTTGGCTGCGTATTTTAAGGAATTCAGTTCACATATTTAAAATATGCACTGCATACATGTAAAACATTCTAATAGATACTGGGTGAGGGCGAAAGTGATGGAAAGTAAAGGAAGGAGCTAAGAACTGTATGATGAGGGTGTTATCCCCATTTTACATGCAAGAAAACTGAGGCTTGGAGGGGTTAGTGAAATAACACAAGGCCACCAACCTAGGAAGATCTGGCATTCAAACACAGGTCAATTTAATATTGAAGGCTCTGTCCTTCTTATTGTCCTATGTTTGCTATAAAGATGGTTGGAAAATGGCTTCTGTCCCCAAGGGACTCTCAGGGTGGTGACAGTATATACACAGTAACAAAGTAAGGAGTAGTCTTTAAATTCCGGAGAACAGAACAACCACAGGGCTATGGGAGAATGATAAACCCCAAAACTGCCTGAGGTTATGTTTGAGTCTTTGTTATTGGCGGTGTTACCATAGTTACAGCCTGAACCTCTTATAATTCTGAATTAAACGCTGCACAAATGTATATGAGGATATTCTGACATTAATGGGTAAATCCATGCTACGGATGACAGCAAATGCTGGTGTCAAAAGATACTCAGGGAGCTGTAAGCATTCCCACAGCTGTGAGGATCAGACACTGGTGCAACGCCCTGGCTGGACCCCATCTGATCTACACGGGGTTCACAATTTAGTCCTCTCCATGGCTCAGCGACATAGCCGCCTCCTCTAGGAATTGGTGCTGATCTGAGCCGTCCTGCTCATGCTACCTAAGGGCAAGTTAACGCCATTCCCCAAATGTGGGAATGAAGGATTTCAGACATCCACTGCAACATTCTGGAAGGAACCAAACACTCAGGTTCGGCAAAGGTTAAACCCCAGGCCGGATTCCAGATTTTTATCCTCTGAAGCTCTATGAGAGAGTTATTGCTGCGTTCAGAGAATAAGACTCTGACCCAATGAAAGCAAATCAATTTATAACTGTTACAGGCACATTCCACATGTAACTCTCAACTAAGAGGCATTACATGCTAGACGTGCACGCAGCCCAGTGACCATCGTTACTGCCAGACCCAAAGCGGATTCATTTGAGTCTTAGATACGGCATTCTTGGGATCAGACCCACCCAGTTCTGGATAACCAGAAGGCTGCTCGGGTTGGAACACCTGTAGCCACCGCACTGGGGGTTAAGAAGCACTTTTTTTTTTTTTTTTTTTTCCAGCTGTAAGGTTTGCCAAATGTCTCCACAGCACAGAAATGGGATCCAGCCTGGGTGGAGGGCAGGGTCCCCAGCTTGCATCACGTTCTTCCAGGCTTAATCTACTCAGCAACCAAAGTGGAAACAAACAGCTTTCTCCCCACTCGTGGCCAGTGGAGCCTGCGATATAGTCTAATGCCATCGAAGAGCAGGCGTCAGGGTAACTGGCTCCACCCCATGTTCCCCCAGACAGCTACTTAGGGCCTTGCTGAGGGCATGATTTGGGAGACGAGGCTTCTCTAACAGGAAGGAGAACGATCTAATAGGCACCTGGGGAAAGGTGAAGCTTTGAATGGCAATGACAGGTTAGTTAATATTATGTCTCAGTTGCTTCCTTTATTCAGCCAAATAGGTAAGAAGTTAAAAATGTGGCACAATAATATAGAACACGTGGTCCTGGAGCTTTTACTTAAGACTGTGATCTTGTCTCTTCAAGTGTGGCCCAATTTGATAGACACTGGCCTCTTCCGTGCCTTTCGGACTTTATTCCCAGGAGTGGGAACTGGGAAAGGCAGGTTGGACTAACTTTATGCAGCTTGACAACTTAAACATCTAAATTGGTTCCAAGGATGGTGGAGCCCTGATTGTGGTCTTCACTGCTCATGCCTCCTTGACTCTCTGAGCCAGCCCCCTGGAGGAGGCCTTTTCAAAGATGAGTGGCAAGTATCAACTAGTGTTTGTTTAGTAGTTTTGACACGAAACCCATGATTTCAAAAACTATTTCTGACAAGGGCCCTTTTGCCATCTAACTGTAGTTTCTTATATCCTAGCTCTTCTTTCTCCAGAGGTAATAGGATATCTTGGAAGAGACTTGGACTTTAATTGTTTTTCTAAACTCTAAGGAGAAACCAAGAACAATGTCATTTAACATTTTTAAAAAGTATTCTTTGCCTTATTAGAAATGGCAGGTTGACTTTACCTTTGGAGCATGCTATCCTTTTGTTCTGGGCAAAACTAAAACAAAACCGAAATAGCTTATAGGTAGACCAGCTACATTCTGCAAAAGTATCCATCACTGTTTTGGATAAAAAACTAAATGCAATGAACCAACCCAAAACTGAGAAATTAAATGTTCTGTCAGTAACTAACCATTTACAGCCAGTGAACTTGAGGTTAGCATTGCCTCTTATTTCTTGCTGTCTCCAAAACATGGAGAAGGAGGAGTGTCTGGCACAGAACAGGCAGTCAACACACATCTGTTGACCAATGGACTGACTTGTTGCTACCACTTTCGAAGTTGTCTGGGTTCTTTTGCTCCGGGTTGGGGTTGTCTCTTATCTTGAATGGCAGTAGGGTGGATTTTACCTTAATTAAAAAAAAATGATATGTTTTCAAGTCATATACAACTTTAATTTTTATAAGACAATCATTTAAAATGCATCAAGGAAAAATCTTTTAGAGAATCCCACTGGGAAACTTTTGTGGTAATTACCTTAGAATGATGAAAGTGGAAGATATTTTATTGGTTTGCTTTTTTTTTTTTTTTTAACAGACTGGTTTTGTAATTAGGAAGGGCAACTACCACTGATGTGATGGGTAGTCTCTTCCTTCCCCAAAGTCTCTCTCACTTCTTATGTAAGTGTTGTTAGAAATGACAGTCTCTCACCGTAAGAATTTCCTCAATTTTTTTGCGGAAAGAATTGCTGAGTTTTGCAGGAGAATCTGTTCTGTATGTATGCAATTTTGTTCATGACAGGAAGTGATCTCTCTCAAGCCCCTCTGGAACATTGAGAAGAACAGGTAATGCAAAGAGAGTTTGGTGCTATTCTGTTCTCTAATAGCCTCTACAATGAAGATAGTGAGAGGCAGAGGGCAAGCAGGTAGAAAACAATTGTAAACTGGAAAAAAAAATCATTCAAAACCCCAAGGAAGAGAGATCAAGTAAAGATAAAGCCTCAGGACAGTTGAAGTCACTGTATATATTCAAATAATCATTGTATTCAATGAAATCTTGCCATTTGCAATGACATGAGTGGAGCTAGAGAGTATAATGTTACGTGAAATAAGTCAGTTGGAGAAAGACAAATACCATAGGATTTCACACATATGTGGAATTTTAAAAACAAACAAATAAACAACAAAATGAGCAAAGGGAAAAAAGAGAGGGAGACAGAGAAGAGAAAACCAGAAATAGTCTGTTAACTCTAGAGAATAAACTGGTGGTGGCCAGACAAGAGGTGGATCGGGGATGGGCTAAATAGGTGATGGGGGCACTGGCTGTGATAAGCACAGGGTGATGTATGGAAGTGTTGAATCACTGTATTCTATACCTGAAACTAATATTACATGGTATGTTAACTATATCGGAATTTTAAATGAAATTAAATTATATTTAAAAATTCATTGTAGGGGTGCCTGCATGGCCCAGTAGGTTAAGCACTTGATTTTGGATTTCAGCTCAGGTCTTGATCTCAGGGTTGTGAGTTCAAGCCCCATGGGCATGGAGCCAACTTTTCATATTTATGCCAGTGTGTTAGTGAGGGAATGTATTACAGTCAAATATATGGCATCTCAATTAAAAAGAAGGAGGAGGAGGAGAGGAAGAAGAAGAAATCCTACAAGCCAAAATCAATAAAATTTTTTGGTTACATAGTACTCATGATTGCCTAACTGTGTTTGTTTTTAAATACTATTCTTTTTTTCAAGTTACAAAAGCATCTTCTCATAACAGCTATTGATTATATGGGTTAGACCCTGTAAGTCTAATGTTTCCAGAATTGCTGCAACTATGGATGATAATAGCCTAATGGATCACAGCTGTTGAGCTCCTAAGTTAAGTGTGAATCCAGTTCCTTTGTCTGTAGTATAAAGTGTTTCCACTGTGTCTGCTGCTTAAAAACATTCAGCTCACAAAAAGCGATAGCTAATGAAAGCTTGGACAAGATAGATAAAAAATAGATCGATCTAATTCCTCTGAGCTCAACAGCAACCTGTTCTGGGCTGACAGGTAAATATTGACTAAACCAGACCTGAGAGCTAAGAGAAGTCAGACATGCAGAAAAATCATTGCCTTTTTCTCAGGGCAAAGGCCACAGTTTTTATTTTTCTTAATGATAACACAGGCTGCCGGAAGCCAAGCATCACATGGCAACAGCAGGGTGCTTGCTCCCTTTCACCTCTGTAGGAAACCAGGATAGTTCTGTCACCTGCCTCAAGCAATGACCCGAGCTCATTAAAATGGGCAGAGAGAAAAATCAGGGAGGGTGGTGTCTTGGTGGTTAAGTAACATGTTATAAATAAGGACCGGAGCTGAACACCTGTCCAGAGGTAAGTAGGTTTATAGATAGGGTAAATTTTAAGCCAGGAATATGGAAAGTTTATTCCAAAATGACCGTCCTATATTCACTCTTAACAAATTTGGTTTTACAAATTCTGCTGCAGGGCAGTGAATTGTCCCTCATCTATCTGCCCCTGCACATGAATTAATTTTGTGGTCTACAGTAGGTACAACATCAAATGGATGCAGTAAGTGGAACAGTAACAATTTACAGGAAATTACTTTATGCTTCTTCTCCAAGTGAAGATACGATTCCCTGACTGAATAATGAACACCATAGAGGGCACTATTCAGCAACAAAGGCAAGTCCAGCATAAGTAACTAATTAAAAAGCAATTTAACTAATTAAATAGCTAACATTTATTGCACAGTTCTTTTGTAACAGGCACTATTCTAAGCATGTTACACGTATCGTCTCACTTAGTCCTCATTTGGTCCTAGAAGGGACAGTGGCCGAGGAGAATTAGCCCTCCACGATATTGCTCACTGTCTCCCACCCCGTTGGTCCTGGGCTGGTTTTGGAGCACCTGGAGTGCCATCAATCTGATCTGCTTGCCTTCATTGCTGCACCGAGGCTGATTTTTCTGAAGCCAGCACAGGTCTTAGCTGGATTAGAAGTGAAGGCTCACTTAGAGAAGATGAAGAATCTGAGCTTGTCCAGAGAGTAGAACCAGCATCAGCTAGTGCAGATATTTGGTTTCAGGCAAATGAACAGGACTGAACAAAAAAGATTCATTAGCAAAACTGGGGGCCAGAGTCAGAGCTATTTTTTGAGGAGCGAAGATGAAGGTTTCATAGGTGATTCAGGAGGACTGTGTAGATTAGATCAAAAAGTGCCTCTCTCACCCAGGAGACAAAAAGGGGGAAATATGGCTTTAGGAGGCTTGAGGTCATACATGAGGAAGAGCAATCGTCATGTGGGGAGAGAGGGAGAGTGCCCTTGACTTCCTTCGCCCACATGTCTTACTTGTACTTCACGATTATCTTTTTTCTCATATCCACACATTTTCTCAAATCATTTTTTGGGATAACCCTCTACGTTCAGTTCTGATGTCCAGAACCAAGCCAGAGAAAGTGGCTTCTCAACTGATCTGAGAACCTGCCCTCACCCGACACCGTGTGAAATGCAAACCACCCGGTCTTGATGGGAAGCTGGTAAGAAGAAACTAGAATCTGTGTTTGAAAGAACTGTGAGCTAAAAACCACTTAAGGTCTGTGAACTTACCATTTCTCTGCTCTGGGGTCTTTCTTTCTTTTTCTTTCTTCCTTCCTTTCTTCCTTCCTTCCTTCCTTCCTTCCTTCCTTCCTTCCTTCCTTCCTTCCTTTCTTTCTTTCTTTCTTTCTTTCTTTCTTTCTTTCTTTCTTTCTCTTTCTTTCTAAATTTCTAAATTTCTTTATTTATTTAAGACACACAGAGAGAGAACAAGAGCAGGGCGGGGGGCAGAGGGAGAGGGGAGACAATTCCCAAGCAGACTCCCTCCTGAGCTCAGAAACCGACTTGAGGCTCCATCTCAAGACTCTGAGATCATGACCTGCGCTGAAATCAACAGTCTGATGCTTCACCAACTGAGCCACCCAGGCGCCTGTCGGGTTTTCTTTTCTTATCTCTGGTCACTCTTCCACTGTTGTTTTGTAGTAAAATTCTTTCCAAACATTCTCATCTTGCCTCAGTTGAACTGAGGTACTGGGCTTAGGTGAGGGGAGGCCACAGAAAGGGAATTGCTTCTGTTACCCCCAGTCCCCTCTCATTGAAGTGGGTGCTTCCGTACAAAGAGGGTCTTGATGTTTAGGGTCACAAGGAGTCCCTTGCTGGAATCTAATGTCTTTCAGGAGCATTTTATTAAACAGTCATGGAGGTTAGTGTTCGTAACATCAATTAGAAAAGATGAAGTCAAGGGAAACTGAATTAGCTGACTCTTGACTACTTCCTAGGTCAGGGGGCATAGGGAACTGCCTGGATCTAAGCTCAGACTTAAGGAGTCTGGGTTCAAATTACAGATTCCTCAAGCAGTTCACTAGACACAAGCAGGAGAGGAGAGCATGACAAAGGAGAGCCTAAGCGTAGAGTTGGGCAAGTGTCATAGGAATCCTGTGGCCCTGAAAAAGTCCCTCAATCTCCCTGCCTCAGTTTCTTCAATGGCAAATTAGGATAATATGTTACTATAGAAACATTATAACAATTAAATGAGATAACATAGGTAAAATGCTTAGCACAGACTGTGGACCATAATAAAAAGCTCAGGAATGGAAATATTTATTTATCATACCTGTAAGAGTATCTGATATATTGGGGATATACAGTTAAATTAATTAAATTATTTGAATTTAACTGAATCCTGGTTTTTTAGTGGACAAATTCAGCAAGTTTAGTGAAGTGGTGAAATTTTAATACAAGTTTCTAGACATGCTTAGAATCAATCTAGAGTAATGAGAAACTGTCACTTGCTCCATTAAATAAGCTCACTATCAGCCCATGAGTCATCATCAAGGTTTAATACATTTGCGTTTTACACAGACAAATGGCGCTTCAAAACAAAAGGCAGGAGTAAGCAGAGGACTCCATGGACACAATTGGTTTCCAGGCATTTTGTGCCGCTAAAGATGTGTAGGCTCCCACCTTTGCTCTATACATCCTTCTGGAGAGCCAACTGCAAGCTCCAGGCTTAATGGCAGGAGGGTGAAAACCACACAGCCAGGCTAAGGTCACACAGGGCTTGGTCTCCCATCTGCACAATTCTCTACTCTTTTAGAAATAGTCCCTATTAAATAGTCCCTATTTAAAGTAGTAACATAACCTGTTCAGAAATAGTGAAATTACTTCTTCTTAGGTAAGCTCAAGAATCCAAAAGGACACAAATAAACTGCCAGTAAAAGAAAAAAAAAAAATCAAAGAAATCCTTTTAAGGGGGTTTTCTTAAGAAAAAGAGCTCAATCATCCAATTTATAATATTGTTGAATTCTGTGTGCTTGGAGCTCTGAATATGCATATCTAGGTTAAGCGTAGACAACGTGTTCTATAAATTTAGAGGAGTGAGTGGTGGTGGACCAAGCAATTAGTTGAAAATGGCCTACTTCAGCTCTGTTTTCCTGACTCCTCCTCCTTCAGCACCCCAATCAGTACACATTCTGGCCCTGAGAGCCAGGATGGTTCCAGAACACTTCCATGCCATAGTCAGTGAGCGAGGATTGCTGCTGACCCTATGTCCAGAGCATGTAGTCCTGGAGGCCTCTCCCATCCCTTGGGTGGGACAGAGGTGATTTACACAAGCTCCTTGGACAAGAGAGGACTTGACATGGATTTTGAAGGATGGATGGACTCTGGGAAAGGAAGATGATGGGAAAAGTTATTTCAGCTTGGAGAAATGATCAAAGTAAGCCAAGTTGGAAAAGTGGAAAATAAATGATACATTCTGGGAATACCAAATAAGTAAGGCTCCTGTTAGGGGAAAATTCGTCCACATCATGGTCTTTGCCCTCAAGACGCTGCATATGAAGGGCATATGAGAGATTTGCACCAACTGCTTTCCTCTGGGATCCATGCTTCTCAGTTGGGGGAACCTCTGAGCTCTTAGGCTCAGTCTTTCCAGGCCATTCATGTAGGAGGAAAGAATGCAGAGAGCTCACTATGCAGATGGACAGGAAAAGGAGGTTAAGGGAAGAAGAGCATACTCATCTGTGTATTTCTCTTGGCAATTGCCTTTGACCCCACCAACATATCTATCCTCTAGTTGATGCCTTTGTGTTTTAATGAGATTCTGACTTTGTTTTTGTTGAGCAGACTCACGAAAGGCCTAATGTGTCCATATCATACACAGAATGATTCTATGAACCAAGAAATAAATTACTCCCCCAATTATTTTATTATACCCTATTTGGTCATCATGAAGCTGTTGATGGACTTCCTTCTGCTTGGGTGAGAGCAGAATGTTTGAGGCACAGGTGGCCACAAAACCTGAAGTGCAAAATTATCTACAAGGGGATCTATTTATTTTTTAAATTATGTGTCTTTGTTTTAAAAAAAAAGCAATGCATTTAAAAGCAATGCATTTATAGGATTAAAAATTCAAAAGATATGAATAGGTATAGTAAAAAAATCTCCCTTATTTCTTGATCCTTCACCATCCAGTGTTCCTCCTCAAAGACCACGATGTTTCCTTTTTTTTGGTTTATGCTTCCAGATCCATTTTATATCTATATATGCAAGCAGATATACGCTTATGATCTTCATTTCAATTATGTGTATTTACATGGCACTAAAAATAGAGACAACTTCTCAAAACAAAAACAGGTAACATTTCAGAGCCAGTTTCCAAGAAATCATTGCACCAAAATCTCACTCCAGATTCTCCAATCAGCTGTGTTTATTTGAATTTTAACTGTGCTGCAATTTAACTCAAGTGCCAAAATAACTTTGGCCCTGCCTTGAGAACCAGGCTAATTCAAGGCAAGGAACTCCCATAAAATGGGTTTGCTATGATGTAGAAAATGTTACTGTTTCATTGTCTTAAATTTTTTTCTTAAGAATTTCTGAGAGAATTTAGGTCTTAAGTAGTTCACTCATATACACTTAAAAAATACATCATAAAAATATAGATACTTTTTTACATCATCCTAATGTCATTATCACATCTAACACAGTTAATAATTCCTTGGTATCAATCTAATACCAAGAACATTTTCAAATTTTCCTGATTATCTAAAAATCCTTCTTTTCTTTTTTTACAGTTAGTCCAACTCTGGTTTCAAACACTAAGTCCACACACAGAATTGAACATAAATCCCCTTGAATCTAGAGCAGTCCTTAGCCACCTTGAATCTTCCCCATTCTGGATATTTTCCCATTGTATCATTTAACTTGATTCTTTAGTTCCTATATTTCTTGTAAACTGCAAGTTAGTTTTCAGCACATTAAATTAAACTCTTTTGAGGGAAGTGATGTGAAATACTTTATAGATGGTGCTTTATAGCTCCTGTTGCATCACCTTGGGTAGTGTATGGTGTCTGGTTGCTCCACCATGATGGTGTCTTCACACAGATGTCACCAGCTAGGGCCCCAGAGCCAAATACAGCCTGCTATCAGCTTTTGTAAAGAAGGTGTTGTTGGAAGAGAGCCACCCTCACTCCTTTAGGTACTGACACTGTTCTGCACAGTGGTAGTTGGGTAACTATGGCTGAGATGGTACAACAGACTAAGCCTAGAATATTTATTATCTGGTCCTTGCAGATAAGTTTGCTGATCCCTGGTTTAATGTGTTTGTGTAGTAACAGATCTGTCCTCCAAATGAGGAATCTGGGCTCTAAATGCTAAATCGATTTGTCTAAGCTGACAGTAAGAGGAGGCAGGGCTTTTTTTCCTAGAGCTTGTCTCTACTCCCTCCCCTACTTCTTTGTGCTCCTTCTGAACCATTCAATATCCTACAAAATGAGTAGTCAGATATCAAACTTTCATTCTCTTCCTAGTCTTCCTAGCTCAAACAGAGCTAGAATCCGGCTACTTGAATGATGCCCAGGGAAGAAAAAGGTATATAGTCTGGTGTTTTTGGCTGTAACAGAAATCTGGCTCAAACTAGCTTAAATAGGAAATTTACTAGGGGCCCAGCTTCATTCTCTCTGCTCTACTCAGTGTTGATTTCATTTTCAAGTTGGTTCTCCTTGTGGTCTCAGATGGTGGCCAATGGTAATTAGAGGTCCATGCCTCCTTGTCATGCCAGCAGGAGAGACAGATGAGAAATGTTACTGTCAAGGCTGGTGTATGAGTTCTTTCCTTGAGTCTGATAAGGCCCCCATACCTGGAATGGTAACGGTAGCCAGGAGAATGCATTAAACAACAAAGAATAACCAAAAGTCTCTCCCTGGGGCTAGAAGTAGGGTAGATACTTGAAGAGCAATTTAGATTCTCTTAAAAAGGGAGAAGGTAAAATGAAGGGGAAAATCAGTTTGGGAAGAATTGTAGTTTTAGAGTCTTTCAGTGCTAATAAGACTAAGTATTTTCAGGGTGATTAATGGATGTCCTTGCCAGGAGAGAAGACACCCTAACTAAAATTATTGTTGCCAATAAATTGTGTTATTCCTTTGACACTAGGAGCAATTTGGTCACAGGATGGAATGTTTTATTTTATGATATTTATATGCCAGTAATTTATAAACAAAGTTGTTTCATAGGAATTTAAGGATTTCTATCAAAGTATTTACATGTTTTTCAAATATCTATTTTTAAAAGAATATTTTATTTATTTATTTGAGAGAGAGAACAGAGAGCAGAGAAGTGGGGAGTAGGGAGGGAGAGGGGCAATGGGAGAGGGAGAAGCAGATTCCCTGCCAAACAGGCAGCCCTAATGGCGTGGGGCTCGATCCCAGGACCTGGGATCATGACCTGAACCAAAGGCAGATGCTTAACGGACTGAGCCACCCAGGCACCCCTGTTTTTCAAATATTTAAAATAAATATGAAGAAAATAATGCTTAAAGGCTGAAGAATGATTAATTAGTTTTAGAAACTTGCACTGACTAGGTCTGCAATAGTGAAGGAAAACCATCACTATGAATTGAAACTATATGAATTATGAAATAAGATTTTCAGCCTAGGGGGAAAATGTCAAAAAAAAAAAAAAACAAAAAAAACCAAAAAAACAAAACAAAAAAAAAACAACCCAAAACTATTTCTGCCCTAACAACTTCTTGACAAGTTAACCTTAGGAAATTCAGATAGTGAAGAGAGTATTACCTTTTTTGTATACTATATGTAATAAAGTTTATAAGAAAAAAATGTAGTGGATGGGATTTTGGAAGTGTGGCTCAGCACTTCTCAAAAATAGCTGAATATTATAATTGCCTGGAGAGGTTTTTTGTTTGGTTAGTTGGTTATTTTTTTTAATTCAGAAATTCTGATTTAATTGGGGTGGGATAATTTTAAAAATTGCCAGGTGAATGTTGTATACAGTCAACTTTATTTGGAAAGAAAGACAGGCAAAAGACCTCAGAAAGGGGCCATCTCCCCTGGGCTGAGACCTCGAGTCTGGAGTCTAAACCTGAGAGCCTCGTGATCATATTTTACTGACTCTAAGATGTACTCCACAGTCTCTGCCTATCTCTGCCAAATTTATCATCTCTGAAATTGGGATGGGGTCAGCAGGTCAGGTGCTTAGCCAGCCTAAGCATATCCATCGCCACCGGTGATGAGGGTGACAGTAGCTTGGAGGCAGATGCTTGGACCAGTATTGCACTCCCTTAAAAAATGCGGCAATATTGTGCATAATACGGACTCCAACCACTCTCAGTCAAAAAGTGATTGGAAAGTCAGTTCTTTTTTCTTTTTTTAAAGATTTTATTTATTTATTCACTAGAGACAAACAGAGAGAGGCAGAGACACAGAGGCAGAGGGAGAAGCAGGCTCCTTGCGGGGAGCCCAATGCAGGGGCTCCATCCCAGGACCCCGGGATCATGATCTGAAGCAAAGGCAGATGCTCAACCACTGAGCCACCCAGGTGCCACGGGGAATGTCAGTTCTGAAAGAGAAGGAAATTTGCAAATTTTGTCACCAGTTTATTTTGCATAGATATTTCTGCACAAAGGTACTATATGATAAAATCTGTTTAAACACATCTGAAAGAACTTTCAAAAATATATAAAAAGAAAAATTCCAAATAAGGGAAAAGTTTGGGTCACAATTTAATTGGTAGCACTTTTATCTCCTTTATTAGTGGAATATAATGTAAGGGTATGTCTTGTAACCAATAGTAACTTAGATTAAATGAAATATGGTAACAATCCAGTGTAGGAATAAATATGTTTCCAAAAGAAAAAGATTATTTATTATAAGATGGAGGGCACCAAAGAAACACCTTTATTTCTTTACTCTACCCCCTGTGACAGCAAGATCTTTATTTAATGAGTGGGAACTATCAGAAAGGGAGACAGAACATGAAAGACTCCTAACTCTGGGAAACGAACTAGGGGTGGTGGAAGGGAAGGTGGGCAGGGGGTGGGGGTGACTGGGTGACGGGCCCCGAGGTGGGCACTTGACGGGATGAGCACTGGGGGTTATTCTATATGTTGGCAAATTGAACACCAATAAAAAATAAATTTGTAAGAAAAAAATAAAAAAAATAAAACCCTTAAAAAAATCTTTATTTAAAGATTAGCTTTTCTCTTTTGTCACCAATGAGACTGTTTCTGCACATCAATCGACATAGGACCCTCTATCCCAGTAGTGTTTTTTCCCATCACTCTGCCTTCAACATTCTTTGTCAACAACTGTTTTGTGGGTTTTTTTAAAGATTGTATTTATCTATTTAAGAGAGAGAGAGAGCACAAGAGTGGGTGAGGAGGAGAGGAGGAGAGGGGGAGAGGGGAAGAGGGAGAGAGAGAAGCAGGCTCTCCGCTGAGCAAGGAACCTGACAATAGGGCTCAGTCCCAGGACCCTGAGATCAGGACCTGAGCTGAAGGCAGACGCTTAACTGATTGAGCCACCCAGGTGTCCCATGTCGACACTTGTTTTATGCAGAGTACACTAGCTGCCTTTATGGTATAACTTGAAGGATACTGAGAAGTTTGTCTAAACAAAAGCACTATCTCTCATCAATACTCAGACTTTAATGTTATAAATTCTTTACTTTGGGTGAAGGCATTACCAATGGATGCTGTTCAATATATGCTTGACAGAGGTAGTACGTTAAATATTTCTTTCCCCACTAATAACTGAGAAAATTAGTTTATTGGAATATTTCAAGTGTGTGGTTAGCTGAGGGTTTGATATGGGAGAGGGGGGAGGGAAAGAATAGAGATGTATTCAAGGTGCTGGTATATGTTTGACAACTGGCTACCTCTCTAGAAAGAAAAGCAGCCCTGATCTCTAGCATTTGCCAATTTCCATGGTGTAAATTCTTCTCACCATGACTAATTTCTAGCCACAGCATGATGTCATTGAACATGGACTCTAGAGGAGGTCCACAGAATTGGCTCCCATGAGGAGGTAGAAGGTGGTCCCAGCACATCCCTAGATCACCTGGGGAAAGCTTCTCTGATTATCCAGGAAATAGAAGAAACACAGGGAACCTGGGAAAACTCTACAAGTGGACAGGACGATATAGAGGGTAGGTAAGAGAAGAGAAGGCTCTGTGGCCTCCTCAGATTTGTGGAGGGGAGCCATGTTTAAGGGATGTGTTTTTTGTCTCAAGAGACATCCTCAGCCTATTCTTTGTCCCACTTTTTCTAGCTTAATGGACACAGAGCTGTAATCTCACCATTACTTTATTTAGAATTCAAAAATTTATGGGGTGTTCTCATGAATTCATAGTTCAATAGAGAGTGGTTTATTTCTCCAGCTAACATCTGTAGAATTGAGCCATAAATCTGTGTATCTGCAGGATTCAGTTACCTCCACTCACATGGTAGACATGCAAGTATTTTTGGCTTCTGATCAAATAAATGAGAAGAATCTCATTTTTATGGTCCTCTTGAACATATGATTCCTCATTATTTGTGAGGAAAAGGCAGATACCCAAGTTACAATTAAACTCAGAGAAAACAATATTCCTCCATTTTTCTCTTATTAGTGATTATTCCTCAAAAGAATACATCTGCAATCCTCTGCTCTTCAAAAGAGAAGACATCTTTGGGAGACTTACAAGATGCCAAACACTTTCAGACTTTTGAAAAAAATAATGAAATAATATTTGAAAGAGGTGTTTTAGACTTGAAAGAAAGAATAAAATTTTCCTAGAAAGAGGCTTAGGGTAAAGGCTGCTTCAGGGATTTTGTTTTCCTAATTATTTCTAGTTAGTTATGTGTCGATGTCATGTATATCCTGTGTCAACTACTTAATTCTTCCCCTGAGATCAGACCCCTTAGTTATCCGAAGTCAGGATCCTCTGCTCAGAAAGAAACCAAAACAATTTTATTTATAATGATGTGGTGGATACAAAATAATAATGATAATGATAATGATAATAATAATAATAAAGGGTTTTAAGTAAAAGATGTAGAGAAGTAATTATACCCTCTTTACCATTTCTGGAGAAAGGGAAATCTTAAGTCCATAAATTTATGATTCCACATGAAACTTACTTATGGGCTCAGATTTAAAAGAGTAACTTTAAAAATATATATATAAATAAAATAAAAGAGTAACTTTTGTTAGGTTTTTCTCATTTAAGGCTTTTCCCTGTTCTTCCAATTGTCTTCTCTCATTCCCAGTAGATAAGGACTGCTGTCTCAAAAGAGCCTTCTGGATGGTCAGTGAATTAATGTGCTTCTGTACCTTTGTCTTAAGAGTAATGATTTGTTCATTTAGATGTCACTGGGGTTGTTGACCCATCAAAAATGTTTGTTGAATTTGGAAAAGCATTAGGATTTTGATGGGTCTCAAATATTTGGAATAATTTTCCCCCCTTGGTTTTGTTTTTAACAAAAATGTCATGCCCCAGCAGACATTTGATGGAAAAATAAATGACAACAACAAAATCTTGAAATATACATTCTGGTGGAATCTCTAATTTGCAGATTGTATATCTGGGTTAAGCAAATATTTGTTTAGCTAATCAAGTAGAAAATATTAGACTAGGAGTCTTCTGGAGGTAAAATTCATTAATCTATGAATAAATAAAATTGTCATTAGTACCAGAGCCAGGTGGCTACAAAAATCCATATACATGATTATGTTTCATCATATGAGTTTTTTTCTGTGAAACATTCTTGTTGGCTAGTTGTGTTGGTGAGCCCTCCATAGCCCTGATTGGCTAGGATGACTTCCATGCCCTCCACTTGGTAATTTTTGTCAATACCTTTGAAATATAAATATAGTTACTTGTAACCATATGAGCATACATGGCTTCTGACAACAAAGCAAAACCTGCCCCAAAATGGATGACTTTCTAATTCTCAAGACCTAGCACTATACTGGGTGAGGGATATACAGACTTCACAGAAGGGCAGGGTTGACTTGCTTGGTCTGCTTTTTTGAGCTGAGGTCAGTGTTTTATATTTCTCTGTCTTCCCAAGCCATCTCTTCCTCCCTTGTCAAGTTACTAGCCATTTCAGTCATGAGGTACATATGCCTCCTAAGTGTTTATGGGGCACCTGCACCTGAGAATTTGATAAGGAATTCCTGCTGTGATAAAAAGTGCTCTTAGGTCAAATGTGTAGTGGTAAAATTAATTGTTTTGAGACTGTGTGTCTCCAGCCATCTATAAAAGCTGTATTATTTACTGCCTAGGATACCACCTGTGTAATGCAGCTGTCTCAACCATTTTACACACACATACACAGACACACATAGAGAGACTGAGAGAATGTAAGAGAGGGAGGGAGGGAGGGAGAGAGAGAGAGAGATTATATTCAAGGGGAGGTTTTATTTGGGTTAAAGCCATACTTTGTGGAGGTTTTATTTTTCACCTAATTGAAAACATTTACAATACATCTGCCAAAGAAACCCGAACAACCTGGAGATAGGGACCTCTTGTCTCTAAACCATGAATCACTGATGATCTTGCCTCAAATTGAGGCCCATGGAGAAGGTTCTGCTTATCGAATGACAATAGTAGCAAACAGCAGGAACACTGAAGCGACAGCTACTTGATTCTCAGCCAGAGAATTGTCATTATGCTTTTAGTCTCAAAATGTTTCATGGAAGTAGCAGAAGTAAAGCTAATTTTAAATATCTCAGGGAGCTCAGCGAAAGGTCTTTCCTACTTGTACTCCCTGGTGCATGGTTTACATTGTTATTTGTAATTTCCTTGCCCTCTATACCCCACCTTCACCTCTTTATAGATTTGAAAAGCAATGAGGACTTGTTCAGTTAATTTATCTCTATTAATTTTTAAATCTTAAGTTAATTTGTCTTTGAGCTCTGGTTTCTTTCATGAGACACAAATCGAGAGATCAAAAACCATTCTGAAGCCAAAAAAAGACAGGCTGAGGAGACTACCATTTTTTCAGCCTATATCAGGGTATGTACCACAGGACACATCTGGACCTTTGCCTATTTTTGTAAATAAACTTTTATGGGAACACAGCCATGCTCATTCATTTACACCATATCTATGGCTGCTTTCAAGCTATAACAGCGAAGTTAAGAAGCTGTGACAGTATACAAAACTGAAGATATTAATTTTTTTGCTCTTTATTTTATAAGATTTTGTTTTTTAGTAATCTCTACACCTAACATGGGGCTCAAACTCACAACTCCAAGATCTAGAGTTGCATGCTCTACTGACTGAGCCAGCCAGGCATCCGAATATTCTGCTCTTTATAGATAATATTTTCTGACCCCAGGTCACTATGGGTTAGTGTTTGAGGACACTTCTGGGTGTTGTAAACAAGCAAGCAAATGGTCAAGACTCCTGAGCCTCTGAAATAAAATATAAGAGAAATCTGAAAATAATGGCAGCAGGATTAATCTGTCCTTTGTCTACATCAGTAGTGAGCTGTCTGTGAGAACTCACCAGCCTGGGTATTTTAAATGTGGATGGGATATTTTGGATGATATTTCCCAAATGTTGCTGCATAGAACATTAATCTCCTTCAAAAGCTAAATCATTTCATGACAAAAAGGATTCCCTTGGGGAAATAAGTTTGTTAAATACTTGGGCTGAACAAACTTCAAGAGTTTTCTATACCCAAGAACTTGTAATTCACTAATGTATTATGGGATATAAGAAGAGTGTAATGCACATGGTATTTCTCAATCTTACTTGACCTTAGAAACTCTCTTGGAACATCTAGAAATATCTTACAGACTACATTTTCTTATGGAATACATTCGAGGAATCCTCTCCAGGGTCTTAGCACACATGAAATCTGAGTATTTTCTTTTTTTCAAAACTGCTTCAATTCTCTTTTCCAGCTGGCAGAGCTGATATTCACTGAGTACGCAGCAGTACAGCTTGTTAAATGTATTGCAATACTTCTGTACCAGTTGGCAAATAACAGCTTCTCTGAGCCCTCGAATATTTCCCTGTAGCCCTGGCTATCTGGCTTCTTCCTTAAGATCTTCCAGACTTCTACTCATCCTAATAAATAAAGGTTATTATTTTGCAGAGGGACTTGGAGGAAGAGACTCTAGGATCATGCCTCAGCATTAAAAGATGTGTTCTGACTTGTCACTGACCATACCTTACGGGTTGTTAAATATTTTGAATATCACATCCAAATTCCAACATGCATCTATTTCCTACTCCACTAAGAAATGTCTTGCCTGCCATGATGTAAGTGTTACAGCAACGCTGAAGCCAAGCAGATTACGGTGGCCCATTAAGTTCAGCAACATCAGAACCATTATATAAGTGGGGAATTGGAAGGTTAGAAAAATGGTCTAAATTCCCAAGAAAGAACCTACTTGGTTCTTTCTGTCTCCCAGCCAAGTAAACACAGCGTGATGTGAGTGATAAGAGAAGTCATGGGAATATTTTGAATATTCTTTACAATGCCAAGAAAAGAGGGAGGGGGAAGTTCGGAATTTTAACAATTATTAGCAACAAATTGGTGACACATCTGAGAAGTAATTGATCCATATCAGGATGTTAAGCAGTGTTGGCCTCGTGAGGGACCTGGATGAATAAATGGTCATTGTGTTATGGAGACTAAATGCTGTATTGGGAGCAGCACATCGCTGAGCACCTCGGCAGGACCAGCTGAGGGCTTGATCCTAAGAAGTTTTCTGGGAGAGGAGCCAAGTGAGCCAAGTCTTAAACTAGGGACTGCTTAGGATGGGAAGGAGGATAGGAGAGGAAGTTGCAGGCAGAGGGTATGGGGTATCCTGAGCTCGGTCCTGCTTCTCGTGCTCTTTTCTCTCACACTTCTGCCTCAGAACCCACCTGCTGTCCAAGGCCCAGCTCAAATGCTATGTTTGGCTTTATGGCTCTAAGCTCTCAATCCAAGGTGGTGGCTTTCTGCTTTCTGTTGCTGTAGACCTTGGTATTGTAAGGGAGGAAAAATAATTTTCCCTCTCTCTTTTGAGTTCTTAGCTGAGACCCTTGTGAGTTCTTAGCTGAGACCCTTGTGATAAAATACAGATTAACAAGAGAACAACAGGCATTTATTAACATGTATATCTCTTGTATATATTATGGGAAATACCCAGGGGAAAATGAGTTGACTCCCTGAGGTGGCCTCGAACTTAGTTTTAAATACCATCTAAATAGGGAAGAGGGCAGGAGATACAGACCTCTTAGGGGGAGAGTAATGATTTGTAAGAAAGATGAGTGGTCCCTGACAGGAATTGATGGGACGTCTGACATTTTGTGATAAGGTTTGTCTAAGTGTCAATTTCTAGTCTTCTCTTTTGTTACCAAAAAGAATCTCCCCCGGTTGATGAAAGTTGCCAGGAGGGGATCTATGACAATTGAGCTCCTTTTGGAGGATCTGTCCATAGCCAGATAAGGGAAGTTCAGAGAAAATCTCTCTGCCTCTGCTCTTCTTCAAGCACCTACAGCTCAAGACAATCAGTATACCAAAGCAGCAGATCTTGGGTTGGTATGTTCTGGTACCTTTACGGTGCTTCCTTTAGAGTACGCTCCCATGGACTTCTTAGAATTGTTACATTTGTATACTTGTCTTCTTTTTCCTATTAAACTACAATGTCTTGGAGGACAGTCTTACCATCTTTTTACATACTCATCGAATCACCAAAAAAAAAAAAACCAAAACAAAAAAAAAAAAAAACAAAACATACTCATCGAATGCTTTTCGTGTTGTATGAACTTAAAAATTTGTAAAATTGAGTTGGGAAAAGTCCTTATTCTTTTATCTCCCGCTTTTCATCTCTTTCTTCATTGTCCATTGGATTGTCTTCCCATATTCCTTTTTAAACTCTTTGAGAGAGCTAGGTAACACCTTTGTGTTTAGGGCACAATGTGTCATGCCTTTAATAGAAAGTAAATATGCTCTTTAAAGAGAAGGACTGTAATCATCTGCATCTCAAGAATCTGATATAATTTCACGGACTAAAAATAACTTGGGGGTAATTTTATTATTAATTTGTTATATTTTATCCATGTTGTTTGGCTAAACATATTCGGAAAAATATGAATTTGGAAAACAAGGAAGGGATGAACCCCAAAATGGATAAGTCAGCATTTCTCATTATGAACCTGTTTTCATTATCTTGTTTGTTTTTTATCATCTGAAAGATGTATCTCCATCACTTGTCTTGGCAAACCCATCTAGTACCAGTAAAAGTGCTGTTTCGGTTCTTTCTTTGGACTTCCTAAGAAGCTTCTTAAAGATTCCCAAAGATTTCTCACTCAAAGCACATCAAGTAGTTACCAAAAAAGTTAATCACTTTAGGTGTTATGTGCTGTTATAAAGAGATTAAGATTTGGTTTTAGTGAAATTTCGTTTGACTGCCAGGTGATAGAGGTCCATTTTCAATTATGTCATGTGAGGGGATTCCATGTAAGCCCACTGAATAATCCTATGGATAGAAGTTCAGGAGGTTCGTAAACTATCAAGAAGAACAGGGACTAGGAACTGGACAACTACCAGGAAACCCAGGCAAGGAGTTTTCATTTTCTTCTTCCTTCTCTTCCCTCTTTCTCTTCCGCTTTGGGCAGCTTCTACTGCCTTGGCATGCACTACTCTGGCATTTGGTGGGGGCTAAATACCACTGCCTACTTTTATCTCCTCAGGTCAAGGAATCAACCTAGATTTTTGGTGTTACTTATTTTTAGGACAACATTGTGGAAATATTTGTTTGTGTAAGTTACTTTCCATTCAGCAGTAGAGTTGGGGCTAACATCACCCAGTACAAATGCAGCTACTTTGGGACTCTTGGTTCCTCCATGTGGGTGGAGTTGTCAGAGAGGTGCAAAATTTGTCTCTTACACGTATGCTGTTTAGTATAACAGGAATCCTATGAGACAGCTGTTATTATTTCTATTTTATCCAAGAGGTAACTGAGATTCAGAGACACTAAACAATTTCTTCCAAATCACAAAGTCAAGGTCCTAAATCAAACCTGTCTGACTCCAGACCTGTTCCCCTCACCTAGATCCTCTTAGTTACTGGCTAGAATACAATTAGTTTAAGATAGGAGACCATAACATACTTGGACAAGGTAGACTGAATATTCATCTGATACTAGAGGGGTTGTGATGATAGGATCACCATTTCCTACTTTTATCCCTTTTCAGCCAAAATAGAACTGGGGAAAAACAAAGAGCATTTTTCTAGGACTCATCTCCAAGGAAAGTGATAGAGCCCTTGGTCCAGAGTGGCATGGACTTGGATTATGCTTCCGAGGCATCCACACCTTCTCATTTCAGAAGATAGCTGTAACTCTCAGACCCTGACTGAATCATGAATCCTTTCAGGGGCATGTTGAAACAAAACAAAACAAAACAAAACAAAAAGAAAGAGAAAAAAGGATATATAATAAATTTATAAAGATATCATCTGGAAGTCAAGGTTCAGAAATCATCCTGATTTTTTTCTCATCCATGTTTAGCCATATACCTTCAAATGTAGCAAAAGTTGAACAGCTTCATATTATTTAGCAATTTAAATAGGCTCCTTAGGTTGTTTTCATAGTACACACTCTCTTCAGTCCTCGAAAGCCTAAAAGTAAGGTTACATCTGGTCTCAATCATGGGTCTCACTCACTTGAACATTTTGCTCCCTTTCACGTAAACAGGATTTTGGCAGGTTTGTGACACTCAACTAGAGAGATGACCCTTCTTGCCTGCCTTCACTTGGCCCTCAGTTCTTTCTCTTTTCCCATATTTCCCCCACAGGAACTTCTAGTTATTCTTTCTTCTCTCAACTGACAATCATTTCCTATTTATTTCTGGTCTTTGCCATGTTTTGTTCTTCGTTCATTTCTTTTAGTCCAACGGGTCACATAGCATTAGCTTTTTTATAAATGTTACTCTTATTATTTATTCTCATTTAATTAGAGTTTGTATAAAGAGAGTCAAGGATGTAATCCGGCCAAGCTGTTATTAGGTACATTTACTGTCATTCCCAACTAAGCTCCTGGCCTCCCTAGTGAAACGTTTCTAAACATATGTCTGGAAGTTCACATTGGTGAATCTTCCAGTGTCACCTCACCACTGCTGTGACAGCTCTGGACTGCTCATCTGCCTTGCAAAGCATGTAGGCAGCACATCACAATCACCCAACTATTGCAGCATGCAGACTTTACATCTGTGTGGTCTGGGAATGATCAACCAACAACTATTGGTTGAACACTTAACTCTGTTGTCCTCAGAACTGTGTCAAAAGCCTTTGGTGACCAAAGGGGGAAAAAAGAATACAACACAGGTCTTGTTCTGAGGAAGATTACAATCTAACAGCGACACTACCTAAGACATAAAAAGACAACTCACAATATAAGGCAGCAGACAGCAGGTGCCAGAAGAGAGGTGTGGGTCATTAGACATTTTGAGAGACTAGAGGGGAAGAGCACTTCTGGTCAGGGGGAGTGGGGAGGGCACTGGGAGACATCAGGAAGAGTGAGGATTGAAGACAGAAAAACGTGGATCTTGTTCAAAAGAATGTGCTGAACGCTTTCTCTAAAATGAATGTGTCTGGTGAAGAGGAGTGTGAGAGGAAGCTATGAAAGTATTTGGGACAATTTGGGAATAGAATTGAAATTTTAAAAAGTTAAAAACAGGATGTATCCTAAAGGCTACCTTAAATTTAAATTCATGAATATTGTATAGTATGATTTCTCATTGTCCTTCTCTCTGCTCACTCTCACTCTCTCCATCCCTTGCATTTATTCTATGTATGTATAAAGATCTGGAATAATATTCATCAGATATTTAAAAATGTTTGTTTTCAGGTGGTAACATTTGGGATCATCTGTGGTGTTTCTTTGTACTTTACCTGCTTTAAATTTTTTATCATGAATGTATATCATTTTTATAAAAACAATGAAATCATCACTCTAAAAAAAATCCTAGATGAAGTTACTTGCAAGAAGTTGCCAAAAGACATTTTGAGTCAAAAATATGCTACATAGAGGGCAGGTCACAGATAGACAATGTGCTCTGATTACGTACAATGACCCCAGGTGACAAATGAAAAAGTCTTCAGGCTGAATTCTTTGCAACAGTTTTTAAACATTTCATCACTAATACCAAGTCAAATGACTGAATAGACTGACTGGAGTGAAAACCTAAGTCTAATTCTTTAATATAGGGAAGTTAGTTTAGGTGTCAATTGTCTTACTAATTTTCTAAGCCTTTAAAACAGATCTTGGGTTTACCCGTCTAAAAACTTTCCACTTGGCCTCTTTCTATGCAGGGGAAAAATAAACGTTTTTAACTATGCTGCTTTACATAGGACTTCTCCACCTGCTCACCCACAGTATTTGGCAAATGTGCTGGAGAGATCCTGGGCACCATGATAGGGTGGTCAATCAGATTTTGATGTCATGCCTAACTTGAGGGGAAGTGAATAAATGCAGTATCATTGAGCCCAAAACTACAAATATGGCAGATATACTACTGTGTGTTGACTGTTTCAGATCAAAGGGAGAGAGAAATGAACATAGATTCATATATATTTTAAGTCAGAAGGCATCTTAAGACTTTCTTCTATGTCAGGTATTTGCAATTCAATTGGTTTTTGAGAAAATATATGTTTGTAACAAAATCTATTATTGCACAACTTCAGTTACATTGTCAAACATTTAAAAAAACATGCCTTCATAGATCTCTAAGTAAAAGCCTGGTATCATAGATCACATACCATACACATACTGTAAGTCGGTGTTCTATACCTCAGTGCCAGCAGGTCACTTCAGATTTGTTCTGCTTTCTGATCAATATTAAATTTGTATTACCCAAACAACACGTAAGTGATTATAAGATTGAGAAAGAACTAAAACACTTTGGAGCATGTACAGAATTGTCATATTTAATTCCCAAAAGACCAATATATAGAAGATGGAGTGAGTGGAATCAGTACGTATTACATAAGCTTCGCTGAAAACTTAACAGAAACAAAAACTCTGAATATTAAATGATTATCTGGATAGTTTTTTCAATTCTTCTATTCGCTTTCTTAGTATAAAGCATTTCATTTATAAAACAATTGGATTTTAGAGCTGGAAAGGACCTGAGAAATTATTTCATTCCATTTTTCAAGGGTGACAGGAAAGACAAACTATCTATGATGATTTCCCAATTCTCCAGTGAGAATTTATCTAAAAAAAAATATCTTATTAATTATAGAACTTTTAGATGTGCACTAAGAAAATCTGGTAAATACAAACTCTTATTTAAATTTGGTTTATTTCCTTTGAGGAATTTTCCATTTATCTATTACAAAATACCTTTTTTTAAAAAAATTATTATTTATTTGACAAAGAGAGAGAAAGTACACAAATAAGGGGAGCATCAAGCAGAGGCAGAGGGAGAAGCAGGCTACCCACTGAGCAGGGAGCCCCACATGGAGCTCAATCCCAGGAACCTGGGATCATGACCTGAGCCAAAGGCAGATGCTTAATGGACTGAGCCACCCAGGAGCCCCTCTATTACATAATATTACAAAATCCTTTAAAACATTTTTTTGCACTGCCAATGTGGCTCAGCTGGTTAAGCATCTGACTCTTGGTTTCAGCTCAGGTTATGATCTATCTTATGGGTCATGAGGCCAATCTCCACATCAGGCTCCATGCTCAGGGGGGAGTCTGCTTGAGGAGTCTCTCCTGATATTCCCTCCATTTGCGCACATAGGCACACTCTTTCTCTCTCTCAAATAAATAAATAAATAAATCTTTAAAAAAAGTTTTTAAAATTTTGGCATGGCATTTCATTAGTTGTATGAACCATCACCAACTTAATTGTTTCATTATATTTTTAGACATTTAGATGTTTTCTGAATTTTTATTATGATAAATGAAGCTGTGCTTACCTCTCTTTGCATGCACTTCTGATTGTATTTCAGGATTAATTTTTAGAGGAGGAATTCTTGTCAGAAAGTAGGGATTGCTATTCTGCTTTTAAGAAAATACACTCAATAGCTGCATTGAGGAGGCCAATTTATCTATCTCAACAGCAGAACTTTGTACTTCCCTGAAGTTTCTTAATCATGTTGTTTCCATTGCTGTAATCAGCTGAAGACCTGCCTACATCATTGTAGAGACAAGGAAACCAAGGTCCAGGCTGTGCAATTGAGTGAAACCAAGATCCACTGGGTAGTTGAATTGCCTAAGTTCACATAATTAGTGGCAGAGCTAAATTTAGAACCAGACTCTTTGACTTCCAATCTGGTGCTCTTTTGCTATAATTCGTTACCTATTCCTTAACCAGCTATGTTTATCATTATGGCTCTAACTATAATTTTTATCCTTTTACTTTTCTTTTTTTTTTTTTTTTAGTTTATTTATTTAAACAATCTCTACACCCAATGTGAGGCTAGAACTCATAACTCCAAGATCAAGAGCTGCATGTTCCACCAACTGGGCCAGCCAAGCACCCCTATTTTCTTTTAAGATACTTCTAGATGGCTGCTAAGATGCCACAGTGCTCATTGTTTTATGCTGTGCCTTTTACTTTATTTAGGAACTTTCTTTCCACTACCCCTTCAAGTACCAGGGATTCTAACAGCTTGCAGCATTAGTGTCATCTTGTTAGCTTGTTAGAAAGATTAGAATGCCTACCTGAGTCTAATGAATCAGAATCTTCATTTTTAACTAGACCCCAGGGTGGTTTACAGGCACATTAAAGTTTGAGAACTCTTTTCCTTAAACATTTGGGTCATTTTTCCTGCAACACGGTAGCCATTTTTAAAACTCTCATAATAGAGGGAAATGAAAACATGTATTAATACCCTTAGTTGAATTGATGGGGGATAATACTTTTCCCAAAAATATGACTAAATAGTTCCTAGACAATCATTATAAGTTGGGTCAGATATAAAACCTTTCTCTCTTATAGGACAATAACATTCTTAAGGATACACTCATTTCTACCACAAAAGAAGCAAATTTGATCACAAAATAAAGGAACATGAAATAAAACAGAAATAAACACTTTAGGTTATTAGGGAAAATATTTTTTTTGGTAAAACCAAGCACCTTTTGGTGTCTTTTGAGGATATTTCTGTAGGGGCTGAGTTGACAACGTATCTTAAAATATACATTTGGTGAAGTTAGGAACACAATACAGATATATTTGTTCCCTGGCAAAACTTTGTATTGCAAAGAGAAATATTCTTTCATGCTCCAGAGTTTAAATTTTATTCAAAATTATGACAATTGCTCTTTAAAAAGTTGTGGTCAATTTGAAGATATGAATGTTGGAAAAAATCTTTGAATGGAGAGCTGATGTCATCTGTCATTTTGCAGTGGCCTCCTTTGTTCCACTCAGTGATCACTCTTTAGAATCCATTTTGTTTTTCCTTTGCATGGCTTATGTGTGACAGGGAAACTTATTAATGGTTCATGGGTTTTTAATAGATTCAGATCTCTACTTTGACCTACTTCTAGGGAAGGGAAGGTCCAATGCCCATTGAGCACCTAGACAGTTCTTTGAGAAAGACCTGCTGGCTAAGGTAGAGAAAATGGGGGGGGGGGGGCAACTGTAGAGTGTACCAAACCATCAACTAAAGTCTTTTCAAGACTTGAGGAGTCAGAGAAGAAGCTATAAGTTCAAAGCTTTTGACTTTAAAGAGTTAGTGTAAAAGGACCGTTGAAATTCCAATAACAAAACCAGACCTTGTAAAACAGAAATTATAGCAACTCCCAACATTTAAGAAAAGTTTATTCTGTTAATTTTTCAAGTATAAAGTCACTTTATAGGATTTAATGAAAATTTGGTGTACAAAAAAATAAAAATGGAAAAAAAACGCTGTTTTACAAGTATGAGCTCCACTAATTTGGACTTATGAAGTCAAATAACTCATGTGATGATCATCACTTTATCCCCTCCTCTGTTGTCCCATTGCCACCCCCGATACATGTACCCCAGACATTGATTCAATCATAGTTGTCTTTAGAGGAAAGTAAGTTAAACTGTTTACCCACAAAAACTATCTTTTCCTTTGCAGCCCAAACTTCTGTAAGGTATAGAAGTATAGAATAGTATTTCCAGCAGGGAAAAAAAGAATAATTCTAACATTATGTTTTTTTTTTTTTAGTAGAGTCAAAGGGGATTTCTCTCCTTCAATCTCACTCTTTGAAAAAATTGATTTCTTCTTTACCATGCTGATAATCAATAAAAACCTTTTCTCAAACTCCCCAAAGTACCCATGGTAACCTAGCCCTTTGATAAATCTAGGGACTCTCTCAGGGGTTTCCAGGCAAAACCACCCCACCACGTTTATGATGATATATGAGGGTCATATGCAGGGACTTACCAGACATCCTCTAAATTAAAAGTCATTGGAGCAGGTAGTTTAAGGAACAGATTTATAACAAGTTTCAAATGAAACAAAGGTATTTCTCACAGCTGTGAGCCATCTGCAACCAATTTGCTCATACTTAGAGTATATTGAAGATAAATATTATCCCCATACTCCCCCCACCCCCTCAGCACATACAGAAACTCATATAATATGCCACCCAGAGGAACCCTAATGTTTCCAAAGTGTACAGCTGTTCAGCCTCTCTTTGGCCTTTTTCTTGTAGTTCATATCAATTTCAAATTATTACTACACTTATTATGTAGACTCCTCATTGTTGTTTAACCTGAAAGTACTGGCTAGAAAATTAAGGATAATTTAATTGTCATGAGTTTCACAGCTATAACTGATGATTCAATGTGGTCACAAGTAATATTAGAGTCACAGTCTGGATAATATCCCGTAAGGATGCAGAGAGAAATGTGAATACAGAGCAATATATCCGAGTGGTCCAGAACAGGACTTGGATCTGACAGACAAGGCTTTCTACTAGCTGTGCAACTTTGGCCTCTATTTTTCCAACTACAACCTGAGTATATAAATACAGTTGACCCTCAAACAACATTGGTTTGAACTGCTTGGGTCCACTTATACACAGACTTACTTCAATAAATATATTGGAAAATTTTGGGGAGATTTGCAACAATTTGAAAAAACTTGCAGCTGAAATGCTGTAGCTTAGAAATACCAAAAATAAAAAGTATTGTGGTAAGAATACAGTATGTAATGCATATCATATATAAAATATGTATTAATTATCTGTCTATGTTATTGATAAGGCCAATAGTAGACTATTAGGAGTTGAGTTTTTGGGAAGCAGAAATTATACATGGCTTTTGACTGTATAGGGGTTGGTGCCCCTCATCCCATGTTGTCCAAAGATTAACTATAGTACTTAACCTCATAAGGTTCTTGAAAATATTCAATTATGATAATGCATAGAAAATCTTTAGTAAAATCTCCAGAAGATAGTGAGCACTCAATAAAAATTAGTTATTATTAATATCTTTATGAATGATAATATATTCAAAGTTACTTTTATCAGCCCTGGTGACCATATAATAAAATATTAATATGTGAGCAATTTTTATCTATCACTGCATAGCACTCTGTATAACACAAACTAGCATTTATTCCAGCATGCATTTTCTATGCTGTCCTTCCATGGAACATTAGCATACTGTAGGATATAACAGGTCACACACACACACACACACACACACTCCCATCTTTCTTATTCTCTCTGGATAAATAAGATAGGGAAATGCTATATTGAAAATAATTAAAAAGTCTTTTCTGCAGAACTTTCCAGAGTCTTTAGCGTACGGACTGTCACTGTCAGTTTCAGTATGAGAGTGGTTGTGGTGGTGGCAGTGGCAGTGGCAGTGGCAGTGGTGGTAGTGCTGGGGATTAGTTTACATTATTTCTCAACCTTATTTAGCCAAAGAACACTTTTGTTTTCCCACAAAATACCTATATATGTGGTTTATTAAATAGTCTGAAGTTGGTTCTAGTCAGTTTCAGCTGCTATAACAAAAATAGCACAGACTGGGGTGGCTTAAACCACAGAAATTTATTTCAGACAGTTCTGGAGGCTGGGAAATCCAAGGTGAAGGCACCAGCAATTTCAGTGCCTGGTAAGGGTTTGCTCTCTGGCCATCTTCTTTCTGTATCCTCACATGGAGAAAAGGGTGAGGAATGCTCTGAAGTACGTTTTATAAAGGCACTTATCCCGTTCATGAGGGCTCCAGCATCATGACTGGATCACCTCCAAAAGGCCCAGCTTCAAGTACCATTGCATTGGAGACTGAATTTCAACATATGAATTCTGGAAGGACACAAAATTGAATGTATAGCAGTGCAGTAGAAACATGGAACACTTAATTTTTTTAGTTTCCTCCTTCAACCACACACTTCATGCCATAACGATATAGTCAGATCCCACAGCCTTGAGGTTATTCTAGTCCAAAGTGGTCCAGTTTGGACTTATGCCTCCCCTCTCCTTCCCCTTTCCTCCTTATTCTTCATGCATAGAAAATGGGATTCGGCTTGGATGATGATGCCAATTATTGGACATGGTTCAGTTGCCACTTACTAAGCCCAAGAGATGGTGAGAATCTGGTCTCCAATTGCTTACAATTCTCTTTATTCCTTAGAATATGGATTATACCTGGCTTTGGGTCCTGTTCAGCAGAAAAGTCTGCTCAACATTTTGTAACAATTGTTAAATTTTTTCAGGACACTTGGGGGGTGGTCTGTGAGACACAGTTTAGTAAATGTTAAATTCTAAGTTTCATGAAGACAGGGACTGTGTCCTGTTCCTGTTTGTTTCTCCTACTACTTAATAGTGCATGTTTGTTGGATAGACAGATAAATGAATAAAGGGTCAAGCTTAGCCATTCTTTAGATTTTAATATTGATAAGAATTATTTAGGGAACTTTTTTCAATACAGATGCCCAGACTTCAGTGGCAGAGATTATCATTTTATTAATCATTTAACCTTACAGGGTTCTACATCTACTGTTTAATGATTGCCTAAATGCATCCTTGTAATCTCCTTTCAGCCACTCTTTACTGGCTGCATATGAAAAAAATATATATCGATATGCCGGAACAAATACACACATCACACATAGGTAGCAAGGAGAGGAAATGAGGCACAGGACTGATGTCTGAATCAATACTTTGGGAGTCATGAATGTATAGCTTCATGGAAAATGTCACTGGGAAGCCCTATAACCATTTCTGACTTCTACACATGGGTAAAAGTTCCTTTCCTTACTGTGATTAAATCACATGCTTGAAGGCTGCAAATCAAGATTCCTTAATTCCCAGGGTCCTTTGTCTGTGGTGAAACCCAGGAAGGAGTCATGTGTGGGGCTATGGTGCTTCTACTTTGCAGGTGGTACCAGTTATAAGAATAAATTGCGGATTTGACTCTCTAGAGTTTTCAGTAAAATATATTTCACAAGCACAGAATAAAAACTGTAACCCCGATACTTCCAAAAAGTGGCCATCATCACTGCAGATGAAGAAAAATCTATTTAAACAATACACCAGGGTATGTGAACCCCAAAGAGTCTGACTTAATTTGGAAAGATTTGAATAACAAGGTAATATTTTTAACAGAAATGAACTCAATAGCTACAACTTGTTTTATTTCACATATCTCTTTTAAAGATGTTTTTATTGAAATATACATATAACAAACTGTATTTCCTACACTTGTTTTTATTCTCAGTTGCATAACTGAAATTCTTTTAGAAGCAGAAAAAATATTCTAAACATATATTTGTTATTTGAAGCAGTTTCCATCATAACCATGCAATACATAATTATAGAGGTTAATTTCACCAGAATAGGTTATTATTTTGTAAGTCATGCTGTTTTCAGGTGTTCTCTAGAAAGTGAGGGACATACGATATTTTACTCAGATAAAACTCAGTATCAGGGAACAATAGGCAAAATATAAGTAAAGAAGGGTATGATTTCAAGGGTATAAAGTTATGAACTTTCCAGAGCAGGAGTCAGGAAGAACCTACAGTCTTCAAGTTTAGGAGTTATGAAACAGGCCCAATAGCCCTTTTGCCCTAAAGCTACTGCTTAGACTATAGGTTTTATGACTATAAAACATAAACTCAGGGGGGTTGATACCACATCTTCCTTAGATACAAGGAGAGATAAAAAAATTTATGGCATGATGCAAATTATGGGATTAATAACGTCTTCCTGTATCAAAATAAGAAGCCTCTGCACGCAAAGAAAAAGACCAATAAAACTAAAAGACAACTTACTGAAGATGGGGAGAAGATATTTGCAAATGACATATCCAATAAAGGGTTAGTATGCAAATATAAAAAGAAGTTGTACAACGCAACACCAAAAAAACAAATAATCCAATTAAAAAGTGGGCAGAAGACATGAATAGACGTTTCTCTAAAGAAGACATCCAGATGGCCAAGAGACGCATGAAAAGATGCTCAGTATCACTAATCAGGGAAATGCAAATCAAAACCACAATGAGATATCACCTCACACCTGTCAGAATGACTAAAATAAAAAAACACAAGAAACAACAAGTGTTGGCAAGGATGTGTAGAAAATGGAACCCTTGTGCACCGTTGGTGGGAATACAAACTGGAGCAGCCACTGTGGAAGATAGTATAGAGGTTCCTCAAAGAATTAAAAATAGAACTACCCTACAATCCAGTAATTACACTAGTGTGCTTTTACCCAAAGAATACAAAAACATTAATTCAGAGGGATATATGCACACCTATGTCTATAGCAGCACACACACACACACACACACACACATATACACACACACACCATATATATGATATCATCTCATTTATATGATGGAATATTATTCAGCCATAAAAAGAATGAAATCGGGGATCCCTGGGTGGCTCAGCTGTTTGGCGCCTGCCTTTGGCCCAGAGCGCGGTCCTGGAGTCCCAGAATCGAGTCCCGTGTCGGACTCCCTGCATGGACCTGCTTCTCCCTCTGCTGTGTCTCTGCCTCTCTCTGTCTATCATAAATAAATAAATAAATCTTTAAAAAATCCTATTAAAAAAAAGAATGAAATCTTGTCATTTGCAACAATATGGATGGATCTAGAGAGTACAAGGCTAAGCAAAATAAGTCACTCAGAGAAAGAAAAATAACCATATGATTTCACTCATATGTGGAATTTAAGAAACAAACAAATGAGCAAAAGAAAAGAAAGAAAAAAAGAAAGAAAGACAAAGCGACAAACTGAAAACCAGATTCTTAACTGTGGAGAACAAACAGTTACCAGACAGGAGTTGGATGGGGAATGGATGAAATAGGTGAAGAGGATTAAGAGTACACTTACCTTGAGGCGATTTGAATAATCTATGGAACTGTTGAATCACTATATTGCACACCCAAAACTAATATAACTGTATGTTAACTATTAACTCTATTGAAATTAAAACACTTTTAAATCAAAATATTTACATTAAAAATTGTGTTCCTACCAAGAAATAGACAAAATTAATATCTTCTATTGTGAAATGAAACAAGTCATTTATAGTTGGATATTCTGCTATGTCCCCTCACCTCCCCAACCCCTCACCTCCCCAACCTTTCTCTTTCTACCTTCCTTCCTTCCTTCCTTCCTTCCTTCCTTCCTTCCTTCCTTCCTTCCTTTTTTTTTTTTTTGGTTCTTTATCAGATTATTAATTTCTATTTGGACAGCCTTGAACTAGTTATAAAGGAGAGATTATAGTCTGGATGATCAAAAGAAACCACTACTTCATACTTAAGTTCCTAAGTTCTATAAAAAAGGTCTTTTTTGTAGAGAGTCTATATTAATATATCTCTGGTCTCTTGGGGATATGCGTGGGAATGGGCAGGGAGAGAGAATTTGGGGAAAGAGATGAGGCCAGGCATTTGCAATTACTTGTGAAATCTATTTAAGGTGGATATGTTTATATATTTTTCTGTTTAAAGGGTTCCTGAAATTTTAATTCCTTTCAACATAGTGCTCCAAACACTCGTGGAGTGGCTATAGAAAACCTAGTTTCATCTAGACTCCAAGGTTAGCCTTCAAACATGAACAAGATGTATGGATAATCTCTAATGTTTCAGATAAAGATCTGGGGCAAAGGAAAGTTATCAGAATCCCCCTAGGGCAAGACATAACTTCTAGGGTCACTTATCTCCGACTATCCACCCCAATGGCTTGCTAACATTGTCCAAAACCTGGCATTATCTATCGGTTGTAGGGGGTGGCATCTGGCACAACTTTGTTGTATATTTTATATTTTGACCCAACTGCTTCCCAAATATGATAAAAATTGGAGGAGTTTGTTTGTTTTTTACTTTTTCAAAAAGAATGCAACATCAATCTCAAAAAAAAAAAAAAATCCATGTCTCTGCCTGGGTATAATTTCTAACAGTGAAACTAAGCATATTCCCCACTTGATTACCTTACACTGTGTTCAAATCTCTGCCAGGATCCCAGCTGGGATCTGCAGCTGGAACTGCAGAAAGTGTTAGCTTACTGAGTAAGGAAAAAACCAACCTCTTGTGGGCTATAAAGCCGTAGTTTACAAACCTAGGGGATTCTTATATAATGCTGAGTGATTTATGAATGTGAAAGGGAAATGTTAAAGTGTATTCTATCTCTAGAGCTCTATGTAACTGTTAGAAGGAAAAAAATTCAGAAGTCCAAGGAAATGGTTTAAAATGTTCTCACTGCTTATTTTTTCTTTGACTCTGTAGTAGAAGTACTCACACAACAGAAAACATATAAATACATAGTAATGGAAGGCATAATTATGACCTAAAATTACAATTGTGAATCACTGTGAGGCATATATTTATGTGTCCCATCTGATGCTAATACTTTTCTCCTGATGATAACCAGATACTTTTCTGCTGAATTAACACAAAGACATCTTGTCTTCTACTGCCAAATTTCTTTTTTCAAGTATACGACCTCAATCCATTCTTTTTATAAATTGTCATTAATTCACAGTTTTAGGTCAGTTCCTAATGATCCAGAGTACGAGACTTTATAAGTATTCACAGCCTGGACTGTTCCTCCTCCTGATTCCTCAATCTGTGTCAAGAAGAGAGAGGAGCTAGAACTAGGCTGGATACTAAAATGAAATTAGTAAATAAAGATTTTAAAAGTCTGTCTATGTGTGCCTTTTTAAAAACTGATACATATCTCTGAAGCTGAGAGCCAAATATAGATTTTTTTTGTCATTCATAACCTGAATCCAACAGAGAGACAAAGTTAAATTTTATGAATCAAATAATTAAATAAATACATATTCTCAAACTCACTAAGTGGGCACAGCCTCATAAGAAACTTTATCAAATTTTCAAATGAGTCAAATGCTAACCTTTGATTCTTGGCCCCAAATATATAGCCTTACCTATATACTTGCTCTATTTGCTATGACTTCAGGAACAGCTTTATATAGCTCAAGTGAAAGCACAAGGTAATTAAAGGATTATTGGTAAACTTCTATAATTTATATTTTAATTGTAGATGTATCCGCGTTATGGACTGAATGTTTGTATTCCCTCCAAAATTCATATATTGAATTCCTAGTCCTATCGTAATCATATTTGAAGGTGGGGGCCTTTGGAGGTGATTAGGTTTAGATTATGTCCTGAGAGTAGGATCTTCATGATGGGGTTAGTGACCTTTTTAAGAAGAGGAAGAGAGAGAAATCTCATTTTTTTTTTTTTTTTTTTTTTTTTTTTGCTGCACTGAGGAAAGGCTATGTGAGGACACAGAAAGAAGGTGGCCTTCTGCAAGCCAGGATAAGGGCCCTAATGAGACATCAAATCCGCTGACGCCTTGATCTTGGACTTTTCAGCCTCCAGAACTGTCAAAGCCACCCAGTCTATGGTATTTTGTTATAGCAGCCTGAGCGGACTGAGACAGTCTATTGGGAATGTACTACTCAGTTATAATTAACGGAGAACTATGAGAGTGATGTAGTATAAGTGTCAGGCAGTAGGGTTTGGATTGTCTTGCTGGGACATCAATTTCAAAGACAGCCATCTTGAAAAAACATATTGTCAGCTGTAAGATACAAAACAACTAGCAAAACAACCAGGTAAGGAATGGGGCCACTCACACTCATGAAGCTCCCCTTTCAGAAAACCCTGAGTGACTGAGACAACTAACTGCTTGGTTAGTTCTATTCTCCTCTGCCCTAACTCCCACTCTCGTTCTTCAAATTATCCAATAACAGTTGACCTGAGAGAAACCCCAGATACCCCATCCTTGACCCTCATTAAGGCAAAGCCCCATGTCTATGCTCCTTACCCCTCATCACAAGACCTCTCTGTGTGGCTTTTAGGGTGCACTGCCTACCTCCCAGCACTTGTGAGTAATAAATCTTTCCCATAAGGTACCCTGGTGGTTTTTGGTGAAGTGTATCCTGTGACCATTATGAACCACAGAGCCAGCCCAGCCACGACACTGGCCCCTGTCAGGGCTTGCAAGGAGGAATACAGGCGCAAGTGAGTGCATCGGGCATTCTTGGCTGAGAGTCTTACCATCGACAGATTGAAACTCATAATAAGTGGCTTAAACATCAGAGTTTGTCTTACAAATAAACAAACAAACACCAGTCCGTGAGCCACTTCCCCATCTTTAACATTTAAGCCCTCATTTCCATGTTTGTTACCTCACAGTCACAAGATGGCTACCACACTGCCAAGCCTCTCCTCTGTGTTCCAGGTGTGAGCCAAGGGGTAAAAGATGGTGGTGGTCTATCCTGTCTTCCTCTTGAAGGCTTGCCTTTTTACTTGGGAAGGATGACCCTTGTGAAGGATTTCTATCTCTCAGTGGCCAGAACCATGTCACATGGCCATTTGGATCTAAAACCATCCTGCGTTCATCTATAGATTTAGGGATCCTTTAGTGGGAAAAATATATTTTACCCTAGTATCCCTTGGACAGTCTACAGCCATCCATGCCCTTCTACCTGTAAATGTACTTTATACTGAATGCATTTCTATCCTCTCCAAAAGAAACAACCGCGGGCCCCCTGCTACCTCATTCCTTCTGAAGTCCATGGTACTCAGGCCACACGCAGATCTCTCCATTGTCCTGGGAGGTTCATCACCCCATGTGGGCTGTGTTAACCACTGACCTTTGGACGTGGCTTGGGGATGGAAATGCGAAGTGTCAGCAAGCTGCACCTACTCGTTTGTATCCCCGATGTCATCTACCACTTTGCACTGCTGCTCTGGTATTAAAATTGAAGCAAAAGCAACCTTGAGCTGAGTCCAAGGCAGAATTCTTGCAAACTTAGACCAGACTTTGCCAGACTTTGTGGTCTGGCCTAACTCATTGGCCTGGTTTTACTGTGTCTATGAATTGTCAAAACAACTGGTAGATTCAGTGAAGAAAATAATTAAAACTGTTTGACTGAACCGTGGGTTAATTCTGTCAGCCTGGTCAATCTTGTAATGTCACATAGACACAAGTTCAGAACTTTTGTCTTCCTGATACACAAACTCTGAAAAAGCCACAACAAACAAGTGAACATAAATAGTATCTTGAATCTACTTACAGCTTTCACTTGTACTTCTTCCGACATGAGATTTTTAAGAATTGGTTATTTTTAAGTATTTTATTTTATTTGTTAAAGATTTTCATTTATTTATTCATGAGAGACACAGAGAGAGGGGCAGAGACACAGGCAAAGAGAGAAGCAAGCTCCATGAAGGGAACCTGATGTGGGACTTGATCCCAGGTGCCCTTGAGACTTCAAAGAATTGTTACCAGCCTCTCTATTCTTCCTGCCAAGCCCCTACTTCTTCCCTTAGATTCAGAAGAATTCCCAAGTAGTGGGCTGCATTCCACATTTGCATTTCATTGTAAAAGCAACAGTACTGGCTGATTTATGTCCCCTCTGTGACATGTAAAAGGAAGGCCCCACCTGTAGAGCACACATTCATTACCATCACTGTCTCTGTCTTCCCTGTGCACTTTACTGTTTTTACCTAGTTCCTGATAAATGGGAAGAGAAGCCACAAGAAATGCTTCTGCATCCACTGCAGATGGAATGAAGCATGTTTTATTTAGGAACGTCCCTGGGTCATTCTGAACCCATATCCCAAACCGGGGTTGCTAGGCAGAGATAGTGTATGGTTGCCCATGTACCGTTCAATGACTGCAGGAAATTTTTTAAAGAATCCATTGAGTGGAGCTTTGACTCTACGTTTGTACGTGTCTGTGTATGTCTCTTACAGTGTATGGCACTGTAAGAAGATGTGGCTCCTGGGTTCTTAGACGTGTTGGTTGAGCAGAAGCTGCATTGACTTCAACCACTAGGGGGCAGCCCGGCACAGAAAGTGTAGGGCAAGTGGATGGTACTTGTCTGGTTTAAGGGATGCGAAGATTCTGGGGGCCTCAGGCTACAAGGAAGGAGTCTTCAAAAAGCAAACAATCAAAAAAATAACCTCTGCAATTAACCCTGTGAAAGAAGTTAAACATATATGCAAATATTGCCACATTTCTCTGAAATTCGTGTGGCTAGCTAGAGAAAATAGATGACTGTATTTAGATACTCACCCCCTACACCCATGATGGAAGAAGAAGGAATCAGCTGTTAGTTAAACCGAGAGCAGGGTACCAACAACAGGAAGAATTTTCTTTCTTTTTTTTTTTTTTTTAAGATTTTATTTATTTATTCATGAGAGACACACACAGAGAGAGGCACAGACAGGCAGAGGGAGAAGCAGGCTCCATGCAGGCAGCCTGATGCGGGACTCGATCCTAGGATTCCAGAATCACGCCCTGGGCCAAGGGCAGGCGCTAAACTGCTGAGCCACCCAGGTGCCCACAGGAAGAAAGTTTAAAATAAAATTTTACTCCTTTGGACACTTAAAAGCATGTAGAAACATTTGAGCTAGGTTTATATGCCAATTCCATCATTTCCAAGTTTTGTGACACTGGGCAGTTGGTTTAATTTTCTAAGCTTCAGTTTGTTCCTCTGAGAAATGGGGTTAATGGTAATAGTTACCTCATGGAGGGTCTGTGCGCTTACATGGAATAATGCATAAGAAGAGATTAACTCAGCCCCCAGAAATGTAGGCTTTGTGATTAAGGTGATCTCACATTTCATTGTGGGGAATACATTTTGCCCTTCCAAAGTCTGATAAATTCCAGAACCAGGAGCCTACGGAAGATATAGGCAGAAACCAATGGGCCCAGCAGGAGAAGGAAGGAGAGGTGATACCGCAAGCTCTATGGCCAACATCATTCTCAGCTTCCAGGGAAGGGGGGGGGGAGGCGCCTCCAGCAAGCTGTCATGCTCTTGGAAGGGCACTGAAGCCAAAGCTGGTTGGTTGGCTGTGTCCCCCAGGCTCCTTGCAGAGAATGGGCAGGCTGGGAGCACAGTGCAGAGGCAGCCAGAGGGAGCCATGGCAGCTGATTCTACTCCTCATCCCGTTGCCTTTATAATGTTCTACTGGAAAAAAAAAATCTATTTAGTTTTTCTGCCTATTTTTAGATTGGATAGTTTGTTGGTTTTGCCACTGAATTGTAGGAATTCTTTATAAATTTTGGATATTAACCCTATACAGGATACATGGTTTGCAAATATTCTCTCCCATTCTATAGTTGCCTTTTTATGTTGTTAATTGTTTTCTTTTGCAGTGCAGAAAATGTTGGAGTTTGATGTAGAGGTGAGATAAGCCAGACAGAGAAAGACAAATACTGTATGATATCCCTTATATGTTGAATTTTAAAAACCTCAAAAAACAGAGAATGGGATAATCATTTCCAAAGGCTAGGGGAGTGGGAGAGATATAATTTAAGGGTTCATACTTGCAACCAGTAAATAAGTCCTAGAGACCTAATCCATACAGTGATTATGGACAAAACCATATTCTAAACATTAAGCTTGCTAAGAGACTAGATCTTAATTTTTCCCACCACTGGAAGAAATAATTACGTGATGATGTGATGATGGGGGTGTTAGCTATCTCTGCAATGGTAACTGATCGCAATATAAATGTAACAAATCAATATGCTGCTCACTTTGCATTTACACAACACTTTGTTGATTTTATCACAGTTTTTTAAAAAAGGAAAAAAAAAAAACCGTTCTGCTGAGCTTGAAGCTTCAATGACAAGAAAGTGGAGAGCAGGCCTCTGAGCAAGAAAGCCCTTGCCTCCTGCCCGTTTTTATTCCTACATCTCTTGGGACTCTCCTTCCTAGCTCCTCTCTCTCTTGCTACTTTAAGTCTTACTTTGAAGCTTTTCAAACTTTTCATTCTGCTGACAAGCTTCTCTTATCTATTTATTCATTCATCCAACAAATATTTATGGAGCGCTTTCTGTATGCCACATATCAGGAGTGCATCAGAGAATGGAGGTCAGACCTTGTTCTTTTTTAAAAAAAATTTTAAAAGATTTTATTTATTTATTCATGAGAGACGCAGAGAGAGAGGCAGAGACACAGGCAGAGGGAGAAGCAGGCTCCCTGCAGGAGTCCGATGTGGAACTCGAACCTGGGACCCTGGGATCATGCCCTGAGCCGAAGGCAGCCGCTCAACCACTGAGCTACCCAGACGTCCCCAGAACCTCGTTCTAATGAAACATACTTGCTAGTAGTTACATCGCAGGTAAAGGCGAAGCTAGGGGCATCAGATGGGGCTGTCAAGGAAGGCTTCTCTGAGAAGGCAACATTAATGCCAACACCTGAATGATGAACACAAGCTACCTGCATGCAGGTCACAGCACTCCAGGCTCGTTCAGAGCCCCCAAAGCGGGCTTGCCGCATTTGGGTGATGGGAAATAGGGCCCATGGGGGTGGGGCGGGGGGAGACAAGAGATGACCTCAGATGCTGGCTCATCATGTCAGGCTTTAGAGGCCAGGATGATAAGTTTGAATTTGCTTCTAAAGCAAAAGACTGCCCACTCCTTTTATGCCTTAAGAAAATGTTTCCTCTTTCAATGTCATACAAAGTGTCTTATGCTTTCTATCTATTTTGCACTTTAGGATTCTTCTCTGAAGGCCCTATTAAATAAGCTTCCTTTTTCTCCTTGCTGTGTTTAATCCTTGCAAGAGGCAGGACTACGGATGGATGGGTGGAGCCCCTGCTCTGCAGTTGGATCATGTGGGTCAGGAGCACTCTGATGTCAGCTTGGCCGGGCTGAAGTTTCCCTGCGTGTGGTGGACTCCTGGGCTCCCATTCTGAGCACAAGGAAACATTAGAAAGCAAGGGCCTTCTGTAAAAATAAAGCAAAGTCACATACTTTCTCTGTTACCAGTAAGATTTCTTTCCAAAACAATTAAATTAAATATTTTTTATTAGTTGAGCAGTACTAATAGCTAACACAGGGGCGTGAGAGGGAGAGAGAGGGAAACATCTGAGTTTCCTGGCATCTGGAGCCATAGCAAATGACTTGCTCAAATCTCAAGTGGCTACATTTTTCTTTTATAAGGTGCATAAGGTCACTTTTCCCTTATTAATAATGTATTATGTGACCTGGGAGGGGGAAGCTTTTCAGAGTCTCTGTTAATAAACTCAGCCCCTAGTCACTTTGGTCCCAGGTCCCTCCTTCCCCCCCAAGTGTGGTGCTGGTCACTTTAGTCCAGATTCAAGGCAGGGGCTGCAGGTTATGCAAAGTTATTGGTCACTGGGCATAAAAGCCTCCCATTCTAGCAAAAAGAGAATTCTTATAGCCAAGTATCTTATCTTGCAAAAGACTAGGTTTATCTTTCCTTTCATTCATTTAACTCATATTCATTGAGTGCTTACCGTATGACACGTACTGAATGAACAAAGGTAGATAAACATATTTTCTGTCTTTGGGAAACTTCCAGTCTTGCAGGGACTTCAGTCTTCAGGGACTAAGCGTCTCCTACAGACGCAGATGGGTGGTTGAGTGCTATTGTAAGGACACTGGTAATAACACTGGGCCCCAGTGTTGGGTATCCATAGAGGGGTGGGGTCTGTAGCAAACTGCAGAGTACTTAGTTTAACAGAGAAGATGCTACTCTCTTTAGCATACAGTTGCTGTGTAATGAAGGCCCAATGTTGCCGAATCTTTAACCTGCGCAAGTGGGAAATCCATATTGTTACATGAAATATACTATTTTAAAAATGCAGGCAATTAATTCAAGTTTCTGCGAGGAACAAACAAAAACGATTTTAATTAGTTGCTTATATTAAAAATTAGTATAGTTTACATAAAAACATGGATTTCCTACCTATATCTATATACATAATTCAGATTGTTGTCAGGACCAAATAAAACATATCTATGTATATATGTATAGATATAGACTGATATAAAGATATATATTTTATATATTTTTAAATTATATATGCCTTTTAAAATATACCTTTATATCAATATCGATATCTATAGCTATATAGTAAATTTAACCATTGAGCTTCTAGTTGCATCCTCTGAGAGGAATAATTTTTTTCTTGATATACATACATATATATATTTATTTTAGAGGAATAAAATTTAATATCATAGCCTAATTCAATGAAAGCACACTCTGATTCATCTTTGATTTATTGACTGTTTATATGAACTTGCAGGACCAGATGAAAAGCACAGGGCAGGTTGTGGCAAAGCAAGAAAAGAACAGCTAAATAGACAAATTCAGTAAGAAGCACGTAGGAAGCATCTCTAGTGTGAAAATGCATAAGGAGAAAAAAAAATCCCGTTTACTTCAGTCATTATATGCATGAGATCGTCACAAATATGCAGCTCCATAGCATGGTCTTACCTTCTCTCTATAGAAATGGCCTAGAAAGATGACCGGCTCCTGTAAGGCAGGAATGATATGCATTTAGTAAACTAGATAGATTTATGAATCAAAGAAATGTAGCCAAAATCATTGGGACCTCCCTCCAGGCCACCTCCTGAGTGAATAATGATATTAGACAGTTGCTTTCACTGTAGTCTAGAGCATCTTTATCAGAAGTCATTAACTGCCTGGCAATTTCCTCACCTCCTAAAGAGAGTGGACCTAGTGACTAGCATCTGAAGAGTCATCTGGGCAGCACTGGGCTGCCTTGGATATGAGGCAAAGCAACTCAAACAACATAGGCAAGTACAGAACCAGCACCTATGTAATCACTGGCAATTTCCAGGATAGCCCTTCCCGAAGAGCAGTCTCAAACACAACCTAAAAGAGCATAGCCCAGATGGCTCCCCTGCTTATAAAATAAAAACACGAAAACCTGGGAGAGATGGTATCAAAGTAGTCTGTGAAGCGGTCTCTTAATGGAACCAAAGATGTCCCTAAAGTTTTCACACGTCGACTATTGCACGGTGGCCTGGGCTCCTCTGGATTGGCCAGTAGTGTCAGGACGGTACACATCTGGAAATAACATCACCAGTGCTCCAAAAGTTAATTCTTTCAATGATAAGGAGCTGCTTTCTTCATAAATGATGAAATAGTACAGGTTTCTCAGGCAGACTTCACCTCCAAGAAAGATAAGGAGTTCCCTTGTATAATCCAAAATAACAAAACAGGCCGAAAATAATCATAAAGAACGAGTTGGAAATTCCCATATGTCAAAGTCCTTAGTCTGATCTATTTTGATTAAGCCAGAGGAGCACAGATGTGAGATCTGACATGTGACGAGTGTGTTCTGCTCATATCGTCTTGGGTCCTCTATCACTTTCATGTAACCAGGGATCCCTGGGTGGCGCAGCGGTTTGGTGCCTGCCTTTGGCCCAGGGCGCGATCCTGGAGACCCGGGATCGAATCCCACATCAGGCTCCCGGTGCATGGAGCCTGCTTCTCCCTCTGCCTGTGTCTCTGCCTCTCTCTCTCTCTCTCTGTGACTATCATAAATAAATTAAAAAAAAATCAGTCACCTTCATGTAACCAGCCCGATTTAAAATGGCCAATACCTGCTCTTGGGCTGCTAGATCCCACATTGTCTAATGGAATGGCTGTGAACTCATGACCCCTTCAGGGCATCCTTACTTAATTACTAATTAATTCAAAGGTGGGAATAGAAATATCTCAGCTCTCTTACCACTTGGCAGGATAATTCTGACACATATGTCTTTATGCCTTTCCCAGAGTCTCTCAGTTGGATTAAACTCTGGTTTCCCATTGAGGTGGCTGGCTTAATTACGCACCTCTGTTCCCTGTCTTGCTTCTCCTACCTCATCTATCCCCCAACCTCACAAAGAAACTGTGTGCATTCAGCCTGCATCTCAGGGTATGCTTCTCAGAGGAACCCAACTGATACACACCCCTAGTGAAATAACATCCCTCTCCTTATCATCCCTTTCCCATTTTTATGGGAAAGAAGCACGTTTTCTCACAAGAGAGGGGTACCCCAGGTCAGAGTCTGGTGAAGTTTCCTGTCAGCTGTCACCTTACTTTCTTGCACCTTCTATTGTGTTCTGCTCTGCTTGCAGTGTGGGAGGAATTCAAATTTAGACCCGGACCACTTAATACTGCCCCTTCCCATCTAATGAAGCGTGGTGGTTGTGGATATCACAAAAAACTCTCAGCTAAGGAACATAATGTTAAAATAAGAGGTTCCGAGGTGACACAGAAATCAAATTTTGGTCTGCTTAAAAAAATTGGGGGTGTTTAATAAAAATACATTCCCAGGCTCAAGCCTCAGAAATTCTGATTCAGAGAGTCTAGGGTGAAATCCAAGCATTTGCATTATTAATAAGTGTAGCAGTTTTAAAACACGGCCCTGAAAAAAAAAATAAAACACGGCCCTGGGTTTTTGGACACATCTTGCATCGAGAGCTTCGCTCTATGTCCACTGTTTGACTCAGCAGTCACCCCTCGACCAGTAGAATACGGTGAAAGCCATGCTGTGCAGTTTTCTGGACCAGGCACTTAAGAAACCAGTAGCTTTCACGTCCTGTCTCTTGGGACGCTTATTGTGGAAACCAAGCCACTGTGCTGTAAGGAAGCCAAGCAGCTGCTAGAGAGGCCTTTTAAAGGTGTTGCAGCCAAAAGCTGCAGCTGAGGCCCAGTCCACGCCCAGCCACCAGCCAGTGAGTACACGTGAGTGAGCCAGTCTCCTGAAGATTCCAGTTCCTCGGTGTGGGTCACCTACTGACATCTCATGGAGCAGAGATGAACCAAGCCTGCTGTGTCCGGTCCAAACTGATGAATGACGGTTGTTTTTTAAGTCACTGTTTGGGGGTGGTTTGCTAAATGGCAATACTAACTGAAACAGTACATTCTCCAGGTGACTCGTAAGTAAAAAGGTTCATGTACTTTCAAAAATATTTCTTCTGATAACCAGGTATGTACAAAGATGATGCGAAAGTGGACGGGGTAAAAACTGTTAAAGAAAATAAGGTGTTTGGTAACATCCCATCTGAGGTCTTGCAGTCACACTTTGCAGCAATTTCTACTTTGCATTTTGCTGCCTTCCTGGGGCTCCAGTGGGAAAGGCAGTAAGTGAAGTGGACCGGTTTTAATACGAAAGAGGCAGCTGCTACTTTGCTCGAGCTAACGGCTGCCAGGAGGGAATACGTGGGGTGCCAGACACCCTGATATTTCAAGAGGCTCCTGGAGTGAGACTTGTCATGTAGACTCTCCTGATATTAACTGTGTGTGGCAAAATAGACACTTTTGCATCCACGTTTCAACATTAACACTTCTGAAGTCATGGTCTGGTGTCAGATTTGATAAAGTCGAGGCACTTCATGTTTTACAATCGCCTTCATTAAAATAGTTCCTAAGATTTCCAGCAGTTTATCTAATATGTGTGTAAAATGTGCGTTCTTATTTTTATTTTAGTTTTGCAGATGGTTTTCTATAAAGTACGTTTTTTAATAAGTCCCTGTGTGAATGATTTTAAAAAACTACAGAATAAGGTACAAATGTAGTGTATTTAATAAACTATCAACTAAAACAAAAAAATTTAAATTTAAAAATTTTAAATTAAAAAATTTTAAAATATATTGTAAATGTCAAGCGGGACATGTCTGTGGGCTGGCCTTATAGCCTGTCAGGTTCTGTGTTCTGACTTAGTTAATTTTAGGGGTGTGGGGAGTGTGGGAGGACACGAAGGGAGGGCCAAGCAAGGAATTTTTAAAGATGATTGGCATCAAAAGCCTATCCATGAGGTTTTTTTTTTTTTAATACTATCCCAGTTAAGAAGGAGGAATAAGGAGCAATATAAAACTTGAAGAAAAAGAGATTTCATTTTAGTTTTAAAGAGGGAAGTGTCTCTCTGTGTAGAAAATAATCAACCATGCAATGAACAACGTGTCTTGCCCAGAGCCCAGAGACCAGGGCCTAGAGCATCATGCTCTAAGGAAAGGGAACTGGAAAGGGAACTCAATAGGAGAGATCTGTGATGCTCAGATAAGCCAATTTACAGAGACCTACCTTAGAGGCTTTCTGATGAATGGCCATCTTGAATTTTAAGTTCATCCTTAGGCTCAAAAACAGAAGCTACTGCAATTCACAATCCACTCTTCTCTTTGAATATGATTCCATTGGTGAGTAGTCATGAATCCTCCCACTCAGACATAATCACAACTCTCTAAGACTTTAGCTCCAAAAATGTTAATTAAAACAATATATTAAAATTAGGGGTGCAAAAAAATGGACAAGGGACAGAGAAATGCAAAGTTTTGCTAGATGAATATAGATCGACAGGGATCCGTTGAGGAAGAAGAATTCAATGCAGATGTCCTGTGTGCAGTTAGGTCTCTAGATCTCTGTTGTTGCTTTATTAGGAAGGAAGGCCATTTACAAGCTGGGAAATAGTTCAGGGAATTGATCTGAAGTTTCTCATAATATGATATATACCTTTCCATTAGGAAGCTACAAATGAGGGCAGAATGCGTAAGAGTGCATAAGAGTATTTACAGTTAGGATTTCCATTGAAGGTGACAAAACAAAAACCAGTTCTAATTGGTCTAAAGTAAATAGAGAAATATTTGCTCATGGAACCTACCAGTCCAGCGATAGGACTGGTATAGCTCTCTCTAGGGCCTCCCATGATGTTATCAGGACTCAATTACCCTTCTCTCTTGGCTCTGACTAGACTCCAGCCCAGAAACCCCAGGTTTGGGTCTAGGGGAAAAGAAAGTATCTCATTTTGGTGCCTGAAGCCCCAGTCTGAGTCACACGCCAGCTCTTGAGCCAAACGTGTGGCCATGGAAAATGAACACTCTGATTGGTTGGCACTGGAGCAGGTCACAGGATCCCACATGGGTGATTTTCTGTTTTGTTTTCCCCAGTCCTTTTTATCTCTGCTTCTTGCTTGTCTTCTTTTGTGGACCATCTGCTGTTAAACCAGTGTGTTTTTGTTCTTTAATATATCACATTTTTTCAATTTTAGATTGTCCGGCTGATTTTTTGGTGAGGATTCACCCAAAGGCACGCACAAGTATGTTTAAAGAAGCAGCATTATTTGTAATGTGAAGCAGCATTATTTGTAAGCAGTTGGTGAAACCAGAACCAAAATAAATTCTATGAAAAGCAAATGGATAAATACACTGTGTTATATTTATAGAGTGGGATACCACATAGGATAAAATTAATGAACTCCAACTATATCCAACCCTCATGAGTATAAGTTGAAAACAAAATTAAGACAAAGAAGTTAGATGTAAAATAATGGGTGATTACACTTGTATAAAGTCCAAAGACAGACTACATTACAGTAGCTATAGTTTATTATTTGGGTAGTAAAAGTATAAATAAAAGCAAAGAAATAATTACTAACAAAGCCAGTATATGTACTTTTGGGTAGATGCATTCTATTTTGCAATAAAATATAAGATAAAAGAAAGATAACCATAGGTTTTGGCAAACTCAGGGGGAGATAAGCAGTTTTCCTCTGTATTTGACCTTTATAGTCATCTTCTCCTGCTGCCTTTTTAAAATACCATCACAAACTGTCCACAGTGATGACCTGAACTTCTGTCCTAGAAAAGTGGTAAATAACATTATCCCCAGAGGTTCTCTGTTAAACTCTATGTTATCTAGTGAGTTAGAAAAGAAGTAAGCGTGTACTCTCTAAAGTTACATCACCTGTCTCTATCATCAGTATGATAGGTTGGTTGTATGTTCCAAGAGCAAACATGAGATAAACGTCAGTTGCAGGAAAAATGGAAATAAGTGACATGAGACTGTACCCTGAGAGTTCAAACTATAAAATCCAATAATGAACTAAACTTGCAAATTTCCACCAAATAATAGTTAAGATTTATTTAGTATTTTATTAAGGCTAATGTGCCAAAAACCTTACAAGCATAATCTTCACAACAACCCCACAAATTAAATGGGATTATTTTCTCTTTTCAGGTTCTTGAACTTTTTATTTACATATTTAAAAAATGTGCATTCCAATAGTTAAAAAAATAATTTGAACAACAACAACAACAAATGACACTCCGGTTAAATTGCATTTGATAGCCCGCAGGACACCTTAGAGCAGCTTGGTTCTTACTCTAGATTTCCCTGTTGTTCCACCCAGCTTTTTCCCTCACCTACTTGCAAGTTCTTTTCCTTCCCTGCCAGCCAGATGGGCAGATGGGAGAGGCAGGTGTGGCCTTCCATGTCAGTGGTCCTCAATTCTTTGGTGTGAAAAGTGGCAGCACAGTCATTTAAGCTCGATCCTTTGTATCCTACAAAGTCAAACAGCTAAAAGAAGAAAAATAAGAAGGCAATGCTTGTGGAATGTACAGTGCATACCGGCGGCGCATGCCTCACTAGGATGTGTCTGCTTGCTTCTCCTGTTCTATTGTTTCTTTTGAAGGCAGTGGATTTTTTTGCTTGTGTTGCTGTCTTCTTCAATTTTGACTTACCCGATTTCTCAATCTCAGCTATATAGGGTTTGTCAGACATGGTTGCAGGGGAACAAGGCGAGGAACTCAAATGAGCAAAGTACCTTCTGTGCAGTGGCCCCAACTGACTGCCTAAATGGGATTATTTTCTTAATATTGCAATGGAGGAATGATGTTTAGGGCATTTCCAATCAAGCCCTCCAGGTCATCTGGCCAGGGAGTGGCAGAACTAAGATTCAAAATGAGATCATCAGGCTCTCCTGCTCCTGTTCTGAACTCCCACACCTTAACTCTGTACTACAGAGGTACAGTGGCTCCCAGACCTGAGCAAGTCTGGAGGGTTCCATTGTACACGGTGTTATTTAGCAACAGAAAGTGGAAAATCAGTTTAACTTGGGAGAGCAAATTCAGGCACTTTTCAGGGAAAGGAAGTCCTACTGAAAGATTCTGATTTTCATGGTCCCATTGGTTTAAGGCTATTTCTACACTGAGGCTGAATGTATCAGGTTTTCTTAGCCTTATAATATTAAACATTTTAATCATGCTAATAATCTCTTCTCTTTTGAATTCTTGGTTAGCAAGCAGCTTTCTGATTATAACTTGGCTTTCCAAAAAAGAACTCCTTAGAATTTGTAGTCTGTGCCAATTTAAGTATTCGTGTGTGTGTGTGTGTGTGTGTGTGTGTGACAGATTTTATTTCTCATTGTTAACTGGCCTACTGGCATTCTTATTTATACACTAGCTTCTTGAGCTGTGTGAATGTGAATATTTTGATCCAAAATTGAGCTTTGAAAGGTGCATCTACAAAAATCAGATTTCTGAGTCCAAAAGACTGAGGACCAATCTCTGAATATTGGCAAATTCATCAAGGTAAAGTTTTCATATGAAATCTTTTGGGCAATAAGGCATTGACCTTTTCCTATCCAGATCTTAAACCTGGTATGGGGTTCAACTTTTTTACTTAACTTCTATAAGCATATCGGTTCACTTTATCTGGTGAGTAATTGTCATACTATAAGGCCAGATAAACCATGAAGCCATTAAATTGTAGTGAGTTGATCCAGTAAGAGGTTTAGATGTGAGTTGTGGACTGAGTTGTGTTCCCCCCACACCAAACCTAACCCCCAGTGAGATGGCATTTGGAGATGGGATCTTTGGGAGGTAAATAGATGGGATCATGAGAGTAGGGCTCTCATGATGGGATTAGTGCCCTTATAAGAGGAGACACCAAAGAGCTTTCTGTCAACGTCCCTTTCTCAATCTCTCCTTCTTTCTCTCTCTCCCCTCCCTCCCTCTCTGTACAGAAAGAGGTCATGTGAGCACACAGAAAGATGGCAGCTGTCAACAAGCCAGGAAGAGAGCTTCCACCAGAACCAGACCATGCTGGCATTCTATCATGGGCCTTTAGATTCCAGACTATAAGAAAATGAATTTCTGTTGTTTTAAACCCCCTAGTCTATGGTATTTGGTTGTGGCAGTGTGAGCAGACTAATGCAAAAAGTCAGTGGAAAATAGGGAGGCAACCCTTCTCTGAGTAAGAGATGCCTCAGCTGGAGTAGACAGGCTCAAGAAAACTGAAAGGATATCCCAGGAAAATGAACAATCCACAGGACTTCATCTTAAGGAGAAGAAATCTGAAATACTACCTTTGTTTCTTGTAGGACTGTCTCACATCTGGCATTCCTTTTTAGACTTCTTGGATTAGATTTTTTGTTTTGTTTTCTGCATTTGTTTTATTCAGTGAAAGAGTTGCACTAGACTTGTCAGCAGTTAGAGGACTTTTAGAAAATAAAAAGTCAACTCAAAAAACTCAGTTTTTTTTCAACCGAAAAAATGTTTCATTACATAGTATTCCTTTCATAGATCATTCTTTCCTTTCTGGAAAAGGATCAGATTATAAAACCTTGGGAATGCAGTTAGCAGGACTTTTAATGGTGTTTGATTTTTTTTTTTTTTTTAAAGCCTGAGCATCTGACCACGGTTTTTCCAAGTCAAACAGCAGTTTAAAATCTAAGAGGCTTTGAAGTCAGAGGCCTGTAATGCTGTGGGCTACTTCCCTCTCTTGAAATAGTAGGTGAGATCAGATGAGAAAATTGGTACAGATACTGTTTGTGTTTCTCTGCATTTCTTAGGAGGCTGCCCTACAAATCGTACTGAGGTTCTATAATACTCTGAGCCACTTTTTTGAAATATATAATAAAAATGTGTGTGCACTGAGGAAAACTTATTTAACCACACTGTTATTATGTTTAAACATGAAAGAGTGTCATTTTCCTTTTGCTTTTCAAATAATGAACAGAAAGACCCATGGTTTTAGGAGACACATAACAAGCCATGACCCAACTCACAATGACAGAGGTCTTTTTAAAGAATGTCAAAGTCTCAATAATAATAGCTATCCTTTACACTGTACTTAAAACATTTCAGTCATAATCTTTGTTATGTCGCATTGTTTTTTGTTACTGTAGGACAGTAATGAAGATGTATGTAGTGGATGAAGAAAGTGAATTCAGAGTGGTTGAGTAACGGACCAAGATTTATTACTAATAAGAGACTGAGTCAGAATTCTTTGAATCCCTGACTCCAAAATCCACATTCTTTCCACTATTATGCCATGTGATACCCATAATGATATCTATATTTTGGGAGAGACCAGATAAATATATTAATAATTAATTTTTCATTCTAGAATAGTATAAAACTCTCATTTCTCTATTATTAAAATTCTTTCAAAGCAAAGTTGATTTAAGAAAAAGATGATGGTCAGTGTGTCAGGAAAGGAAAGAAGGCCAGAGGGACTAAAGACTTTTACCAGCAGGTTCTAATCATGCCATGATGATCAAACATGAAGTTTTTGATCTGCAGGGCTTACAGTAATCACAATAATTTACATTTATAGAGGACTCTACTTTTTAGGTCAGATATAAATTGTTCGGAAGAAGATAAGATAACCAAGTGGTTCAGAAAAGGAGCCATATCATGTAAGTTAGGTTAGCTTTTTCTGGTCGGCCTTGATTGGACCAAAGTTTCTGTAGAGTGTGGAGTCTTGTATGCCACAAATAGTCACCAGGGAAGCAGTCAACCTGCAAAATAAAATAAATACAAAGAAGTTTGAAATTGGGAATTGGTTCATTATAACAATGCATGAAGTACAGAGGGGTGACGATTTTGAAGTGGTTATAAATACCTTGACTAGGAGGAGGATTACCTGAAAAACTAGGGATGAAATTCATGTCTGTGAGCAATTCTTGCTCTAAAGAAGGGAGGATGTTAGTCTGCTTGACAAATCTATCCCTGTAGAGAAGGAAGGGGACTCATTAATTTGCCATAACTTCATATTAATGCTCCCAGGATAATCCAACTCTCCGAGGTCTGATTTTGTATTCTCTAAGCAACCTCCCAATGATAATTGAGTTTCTCAAATAGATTTCTCTCCTGGGAAGGAAATGAATGGACAGACTGACATGCCTATCCAATCCACTTGACAGTGTGATTTCTCACTGTTAATTAAGATCCTGGCTCCTGCATATGATGTATTTAGGTGATGTGAGTCAGGTCTCTTTGGGCCTGACTTCTTGTAGGAAAGTAGAAATCAAGACCTCAAGTCTGCAGAATGATGACAGCAACCACTTACATTTGTGTAGGATCTACAGTTTAGAGACACTTTTGACTCATGCCATCTCATGTAGCTCTCACAGTGCCTGTGAGGTAGTTGTTTTTGATTTCTATTTTGTTAAGATTTGGAAAGGTTGGGCAGCCCAGGTGGCTCAGCAGTTTAGCTCTGCCTTCAGCCCAGGGCATGATACTGGAGACGCGGGATTGAGTCCCACGTCAGGCTCCCTGCATGGAGCCTGCTTCTCCCTCTGCCTGTGTCTCTGCCTCTCTATCTCTCTCTGTCTGTCTCTCAAGAATAAATAAATAAAATCTTAAAAAAAAAAAAGATTTGGAAAGGTTAAGTGAATTTTTCAAGATTGTATAGTTAGTGGAATATGGGATACAAGGCCTTGGCCTGTGACATTAAATCCAGAGCTCCTGCACAGCCATGGGAGGGTGAGTATGCAAACATGTAGAGACTCATAAGATGGAATGTCCAACAACTTGTGGCTCTTGGCACCTTGATACAGCAGGACTTGGTGGATAGAAGATGGACCTGTTTTTTAAAGGTTAGTCATCATCCCCAATCTCCACATCACCTCTGGTGCTAGGAAACCACAAATCTATTTTCTATCTCCTTCAGTCAAATAGGTTTGACTAGTCTTGGTATTCTACAGAAATAGAATCATATAACATGTGGTCCTTTGTGACTGGCTTCTCTTCTTTAGCATGTTTTCAAGGTTCACCCATGTTGTGGCATGTATCAATATTTCATTCTTTTTTATTGCCCAATAATAATCCATTGTATGGATATACCACATTTTGGTTATCCATTTGTCAGGTGGTGGACATTTTGGGTTGTTTCCACTTTTTGACTACTGTGAACAGTGCTGCTGTGAACACTTGTGTATAAGTTTTAGTGTGAACATAGATTTATTTTTCTCATGGGTATATAACTATGAGTGGAATTGCTGTATCATATGCTAACTGTATGTCTAACTATTCAAAAGGTGACAGATTGTTTTTCAAAGCAGCCACATCAGTTGATATTCTTGCTAGCAGCATATGAGCTCTAATTTCTCGCCATCCTTCCTTGTACTTGTTATATCTGACTTTATTGGAAACAAACTAGTGGGTATGAAGTATTGTCTCACTGCGGTCTTGGCATACAGTTCTGTGATGACTGATGATGTCGAACACCTTTTCATATGTTTATTATTCATGTGTATATCCTCTTTGGAGAAATATCTATTCAAGTCCTTTGTCCATTTTCTAATTGGGTTATTTGTCTCTTTATTATTGAGTGATAATAGTTCATTATATATTATAGATGTAAGTCCCTTACTGATAACTATATATAATTATATAATTTTCAGATTGCATAATTTGAAAAAATGTTCTGTTTTGTGGATTGTCTTTCCTCTCTCCTGATGGTGTCCTTTACAATACAGAAGTTTTCAATTTTGATGCTAACTACCATTGAAAACTATATCTAGTTTTGTCCTGCAGCTTGTGCTTTCAGTGTACAGATAAATCTTTTTGAACAGAAGGAAAATCTGATTCGATGTCCAAATGATATTGTTATTGTGAAGAGATAAAGTATAAAAGTGTCAGAGGAGAAGTGTCTGCTTTCATGAAATTTGCATTGTGATGGAAAGAAAAACTAAAAATGGTAGAAAACAATAAAGAAAGCATAGACTACGTGTTGGGAAGGGATAAACATTGAAAATGAAACTTCAGTGAAACAATAGCTTGTGACTAGCAATGTTTATTGTCCTTTGTCTCTGTAGTACAAACATTATATCAGCAAAGTAGATCCATCAGACAATATATTTTACATTTAATTTTTGTGATTCTTTTTAGAGGGAGAAACAACCATCACTGTTTTATACATTTGCTTCCAAAGTTACTGTAGGCCAATTGAGTTGTCCATATATATTTGTATGAGATTTAACTATTTATTTTAAACTAAGTTATTTTGTTTATGTATCATTGCTAAAATAACACCCTGGTTTACGCATAAGTCTTAAACTTCCTCTGAAATTTTCACTTAGCATAACATAGTCTCTTTATACAAACCAAGATATCCGTAGCTTCTATGCATTACACAATTAGATTTCCTTTCTGGTCTGCTGACAGGTATTTTATGAATAACATCTGCAATATCCAGTAATCTGCTGCAAGAAATAGTGCTGATTTTATTAGAAAATAATTTGCCTTTCAAAAAAATTTTTATATACTCTAAGCACTCCCTAATAATATAACTTAATAATAGAGCATTAAGGAAAATTCTGGTTGCAGTAAGGAAAAAGTCAGGTCAGTGCTGAAAGGAAAGTGAATGGAGAAGCTCGCCTCATCTGGGCTTTTGCAAATACACAGCACTATGATGTCACTGGCTGTTCTGTACCTAGCTTTATATCTGGGTGTAGGTTTATTTACTCATCAAAATTTAATTTGAAGTGCTGGTTGGCTGCAAACTCCAAGAATATTACTATGGTCATAGAATTCAAACAAGTGCTTAGTTAAAGGTCTGACTAAACTGTTTTTTTGAAAAAAGAAATCTCTTTATTGAATCATTTAAACCTAGGTAATATTAAGCAGACACTGTATTTAAAAGTGAGGTTTGAGGCTAACTTTGAAATAAAGTGCAGGTTAGGATTTCTTGCCTTCCCCATTTACTTTCAATTTTTCCCTTTCAACTAATTCCAATTGTATTCTTATGCACAAATGTTTACCAGAAAGTTCTATGGTTGACCCTGTTTGTCTAATATGAAATCCAAATCTTCCTAGGATTTGGGCCACTTTCCCAGATTTTAGGATATTTTTGTAACAAAGTGACTTTAGGGGTTTTTTTCCCTCTCGCTCTGATTTTTTTTTTTTTTAATGTAACTCTGCTGCCAGAAACACACACACACACACACACACACACACATACACACACAAATTCTGCACAGAAAGACTCAGATTCTTCTGTTTATTGCTCTGCAGTGTTTTCATTTGCTTGTGAAGAGCAGGGGCAAAGCTTATGATGCAGAAGAGGGCTATCTTGCCTTCAAAAGCATCCTGCAGGCCAACTAAGATAGCCTGATGCAAGAAAGTCAGAGCTCTCTTGAGCGACCTTCACTTAAGCTCGCTGGCTCCTTGCTCAGGTTTTCTGAAAAAAGCACACTGACTAATGTCCCCTGCATGATGAATGCTTACTGCCCTCAGGCTACTTTCTAGCTCACCCCCTCACTTCTATTTGCACTATCGAGTTGAATGCTTCCTGACAGTAAATCTTTTTCTTTTTAAGATTTTATTTATTTAATTTTTATTTGAGAGAGAGAGAGAGAATGTGCACATGCATGTGCGATATCTGCAGGGAAGAGCAGAGCTGGAGGGAGGGTGTGGGGGTGGGGAAAAGAATCTCAAGCAGACTCCTTGCTGAGCACTGAGCATGAGCCCAGTTTAGGGCTCCACCTCACCAACCTGAGATCCTGACCTGAGCCCAGTCCAAGACTGAACCACTGAGGCGATGCCCCCATAAATCGTTCTTAAACTTAATCCTGTCCATGCCAGTTGCCCTTGTTCTTATGTCATTTAATTGAATACTAGGTAAACCAAAGAAAAAGGAGTATAAAAAGAAAAAAAAAAAAAGGTTTTTTAAATGAAAATAAAATGAAATATTTTAGAAAAAGTCTAAGATAAAGTCACTTAAAATATTGCTGTTGAATTAGTATGTAAAAGGAGCCATGCAATTTTTTTAGAAAAGAGTAACAAAAGTTGAATTATTTAACTGATGTCTGGATTAGAAAGTGGCCTCATTGCATTCATTCATAAATTCACCCATTTTTCTTATTAACATTTATTACTAACTAGATAGCTGAGTAGCCAGAAATATAAAAACAAGTAAGACACAGATCTTAAGAAAATAAAGTCTAGTATGGAAAGGAGCTGTGAAAACACATTTATTGCAAGAAAATGTGAGGACTGTATATAGGAGTGTTCTGTAAGCCTAGAAATGTTTAAAGAAACATGTACTATCTTCTTGGTTGCCAAGGGACTTTTAAAAATACTTTTCTCCCTTGATAATATGAAATGTGTTATCAATATAGAACAGTTGGAAAACAGAAAAAATGTAAAAGAGAAAATGAAAATCATTCCTAATGCTACTACTCAGGTAATTATTATAAATTTTTTGGTGGAAGTTTTTCAAATCTTTCTCTGTCTTCTTTATACACATGTATATACACATATTTATTTAATATTATTTTCATCATATTATATTATTAACACTAATATTTATAATTACATATATATACTCCTATATAAAGTATACCTTTTTTTAAAAAGTAAGGTTTAAAAACATATTAGTGACAACATAGTGTTCAATCTTACAGTATCTTTTCTGATGTATCAAATATCTATAAGGAGGATAATTAAGTAAACAATAGAAGACTTAATTAACCAAAGGAGCCAGCCCAGGAGAAGATAAGAAAAAATGGGTTGTCATGGTTTACATTTTCAGTTATAAGTGCCAAGTGTTTGAACTACTTGATAGGGAGGATTCTGATATTTTTCACATCAGTTTCCCCATTTGAAGTAATCTTTTTTTTTTTCATTTGAAGTAATCTGAGCCACAATGACATGGCAGGATAGAGTAGATTGAAACAACTCATAGCATTTTAGGATTTTGGGAGGATGTCTTTACTTTGCAAAATAGATACAATCTCCTAAGAGGGGAAGCTACTGCGAGTCCCGAAGATTGGCATCACCTCTTTCTCACACTTTCTCTTCCATCCCACAAAGGAATGAATGGCAGCAGAAGGAGGAGAGAGGCTACTCCGAGGCAGGCCTGAGGCTCATGAAATTATAATGACCAATGGCTGGTCTTCTCACATTGTATCTCTCAGAAAGGGGGCTCTGGATGTGCCCACCTATAAGTGGTGTTTTTTATTTTTTAAAAAGATTTATTTATTTATTTGAGGGTAAGAAAGAGGGAGAGAGAGAGAACAAGCATGAATGGGAGGGGCAGAGGGAGAGAGAATTTCAAGCAGGCCCCAGGAGAGACTCGATCCCAGGACCATGAGATCATGATCTGAGCTGAAACCAAGAGACAGTTGTGCCACCCAGGCTCCCTGGTTCAAGTGGTATTTTAACTGAGACTGAGCCTTGCGATTCGGTGGGCACAGATGCCGACTGTGAAATGATGGTACAGGATTGTTTTGAAAATCTGAAGCCCTGTGTGTTTTGCTCCTGGGTGCTTACTGGGGACCTTCCCGTCTGTGCTTCTTCATCAGTCTGTCAGCAGTCCATTTCCATTTCTCCCCCTGCTTTCCTCCACACAGAAGAATTCCTGAGGCTTTGATCGGGAACCCTGTGGCCACAGGGGAGCTCAGGCAAGTTTTGTGGGAAGGCCAGCACTCACTCCCCCAGGTGCCTGGAGCTCACCTGAGACTCCTGCACGGGGTTCTGATACCAATGAATTAGTGGTTTTGTGAACCAGCTCTGCCCGTCAAGTCTGGTTGGGTTTTTTGTTGTTGTTTTGGGTTTTTTTTGGTAACTCTCAGCCTTTCTTCCTGAAGGGCCTCCTTTCATCTTCTCTGCTCCGGACTTTGCTCTGAGCCTCCACCCTTGCCTGGAATCAGAAGCTAGCTTCTCTTGACTTCCTGTCACGCTTCATCCTGGATTCATTCTGTGATCAGAGCCAGCTTCACGGACGTGTGATCTGTGCAGTCACATGTGGCCGCGTGCTCAGAAGAGCCCTGCTCTTAATGCCATGTTCTGCTGTCACGGTCTTAAAATTCTTAATGATTTTTTGAACACGGATCATGTGTTTTCGTTTTGCATGGGACCCCACAAATTATGCAGTCTGTCCTGTCCGTGACACATGGTGATGAGCCGACAATAGCCTATTTTCATGGTTTCCAGGATAACCGGCAGGGCCTCGGACCCTGTGCGGAGGGAGGCCAGAGTCGGGGGCGAGGCATGTTCTCTGTCGCTTCTTGCCAAAATGGGCACAGCTGCACCCAGAGCTAGAGGGGATCAGTGACTCCAGCTGAGGCTGCCATCGAGGAGGCAGGATCTGAGAACTAATTCAATAAACTAATTTGAATGGAGCTGTTGAGACTAAGACTGACTTAATCTTTTCTTCTCCCAGTGTTTCATTAAGAACAAGTACAGAAGTAGAGAATCAGGCAGTGTGCATCCTCCACCCCTGCAGTCTTGCAAACCTAAAGCAGACCTAACCTGGTTATGGGGAAGATGTAAATGGAATGTGAGTTTGGAGTTATGTGCTTATTGGATACGATTAAGTTTTTACTTAGTTGATAGTGACTTAGTATTTCATAGCAACCTGCAAAGCTATGGGATGAGACCTGCCCAGAGTTCATCCAGGGTGGAGAAAGAACAAGCTGAAAGAGGGGGTTCAAAGAGATCGTGGCAAAAAGGAGAAAGCTGCTTTTTGCTTGTGCTCAATTGAATCCAGCATATTTCATCAATTAGACATAAAAGCCTTGTTGCCTGACGGCCGGTGGGAGGATGAGCGAGTGAGTGGATCATAAGGGCATAACTCCTATTACATCATGAGGCCTACTCTTTATTCATGAGACTGACCCCTATAAGATAATAACTACCAATTTGTACCAAGCGAAGTGCTTGGACTTTGCTTTAGTAATCATCACTTACACTGATAGGGAAACATAAGTAGAACAGGCATTTGGTAGTTCACTCATATTTTCCATCCTCTGGTTCCTTCTACAGAGTTTCCATTTGCTTGGCTCTTAACATCCTGTATAAAGCCATGGAGGGCTACATGCTCTTTGCCTGCCACTCCTCCCCATCCCCTACCCCCAGGGAGATTGAGGGCTTCTGGGAGTCCAAACTTGGGCAATGTCCCTTCCGACTCATCCTGAAAAGTGTTTCCTTTTGAGGAACAAGTAGGTGGGGGAGAGAACAAGCAGAAAGTTGAAGGATGATTCCCCCTCAGCTCAGATCCTGATACCAGCACCCTCCTCCCCACTACACCATCCCTTCTTCTGTAGTGTCAACCCTCTTCTACCTTTGTGGCCAGTTAGAGATATCCCATGATGACCTAACTCTGTCCAATCACAGATGAAAGACGGAAATCCATTGAGGAAAGGAGATTTTTGAAAACTGATGTAGAATGTGTGAAAGTGCAAGGTATATGAATACCAAACATTTGATGGTTCAAAATTTATTTGAACACAGGACATTCTCTAAGAAGTATCCTGAGATAACAGATTCACCAAACACCCAATTAGCATCTGCTTGTCTTAGATCAGCCTTGCCCTCATTTCGTTAACCTTGACCTACTAACACTCACATTTTACATGTTTGAAAGTTTGACATGCTTTAAGGTTTGGGGAGCTCATCATTTCTCAATAGTATCAGTGGAATTTCACAGTATTTGTGTTAATTTATCAATTAACTTTGTGACCACCATATAGTATTCCTACAGCATTATTGTGCTTTCCCTGACATAACACAATCCTAAGCAATGTGTTTAAATTTAGAGATTGTTTTTCACAGAGACCTCCAAATATGAAGGGTGGAATGAAGTGAAGGGGAAAAGTATATTGCTATGAGCCAGGCAGCTGGGTTCTGTGCTCTGCTTGGCCCATAGCCAGCTGTATGGTCTTGGATCAGTCAAATAATCTCTCCAGACTTTTATGTCCTTACTTGTAAAATAAGGAGATTAAACTATGATCTAAGATTTTTTTACTACACTCCATTACCATGGCTAGATGCTTCCCCCTACCCTTTTTAAATGCATAAGTTGGTATATGAATTCAAAGTTCATGTTTTATGGCTTTCATTACCACAGAATACCGTATCTTCCCACTTGATTCTAGTGTTTCCCATAAGTCGTTCCTCTTGGAGTAATGACCATGGTGGTTTATAGTATTGTTAATGAATTTATATGGTAATAGAGGATTTAAACTCATTCGTATCCTGATGTCTATATTATGCTTACATCATCAACTGTCAAACTGTTTTATGGATGTCTGTGCAAAAAGAGTTGACATAGCAGGCCTGATTACTCTTTTATGAATGGTTTGGCTGGCATCTGGGAACTTGCATTTGGGGATGATTCATGCCATCCTGATGGGTAAGAGTGGCTCGCTGTGTTTAAACTGTCTCTACAACCAATTTGGTTTACGCTGAAGTCTAGAATTTCTTCTAAGTCTGGAATTTCGGTAGGCATGAGGCAGAGGAAGCCTGTGTAACTATCTCCCCAACAAAAATCCTAGACACTGAGTTTCTAATGTGCTTTCCTGGTAGATGACATTTCACACGCGTTGTCACAGCTTGTTGCTCTGGGACCCTCGTTGTCACAGCTTGTTGCTCTGGGACCCTATTGGGAGAGGACTCTTGAGAACCTGCTCCTGTTTTCTGCAGGTTCTGCTCTGTGCATCTTCCTTCATTGCTTTTGCTTTGTATCTTTTAGCTGTAATGATCATCACCATGAGTATGCTGGTGTGTTGATCCTGATTCCCTAGGAGGGAATCATCAAACCTGAGGATGGTTTTGGGAACCCTCAACTTGTATCCTTGAAATGTTTTCTTTTCCTCTGTCAGTGCAGGGGCTGGCTCATTTCAGACATTTCTGGTAGGAACAGTTCCTACATTACATATCAGTTTCCAGCCCCTGCATGGACTAAATGAATGCTGTGGCCATATTAATTGACCCAGGATATAAAAATACTATGGTATTTTTATTCAAGTGTTTTCATAAACATGAATATTATAGAAAAGTGGTTTTCAAACTTACTTTTTAAGCCGTGGAATCCTTTGTGTATAGACAGAACTTATGGGAAAGCCAATGTGTGAAACATTTCAAAGTAAGGCTGCTCTGCCTGAGGGAAGTTTTCAGAGCTTTGCCTACTTGTCATCCTTCCCCCTTCTTGACATCAAGGTAGAAAATATGACTTTTAAAAAATCTATACCGTAACTATGAGCATTCTACATGTTTACTTCCTTTCCGAATGAAGGAAATAGATGGTAAAATGCTTGCATTATTCATCAGTAAACTCATAAATGACAAATGGAATGACAAAATTAGGTTATGACAATGTCATGTTTCTCCCTTTGACCAGTAAGCAAGACAGGAGTGCTATGGGGAGTCATAGTTGCCACAGCTAAAGGTATAGCTGAAATCCCACTCTGTGCCTATTTTCCCTCAGTACATCAAAGAGAGTAGCAAATTGTTTTTAAAACACCTGGGACGCCTGGGTGGCTCAGTGGTTGAGCGTCTGCCTTTAGCTCAGGTTGTGATCCGGGGGTCTTGGGATTGAGTTCCGCATCGGGCTCCCCACAGGGAGCCTGCTTTTCCCCCTGCCTGTGTCTCTGCCTCTCTTTCTGTATCCCTCATGAATAAGCAAATAAAATCTTTAAAAAAAATAAAAAATTAAAAAAGACACCTATCATGAGCATGCTATATTATTTCATTTAATTTTTAGAAAACCATGAGAGGGGTTTTCTCTCTATTTTATAGACCAGGAAGCAAATTCTCATATTGTCTCAGAGTTGGGATTTGAATCCACTCTTGACCTTTTTTGCCATAGCACATTCCATCCCTGGATGTCAGCCTGTCAGATCATATACTGTTTGACCCAACAGGCTGGCTCACTAACCTCATGTGCTATGTTCCTTTCTCTTGTGGCTAACGCCCTTTTTTCTGACTGAAGAGTGGCTGGGAGGCCTTACTTCTGGATGCCCCGTGATATAGACAGGGGTATTAGGACAGAGGCATGTGGTCATCCTCCTCTGAGAGGCAGCATTGAAATCTGGATGAACACCTAGCCAAAAATATCTTCACTGGTCTGGCAGTCCTTGCTAAACTGGGCACACAGGAAATGTGCTTTAATTACCACTGGTCACAGCTATCTGAAAGAGATTTTGCTGTTTGTGACATTTCCTGGTCAGTCAACTGCCTTTGTTTAGAAAGGAAAGCTGTGTTTCTGATAGCTGCTTGTCAGCCTGACTTTCCTAATTGTCTCCAGTTTTTCTCTTTCTTGAAGTTGTGCTTCAGTGAATCCATAAAGCATTTCCTTTTCCCTTCCAGCTTGTGATTATTCCACTTCAGCATTGCCTTACAACAGCTGTCTGGGACGCAGCTGTCACCCTCTGTGCACGTGAGCAGTCCAGCAGAATGACATTACTGTGTACCCTGGCTTCACTCCAAGACTGTGGGAGGACATCGGTCCCCTTGGAGGATGGAGGATAGAAGAATGAAGGAAGTTAGGACAAAATTCATGGATGTAAATACCCAATCCATCAGCAAGGTGTGGTTACAACAGGTGATATAACTTGCATCCTTCTTTTTTATTCATTCACTCCCCCAGGGCTTAGAGACAACAGTGAGATAGGACATGCTTTTCTCAACACTAGCTGGGAAGTGTGCTGGGATTGGGGGGATTCAGCTCTAGATAAGAGGTAGGACACTAGAAAACCAGCCAGCATGGCAGGAAAAATGGGGTGGTAGGCAACAGAAAGAAGTACATCATTCATTGGTGAAGACCAAAAGGAAGCAGAAGCAAATGGATTTAGTTTGGGCTCAGATTAGGCTCGGTGAGGTGTATGGAGAGATTATGAAAAGAATTACACATTTAGTTACCACTGCACATTTTAATCATTACCATTTATGAAGTATGTATCATCAATTTTATTTTACAGATGAATAAGTCATAGCTCTGAGAGTTTACAAAATTTTCCCAAGGTAGCAACATTAGCACCAGCATTATTAAAGCCAGGATATGAACCTGGTTTGGCTGAAATGGAAGTCAGTACTTACTAACTATGCCACACTGCTCAAAACCAGGGCAAACAATATCAAGGTGAAATTCCAAAACTAAACTCTTTATCTTCTCCCCAGAATGAGTCCTCCTTTGTTTGTGCCCTGTCTTGGTTAGTGACACCATAATTCATGAGCTTGCCAAGCTGAAGCTCACCTTTAGCATCCTGTAACGCATTATGTGCCTATCTCTCTCCTCTACCACTCTGACTGGGCATCTCTTGAACTTAGGGACTATGCGCCACATATCTGCATTTCTCCAGTGCTAGCAAATGACTGTCACATAGTTGGTACTTTATTTGTTTTTTTTAAGATTTAATTTATTTATTCATGACAGACACACAGAGAGAGAGAGAGAGAGAGACAGAGAGAGAGGCAGAGACTCAGGCAGAGGGAGAAGCAGGCTCCATGCAGGGAGCCTGACATGGGACTCGATCCTGGATCTCTAGGATCACACTCTGGGCTGAAGGTGATGCTAAACCGCTGGGCTATGGGGACTGCCCCCATAGTTGGTACTTTAAAAGAGTAATGGAATGAACAAATTAATGGAAAACAGGATATCAAAGGAAATGTGTTCTTTTTATTTGTAATTTTTTCCCCTTTTAGAAGTAACTGGTAGAGAATCTTTCACTCAGGAGTATCTATGATGGTGGCCATTGTCTTTTGTAGCAGTTTTACAAGACGTGCAGAAGGGAAATGACAAGTGCATAATATATTTGTGGTCTTAATAATCACTAATTAAGTACTTCAGATGGACATAAGACACGAGATATTATTAAAGAAAACTGCTTCTCCAAGATACTTAAAGAAGCATTTGATTATGGAAAGCTATTTTGAGCACTCAAACAGGATGCCAGGATTCACACTGAACATCCTGTGGACCTGACTTTTGTTGTCGTTGCCTGATGTGGACACTGGCTGAATGTGGATCCTGGCTCCTCTACCTTCATCTGTATATAGTTCAGCAGAAATCAACAGGCAAATTTAGAGCTGTGTGTCTGATCAGTGCCATCTATTGGATCACAGTGTCATGTCTGAGACCCATGTGATTGTTTCTAACCATTCCACAAGCCTAGGGAATCAATACAGGCACATTCTTGCACTTTTCTAGTCTGTTTGAGAAAACCACTTTTCTGATTAACAGGAAGTCCATAATTACTCTCTTAATGCCTTCTCCACCCCATTAAATTGTCTACCAATCATGAAGGTTTAACTAATTTGGGAAAAGGGGCTGGGATTAACTCTGCTTCCAAAAGTCAAGAACACAGAAAATCAGAGAAGTGCATCAGTTCATTGCTGTCGCTGCTTCTGACTGCTACAGTCCGGTGTCAGATGGTTGATGAGTGGCTTGCTGTCTATACAGGATCCACTGGTGCCCTCTGTTTAGAATCCTAGGCTAAAACCCTTTCAGTTTATGTACACATGGCCAGTGGCTATTACTCAAAGCACTACTGCGGGTGATTTCTGGCTTCAGTTCCCTCTGTCTTGGAACCAGTAGAGTGAAGGTCATTAAAATGAACTTCCTTGGACAATGTGGAGTCTTTGATGATCTTTGCTGCCAGTAAACCCTAGTCAAGGCCACTTGGCCCATTGGTTTCTCTAACCCACGCTCTCAGATAACCACAGGTGCAGTCTTCCTCCTTGTCCCCAAATCCTTAGGTTCAATATGCAAATAAATTCCACCTTTTCCTCAAAAATCAATTAAGCTTTTCAGAATATTTTGAGGAGGAGCGTGCCCAGCTCCCTTCTCCCAGAGCAGGGGGTGTTTCAAAACGGGAAGGCCAACGCCAGTGTAATAAATATATATTTAAAAATCATTCTGTTTTCCTCTCTTTCTCTCTCATATATAACCTCATACAAACAATTCTCCATTACTCACAGTGGGAGAGATCACTACATGCATCCATTAGCACGACTGTTCTTTGTTACAGATTCGATCACCAGCATCACTGGCCCCATAAGGAATGGTGCCAGGTGTCTGAGGATGGACCCAACCATATTCTTGTGACTACTAGAAAAGCCTATTGTACTGATTAAACTCCAGGTCTGCTATTGATAGGCTGAGCATCCATGAGAAGAAAATCTCCTAAGATATTTTTATGTGCCAAGAATTACATTTCTCCTCAACTGGTTATTATTTATCCTACAGACATTATGAACGTAAGATTTGATTGTATCCTTCTTGGCTTGAAAATTGAAAATTAATGAACAGGACTTTATGGTGTGCATATGTTTCTTCTACTATATCCCCTGATTTACCAGAAGCTATTTTCCTATACCTAACAAATTGACTCTGCTTCCTTTATTCTATTGAGTGGATACATTTCCTGAATGTACCCTTAAACCTTTAAAAATATTTGGATAGAGATTATATTAAAAAACTGAGGGTGGGTTTGTATCTTCTCCCTATACAAGAGCGATGGTTAGTATTATCTAATTCAGAGGCATTTCAGAAAAATAATCGGTGTGATTTATATCCTATGCTGATTTTTATTATATAGTGTAATAATATATCTTAATGGACAAAATCCCACTGACAAGAAAGGTAATAAACTTTTTTTTTTTTTTTTTACACATCTCAGAGGGCAACAGACAAGGCCATTTGGATTTAAATATAGAAGTATCTTTTGCATCCATTAAAGAATACATTTTTAGGCTATTTAAAATACATTCATGCATTCACTAGAAGATGACACCTTGTATGTAATGAAATTCATTTCCTTAAGCATTTCCCAGAACTGGTCATGAAGTCATGTCTACATACAGAGAAAATTAAGAACCATGGTATTCTATCTGCCATTACTTAAGCAATGTTAAATAAAGAATTGAGAAATTGCCAAGATAATTCAATACAAATTTCCCTCCCAATCCATGTATTAAAGTCTGGTTTAACGCTCGTTTGGTTAGAATATGGCTCATTTAATGTCAAAATCAGGCTCAGTCTCTTCAAGGGCTAGATAACTATAAAAAAGGAAACCTTTGGGGCATCAGCCATGGGCTCTCTACCAGAAGCCAACGAGCAATCTCCCAAATACACGGCCCCTAATCTGGGATGAGAAAAGCAGGCTCAAATTTCCCTGGCATGGGCCTGTGGTAACCAGATCATGTTTGAAGGACAAGATGTTCCCCATGCTGATCATTTAAGTGCACACCCCACCCAAGAATCAAAGTTTGCTTATACATCTAAACTTCATTTTGTTTCTTGAGGGTTTCATCTGACCAACGTGATGAGGTCTCTCATTCTTTCTTTTAAGTGCATTATTTGTCATTCCCAACATACAAAAATGCAACAGGCAGATCTCCTGTGTCTCCCATTAGTTAAGATGGCCTAACAACCCAGGCCAAGTAGAAATCAATATGCCTAGCCCTAGGGATCTCCCTCTGGATTCACTGGGCAATGTCTCCCTCAACTATAAATCCTCCTTTCTCCATCTGCTCTGCAAATGTATCTTGCATGGAAAGAACACATGAGGCCTTCTTGCAGGCCCCACTGCCCCCACTCCAGGCTAAACTGCTATCACACATAGTCTTTCTACTCACTATTAAACTTGCCTCTTCATTTTTGACAATGTTCTAGATAAGAGAATTCTCTAAAACAGTGTGTGTGAGGATGGTCATCTTTATGAGGATCGGGGTTCTAGTGGAAGAGTAGGCCTCTGCCTGGTCAGAGCGAGTGAGGTGAACACAGTAGCCAGTGGAGAAACAGGACACATGTTGGCTTTACTGCTCGCATCTCCAGGCCTCCTTTTTCCAAAAGGAATTTCGCGGTGGGTGGCTATTCCCTTGAGGAGGGAGGGCTGGTCAGGAGGATTGTTGTACTGTGTTCCAACCTCAGTCCCATAAAGGCTGAGGGCAGAATCCCAATGGTATTCCCAGATGTTGGTACTATAATCACACTTTTTTTTAAAGATTTTATTTATTTATTCATGAGAGACACACAAAGAGAGGCAGAGACATAGGCAGAGGGAGAAGCAGGCTCCCCATAGGGAGCCCGATGTGGGACTCAATCCCGGGACCCCTGGGATCACACCCTGAGCCACCCAGGCATCTCATATAATCACAATTGTTACTACCTTTTTGAGCAACCTATCCTATGGCCAAGCACTGCACTAAGAACTTTGTATATATTATCGTATCCATTCATGGACCCAGAAGGGGAAGTCTGGAGGCCAGGGTGGTATGAACAATGCAAACCATAGGAACTTTTGTGATCTTTTGTAACTTGCTCATCTGATTTCTGTTTAACTTTGTAATAGGCTTAATTCTTTTACCTCAGTAAGGTGGTTTTTTTTTTTTTATTGTGTTTTTGTTTGTGGTTTGTGTTTTGTGTTTAGGGGCCATAGAAAGATGTAGGAAGACTTCTTTTTTACTACAGAGCCTGCTTTGTGGAGAAGAGTGCAGGGCTGACAGCAAGAGAATCCCAGAGGCAGAGGTGTGCTGGAAGATGTGTGAAAACTGGCTGTGTGGATGGAAGAAACCCCTGGGAGTGGCACGTTCCAGCTCCCTCCATGTAAGTTTTTGCACCACTGCCAATTTCAAGACAGTGACTTGATGTCACTGGATGTGGAACTGAGAAGACATGCATGCACGTGGCTTCAGTGAGCTGGTTGAGAACCAGCTTCTGCACAACCCTGTGAAGAAAAGTTCCAGGGACTCCCTTGGGCGCAAAGATTACAGCCATCTGGGGTCTATTTACTGTCCCTGACTTACTTTGAGCTTCCAAAGCGAGACTGTGAATATTCGTCTTTATGTCCTCAACCCAAGACATAGCATCTGACACATAGCATGCTTGTCCATGGTCTGAGAGACAAGAGCCCATATTTCAAGGTTAGTCTCTGTTGCAGATTGAGTGCCTGACCTTGAGGATGTCACAATCTCTCAGAGCCTCATTTTCCTCATTTGAGATATTGGAATTTAAGGTAGTTCTTCTCTCCTACCATTTTTGGCTCTGAGATGCTGTCAAAAACAGTATTAATTTTCTTCAATCAAGATACATATTTATAGTTTTCCCCTGATTTCTTGTTTTTTTTTTTAACTAAAAAAAAAAAGGTGATTAGTTTAATAGAAGTTATTAGATGTAAATTCATGTGGGCTCTAAGTGATAAATGCTTCCTTTTAATGGTGCTTAAAAAGCAGTGGTAAATTTCTTAGGTATGAATTTATAGACCATGATACACCTGGCTTCATTGTACAAAAACAGAAGATTTTTGAAAAGTAAGCTTCACTTCATTTTTGAACTTCTGCTCTCTAGGATAAGATGTTAAAATCAAGGAAAAATGTAAATATAAAATCAAAATCAAGAAAAACTCAATGAAATTCTGCAATTTCTCAGGCAATTCAGGACATTTCTCCTCATCTTGGCACATTAGTATTTGAGACCTATCATTTTTACCTCTGCAAAAGGAAGATCACGCAGAATTCATCGAAGCAGTATAAATTTGCTCCAAAGGCTGTTTATAAACATATATTGGAATGGAGCAGATTATCCTGAAATAATCAAGTTAGCAACACACATGGTCTCTCTGAGAAGAGAGCCCCTGGGCCTTGGGCTTACCTCAAGCTGACGCTGACTCCGGTGAGCACTCTAATGACAGCCTATCATGGCCCATGTGGACAATGAGGCTGCTCCTGGGGGGTACAGTGACCATTATTTGCCTCTGAGGATCTTCTGGGATCCTCACAAGGAAGTTGGCAGATAGAGTAAACTCAAAATATAATCACCCCCTCCCTATCATGAAGGAGACAACATAGTCATTTTTAAAGACCCTCTAGGGCATAGAGTCAATCTCAGGGAGGAAAGAGAAAGGGAAAAACAAACAAACTCGAGAGATGGTCTTAACCCTTCTTGAACTGTAAACCTGAGTAATTGAGAAAATAGCTGAGTTGCATGGAGTTTAAGTCAGACATGAATAGATTGTTTTCTTTATCAGCTAGCATTATGGCTAACACCCAGAAATCGCATTTGATTATTGAGCTAGGAATTGCTAAATTCCTACTTAATAAAATGATAATCTATTTTAGCATTTTGCTAGAAATTGACACCAAGACCCTCAGTCTTGTGTTTTTCAAATACATCTACCTCCTTTTTTTTGGAGTGGACATCTTTTCCACTTTTAGATTCTCAGCATCTCTGTTTTCTGTAATTATGCAAAAGTTACAAAAATGAGCAATGTTCACATTTGCAAATCCTCTCAGTACTTTGGGAAGGAATTCATCTCTGTCTAGAGACTTGTGTTTATTTAAAATGCACTAAGCTTTATTGCCAACTGCTTTCCCCTTATGCTGGGTCTCCATTCCCTTGCTGTCATGTTTGTCCAAGCCTTTCCAGCTTGAAGATGACTGCTCCTTACAGATTATGTTCGCTTTATTCTGCATAGATAGATAACCCTTGTTTACTGTTGGCATCAGTTGTGCTTGACAAATGAAGGGTTGTACTATAATTAAATGCAGCCCTTTAGATCCAAGTGAAGTGGAGAATTAATATAAATATGCAAATGAAGTTAGCCAAGAACACTTTTTTAATTGATCTAGATGAAGTGGTTCTGCAGCTTAAATTATAGCTTAAATTATGTGTCCCAGTTAGTCCCTTTACAGTCCAGTGTAGATCAAGTTCACCTGAGAGATGAAGGTACTCTGGGCAGGTCCTTAGATAATTAGATTTTTTTAAAAAGATTTTATTTATTCATCTGAGAGAGAGAGCATGAGCAGGGGAATGGGCAGAGGGAGAGGGAGAAGCAGACTCCCCACTGAACAGAGAGCCTGATGCAGGGTTGGAGCCAGACGCAGGGCTCAATCCCAGGACCCCAGGGTCATGACCTGAGCCAAAGACAGACGCTTAACTGACTGAACCCTTCAGACGTCTCATATCTTTCAGGTTTTCAGAAATTATTAATTTATGGTGAAATGTTTTCTCATTCTGAATACATATTCACTTTGGTGCCTAATTTTATATCTGTAGTTGTTCATTTTTTTCCTTAAAAATATCTCCCACAAAACCAAGATCTTTCCTCATAAGGTACCATATTTCCAACTAAATATCCCTTATTGTTCTCACAGAACACATTTCAAATATTATTAATTGAGAAGTTGTGATGTATAAAAGTGTGTCATAGGTATGGCTTGACCTGAGGAAATTTGCTATGCCTTCCTGAGCTGAAGATTCTTTATCTATAAAATAGGAACAACAGGCTGACTCACAGCATCGCTTTCTGGATCCAATGAGGTTAAACGATGCACATGGAGGTGATGTTTTAAATTATCAAGTGCAATTTAGATAATTGGCCTAAAAGGCAGGCTTTGAATAGGCCACTCTGTGTTTTATTCTGGCCCCATCTTACTAGTGATGTGTCCTTGGGTGTGTTCTTTTCTTCAGCTGTAAAATGGGGGAAAAGTACCCAACTCATAGGTTGTAAGCATTACATGGGTAATTGCCATTTTTATTATTGAATTATGGCTGTTATTCGTTACAAAGATCTATGCTAAATAATGTGTCTAAAGAACTATGGGCAATTACAGAGATCTTTTATTCATTTTTTGTTTCATAAAAGATTTTATTTATTTATTCATGAGAGACACAGAGAGAGGCAGAGACAGAGGCAGAGGCAGAAACAGACTCCTCAAGGGGAGCCTAATGCGGGACTCGATCCTGGGACTCCTGAGCCAGACACTCAACTTCTGAGTCACCCAGGCATCCCTACAGAGACCTTTTAAAATTAGCTTATTGCTTTTAATTAAAAGGTACTAATTATTATTATTGTACTTTGATTTTTATGGGATTTACTTATTTCGCAGCCCTGAGTATTATACTGGCTTTTAGTTTTGTAATTGACAGTGTTTTGATTTTTTTAGCTTAGGCAATATGAATAAAAAATACAGCATGTAGCAAAGTCTTAAATATTCTGTCAACGTGACTAATACTGTGAAGAAATATCAGGTCAAAGATACAGTAGCAGGAACTATTAAATATCGGGGGCCTTGTAGGCATCATAAGATGTTGTGCCTGATTTAGCAAGACAAATTAATAAAGCATCTTCCGTTTCTTCCAGGTTTTTGGAAAAATATTGTTTTTCTTTTTCCTTTCATACCTCTATCATTTATTTCAAAAGAGTAAAAATCGAGAGTAACCTGTAGAGAAAGACCTTTCCCCAATTTATGCTATTTTCCTTCCTCACCCCAGTAGGAGAGATTTCTACTCTCATATTTAAAAATTTTCTTCCCACATATAGCTGCATCTCACAAATAGTTCATCAGGGAAATTGTCTTGGCATCTGTGTTTTGGGGGTGTGTAATGTAGCAAGATGGAGGCAGAGGATTAGGATGGAGATAAAGACATTTGCTGGTGCTAAATAAACAAAGGAGATGCTGTGTACCTACCTGTACAATAATGCTTGAGTCTATTTCCCAGCAACATTTTTCAGATGGTGGTTGTTTTCTTTCTTTTTTTTTTCCTTGTGAATTTCCACCTCTATGGCTTCCCTTGTGGTTCATGGTAAATGTTTCAGTTAATACTGCTGCGTAACAAACTGCCTTCAACTCAGTGGTATAGAATAACCATTTCATTGTGCTCCCAGATTCTGGGGGCCAGGAATTCTGACACAGCACAGCAGATATCCTTTTCTACGCCCCATAAATCTGAGGCCTCCAGGCACTGGATGGCACAGCTGGTTACGTGTCTGCCTTCTGCTCAGGTCATGATCCCAGTATCCTGGGATCAAGTCCGCATCAGGCTCCCTGCTCAGAGGAGAGTTCACTTTTCCCTCTCCCCTCTGCTCCTCCCTGCACCCCTGCTTGTGAATGTGTGCTCTCTTTCTCTCTCTCAAATAAGTAAATGAAATCTTTTTTTTAATAATAAATTTATTTTTTATTGGTGTTCAATTTACCAACATACAGAATAACACCCAGTGCTCATCCCGGCAAGTGCCCCCCTCAGTGCCCGTCACCCAGTCACCCCCACCCCCCGCCCTCCTCCCCTTCCACCACCCCTAGTTCGTTTCCCAGAGTTAGGAGTCTCTCATGTTCTGTCACCCTTTCTGATATTTCCCACACATTTCTTCTCCCTTCCCTTATATTCCCTTTCACTATTATTTATATTCCCCAAATGAATGAGAACATATAATGTTTGTCCTTCTCCTATTGACTTACTTCACTCAGCATAATACCCTCCAGTTCCATCCACGTTGAAGCAAATGGTGAGTATTTGTCGTTTCTAATGGCTGAGGAATATTCCATTGTATACATAAACCACATCTCCTTTATCCACTCATCTTTCGATGGACACCGAGGCTCCTTCCACAGTTTGGCTATTGTGGACATTGCTGCTAGAAACATTGGGGTGCAGGTGTCCCGGCGTTTCACTGCATCTGTATCTTTGGGGTAAATCCCCAACAGTGCAATTGCTGGGTCGTAGGGCAGGTCTATTTTTAACTCTTTGAGGAACCTCCACACAGTTTTCCAGAGTGGCTGCACCAGGTCACATTCCCACCAACAGTGTAAGAGGGTTCCCCTTTCTCCACATCCTCTCCAACATTTGTGGTTTCCTGCCTTGTTAATTTTCCCCATTCTCACTGGTGTGAGGTGGTATCTTATTGTGGTTTTAATTTGTATTTCCCTGATGGCAAGTGATGCAGAGCATGTTCTCATGTGCATGTTGGCCATGTCTATGTCTTCCTCTGTGAGATTTCTATTCATGTCTTTTGCCCATTTCATGACTGGATTGTTTGTTTCTTTGGTGTTGAGTTTAATAAGTTCTTTACAGATCTTGGAAACTAGCCCTTTATCTGATACGTCATTTGCAAATATCTTCTCCCATTCTGTAGGTTGTCTTAGTTTTGTTGACTGTATCCTTTGCTGTGCAAAAGCTTCTTATCTTGATGAAGTCCCAATAGTTCATTTTTGCTTTTGTTTCTTTTGCCTTCGTGGATGTATCTTGCAAGAAGTTACTGTGGCCAAGTTCAAAAAGGGTGTTGCCTGTGTTCTCCTCTAGGATTTTGATGGAATCTTGTCTCACATTTAGATCTTTCATCCATTTTGAGTTTATCTTTGTGTCTGGTGCAAGAGAGTGGTCTAGTTTCATTCTTCTGCATGTGGATGTCCAATTTTCCCAGCACCATTTATTGAAGAGACTGTCTTTCTTCCAATGGATAGTCTTTCTTCCTTTATCGAATATTAGTTGACCATAAAGTTCAGGGTCCACTTCTGGGTTCTCTATTCTGTTCCATTGATCTATGTGTCTGTTTTTGTTCCAGTCCCACACTGTCTTGATCACCACAGCTTTGTAGTCCAACCTGAAATCTGGCATTGTGATGCCCCCAGATATGGTTTTCTTTTTTAATATTCCCCTGCCTATTAGGGGTCTTTTCCGATTCCACACAAATCTTAAAATAATTTGTTCTAACTCTCTGAAGAAAGTCCATGGTATTTTGATAGGGATTGCATTAAACGTGTAAATTGCCCTGGGTAACATTGACATTTTCACAATATTAATTCTTCCAATCCATGAGCATGGAATATTTTTCCATCTCTTTGTGTCTTCCTCAATTTCTTTCAGAAGTGTTCTATAGTTTTTAGTGTATAGATCCTTTACCTCTTTGGTTAGGTTTATTCCTAGGTATCTTATGCTTTTGGGTGCAATTGTAAATGGGATTGACTCCTTAATTTCTATTTCTTCAGTCTCATTGTTAGTGTATAGAAATGTCACTGATTTCTGGGCATTGATTTTGTATCCTGCCACGCTACCAAATTGCTGTATGAGTTCTAGCAATCTTGGGGTGGAGGCTTTTGGGTTTTCTATGTAGAGTATCATGTCATTGGTGAAGAGGGAGAGTTTGACCGCTTCTTTGCCAATTTGAATGCCTTTAGTGTCTTTTTGTTGTCTGATGGCTGAGGCTAGGACTTCCAGTACTATGTTGAATGGCAGTGGTGAGAGTGGACATCCCTGTCGTGTTCCTGATCTTAGGGGAAAGGCTCCCAGTGCTTCCCCATTGAGAATGATATTTGCTGTGGGCTTTTCGTGGATGGCTTTTAAGATGTTGAGGAATGTTCCCTCTACCCCTACACTCTGAAGAGTTTTGATCAGGAATGGATGCTGTATTTTGTCAAATGCTTTCTCTGCATCCAATGAGAGGATCATATGGTTCTTGGTTTTTCTCTTGCAGATACGATGAATCACATTGATTGTTTTACGAGTGTTGAACCAGCCTTGTGTCTCAGGGATAAATCCTACTTGGTCATGGTGAATAATCTTCTTAATGTACTGTTGGATCCTATTGGCTAGTATCTTGTTGAGAATTTTTGCATCCATGTTCATCAGGGATATTGGTCTGTAATTCTCCTTTTTGGTGGGGTCTTTGTCTGGTTTTGGAATTAAGGTGATTTTGGCCTCATAGAACGAATTTGGAAGTACTCCATCTCTTTCTATCTTTCCAAACTACTTTAGTAGAATAGGTATGGTTTCTTCTTTAAACGTTTGATAGAATTCCCCTGGGAAGCCATCTGGTCCTGGACTTTTGTGTCTTGGGAGGTTTTGGATGACTGCTTCAATTTCCTCCCTGGTTATTGGCCTGTTCAGGTTTTCTATTTCTTCCTGTTCCAGTTTTGGTAGTTTGTGGCTTTCCAGGAATGTGTCCATTTCTTCTAGATTGCCTAATTTATTGGCGTATAGCTGTTCATAATATGTTTTTAAAATCGTTTGTATTTCCTTGGTGTTGGTAGTGATCTCTCTTTTCTCATTCATGATTTTATTAATTTGAGTCTTCTCTCTCTTCTTTTTAATAAGGCTGGTTAATGGTTTATCTATCTTATTAATTCTTTCAAAGAACCAACTCCTGGTTCTTTTGATCCGTTCCACAGTTCTTCTGGTCTTGATTTCATTGAGTTCTGCTCGAATATTTATTAACTCTCTTCTTCTGCTGGGTGTAGGATCTATTTGCTGTTTTTTCTCTAGCTCCTTTATGTGTAAGGTTAGCTTTTGTATTTGAGTTCTTTCCAGTTTTTGAATGGATGCTTGCATTGCGATGTATTTCCCCCTTAGGACTGCTTTTCCTGCATCCCAAAGATTTTGAACAGTTGTATCTTCATTTTCATTAGTTTCCATGAATCTTTTTAATTCTTCCTTAATTTCCTGGTTGACCCTTTCATCTTTTAGCAGGATGGTCCTTAACCTCCACGTGTTTGAGGTCCTTCCAAACTTCTTGTTGTGATTTAGTTCTAATTTCAAGGCATTATGGTCTGAGAATATGCAGGGGACAATCCCAATCTTTTGGTATCAGTTCAGACCCTATTTGTGACCCAGTATGTGGTCTATTCTGGAGAAAGTTCCATGTGCGCTTGAGAAGAATGTGTATTCAGTTGAGTTTGGATGTAAAGTTCTGTAGATATCTGTGAAATCCATCTGGTCCAGTGTATCATTTAAAGCTCTCGTTTCGTTGGAGATGTGCTTAGAAGACCTATCCAGGGTAGAAAGAGCAAGATTGAAGTCACCAAGTATAAGTGTATTATTATCTAAGTATTTCTTCACTTTAGTTTTAATTGATTGATATATTTGGCAGCTCCTCATTCGGGGCATATATATTGAGGATTGTTAAGTCCTCTTTTTGGATAGGTCCTTTAAGTATGATATAGTGTCCCTCTTCATCTCTCACTATAGTCTTCGGGGTAAATTTTAGTTTATCTGATATAAGGATGGCTACCCCCGCTTTCTTTTGAGGACCATTTGAATGGTAAATGGTTCTCCAACCTTTTATTTTCAGGATGTAGGTGTCCTTCTGTCTAAAATGAGTCTCTTGTAGACAGCAAATAGATGGGTCCTGCTTTTTTATCCAGTCTGAAACCCTGCGCCTTTTGATGGGGTCATTAAGCCCGTTCACGTTCAGAGTTACTATTGAAAGATATGAGTTTAGTGTCATCATGATATCTATTCAGTCCTTGTTTTTGTGGATTGTTCCACTGAACTTCTTCTTAAAGGGGAATTTTAAGAGTCCCCCTTAAAATTTCTTGCAGTGCTGGTTTGGAGGTCACATATTCTTTCAGTTCCTGCCTGTCTTGGAAGCTCTTTATCTCTCCTTCCATTCTGAATGAGAGCTTTGCTGGATAAAGTATTCTTGGTGGCATGTTTTCCTCATTTAGGACCCTGAATATATCCTGCCAGCCCTTTCTGGCCTGCCAGGTCTCTGTGGAGAGGTCTGCTGCTACCCTAATACTCCTCCCCATAAAAGTCAGGGATTTCTTGTCTCTTGCTGCTTTAAGGATCTTCTCTTTATCTTTGGAATTTGCAAGCTTCACTATTAAATGTCGAGGTGTTGAGTGGTTTTTATTGATTTTCGGGGGAATCACTCTATTTCCTGGATCTGAAGGCCTGTTTCCCTTCCCAGATTAGGAAAGCTTTCAGCTATGATTTGTTCAAATACATATTCTGGCCCTCTGTCCCTTTCGGCGCCCTCGGGAACCCCAATTAAACGTAGGTTTTCTTCCTCAGGCTGTCGTTTATTTCCCTTAATCTATCTTCATGGTTTTTTAATTGTTTTTCCCTTTTTTCCTCAGTTTCCCTCTTTGCCATCAACTTGTCTTCTATGTCACTGACTCGTTCTTCCACCTCGTTAACCCTCGTCGTTAGGACTTCTAGTTTGGATTGCATCTCATTCAATTGATTTTTAATTTCTGCCTGATTAGATCTAAATTCTGCAGTCATGAAGTCTCTTGAGTCCTTTATGCTTTTTTCTAGAGCCACCAGTAGCTGTATAATAGTGCTTCTGAATTGGCTTTCTGACATTGAATTGTAATCCAGATTTTGTAACTCTGTGGGAGAGAGGACTGTTTCTGATTCTTTCTTTTGAGGTGAGGTTTTCCTTGTAGTCATTTTGCTCAGTGCAGAGTGGCCAAGAACAAGTTGTATTGGGAAAAGGAGAAAAAGAGAGGAGAGAAAGAAGGAAAGAAAAGAGAAAAAGAAAAAAGAAAAAAGGAAGAAAAAAAGAAAAAAAAAAGAAAAAGAGAAAGAAAAAGAAAGGGGGAAAAGAAGGGTGGGGGAAGCAAACAGAAAAAAAAAAAAAAAAAAAAGCCACGGGGGAGTATCCTCTGATTCTGTGTACTTTAAGTCCCTTGACTTCCCCTGGAACTGGTCCGTCTAGCTGGTCTTCTGGGGGAGGGGCCTGTTGTGCTGATTTTCAGGTGTTAGCACTTGGGGGAGCTGCTCTGCCCCCTGCCTGGTGCAGGGCTCAGTGGGGGTTGTTTACCCCGTGAGGCCCCAGGAACAACAGCCCTAGTGGCGGGGCCAGCTCTGCAGCCCTGGATTCAGCTCCCGCAGGAACCACGGAGCTCTCGGTCTGCAGGGCCTGGAGGCTCCGGGGCGGGGCCGCTGATCTGCTCAGCTGGGGCAGGAGCGTCCTCGCTGTCCTGGGCCCTCCCGGCCTCTGCCTGTCCCGGGGGAGGCCGGATCCTGGGCTGTGTCCCGGCGCCCTGTGCTCCGGGGCCTGTGCTGGCGGATTCGCGCTCCCGTCCCGCAGCCCCCTCCGCGGAGCCGCCCCCGAGCCCCCCGAGCTGCTCCCGCCCCGCAGCCCCCTCCGCGGAGCCGTCCCCGAGCCCGCCGAGCTGCTCCCGCCCCGCAGCCCCCTCCGCGGAGCCACCCCCGAGCTGCTCCCGCCCCGCAGCCCCCTCCGCGGAGCCGCCCCCGAGCCCCCCGAGCTGCTCCGGGTCCCGCCGTGCGCGCTGCAGCCCTTAGGGAGCTCGGCGCACTCTCCCGGGGCGCAGGTCCCTGTTAGTGTCCCCGGGAGCCCGAGGGCATCCCCGCCCTCCTGGGTCCTGCTCCACCTCCCTGCGAGCCCCTTTCCTCCCGGGAAGGTCGGTGCAGCTCCTGCTTCTCCGGGACGGGGCTCTCCTGTCCTGGGGACACTCGCCCCGGCCTCAGCCCGGCTCCTCGCGGGGCCCCTCCCCCTTGGAGGCCTTTTGTGTCTTTATGTCTTTTTCCCCGTCTTCCTACCTGGATAGAAGCGCGACCTCTTCTCACTGTAGCATTCCAGCTGGTCTCTCTTTAAATCTCAGGCCGAATTCGTAGGTTTTCAGGATGATCTGAAGGTTATCTTGGTAATTTGGTGGGGACAGGTGACTTGGGGACCCTACTCTTCCACCATCCTGCCCCTCCTCCAAGTAAATGAAATCTTAAAAAAAAAAAAAAAATCTGAGGCCTCAGCTGGGAAGAGTGGAACAGCTGGTGGTGACTTGAATGGCTGAGAGCTGGAATCATCTGGAAGCTTCTCCACTTGCATGTTTGAGTCCTGGACTGGGTTCAGTCTAGTTTGACTTCATCTAGAACCATTGACCGGAATGTCTATTTCTGGCCTGGGCTTATACTTGGGCCCTCTCTGAACAAGGCATTCTTTGGCAATTCAGGATTCCATGAGAGAGTGCTCCAGGAACAAGGTGGAAGATTCAAGGCCTTTTATGTACTAGCCTCAGGGGCCACATCCTGCCACTTCTGTCGTACTCTATCCTTCAAAGTAGTTATAAGCTCACTCAGATTCCAAGAAAGTGAACAGACCCAGCTTCTCGCCTGAAAAAGTGTCGAAGAATTTTCAGACACTTTTTAAAGCTTATCTGGATACAACTTCACTTCAACAACCAAAGATCAGGAGAGAATGCATGTAATTGATTTACCTGGATCACACATCTTGAATTAGAAATCTTGGTGAGAAAGATGAGGTGAAATATTATATAATGTAAGCAGGGCAAGATTCTGTGGTAGGAAGGGCTTTGGGTGGTGAGGACTGATGAGTCAAAATCTTAAAATTTATCATGAGATTTCTGACTTCAAGTATCAGCTTTCACTTCAGAGTAAATAAAACGTGTTCACCTCCATGGTTGGCATGAAGAATTACTCAGATAAGAAGACCAATATATGGCTTCTATTACGATGGCATATCTCCAAGGCAAACCCAAGGCAGAAAAAGATCAAAATTCAATAATCTTTTAATACTCAATCTTGATTCAGATTAGTGAATCACAGGTTACATCTATAACAATCTGATGAATGTCACAAAGTTAATTTTATCAGAAGCCTTTTGGCAGATAATTGGGATTATGTTTCACTGTTTTAAACACCTTTGCTACCCGTTTAGGCCAGTCATGTATTATGATCACATATCAGATATATCTACATGTTGTGGTTACACATTGAATTGAGTTCTGATTCAATCTAGTTAATTTAACTCAATGAATAATTATTAGACAACTCTTCAATCTAACTGAACTTCTAGTTAGTAAGACATTAATATCAACCAGGCACTATCATATAGAATTGACAAGATAAAACTTCATTTTTAAGGAGAGTGTACAGCCTATTAGAAGAGAACACATAAATAAGTCATTGCAATACTGGCTGGTAAATTCCAACATAGGTATAAACATTGTGTGAGTGTTACGGAGGCTAGGAAAATGAGCCAGACACAATATCTGCCCTCAAATACTTGTAATTTCCTTGAAGGATTCCATTAACACAGCCTCATCAAATAATCCAGTAAATATCCACTTTGGGTCCTGATATATGGTTTCTGATGATTATTGATAGTTTCTTTTACAGTGTTTTTATAGATAACTACAGCCATCACACAGGATGACTGTCACTGTGGATACATTGCCTTCAATTTTCAAAGTGTTTATTATAAATCGCCTCTTGGATGATTAGTGTTTTCAGTTAGTTATGTTTTGATCCATCCAGCAGTCCATCCATTTATCCATCCACCTAACAACCATCCAACTCCAGAAAAGTATGGTGGCATGTTTATGCTGAGTGTCAGTTGTGTGCTTAAGCTGGCTCAAACTGGTTTGCAAGTGACAATTGTTAAATTTCTAGAAATTTGCATGCTTTAAGTATAGCCATTTAAAAAAATTAAATGATAAAAGCTTATAATTAAATGAATTGAAATAAAGGAATTAAAACGAGTTAAAAATAAAGTTAGTAAATATTCAAAAATTCATCATTTCCTAATTATCTTTGGTATTATCTTTGTTCTTAAGGTTATTTAAAATTATTTTTTCTGTATAGTGGAAATACTACATAAATGTGAGTTAATTTGCATCTCTTCCCAACTCCACATTCAGTGACATCATGTTGGTAGTTTGAAATCAACCATAATGGGAATACTTACACTTTGGGACTTAAAAGTACACTTGGGTACTTTTAAAAGTACCTTGGTACATTTCATAGAATAAAAATATGTGTAGTTAGTATTTTAAGTAATGGTGAGTTCGGAACGTGTTTGTTCTTCATTTGTCTTGTAGTGAATATCTTTTATTTTATTAAACATTTAAAACAAACATTTTAAACAAACATTTGGAAGTTTTTAAAAAACCAACCATTCTAAGGGGTTTTATAATTTTTAAGAAACCCACAAAACCAGTCTAAGTGGCAACCATTTTTAACTCTCAAGTGTTTCTTCTGGTAAGTTATTTTCATATTTAGAAGCATTTTTTTAATAAAAATAAAAATAGAAGCATTTTTTTAAGTTTAAGGTGTATAATGTAATGATTTTAAAAATTGAGATATAATTGTCATATATCACTGTATAAGTTTAAGATGCTCAGTTGATTTGATACATTTATATGTTGCCTTATGATTATCACCCAAGTGTTAGCTAACATCTCCATCACTAAGTTACGTAATTATAATTTCTTTTTTGAGGTAAGGACATTTAAAATCCAGTCTCTTAGCAATTTTGAAGTATATAACACCTTCTTGCTCAACTGTAACCACCATGCTATTCACTGAATCTCCAGAACTGACATTTTATCTTCTAGTTGCAAATTTATGCACTTTGACCAATAATCCATAGAAGAAATAATATTCTTAAAATTCTTAATATGGTAAAATGATTGCTTTCAGACACCAAGATGCCAATATTGTATTGTATTTTGACAGCTTTAAGCCATTTCCATTTAAAAATCTTTCAAATAGAAAATAACTTATTTTAACCTAATTTTTTGTAACTAATCATGATTTTGTGAACTTTAAAAATTTTTTTTTATTTATTTATTCATGAGAAACACACAGAGAGAGAGGCAGAGACATAGGCAGAGGGATCCATGCAGGGAGCCTGAAGCGGGACTTGATTCCCGGACCCCAGGAACAGGCTCTGGGCCAAAGGCAGGTGCTAAACCACTGAGCCACCCAAGTGTCACCCTGTGAACTTACTTTTAAAAGTAGGTCCCTTCAAATCTACACAGCAAAGGTTTACTACAATGAGCACTTAAAATTCCACAAGCCACGTGTATCCACAATTGATTCTAGAATTTGAAGTTGGTATTATTTTCTCTTGGAATTTTGAAGGTACTTCTCTGTTGTCTTCTAGTAGCCCATGTTGCTTTTGGGATGTCTGCTCTCTCGTACCTTCATATTTGACCTTCTTTTCCTCCCCTAGAAGCTTTTCAGATATTTTCTTTATTTTTGAGCTCTAAAATTTCAAAATAATACTCCTTTGTGTGTTTGTTTTCAATTCCTTGGGCTGGGCATTCATTAACCTTTCCTTTTCCTTTAGCTTCGTTATAACAGTTCTTTGATTTTACCTTCCAACCATGTTGCTTATTATTATTATTATTTTAAAATTTCAGGAACCATATTTTAAATTTTCTGATATGTGTTTCCAAAACACTTTGTTTTAAATGTGCCATATGCAACATTTACTTGGATTTTATTCAATATCCAGTCTGAGAATCTTTTTTGTCATAATAGATGACTTTCATACCATTTGTTCATTTATATGACATGTAAATTAAGTCTTAAATTTGTCCTTTTATGTTATGTTCTTTGCTTTTCATTCATTTTGCCGGGCACTTGATGGGATTCTTCAAGCTGCAAATCAGTGCCTCATAGAAGAATACAGCATGAGGTTGAAGTTTGTTAAAAATTAACAATTTCATAACCTAAGGACTAAATCATCTTTTATTTCTATGAATCTGTCCTGCCAACCCTGTAGTCCTAGAATAATGCTGAGTTTATATTGTGTATTTAATGGATCTTGTTTATTTGACATTCCACTGTGTGTTTGCTATACAGAGACTGTCAGTGACCTAACTTACTATATTCCCTACAGTGCTTGGTGTTATTAGGCACTACAGAATGAAAAAGTAGTCAGGTTATACCACTTAGAAAATAGTTTTTTAAAAAATAAATTGTTACTCCAAGTTAATTTTTATTTGTGCAATATTATGATTCAAATACATCAAAAAACCCAGCCTCTTAGTTTACAACACCATGATCTACAGGATATGAGAAAGGCACTTGTGGGCATTTCTTGGGTTACATGTTTTGGGGAAAGGAGCTGCTATTCTCACTACTATACTATTAATTTTTTTTCTCTAGGAGTACTCCAATTTATAATATAAGTCAGTAGGGGAATTTCTTTTATAAAGATTCACTCTATGATCTAAATCAATAGAGCCTATCTGTTCCATAAATAACATGATGCCTATAAAAAACAATAACAAAAATATCCATTAACTGTTTTCATACTAATGCATTATTAGATCTCTATTATTAGCCTAAGCTTTTCCCAATTTAGTCCCATTTAACTTTTTTTCTGGCTCCCATTAATTAGTCTGGTCTTCAGTCTCATGTAAACCTAGGCCAAACTCCTAGCTCATTAATGTCTCAGTACCTCCACTTTCTCATAATTTTCTTTTTAAAAGTAATGCATATCAAATTCCTTAGAAGAAGAGATCTAAGAGGATTCAGATTTGGCTCTGGTGGCTCCAAAACAATATGCTCTGTAGAGTTCATAGAGACTTCTTGTGTGAAAGTTGATTTGCACTCGTAAGTAAGCAGATTCTGGGCAAACTTCCTCTTAATTGCCTCCAATCAATCTAGAGAATTTGCTTATTTGTCTGTCTTGTATTCCTTCTTTCACATTGCCTTCTTTCCTTCATGTTTAGATAAGGAAGGACACATTAACTCCTGTCTTAGTCTTTGGCAACATTTCCAAAACCTTTTCTGGTTCTCTTGACATTTGCATTGTCTGATGGAGAAATAAGGAGAAATAAGGAGAAGCGAGAAAGCTGGTCAGTAGGTAGGAATGAGGTGAGTGGGTCATATGTGTATCACTTCTCAAAAGAATCATCATTAATCTGTACCAGTCCTGGCATACAGTTATTAGGAACTTAAGTGGACATTTCAGTGTTGGGATTGCCATCAGACCCACCACTAGACTAAAAGGGTTTTGAAAAGATCACACAGTTAACCAGCCCATCTACTTTCCCTTCTTTCCTTCCAATATCAATCTGTGTCAGATGTCATTATAATAAGCCAAACAAATGGGAGGAGACTGAAAAAGAGAAAATACACACTCTAGATAATTCACTTACTTAGTATCTTAGTAGGTGATAAGTGTTGTGAAAAAGAGTGAAGCAGGGAAGGTGATAGAGGATGCTGGAAACAGGGAATAGCCTATAGGCTCTATCCAAACCTACTGAATCAGAATATACAAAGGTGTGAGGAGCCAGTATCTGAATTACAAAAAAAACTCCCCAAGGGCTCATGATGTATTCCAAAATTTCATCTAAATACAATTCCTTGTGCTACCCTGTATCTCCTAAGAAAGAGTAAGTGTTACCATTCTTCTCCAGAAGTTTCACGGATTTTGTTGTTCATTGAAGCTGTCTTTCTCCATTTGCTTTTCCTCTGAACAAATATCAAAAACTTCCTAGTATCTCTGTGCTCTTTCCTATGGCTCTTATGGTGATATCTGAAGGTTGGCTTTCAGAGGAGATGATAAAGGCAAGAACACCAGACATCTCAGTCTGTATGGAAGACACTCTGATTGGTTTCAATAAAATAACCCAGAGAAGATGATACTTAGACAATGAGTTATCATAACAAAATAATTAACTGTCATATTATTTGATTCAATTACACTGTAGTGCTTTTGTTTGGACTTGAGGATGCAATCCAATTTCCTTTTGCTAAAACCATGCATGGTCGTAAATTTTTATTATCTTTATCTATGGAAACAGACTACTCAGGATGACTAACATTGTGTGGCCTGTTGACTAAACATTTAGATAGAGCAATAAATCTTGATGAACTTTGTCCAGTGCTCTTACAAGTAGAAGATTAGAAAATGAGATGTAAAGTAAATGACTTAATGAGTAACTCCTACTCTTCAGAGGCAATGGGGTTGTGGCTTATTCTAGAGACCCACAGTGGAAGCACAATTCTTTCCTTTTAGCTTCCCTTAGAAACCTCAGGTTTCTATCCTAGTGGGTCCTAGAGTCCTCATAGGAGCTAGATGTTTGTGAAGGACACTAGAATATGCTTTTCTTCTGACCTCTATCTGCCATGCAAAATACAATAGAAATGAGGGCAGCAAATAAGTAGGACATTTCCCATTACTTTTATAGTGTAAGTGGGTTATTAGTTTAACTGTCTTAAAACAAACACCTTAAAAGACATGTTAAATAAAAATAACTAGCAAAAGCCCAGACATAGTACAAGCATATAGAATCAGCTCAATGATGCTAACTCATATAACAGGCTATGACATGGCATGACATTTCATCTAAGAATCAATGCATATTATTCAGTTGGTGAAGCTTCCTATGCCTGTAAGGGGGTTTTCATATGGGAAACAACAGACAATTTATTATCAGTGATTTTGGTAGAATTTTACACTTACTGGGAACTTTTCTACATTGCACTTGCTGGAGATAACCACCAACCAAATGCCAAGACCACTGGGGCAACATGCTATAAAATAGCATTCATACATTTAGAAATACTCTTTGTAAAATGAAGATCTGCTTCAAAAAACAATCTAAGGCTTTGTATGCTTCATTCTGTTGGGTCTCAAGATAAAAGAAAATGTTGGTCAGTGTGTGGGGTTAGATGGTGTGTGTGTGTGTGTGTGTGTGTGTGTGTGTGTGAAAGGGATGCAGTATTTATCAGAACTCCGGGCTTAAAGGTTTTTAAATATGTGAAGAACTAGAACAAGATCACATGCTGACAATGAGAATGTAATTTCTTTGTGTTAACTTATGTCTTCAAGCATGGGAGGCCGTTAGTAGCTTGGGGCCCTGATCTAGACAGTAGCAAGTTTATTGTCATTAGATCCTTTTAGTCTCTGGGTGCCAGAGTATATGTGACAGCAGCACTGACATTCATCTCCTTCTTTGCAGACAAAAGTGAATCCTTACAGCTCTAGCCAGGACTTCTAGAGAATGTAGGACAGACATGCTCTCTTGCTTCTCCTCACAATCCAGGCATATGCTTATTCCTGGGACAGAGCATTCACTTGCTGTGTGGCTCACCTTCGCAGACCAACAGCACATAGGTGTCACTGTGACAACCCAGCCATGGTGTGTGCCTTTCCATGCTACACGTCACTAAGCCTGGTACCACACATTAGAAGACAGAGAGTTTGTAGCATGAGGTCAGTTTACAAACTCTTTTCTTATAAAAAGGACATCTCGGGGGGTCTTTCATAAAATATCATTCCTTTTTTAGGTCCTATTTTTACAGGGAATTGAGCCAGCAAAGCTCTTTTAAAATCAGTCTTAACTTATTAAACATTTCATCAACCCTTTTCAATATGAGGGATATAAACTCTAAACGATTAAAAGTGGAAAAATGAAGTAGTACAATCTTGCAACAATAATATTCCCAAGTCAAATAATTTTAGAAATATCACATGGTATTTTCCGTAGCCCATTAGTGAGACAGTATTGTCCATTCAGATTTGGTTTTTAATTGTTCCTTGAAGGAAATTTTTGTTATAGTGTGGCCCTTTTTAGAAAAGTTTGCCTGTGGGGCTAGCATATAAATTTCTAGTGTCACAGAGCCAGTTTGTCTTCAGGCATTTTTTTTCCCTATAAAGGAATATAATCCTATTTAAAGTGGTTTGTTTCAAAGCAATGTACTCAATATGTAGGCTGTGGGGGAGGAGGAAATTACCAATATAATCCAAGGTCTGGCTTCACACTTGATGGGCCCTCAGACTCACTGGGCAAAGTAAGGAGTAAATGGAATACAATTAAACGGTCCAGTAAGGCGGCAGGCAGTGCTAGATGAATCGTGTAGACAAGAGTTTTAGGAATGGAAGTCCTGCCAGCCAGAGCAAACTCATGTGTGACCAGGGCTTAAATATCTTTCCCTGAGGCCTTTGGATATTACGTACAAATACAGAAGGATGGAGTGAAGCAGGTGGAAAGTGGTGTGAGTTCTATAGACTTGGTGTAGCAACAGTTCTAGGGCTCATTGACCCAAAATGCCATGGCAGTTTTTTTTTTCTTTCTTTTTTAAAAAAGATTTCTTTATTTATCTGAGAAAGAGAGAGGGAACAGGAGGAAGGGCAGAGGGAGAGGGAGAGGAAAGAGAATCCCAAGCAGACTTCTCGCTGAGCACCGAGCCCGGCTTGGGGCTCGATCTCCCGACTCTGCGATCATGACCTAAGCCAAGATCAAGACTCAGACCCTGAGCACTCAGGGGCCCCAGAAATTTCTGTTAAGCTAAGCTTAATGCTCCTGAGTCTCCTAGGTGTCTGACACAGTCTCTTCATATGCCTAAGGGCATCTTTTTTTCTTTAATTAAAGTCAAGTGTGTATCTGTGGTGAACTGAATAGTCTAGTAACTTTGCTTTCTGCTTCATACTACTACTAAAAAGGTGAAATTCACTGTGAGTCCAAGTCAGGGAAGCAAGCTATATAGCTATATCAGGTCAGACAGACTTTATTTACTATCTCAGTGAGGATCTTGGATGTAATGTAGACTCTGTCATTGATTATTTCAGTCTGCAGTACAATCTGTATTTTCTATTTGCAGAGATAATATTTGCTACTGGAACCAAAGCCCATACTGGAGACTTGTGCCTGGCCCCGGGACTCGTTGTAACAAAATGTTAGAGTGTTTGGGGGAGATACCAGGTCAGATCTCAGGATGACTTAAGTTAAAGAGTAATCTTAGAGCAAACAGGGCAAATAAAAGCATTCCATCTCAACCCATTTCACTTACTCTCCCCTTACCTTCAAGTCCCCTTTTTAAAAAAATGAGGTTTAACTACAAAGTATGGGAATGATTCTTTGGCATGTTCTTCCTGATGCCAGCCATCTGGCAGGACTATTCTTGGTAACAGAAGCATCTTTTAGCTATTATCAGTTAATGTTGGCGACACATGCCGCCATCTTCCAGCATTCTGGGGAATGCAAGAGCAAGATCACAGGGCTGATTCTCATTTTCTCTCACCCTAGGCCCAAAAGCAAGTATGTGAAGGCTTACATGGCAACACAATGTGAATCAGGAAAATTTGTGTTCTGACAGAACCCTTTAAAAATAAAGAGTGACCTGGGGTATTCTCAAGGTAAGATTGAAACCTCACTCACTTCTCATATTAAAAGATGTCCCCTCAGACCAAACCTGGAAGAAATGTTTCATTTTCTTCAACTCTAGAGTCAGTAAAAGACCTAACATTAGATACATTTCAGACATTGTTAGAAGTTAAAAAAAAAAATCTATAAGGCACATAGGATCTAAGCAAGTTCAGGACTGTGTGGTCTGAACACACGTGGGTCCGAGTAGGCTGTTGTGGCATGTGCTCTTCATCACATTAGATTGATGTTTGGAGCTATTGGGAGTTCATTCTTCCTACGTGACTGCCTACATCTTAGCCCAGGGGGAAAATCACAGGATCCAGAACATTTCCCAAGTGGGAGTTGGGTCAGATTTTGTGTCTTTCTGCGAGACTGAGCCATTCTATACGGAGGTTGATGGCCATTTCATAGATGAGATGTGAGCATTCCATATAGCCCATACTCAGTGATCTGAAGACATTCGATTTTTATTTAACCTCTCCCGACTTTCTTTTCACTAATTGTCAGTCCATGGCCTGTGTTCATGAGATTGCCAATCATCTTACCTGGTGTTTTGGATGACAATGTATTGATTATTTATATCTCATCTACTTCAAAAACTTTTTGAGATGGTTTGGTGAGTCTTTTGATCTTTCTAAAGATGGTTTTGGCTGAAGGAAATGGGCAATAATCCTTTTTTTTCTCCTTACCCAATGTGGCTTGCCTTGACTGATTCAGGAAAAAGGCCACAATTTGTTGTTGTTGCTGTTTGTTTATTTCTTTTTTAAAAAAGAGATTTTATTTATTTATTCATGAGAGACACAGAGAGAGAAGCAGAGACACAGGCAGAGGGAGAAGCAGGCTTCCTGCAGGGAGCCTGATGGAGGTCTTGGTCCCAGGACCTCGCGATCATGACTTGAGCCAAAAGTAGACACTCAACTGCTGAGCCACCCAAGTGGTCCTGTTTGTTTATTTCTTAAGGTAAGAGAACATGCAGCAACATCATTCTGGAAAAACAAAACAAGGTGACAGTGCTCTTAGTTATTAGATGGTAACAGAAACTAATGGAAAATCCTTTTTAATAAGCTGTTTCCGACATTAACATACAACTTTTCAACACAGAGATCATTATCATTCTAACAGACCAAAATACTTTGCTGTTGTTTTGCATTCAGAACTTTTTTTTAAGCTTTCCTCCTTTCAGACATGGTTTCTGCTATCAAAAAAAAAAACCCAGCCATTTCTGGTTTATATTTATACAGTACCTAGTATGTAGTAAAGAAAATGTATTACACTCCTGTGTTTACATAGATTTTTCCCAAAAGAAGAAAACTGAATTGAGTTCAGTGTTCTACTGGATCAAAATGAGTATATATATATATATATATATATATATATATATATATATTCATATGAGGTTTTTAAAAGATTTTATTTATTTATTTGAGACAGAGCAAGAGAGAAAGAGAACAGGCATGCATGAGCAGGGGGAGGGGCAGAGGGAGAGAGGGAAGCAGACTCCCCATTGAACAGGGAGCTCGAGATGGGGCTCAATCCCAGAACTTTGGGATCATGACCCAAGCCAAAGGCAGCCATTTAACTGACTGAGCCACCCAGGTACCCCTATATTGGAGTGTAGAAAGAGGTTGCCTATAAGTAACCAAGTTGTAGACTTGCCATTGCCAAGTTGTAGACATTTTATTTTGCTCACAAGATTTTGGGTAGCCATGACAGATTTGGAATAAGAAAAAAACAGAGAGAGAGAGAGAGAGAGAGAGAGAAAATGTCACTCAGTAAATTGCATAGAGAAAAATCTATATTTCACATCTAGTTATATGAAAAAACACCTATTTTCCCCCGTGGCCCATTGAAACAAATTGTTGGAAACAGGACTTTTACTTTGTATGAGGAAAATATACATTCCACGCTTTAGGTAGAAACTGAGCATGATAAACAGCGTGTCTGGGGAAGAGGTGGGAATGATTTGTTTTTCAAATATGAAGTAAATGTATGTCCGTGCTATGACAGATTGGGGCCAGGGGAGGGGGAGACACAAGAGAAAAGAAATTTTCCCAGTATTGGGGCAAGATAGCATGAAGGGTGAAGGACATTCCTTGGGTCTCTCTCTAAAGATGCCTATTGACACATATAATGAAGATGCCTATGTTGACTCTATGAACTATGCTTCTTGTTGAGCACAGTAAATGTATTTTTTCCCCTCTGCATTTGCCCCTAAATTTCTGGAAAGTTTATATCCAGACATTAATTGTCTATCACATAATCTGTGAGATCAGTGATTTATTTTTTAAAGACTTGCTAGTTGATAGAAGTGATCTACCCAAAACCTGGTTCACAGCCTTAGTTTATGGTTAGGATATACCCACTGCATCCCAAATGGCTTCACTGGCAGTCTCCATAGGATCCTTTGTGCTTTCTTTGCTTCTGTCTACTGATACCTCTTGTGTGTTCTAGCCAGGCCTACCAAGGATTGATTCTCTCTTGCAAGGGGCTGTGGCTCTTCCTCTGAACCCTATGATACTTCAAACCCTTTCTTGTCTTATTATATTAATAACATATTAGAATTATTAGTATATTAAAATTATAAGTAATTTATCTTATTAGTAATTCTAGTAATTACTAATATTACTAGTGACTCTATCATAGGTTAAATTAAAGGCAGCAGACATAATAGAATCGGTAGTGATATATTGCTAACATATTAATGTATAATATATAACACAATATTAATATATTTGTATATAGTAGCAATAGACAAGTCAATCACTCAGTAAATCATTTGCCAAATATTCTTTTATTTTTTTTATTTTTTATTTATTTTTTATTTATTTATGATAGTCACAGAGAGAGAGAGAGAGAGAGGCAGAGACATAGGCAGAGGGAGAAGCAGGCTCCATGCACCGGGAGCCCGACGTGGGATTCGATCCCGGGTCTCCAGGATCGCGCCCTGGGCCAAAGGCAGGCGCTAAACCGCTGCGCTACCCAGGGTTCCCCCAAATATTCTTTTAGATCTATTATCAAGACTGTTAATAAAACAAACACAAATCCTTGTGAATATAGAAAGTTATGTTCTTCTGGGAGAAAACAAAATGGGCAATAACTGTAATAAATAAGTAAATCAAATAGTTGATAACTACTATGGAAAAATTAAAAAGTAGAGCAAAACAAGGAAAACCAATAAGACTGGAGGAGAATGGGAGATAGGTTGCAATTTTTTTTTTTAATTTTAATTTAAATTCCAGTTAGCATGCAGTGTAATATTAGTTTCGGGTGTATAGTATAGTGATTCAATGCTTCCATACCACACTGGGTGCTCGTCACAGTACACTCCTTAGTCCCCATTACCTATTTGACCCATCTCCACAATCCCCATCTATAGTTAAGAGTCTATTTCTTGGTTTGCCTCTCTTTTCTCTCTCTTTTTACCCGTTTGTTCATTTGTTTTGTTTCTTAAATTCCACATATGACTGAAACCAGATGGTATTTGTCTTTTTCTGACTGACTTATTTTGCTTAGCATAATACCCTTTAACTCCATCTGTGTCATTGCAAATGGCAACTTCTTTATCCATTCATCAATCAATGGACACTTGGGCTGCTTCCATAATGTGGCTATTGTAGATAATACTGCTATAAACATAGGGGAGCAAGTATCCCTTTGAATTAGAATTTTTGTATTCTTTAGGTAAATACCTGGTAGTGCCATTGCTGGATAATAGGGTAGTTCTATTTTTTATCTGTTTGAGGAACCTTCATACTGTTTTCCACAGTGGTTGCACCAAGTTTCCTTTCCCACCAACAGTGTGAGAGGGTTTTCCTTTCTTCACATCCTTGCTGATACCTGTTGTTTCTTATGTTGTTGATTTCAGCCATTTTGATAGGGGTGAGGTGATATCTCATTGTGGTTTTGATTTGCATTTCCCTGATGATGAGCAATATTGATCATTTTTTCATGTGTCTGTTGGCCATTTGTATGTCTTCTTCAGAAAAATGTCTATTCATGTCTTCTGCCCATTTTTAAACTGGATTATTTGTTTTTTTTGGGGGGTTGAGTTTTATAAATTATTTATATATTTTGAATACTAACCCTTTATTGCATAAGTCATTTGCAAATATCTTCTTCTATTCTGTAGGTTGCCTTTTAGTTTTATTGATTGTGTTCTTTGCTGTGCAGAAGCTTTTTATTTTGGTCTAGTCCCAGTAATTTATTTTTGTTCTTGTTTTGATAGGTTGCAATTTTAAATGTCATAAGCATCATTGAGAAGTTGAGTTTTGAGCAAAGGCTTGAAGGAGAAGAGGGAGTTCTCTGCAGGACAATAGATGCAGGTAGAGGAAACAGCCAATGCAAAAACCTTAAGGCAAAGATATTCTTGGCATGTTCAACAAACAGTAAGGAGGCTATTGGGTCTGCCACAGAGGGGAAGAGTAAAAAGAGATGAGGCCAGGGACCAGAAAACAAGGGGTGCAGGGTCAGGGAGCTAATTATAAGTGCTCTTACTAGGAGTGAAATTGGGAGCTGTGAGAGGGTTGTAATCAGCAGAGTGACATGATCTGATTATAAAAGAATTACTCATGCTACCTGGGAATTGAGTATAAGGGGGCAACAGGAAAGGCTGTGAAACTAGTTGGGAGGCTGCTTCAGTAATCTGGTACAAGATGAGGTGGCTTGGACCTGGTGGTAGCAGTGATGGTGGGTGAGCTATTCTTTTCTGGTTCTCAACAACAAGATTTCCTTCTCAGATCAGTCACATCAGATCCTGTGAGACTCCTGAGTGGCATCCTTTGGAGATCACTGTTTAGTGCTATTTGGCTTTGGATATGTCTGTCTGTAGCTCAGGTTAGAGAAGATGATAGCCCTATTTCCTTGTGTTTCCTGGTTCAGCTTTCTAATTACATATTTGGTATGCATGTTATTTCTTGTTGATGAGCTTTTTCCTTTGACTCTTGTGGAAAAAATAAAAATTAACATTTGTTTAACAGCTCCACAGATCACGCCCTATGTTGGAAACTTAAAATGTGTATAATCAGTTAAGTAACATCTATCAAGTGCTTACTGCCAGGCATTGTGTCAAATACTTTTACAAAGGTGATCTTATTCAATCCTCTCCATAATCACATGAAACTACTAGTGTCATCCATTCTTATAGATATTATGTCTGCATAAGACTATCTCATAAGAAGCAGAGCAGGGAATCAAACCTAAGTTTGTCTGGAGCTCTCAAGTATTTTGCTTCCCATTTAGTCCTCGCTTATGATCCGCTGAAAGGCTGTGATGTAAGAATTATTGTCTTCATGTAAGTTTAACAAATTTCCAGTCAACATGTTATTATTTTCTATGGCTAATATGTATGTATGTGCAGACTTTCTCCAATTGGCTTATTAGTTCCTTGCATATAGAAAAATTGAGCATATGCCATAGCATCAAGTGTGATGCCTCAAGCATAATTAGGGTTGAGTAGATACAAGTTGATTGATTTTGTGCTGTGTTGTTTCATGACATCATCTTACACCACATGCAGGGTCAGATTCTACTTCGTTATGCTCCCCAGAGTACACATAGCATAGTGTGTGCTCCAGAAATGTTATTCACAACATATGTTTGTTACTTAATCTATTTCTATCTTTGTGATTCTGCAATGACTCTTTCAGCTCTCACCCAGCTATTTTGTCTGCTATGACTCTTATGAGAAGAAACAAACAATATTTTTTTTTCTAGAACATTTTTATTGTACTCCCACTTGGGTGGATAAAAATGAAACTGACATCAGGCCTCAAACAACAGCAGTGCTCACATGGACTTACTTTTCCTATCTTTACCAATCTCAAGAGATCTGCAGATTTATAGGGTTCCTAACTCATTCAAAAGATGCTACGAGGGAATTAGAAAGAGATAAATAGTCGTTCTAATGAGGTCAAGGAAACATGGACAGATATCACTGGCTGATGTAAAGAAGAGCATGAGCCTATTTGCTAAGCTAGGGGTCAGAAGCTTGGGCTCATGAAGAAACATAGGAGATCCTATAAAGGATTATATGTCAAGGTCACACTAGCTTCTTACCCTTCATTGACTAATCTGTTATTAGACTATGCTGGGGGTCTCCACTTCTGCAAAACAGGCAAACAAACAATAACCACAAGGAAACACTAAAAAGCTCATTTGCCCATCACCTAATGAAGTATTCTTCCTTTATCTTACCTTAAAAACATTAATTTTTCCCCCCAAAGCAGGTCTAAGTTAGCACTGGCTGCCATAACAAAATACCATAGATTTGGGGTCTTAAACAATGGAAATGTATTTCTTACAGTTCTAGAAGCTGGAAGTTCAAGATCAAGGTGCCACTTGATTCAGTTCTTGATGAGAACTTTCCCTGGAAGATGGCCACCTTCTTGATGTGTCTTCACGTGGCAGAGAGAGAGAGATTATTTGGCTTTTCTTCCTCTTCAACAAGTATGTTAATCCTATGTGATCATGACACTACTCTTATGACCACATTTAACAATAATTACTTCAGTAAAGGCCCTATCTCCAAATATAGTGTCATTGAAGGTTAGGGCTCTGAGATATGAATTTTGGGAAGGGGGCAGAATTTAGTTCATAGTAATATCTGTCTTTGTGATTTATCTTAAGACTGAGTTCTATTTATTGACTTATTGAATGTAAATTCTCTTTATAGTGCTCTCACTATTTAGGAGTTATCTATTTTTGCAATAGCTGAGTGCTATGTTATTCCTATTTTAAGATGAAATGCACAATAACTTTAACAGTGAAAGCACATACTTAAAACCACCTTGGGGGCCCAATTGCTACTGTTATTTGTGTGTCATTAGAAAATCTCATTAATGATTTAGAAAGTCCCCAAAATTATGAGACAAATCTATTCTACTATTAGCTCTAGGACATAGATCATCCTTTTCAGGTATACTAATTTCTTTCATTGAGCACAGATCACATAATAATAATATTCCAGGTTAACTTTAATATCTGTATTTTTAAAAGCCATCATATATCTTTGTTTCATAATTTAGTCAGAATAAAATTGTGTCATTAAACCAGCAATGGTAGGAGGAAAAAGAATATTGTTGATTTTTCAGCTAATCTATGTCTTCCTGACTTTATAAATGACGGGTTTTGGCTACTTCATGGAAATAGCTGGCCAATAAAATAAAAGAAAATAAAAGTAGTCAAATTAGGGTGTTTTTTTTTTATCAAATGTAAGTAGCAAAGACTGTACTGTTTATCATTCTTTGTGAGTCTAACATAAATATTGATTTTAAAGGCATATTTAGAATATGGGCTGTCAAATGCAGATCCCTTTGATAAAACTCAGAAAAAGGAAGGAGTTTCAGAGATCTTTAAGCTCAACCCCTTTTTTGGTAACTGGAGCAATTATTACAGAGGGAGGTAGGAAAATAAAAAGAGCCCTCATATCCAGCATAATCTGGACTAGAATTGGGAGCCAGTTTTTGTCCAGTTGTATTAAGCTGCTCACCAATATCATCCCATTCTAGATTTAGATTATTTCCAAAATATACTTCCATGTTCTTTCTGTATCCAATAAAACATCCCTAAATCAGTAATAACTGAAATATTTCCCAATGAAAAGGGTTTGAAATCTATGAAGTATTCTTAAAAGAGCATGAGAAGTGGCCTTTTCTTGACATCCTGTGTGGTCATAATGTCTATAAATTTTTATATTAAGTTTTCTTTCTTATGAACTTACAGGTTTAATATATATATATATATATATATATATATTTTAGATTTAAAGAATTTTCCTGATTGTTTTAAATTTTTGTTTACTAGTTCTGTTGCTCCAACTCAACTCTTTTGCTTTAGATTCTTTTCTTGAATTTCTGAAACTTGCCTCCTTTGCTCACTAGCTGTGAAGAATCTATTCTTGTTAGCTAGATTTGGTGACTAGTGGAGGTGAGACTATTGTGTGAGTCTATGTACAGACTTTCAGCAAAGAATTAGTGAATTGTCACCATTTTTTTGAAGGCTATAAATATAAAAGAATAGGGATGCCTGGGTGGCTCAGTGGTTGAGCATCTGCCTTTGGCTCAGGGTGTGATCCCAAGGATCCCAGGATCGAGTCCCACATTGGGCTCCCTGTGTAGGGGGCCTGCTTCTCCTTCTGCCTATATCTCTGCATCTTTCTCTGTGTATCTCATGAATAAATAAGTAAAATCTTTAAAAAAATACAAGAATATATCTGCATATCATATTTTTAAAAACATATTGGAGTCATTTCCTATTTCAAAGTGGCACATGATGTGAAACAGCTGAAATGTTTCAAAAATGTGGCAGATATATTAGAAAACACATGTACATGAAAGACTTAAATCTTGTATTGGGTCTGATAAATAGCATGAGACTCTCAGAGGATTTGAATATTTTCCAATATGTGATATACTGAGAGTGCTGTCGTATTTATGTGGCTATGTGGTCAAACTCAAGCATGAGAAATGGCTTGGTTTTCTCATGCAGGGTGGACAGAGTCAGATCATTGTGTTGAACTCAGATATGGTAGATACCATACACATATAATGTTCATATATATGCATTATACAACTGTAAATACAAATATAAACACAGACCTACATATAAATATATAAATGATCAGGGCTCTGACAAGAGATGAGCAGACTTTATTTATTTTTTTAAAAAAAGATTTTATTTTTATTTATTCATGAAAGACACAGAGAGAGAGGCAGGCTGTAGAAGCAGGCTCCCTACAGGGAGCCCGATGTGGGACATGATCCCAGGACCCCGGGATCATGACCTGAGCCAAAGGCAGATGCTCAACCACTGAGCTACCCCAGGTGCCCCAAGATCAGTGGACTTTAGACTTCAGGTGAAGGAGTTCTGGAAAAGGGAAAGAAGCACTGAAATCAAAGTTTTCAAAACAACAAACAAACCCTGCAAACAAACAAAAAAAAAAGCAAAATGAAGATAATCCACTTTGCCTCCCTCACAGTTGTTTTCTAGGACCTTGATGAACCCAGGTAACAACAACTGCTAGGAGTCTTGAATACCAGAAGCCAGGTTGCATAGGCTCCATTTCTTACTAACCATGACCTGGGAAAAATTACTTCTTTTTGTCTTTGTTTCTTTAAAATGAAGATGATGATAGTACATACCACGTGGATTGTCATAAAGGCTGAGTGAGTAAACATATGTAAAACACTCAGAAACATGGACATGACCTATCTCAGAGGATGGGCCTGGGCCAAAATATAGGTGGGGCAGAGAGAGAAGAAGCATTTTCTCTTGCTATTCTCAAAGTCAGTAGATTTCCCAGCTTTAAAGCCTGTAAAAAGAATACACTGGAGGGATAGATACCTGAGTGGCTCAGTGGTTGAGCATCTGCCTTTGGTTCAGGTTGTGATCCCAAAGTCCAGGGATCGAGTCCCATATCCAGCTCCCCACAGGGAGCCTGCTTCTCCCTCTGCCTGTGTCTCTGCCTCTCTCTGTGTGTCTCACATGAATAAATAAATACAACCTTTAAAAAAATACAGAGGAAAATATTACATTGGTAAAATGTCAAGCTTACAACTTCAAAATGAAAATGCCCAAAGAAATGGGAGCTCAATGGATCTCATTGTCATAGTCATTTTACAGAGGCTCCAAGGTTGCTTTATTAAAGATGGAAATTCAATCATTTCCCAATCAAATTATAGAGGAACAGATGAGTTAACATTGTTTCATAGACCTTTCACCTTCTGACATTTGAGTCAGAGAAAAGGAAACACTCAGCCTTTATTTTATACGTTATTTTTTCCCTGTTATCCGAGAACAGCTATTCCTTCTCAAGTCAGTAGGGATCTCTGAGAGTGCAAGCTGCTCTCTACGCTATCGGGTACTTTGAGAAGACATTTAGGTCATTATAGCAAGACACAATGAGATTAAAACAAAACAAACAAAAATGAACATGCTTTATAAGTGTCATAAAAGTCATATTAAAATACTTTCTCTTTAAGATGTAAATTAGATATCTTGGGCTGTTTTCCTGTCAAGATTTTTCTATAGAGTGCTTTGAAAGGTACAACAAAAAACACAAACCCTCTCAATAATTTCTAAATAAATGCTTCCAATAATGCTTATATTTAGGCTTTTTAGGCTGAATCATTATTCTGGGAACTCTTTTCTCCTTCAAAGATGCTAGAGTTTTCTCTCTCCCTCTCTCTCTCTCTTTTTCTCTCTCATTAACATTTCAGAGTAAAGCAATAGATAGCTTTATGCCCTTAGGGTACTGGAAAGGGCAGATTGTTTCTCTCCCTAAAAGCATGTAATTTTCATATTTTGTTTTTCATTGTTTAATATTTCCCTGGAAGAAGTCTTGGAGGAAAGCAAGGTTGGTTGGAGATTTATATGTTACATATTAACTGAAATGTAAGGGTTAATGTGAATAAGCAGTGTAATCTCTCTAAAGTCATAGGACACATAAAATCTTTGATCTCTCCAGCAAAAAAACAAGATTTGTAGCAATGGTTTTAACTTTTAGTTAAGAATGAAGAAATGGGAATTCAGAGGTTTTACATGTCAGACTTATGAAAGTCTGATTACTTGATGTTTAATAGCAAGAAAGTGATTTGTAATTAAAGTCAATATGGAAAGAAAAAGTTGTACATGCTTAGGTGGCTCAAATACCTTTCCTCTTTGATTAATTACCAAATGATTGGTTAATGCAACCAAGTGAATTAAATTGAATAACCCATCAGGGAAACAGCAATAGTCATTATCTAGTTGCTACCAGAGGTTATTTGAGTATACATGTTTGTGAAGGAACTAAATTTCTACCAGCAATCTTCCATATCATATCTAATTGCATTCCAGAATCCTCAGAGTCCAATGAAGGTAACAGACTATGAAGGGGAGTGACCAGATGATGCAGCAATGTAGAAAATTTGCCTGAAAGATCAGGAAGACAGATGAGCCTCAGGCTGTTGTTCTAGAAAGAGGCACTCCGTGATCTAGAAGGACTATGGGAGTTAGGGAGTGCTTGCATAAATAAAGGTGCAAGAGAGAGTCATATGGAAAGACAGAAATTGAGTTTGTAGTAGACAAGTCACCATTTCTATATATCCAGGCCTGACTTCTAACTGTTGGCATCATAGATTCTTTGCCTGAAGGCTTTCTGACTGCCAGGGGAAGCTAGAAGTAAAGGGGAAAGGGGAATTATTGCCCTCCACCAGTCACTGACAGGAGCTGGTGGGAAAAACAGCCACCCTCCTCAAGGAATGATTGTGGTGAGTGTCCTGCAGTGATTCCCAGGGCTCCCAGTGGGAATAAGCCCCAACCGTTTACAGTGGAAACTGGCTTGATCATGTCCTTATAATTGGCTTTCTTCTCTTCCTGGTCTCTCTGCTCCGCACTTTGCCAGGGCTTCCCGGTACCATCTTCTAACTGAACAATTTACGCTTGAATATTGTCCAGCATTAGCTTCAGGAGGAACCTGAAACTAGGACAACTCAACCCAGCAAAGTACTTGGAGAAGAGGAAGATATTTTTTGTCAGAAGATAGAAAATGGTGATGTGCATACATTTCCTTCTTCTTCACCACAAAGGCCACCTACATATACAGATGGGAGCAAATTGATGCCATAGTAGCTCTTCCCAGTCTCTCTCTTTGGAAGAGGGCTGATGGTCTCAGGTATCATTCAATTTCTCCCTCTGTGTTTAGTTGGTGGAGGTATGATGCAGGAGGTATGCTGCCATGGAGGAAACCCACACCTTGTCGCCTCTGCTCTTGCTATGTACCCTTTGAGGGGGTCTACTCCAAGTGCCAATTTCTGCCACTTGAATGATAGCCAGGCACTAGGCAAGATCCATAAAGGGTTGTTCAGTCCTCCTTCTCACAGCCGGACCCACCACTGCTCAAGAGATATCCACTGACGTCCTGCAAGTTGGAGGAGACTTCTGCTGCTAGAGTCCAACAGCAGAGACCTCACAGTCCTTCCTCTCAGAGCTCTGAGAAATCTTCACCAATATGTTCTCAGGCTAGTCAGCTGTAGCCTCCTCACAGGTCTGTATAAAAGTTTACTCTCTCTACATCTCCCTGAGGTACCTGCTGCCTGGCTATAAGCACAGCATGATGACACTGTTTGGAAGGCACAGATCGCCCATGTGGTATTAATTGATCCCACCGTTTCGCTGGGTATTGACATTGTCACAGCATAGAGAGAACTAACGATTACACTCAATTTCTTTCTTTTTTAAGATTTATTTATTTATTTGAGAGAGGGAGCACACGTGCAAGCAGGGGGTGGGGGAACAGAGAAAAATAGACTCCTCATTGAGCATGGAGCCAGATGTGGGCCTGATTCCACAACCCTGGAACCATGACCCGAGTCAAAATCAAGAGTCTGATGCTCAATTGACTAGGCTACCCAGGTACCCTATACCCAATTTCATGTAACTTGACATTTTTGTATTCTTTTGATGAGGTGAAGAAACATTTCCCTTCTTTTGGAACACTGGGTGGGCAGGGATGAAGGAGGCTATGCTGTCTTCCCTTCACTCTGCTGAAGTCACAAGCTACTGCCTGCTGCACTCCCTCATCTCTCCTCCCTAGGGAACATGCTCCAGAATGCTCCATGTCCATGCATAATTTCCTTCTGGAATCCTCAGCAAGGGGGATATATCCTAGCCATGTGTGATGCTCAGGATTCAGAGTGCTGCCAGAAGGTGAGCAGATAGCCAAGGGTATGATAGAAGTTGCCTTGGGTCCCTTAAGAGAAAAGAATAAGGCGACCAGACTGAGGGGCTTTGGGGGAAGGGGAGACAGGGGTGTGAGGAAAGCAGGGCACCAAAGTGAGGCAGGACCCCCAAGCGAAAGGCTCCCCAGGAGTGAGAGGACAATCATTCCAAAGGGTTGAGTGTGTAAGGGGTCCTAGGAAATATTACCTCTGTTTCCTATATCCTGAGCAAGTACAGAAATAAAAGAGAAGCGAGAGAGACCAAAATACTACTTTTATTTCTGATTGAATGAGATGCCCGTCTTCCCTGCCAGGTAGGAATCCAGCTACCTTAAAGCCTCCACAATGCAAAGTTCATGTGAAGAGATCATACAGGGATAGAGAAAAAGGCTGGCCCCAGATGTGTGAGTGAGCAAGACTACAGTTTATTCCAGTCTTAGAAATTATCCGACTGTAGCAGAGCAAGTTGCTAAGATAGAACCACCTAGCTGAGCCCTTTCCATGTTCTTGACCTGCAGAAACTGTGATTGATGTTAAATGATTGTTGCTTTAACTCACCAAATTTTGCAAGGTTTTTGTTATTTCTGTTGATAAATTAGTGGACTCCTATTTTCTTTTTTGAAAAACAATGTGATAGGGGATCCCTGGGTGGCTCAGCGGTTTAACGCCTGCCTTCAGCCCAGGGTGTGATCCTGGGGTCCCAGGATGGAGTCCCACGTCGGGCTCCCTGCATGGAGCCTGCTTCTCCCTCTGCCTGTGTCCCTGCCTCATTCTCTCTCTCATGAATAAATAAATTAATAAATAAAATGTATTTTAAAAAAATAAAAACAATGTGATAACATCATTTATGGACGATACCTGTTACGATTTCTATCAACAGTCATGAGTATATGTGTGCATGCGTGTGTTTAGCTATTTTCAGTTGAGTGTATCTTTATGAATTACCACTATTATTGATTTCAGAGTCCACCTAACCAATAGTACTCACCAAGGGCCTGAACCAGGAAATGTAGAAGCACTTCTATCAATCTCCCAGGAGATGCTGATGCTGATGGGCCAGGGACCACACTCTAAGCAGCAAGGCATTAAGCTATGTTGTTTTTCATACCAGTTGCTGGCCTAGATTTTGCCAGTAGGTTGTGGTTGTAGTAGTTTGGCGATAATGAATTCTCATTCCCTCATAGGACTATACTACAGGATTTACAGTAACAGCAGAGCCGACCAGTAACTTGGTAGTACTGACCCTGCACTGGTGGGTTTTTCAGATTCTGCTTCCTCAAGGTCTATCTATTCTGTTGCTGTCAGCCTTTAAGCATGGCCCAGTTATAAGGAATACATTTCTAATGTGACATGGTTTTGAATTGTGGCCAATATGTTCTCCCATCTCTATAGATGGGATATATTTAAAATGAATAGAAGGGTTCATGTGTATTAGGGTTTTTTCAACCTTCTGGTAATTCTCAGAAATCTCCAGATAGAAGCTTTTAGAACCCTTACTAATGGGAGAAGAGTTATGTTACCAATATCCAAGTAGTCAATAACCGCATTAGGTTGATATTCATTCTTTTCTTTCTTGTTTTAATTTTAATTTTTTGTTGTTTTCTTAAACTAACATCTAAATAACCATACATTCCTGTTTTAGGTGTCAGCTAATAGTGGAGGAAAGCTAGGCAAGATTTAAATATATGGCAGCAATTTAATGCTTAAAGAATGACTCCCCTATGCACCCAGTTTTGTAATGGATTATAGTAAAAAGGCAGGCTAGACAAATTTCTGGGACGCCAGGTTAGGCGGGGCTCTAGATATTCACTCAAATGTATAAAAAGCCAAGACTCTAATTCATTTCTCTGTTAGTGCATTATGGATGATGTTGCAAACCTCTCAGTTGAACAGCCCTGAAATGCAATTGGAACAGCATTTCTTGAAGTGTTCCAAGGTATGATGAGAGACAATTGCAATAAAGGATGGAAGAAATGAAGGAAGAAAGACTGTTAAATTTTGGGAAATACTAAAAATAGTTAAACAGAATTCTTTCCTGAAGGACATCCTACAGTCTTTACAATTGCGATGTGCAGTGAGTTTCAAGTGGGAATTAGCTACTCTATGCCTTTCCCAAATTAGATTTAAATAGAAAACCACTTTTTTGGGGCATGAGTTAGAAAAATATATATCTTGGGGCAACTTTTTAAAATACCCAACTTCCTTTGAATATCTGGTAAGAATTTTATAGGTGTTTTCAACTCAAATGTCTTTATGAACTGCATGAAAGCCTGAGGCAGGTAGTGGTAGAGTCTGTGACAAATTGGGAGATACTATGCCAATCTAAAACAACTTTTTTTTAGATTTTATTTATTTATTTACCTATTAATTATTATTATTATTTTACTCACAACCCTGAGATCAAGACCTGAACTGAGATCGAGGTGCCTTGATTTTATTTACCCAATGTAGGGCTTGAACTTACAATCCAGAGATCAAGAGTCACATGCTCTACCAACTGAACCAGCCAGTTGAATTTAAAACATTTAAATTCAAATTTCTAAAAGCATTCTTCTGGCCAGGTATACTTGTTGGTTATTGCTGCATAACAAATTGTCCTAAAGAAACTAGCATTTTGAAACAAACCTGTATTAGTTCACAGTTTTTGTGGTTCAGGAACTTGGGAATAGCTTAGGTGGGTACTCTGGCTCAGGGCCTCTCATAGGACTGCAGTCACAGAGTTGCTGTTACAGGGCTACAGGATCTCTTCCAAGACTATTCATATGGCTATGGCTAGAGGCCTCAGTTCTTTGCCATATAGGCCTTTCCATAGGACTGCTCATGACATGGCATCTTGCTTTTTCCGTAATGAGTGATCTTATAGAGACAAAGAATAAACAGAAAGCTGTGGCACTTTTATGTTGTTTCTAATTTTTTGCAATTATAAAATAGATTGCAGTTAACATCTCTACAATTAAATACTTCAGACATGCACATCCATTTCCTTAACAAATTTTTAGGGGTATGATTGTATTCATACTGCCATTAGGACTCAGATGTCATTTCTTCTGAGATGCCTTCCCCAATCTCTTTGAAATGGACCTTTCTCCTGTCACGGGCTATTCAATTATCTTGTTTTACTTTCTATAGGATTATCACGGTCAATTTAAATTGTTTGATCATTTATTAATTTCTCTCCTCTTACAGAATATAAGCTCCTCGAAGACAAAGATTTTGCTTGATTTGATCATTACTGTATTTCTAGCATCTGAAATAGTGCTTGTCATGTGTTATGAGCTCAAAAAAGTATTTAATGAATAAATTAATGCATACAGGTTTTCATTTTCCTGTCATTGGCCTTACGCTATCATTAAGAAAAAAATTTCAAATAGGTGAAAACTGACATCTTGTTAATGGCATATTGTATGCCTTTGCTCACTGTTTAGGTTGACCTTTATTTTTTTCAAATGTTTACTGATGGCCGTAGTTCTACTTTTAAAAATTGCTCTTTCACATTCTCTTGTGAGAACCATAACATAGCATATAGTTAATCGAATCACTATGTGGTACACCTGAAACTAATGTAATATTGTGTGTCAACTACACTTCAATTAAAAAAAAAAAAAAACCTGCTGTTTCACATTCTTTTCCCAGTTAAGAAAATTGGGGCATTTGTTCCTTTTCCTATTGATCTATAACAGTTATTGATATATTGACTCATTGCCTGCCACTAACATTGCTGAGGCAAGTTGTACCAAATTAATTTCTCTCTGCAGGCCAGATCACTCGCAGGCAATCGACTTTTTTCAATTCCAAGATGACGGTGACAGACTGATAGTTTGAAAACAAGAATGACTGAAAGGACTCACTCTGTTCCTAGAAGTGTGCTTGCAGCTGCTATTTGCAGAATCCAAGCCTTTTGTTTGCTCTGCCTGAGTTTCTAGAGTTAGCCTAAGGTCTTTAAAAGTACTTCTTCATCAGACCAATGTGACAAAGCGGGGCCTCTTCATTTGAAGTTGTGCTTCAGGGAGTCCTTAAAATAGTCCTCCTGCCCCATCCTGCTTGGGGCTGCCCTAGTTTAGCTCACAGTTATGAAAGTTTCTTGAGTGTCTAGTGGTCGTCCGTTTCCCAAATGGGGTCAGTACCATAAAGCTCTGCCAAGATGAATGCCACTTTACTGTTGGAGTCCCTGGCTGCTCATTCGCTGTTCAATAGGTACACATGGAATGCTGTTGGAATTGCTTGAGCAAGAAGTGACTTTCAAGGTAGATACACCTCACAACATGTTCAGAGTTGGGCTTTAAGTTTTGAGTCACCTTCTGCCTGCTGGCATCTCAAAGGAGCTAGCCTCCCCTGGTCCACATTTCTTCTTTGTCAATCTGTGCAATACTAGATCAACAATTTGAAGACACACTTTGGCTATTGCCTCCATCTCCTTCAAGCATGCTTGAAAAAAATTCTTTAAATAGGAGTATATCCCCCTAGGCCAGTTTAGCATATCTTGATCCTCTCTATCTTTTTCTCTGTTTCTTTGTTTCTCTCTCCTGTTCTGTGAAAAAGAGAAGAATGAATTATGACAAGTGACAAAATATGAGGAGCTGTGGTCCTGTAACTCCCACCTATCCCTTCAGTGATGAGGGACTATATTATATTATATACACCTAGAATGGATTTTAAATGAAACCATTATAACAGCTTCTTCCTCTATTTAATATAATAGGAAAATAGTAAGACCTTTAAACCTCAGCTCTATACTAAGCATCTAATTAATAGAAAATGGGATGATTGGAACAGGGCAAAGATGGACCAGGGAGTAAAAGAAGGCTTTCATGTTGCCAGTTAATTGGGTTGACCTCATGATGCTCACTGAACTTTATATGGGTGTAATTGGAGTGTGTAAATGTAGCACATCAAAATCAAAGCAAGTCTTCTATAAAATTTCAGTGTGAAAAATCAGAAACTCTTTGCTATGCTTTTTTTTTTTAAAATTGACCTAGCCTCTATTCAACAAGTAATTGAATTAGGCCAGTGATATAATCTTCTACTAATAGATGATTGCAAATTTGTTCTTCTTGAATTGTTAATGCAGATATGAAATTGAGGCCATGCTGTTAATTCTTCTTTTTCTTTTTGATTGAAAACTATGATTTTGGGATGTTTTGCTCTAAGAAAGAGCAATACTAATCATAATCTTTTTATTTCATTTTCTGAGAGAGCACCTTAATTGAGCTATGATCATTTTCATCTCCACTTGTGCTACAGCTGAGAATCCGAGTATATGTAGAGTATAACTTCAGAGGCCTTGTTAGAAAACTCATTTTGGAAACTTCTAGCAGTAAAGTATCCTTGGGCTTCCGTGGCTTGCTGCTGGATCACTCTTCCATCAGCTTGAGGGACACAACTCCTTCCTCTTTAGAAAATAAGGTCTACCAACTTTGCAACTCTTGTTTTTCTCTCCTTTGCCAAGGGTAAAGAACTGTGTTTCTTAGTGGGGCTGGGGAGCTAACTTCTAGTACAAAGGAAGAGCAAGTTCTACAAATACCACATAGCATTGAGGAACTTTTAAGCCGCAAGGCAAATCCATCTAAAGGCCTGTGCTTTAAGATATGCTATGGTAGGGGCCATTACAGCAAGAATATAAAACAAGCAGGGTTTTTTGTCTTCTTAAATGTGGACTTAGCACCTACCATGTGATGCATAATTAGCTCCTTCATCTGTTAAGGCTTCTCTGTAAGGCTAACCTTTTTCATTTTCTTTACTTCCCTTTCATCCCCATGCTTGCTTGTACTTGAGTACTCTGTGCTCTGTATACTATTTACAATTGTTTGAGAAAGGACACAAAATAAAAATTAATAGAGGGTGCCTTAGTCAGCTAAGGATCTCTTAATCTCAGCTTAGGTCTTTATCTCAGGGTCATGAGTTCAAGCCCCACTTTGGTTTCCGTGTTGCATGTGGAGCCTACCTTAAAAAAAATTAATAGTACAACAGCGTTTTAAATGAACTAGTGGTACAGACTGAGTGGATCTTACTGTCACATTTGCCAGTTCAGTGGTGTGCTGGACATGGCTTATACCTACCTGCTCCTGAGAGCTGATTTGCTATCTCTTCCCAAGCCCACATTTAGTGGTGTCAAATTGGTAGCTTGAAATTAGCCACGGAGGCTAATCAGGCATGATTATACACCTTTACAAATCAACTGTGTCCCCCTGCCCCACAAACTCAGTTGTTAGACATTTCTCAACACATCCCTGCCTGTGGTCAATGAATGAAAGCAAGACGGCAAAAGTGAATCATGAAAATCCGCCATTGGAAGACTTTATGACTGGTGGAACTGTTGTATATACAGGTACTCGAGTCGCATGACAATCCATGTAGATAATAAAGGACTGAGGGCCATTCTTTTGAATAAGTGCAGCAAAATAGGTATATCTTAATGTGTTGTCTTTCAAAATTACTGCTATGAAAAATGATGCATTTATTTTACTTAGTTGTCATTACTCAAGTTGGTTTTGAATGTGCCTCTTTTTGAAACCAGTTCTAGACGAATATTTATGAGGCACATGCATGCTTTATTATCTCATAGTCTAATATGTAAGATACAAAATGCTAAAATATCTTAATCCTTACCATATTCCGACCTGCAGCAGGTGACATCAGCTAGCATTCCTCTTTTAGGTTCTCTTTGGCCTGCTGCTGCTGTGGTTCCCAGCAAGACCCCGAGTGGCCCATTTTCTCTGGTTGAGTGGCATTGGGCAGATGAGCCAGCCCAGTTCCTAAGCAGCTATGTAACCAAAAAATGAAACATCAATCTCCCTTCCAGCAATCACCCTAATCCTTACCAGAATTCTTCTGAGAGTCTTTCCCTTTCATTCAGGGAGGAAAATCCTCTCTTCCCAGTAGGGGGAGCTGAAGGAAGGGAGGAAACAGTTTTTTTTTTTTTTTTTTTTTTTTTTTATAACACACTGTAGACCCCTAAAGGATGGTCTTTCTGGCTCCCATTTCTCCTCTTACATTGTTCAGGGGTGAGAAGAGGGGGTAAGCAATGCCTTGTCCTGATACTTCAAATCTTGGAGGGGTGATTGGATCCAACTTCTGATAGTTCTCTTAGGAACTTGTCACCCTTTTTCTCAGGGCCATAATTGTTTTAAAATGCATAATCTCACCCAGCACCCCATAGAGGAATCCTGTTGCAAAAATAGATTTTTTTTTACAGCTTTTATGCTTGTGAATTCAGTGTGTGAAAAAATGGAGGCCCTGCAACACATTCAATTTTTTTCTTTTTTTATTTTATTTTATTTATTGTAATAAATTTATTTTTATTGGTGCTCAATTTACCAACATACAGAATAACACCCAGTGCTCATCCCGTCAAGTGCCCCCCTCAGTGCCCATCACCCATTCACCCCCACCCCCCGCCCTCCTCCCCTTCCACCACCCCTAGTTCATTTCCCAGAGTTAGGAGTCTTCATGTTCTGTCTCCCTTTCTGATATTTCCCACACATTTCTTCTCCCTTCCCTTATATTCCCTTTCACTATTATTTATATTCCCCACATGAATGAGAACATACAATGTTTGCCCTTCTCCAACTGACTTACTTCACTCAGCATACTACCCTCCAGTTCCATCCACGTTGAAGCAAATGGTGGGTATTTGTCGTTTCTAATGGCTGAGGAATATTCCATTGTATACATAGACCACATCTTCTTTTTTTTTTTTTTTTTTTTTTTTACAAGCACACAAGGGTTTATTAACAAGCTCGAGCTTGGGTCCAAGTCTATGTGACACAGCGGAGCAGGGACTTGGACCCCGCAGTTGGTTGCAGCTGTGTTTTTATGGGCTGGTCTAGGGGATTTCCAGAAGGGGTGAAGGATTTTTTTTTTTTCATTCCTATATGGGGGAAAGGGTAGGGGAGCTTGTTAAGCTCTATTTTCATTCCTATATGGGACTTTCTGTCAAGGACGTTCTGTGGGTTTTTTTTTTTTTTTTTATTGGTGTTCAATTTACTAACATACAGAATAACACCCAGTGCCCGTCACCCATTCACTCCCACCCCCCACCCTCCTCCCCTTCTACCACCCCTAGTTCGTTTCCCAGAGTTAGCAGTCTTTACGTTCTGTCTCCCTTTCTGATATTTCCCACACATTTCTTCTCCCTTCCCTTATATTCCCTTTCACTATTATTTATATTCCCCAAATGAATGAGAACATATAATGTTTGTCCTTCTCCGACTGACTTACTTCACTCAGCATAATACCCTCCAGTTCCATCCACGTTGAAGCAAATGGTGGGTATTTGTCATTTCTAATAGCTGAGTAATATTCCATTGTATACATAAACCACATCTTCTTTATCCATTCATCTTTCGTTGGACACCGAGGCTCCTTCCACAGTTTGGCTATCGTGGCCATTGCTGCTAGAAACATCGGGGTGCAGGTGTCCTGGCGTTTCATTGCATCTGTATCTTTGGGGTAAATCCCCAACAGTGCAATTGCTGGGTCGTAGGGCAGGTCTATTTTTAACTGTTTGAGGAACCTCCACACAGTTTTCCAGAGTGGCTGCACCAGTTCACATTCCCACCAACAGTGTAAGAGGGTTCCCTTTTCTCCGCATCCTCTCCAACATTTGTTGTTTCCTGCCTTGTTAATTTTCCCCATTCTCACTGGTGTGAGGTGGTATCTCATTGTGGTTTTGATTTGTATTTCCCTGATGGCAAGTGATGCGGAGCATTTTCTCATATGCATGTTGGCCATGTCTATGTCTTCCTCTGTGAGATTTCTGTTCATGTCTTTTGCCCATTTCATGATTGGATTGTTTGTTTCTTTGGTGTTGAGTTTAATAAGTTCTTTATAGATCTTGGAAACTAGCCCTTTATCTGATATGTCATTTGCAAATATCTTCTCCCATTCTGTAGGTTGTCTTTGAGTTTTGTTGACTGTATCCTTTGCTGTGCAAAAGCTTCTTATCTTGATGAAGTCCCAATAGTTCATTTTTGCTTTTGTTTCTTTTGCCTTCGTGGATGTATCTTGCAAGAAGTTACTATGGCCGAGTTCAAAAAGGGTGTTGCCTGTGTTCTTCTCTAGGATTTTGATGGAATCTTGTCTCACATTTAGATCTTTCATCCATTTTGAGTTTATCTTTGTGTCTGGTGCAAGAGAGTGGTCTAGTTTCATTCTTCTGCATGTGGATGTCCAATTTTCCCAGCACCATTTATTGAAGAGACTGTCTTTCTTCCAGTGGATAGTCTTTCCTCCTTTATCGAATATTAGTTGACCATAAAGTTCAGGGTCCACTTCTGGGTTCTCTATTCTGTTCCACTGATCTATGTGTGTGTTTTTGTGCCAGTACCACACTGTCTTGATGACCACAGCTTTGTAGTACAACCTGAAATCTGGCATTGTGATGCCCCCAGATATGGTTTTCTTTTTTAAAATTCCCCTGGCTATTCGGGGTCTTTTCTGATTCCACACAAATCTTAAAATAATTTGTTCTAACTCTCTGAAGAAAGTCCATGGTATTTTGATAGGGATTGCATTAAACGTGTATATTGCCCTGGGTAACATTGACATTTTCACAATATTAATTCTGCCAATCCATGAGCATGGAATATTTTTCCATCTCTTTGTGTCTTCCTCAATTTCTTTCAGAAGTGTTCTATAGTTTTGAGGGTATAGATCCTTTACATCTTTGGTGAGGTTTATTCCTAGGTATCTTATGCTTTTGGGTGCAATTGTAAATGGGATTGACTCCTTAATTTCTCTTTCTTCAGTCTCATTGTTAGTGTATAGAAATGCCACTGACTTCTGGGCATTGATTTGGTATCCTGCCACGCTACCGAATTGCTGTATGAGTTCTAGCAATCTTGGGGTGGAGACTTTTGGGTTTTCTATGTAGAGTATCATGTCATCGGCGAAGAGGGAGAGTTTGACTTCTTCTTTGCCAATTTGAATGCCTTTAATGTCTTTTTGTTGTCTGATTGCTGAGGCTAGGACTTCCAGTACTATGTTGAATAGCAGTGGTGAGAGTGGACATCCCTGTCTTGTTCCTGATCTGAGGGGAAAGGCTCCCAGTGCTTCCCCATTGAGAATGATATTTGCTGTGGGCTTTTCATAGATGGCTTTTAAGATGTCGAGGAATGTTCCCTCTATCCCTACACTCTGAAGGGTTTTGATCAGGAATGGATGCTGTATTTTGTCAAATGCTTTCTCTGCATCCAATGAGAGGATCATATGGTTCTTGGTTTTTCTCTTGCTGATATGATGAATCACATTGATTGTTTTACAGGTGTTGAACCAGCCTTGTGTCCCAGGGATAAATCCTACTTGGTCATGGTGAATAATTTTCTTAATGTACTGTTGGATCCTATTGGCCAGTATCTTGTTGAGAATTTTTGCATCCATGTTCATCAGGGATATTGGTCTGTAATTCTCCTTTTTGGCGGGGTCTTTGTCTGGCTTTGGAATTAAGGTGATGCTGGCTTCATAGAACGAATTTGGAAGTACTCCATCTCTTTCTATCTTTCCAAACAGCTTTAGGAGAATAGGTATGATTTCTTCTTTAAACGTTTGATAAAATTCTCCTGGGAAGCCATCTGGCCCTGGACTCTTGTGTCTTGGGAGGTTTTTGATGACTGCTTCAATTTCCTCCCTGGTTATTGGCCTGTTCAGGTTTTCTATTTCTTCCTGTTCCAGTTTTGGTAGTTTGTGGCTTTCCAGGAATGCGTCCATTTCTTCTAGATTGCCTAATTTATTGGCGTATAGCTGTTCATAATATGTTTTTAAAATCGTTTGTATTTCCTTGGTGTTGGTAGTGATCTCTCCTTTCTCATTCATGATTTTATTAATTTGAGTCTTCTCTCTCTTCTTTTTAATAAGGCTGGCTAATGGTTTATCTATCTTATTAATTCTTTCAAAGAACCAACTCCTGGTTCTGTTGATCTGTTCCACAGTTCTTCTGGTCTCGATTTCGTTGAGTTCTGCTCAAATCTTTATTAACTCCCTTCTTCTCTTGGGTGTAGGATCTATTTGCTGTTTTTTCTCTAGCTCCTTTATGTGTAAGGTTAGCTTTTGTATTTGAGTTCTTTCCAGTTTTTGAATGGATGCTTGTATTGCGATGTATTTCCCCCTTAGGACTGCTTTTGCTGCATCCCAAAGATTTTGAACGGTTGTATCTTCATTCTCATTAGTTTCCATGAATCTTTTTAATTCTTCCTTAATTTCCTGGTTGACCCTTTTATCTTTTAGCAGGATGGTCCTTAACCTCCATGTGTTTGAGGTCCTTCCAAACTTGTTGTTGTGATTTAGTTCTAATTTCAAGGCATTATGGTCCGAGAATATTCAGGGGACAATCCCAATCTTTTGGTATCGGTTCAGACCCGATTTGTGACCCAATATGTGGTCTATTCTGGAGAAAGTTCCATGTGCGCTTGAGAAGAATGTGTATTCAGTTGAGTTTGGATGTAAAGTTCTGTAGAGATCTGTGAAATCCATCTGGTCCAGTGTATCATTTAAAGCTCTCGTTTCTTTGGAGATGTTTTGCTTAGAAGACCTATCGAGTATAGAAAGAGCTAGATTGAAGTCACCAAGTATAAGTGTATTATTATCTAAGTATTTCTTCACTTTGGTTAATAATTGATTTATATATTTGGCAGCTCCCACATTCGGAGCATATATATTGAGGATTGTTAAGTCCTCTTGTTGAATAGATCCTTTAAGTATGATATAGTGTCCCTCTTCATCTCTCACTACAGTCTTTGGGGTAAATTTTAGTTTATCTGATATAAGGATGGCTACCCCTGCTTTCTTTTGAGGACCATTCGAATGGTAAATGGTTCTCCAACCTTTTATTTTCAGGATGTAGGTGTCCTTCTGTCTAAAATGAGTCTCTTGTAGACAGCAAATAGATGGGTCCTGCTTTTTTATCCAGTCTGAAACCCTGCGCCTTATGATGGGGTCATTAAGCCCGTTCACATTCAGAGTTACTATTGAGAGATATGAGTTTAGTGTCATCATGATATCTATTCAGTCTTTGTTTTTGTGGACTGTTCCACTGAACTTCTTCTTAAAGGGGAATTTTAAGAGGCCCCCTTAAAATTTCTTGCAGAGCTGGTTTGGAGGTCACATATTCTTTTAGTTGCTGCCTGTCTTGGAAGCTCTTTATCTCTCCTTCCATTCTGAATGAGAGCCTTGCTGGATAAAGTATTCTTGGTTGCATGTTCTTCTCATTTAGGACCCTGAATATATCCTTCCAGCCCTTTCTGGCCTGCCAGGTCTGTGGAGAGGTCTGCTGTTACCCTAATACTCCTCCCCATAAAAGTCAGGGATTTCTTGTCTCTTGCTGCTTTAAGGATCTTCTCTTTATCTTTGGAATTTGCAAGCTTCACAATTAAATGTCGAGGTGTTGAACGGTTTTTATTGATTTTAGGGGGGGATCTCTCTATTTCCTGGATATGAATGCCTGTTTCCCTTCCCAGATTAGGAAAGTTTTCAGCTAGAATTTGTTCAAATACATATTCTGGCCCTCTGTCCCTTTCGGCGCCCTCGGGAACACCAATTAAACGTAGGTTTTTCTTCCTCAGGCTGTCGTTTATTTCCCTTAATCTATCTTCATGGTCTTTTAATTGTTTGTCTCTTTTTTCCTCAGTTTCCCTCTTTGCTATCAACTTGTCTTCTAGGTCACTCACTCGTTCTTCCACCTCGTTAACCGTCGTCGTTAGGACTTCTAGTTTGGATTGCATCTCATTCAATTGATTTTTAATTTCTGCCTGATTAGCTCTAAATTCTGCAGTCATGAAGGCTCTTGAGTCCTTTATACTTTTTTCTAGAGCCACCAGTAGCTGTATAATAGTGCTTCTGAATTGGCTTTCTGACATTGAATTGTAATCCAGATTTTGTAACTCTGTGGGAGAGAGGACTGTTTCTGATTCTTTCTTTTGAGGTGAGGTTTTCCTTCTAGTCATTTTGCTCAGTGCAGAGTGGCCAAAAGCAAGTTGTATTGGGAAAAAGAGAAAAAGAGAGGAGAGAAAGAAGGAAAGAAAAGAGAAAGAGAAAAGAAAAAAGGGAAGAAAAAGAAAAAAAAACGAAAAAAAAAGAAGAAAAAGAGAAAGAAAAAGAAAGGAGAAAAAAAGGGGGTGGGGGAAGGAAACAAATCAAAAAGCAAAACAAAACAAAAACAAAAACAAAAACAAACAAACAAAAAAAGAACCACCGGGGAGTATCTTCTGATTCTGTGTTCTTTAAGTCCTTTGGCTTCTCCTGGAAGTTGTCCTTCTAGCTGGTCTTCTGGGGGAGGGGCCTGTTGTGCTGATTTTCAGGTGTTAGCAGTTGGGGGAGCTGCTGTGCCCCTGCCTGGTGCAGGGCTCAGTGGGGGTTGTTTACCCCGTGAGGCCGCAGGAGGAACAGCCCCAGTGGCGGGGCAGCTCTGGAAACCTGGATTCAGCTCCGGCAGGAACTCCGTCTGCAGGGCCTGGAGGCTCCGGGCGGGGCCGCTGATCTGCTCAGCTGGGGCAGGAGCGTCCTCGCTGTCCTGGGCCCTCCCGGCCTCTGCCTGTCCCGGGGGAGGCCGGATCCTGGGCTGTGTCCGGGCGCCCTGTGCTCCGGGGCCTGCGCTGTTGGATTCGCGCTCCCGGGCTGCGCAGCCCCCTCCGCGGAGCTGCCGCCCAAGCCCCTCCGAGCTGCTCCTGGAACCGCGCAGCCCCCTCTGCACGGAGCCTCTTCCTCTGCCCGAGCCCCTCCGAGCTGCTCCCGGGTCCGCGCAGCCCCCTCCGCGGAGCCGCCGACCGAGCCCCTTCAGCTGCTCCGGGTCCCGCCGGGTCCCGCCGTGCGCGCTGCAGCCCTTGGGGAGCTCGGCGCACTCTCCTGGGCGCGCAGTTGCTGTTACTGTCCCCGGGAGCTCGAGGGCATCCTCGCCCTCCTGGGTCCTGCTCCACCTCCCTGCGAGCCCCTTTCCGCCCGGGAAGGTCGGTGCAGCTCCTGCGTCTCCGGGACGGGGCTCTCCTGTCCTGGGGACACTCGCCCCGGCCTCAGCCCGGCTCCTCGCGGGGCCCCTCCCCCTTGGAGGCCTTTTGTTTCTTTATGTCTTTTTCTCTGTCTTCCTACCTTGATAGATGCGCGAACTCTTCTCACTGTAGCATTCCAGCTGGTCTCTCTTTAAATCTCAGGCCGAATTCATAGATTTTCAGGATAATTGGAAGGTTTTCTAGGTAGTTTGGTGGAGACAGGTGATTTGGAGACCCTACTCTTCTGCCATCTTGCTCCTCCCGACCACATCTCCTTTATCCATTCATCTTTCGATGGACACCGGGGCTCCTTCCACAGTTTGGCTATTGTGGACATTGCTGCTAAAGACATCGGGGTGCAGGTGTCCCGGCGTTTCATTGCATCTGTATCTTTGGGGTAAATCCCCAATAGTGCAATTGCTGGGTCGTAGGGCAGGTCTATTTTTAACTCTTTGAGGAACCTCCACACAGTTCCCCAGAGTGGCTGCACCAGTTCACATTCCCACCAACAGTGCAGGAGGGTTCCCTTTTCTCCACATCCTCTCCAACATTTGTGGTTTCCTGCCTTGTAATTCTCCCCATTCTCACTGAGGTGAGGTGGGATTTCATTGTGGTTTGGATTTGTATTTCCCTGATGGCAAGTGATGCGGAGCATTTTGTCATGTGCTTGTTGGCCATGTCTACGCCTTCCTCTGTGAAATTTCTCTTCATGTCTTTTGCCCATTTCATGATTGGATTGTTTGTTTCTTTGCTGTTGAGTTTAATAAGTCTTTACAGATCTTGGAAACTAGCCCTTTATCTGATACGTCATTTGCAAATATCTTCTCCCATTCTGTAGGTTGTCTTAGTTTTGTTGACTGTAGCCTTTGCTGTGCAAAAGCTTCTTATCTTGATGAAGTCCCAATAGTTCATTTTTGCTTTTGTTTCTTTTGCCTTCGTGGATGTATCTTGCAAGAAGTTACTGTGGCTGAGTTAAAAAAGGGTGTTGCCTGTGTTCTTCTCTAGGATTTTGATGGCATCTTGTCTCACATTTAGATCTTTCATCCATTTTGAGTTTATCTTTGTGTCTGGTGCAAGAGAGTGGTCTAGTTTCATTCTTCTGCATGTGGATGTCCAATTTTCCCAGCACCATTTATTGAAGAGACTGTCTTTCTTCCAGTGGATAGTCTTTCCTCCTTTATCGAATATTAGTTGACCATAAAGTTCAGGGTCCACTTCTGGGTTCTCTATTCTGTTCCACTGATCTATGTGTGTGTTTTTGTGCCAGTACCACACTGTCTTGATGACCACAGCTTTGTAGTACAACCTGAAATCTGGCATTGTGATGCCCCCAGATATGGTTTTCTTTTTTAAAATTCCCCTGGCTATTCGGGGTCTTTTCTGATTCCACACAAATCTTAAAATAATTTGTTCTAACTCTCTGAAGAAAGTCCATGGTATTTTGATAGGGATTGCATTAAACGTGTACATTGCCCTGGGTAACATTGACATTTTCACAATATTAATTCTTCCAATCCATGAGCATGGAATATTTTTCCATCTCTTTGTGTCTTCCTCAATTTCTTTCAGAAGTGTTCTACAGGTTTTAGGGTATAGATCCTTCACCTCTTTGGTGAGGTTTATTCCTAGGTATCTTATGCTTTTGGGTGCAATTGTAAATGGGATTGACTCCTTAATTTCTCTTTCTTCAGTCTCATTCTTAGTGTATAGAAATGCCACTGATTTCTGGGCATTGATTTTGTATCCTGCCACGCTACCAAATTGCTGTATGGGTTCTAGCAATCTTGGGGTGGAGGCTTTTGGGTTTTCTAGGTAGAGTATCATGTCATCGGTGAAGAGGGAGAGTTTGACTTCTTCTTTGCCAATTTGAATGCATTTTATTTCTTTTTGTTGTCTGATTGCTGAGGCTAGGACTTCCAGTACTATGTTGAATAGCAGTGGTGAGAGTGGACATCCCTGTCTTGTTCCTGATCTGAGGGGAAAGGCTCCCAGTGCTTCCCCATTGAGAATGATATTTGCTGTGGGCTTTTCATAGATGGCTTTTAAGATATTAAGGAATGTTCCCTCTATCCCTACACTCTGAAGAGTTTTGATCAGGAATGGATGCTGTATTTTGTCAAATGCTTTCTCTGCATCTAATGAGAGGATCATAGGGTTCTTGGTTTTTCTCCTGCTGATATGATGAATCACATTGATTGTTTTACGAGTGTTGAACCAGCCTTGTGTCCCAGGGATAAATCCTACTTGGTCATGGTGAATAATCTTCTTAATGTACTGTTGGATCCTATTGGCTAGTATCTTGTTGAGAATTTTTGCATCCAGGTTCATCAGGGATATTGGTCTGTAATTCTCCTTTTTGGTGGGGTCTTTGTCTGGTTTTGGAATTAAGGTGATGCTGGCCTCATAGAACGAATTTGGAAATACTCCATCTCTTTCGATCTTTCCAAACAGCTTTAGTAGAATAGGTATGGTTTCTTTAAACGTTTGATAGAATTCCCCTGGGAAGCCATCTGGCCCTGGACTTTTGTGTCTTGGGAGGTTTTTGATGACGGCTTCAATTTCCACCCTGGTTATTGGCCTGTTCAGGTTTTCTATTTCTTCCTGTTCCAGTTTTGGTAGTTTGTGGCTTTCCAGGAATGCATCCTTTTCTCCTAGATTGCCTAATTTATTGGCGTATAGCTGTTCATAATATGTTTTTAAAATCGTTTGTATTTCCTTGGTGTTGGTAGTGATCTCTCCTTTCTCATTCATGATTGTATTAATTTGAGTCTTCTCTCTCTTCTTTTTAATAAGTCTGGTTAATGGTTTATCTATCTTATTAATTCTTTCAAAGAACCAACTCCTGGTTCTGTTAATCTGTTCCACAGTTCTTCTGGTCTCGATTTCGTTGAGTTCTCCTTGAATCTTTATTAACTCTCTTCTTCTGCTGGGTGTAGGATCTATTTGCTGTTTTTTCTCTAGCTCCTTTATGTGTAAGGTTAGCTTTTGTATTTGAGTTCTTTCCAGTTTTTGAATGGATGCTTGTATTACGATGTATTTCCCCCTTAGGACTGCTTTTCCTGCATCCCAAAGATTTTGAACAGTTGTATCTTTATTCTCATTAGTTTCCATGAATCTTTTTAATTCTTCCTTAATTTCCTGGTTGACCCTTTCATCTTTTAGCAGGATGGTCCTTAACCTCCACGTGTTTGAGGTCCTTCCAGACTTCTTGTTGTGATTTAGTTCTAATTTCAAGGCATTATGGTCTGAGAATATACAGGGGACGATCCCAATCTTTTGGTATGGGTTCAGACCCTATTTGTGGCCCAGTATGTGGTCTATTCTGGAGAAAGTTCCATGTGCGCTTGAGAAGAATGTGTATTCAGTTGAGTTTGGATGTAAAGTTCTGTAGAGATCTGTGAAATCCATCTGGTCCAGTGTATCATTTAAAGCTCTCGTTTCTTTGGAGATGTTGTGCTTAGAAGACCTATCGAGTATAGAAAGAGCTAGATTGAAATCACCAAGTATAAGTGTATTATTATCTAAGTATTTCTTCACTTTGGTTATTAATTTATTGATATATTTGGCAGCTCCCACATTCGGGGCATATATATTGAGGATTGTTTAGTCCTCTTGTTGGATAGATCCTTTAAGTATGATTTAGTGTCCCTCTTCATCTCTCACTACAGTCTTCGGGGTAAATTTTAGTTTATCTGATATAAGGATGGCTACCCCTGCTTTCTTTTGAGGACCATTCGAATGGTAAATGGTTCTCCAACCTTTTATTTTCAGGCTGTAGGTGTCCTTCTGTCTAAAATGAGTCTCTTGTGAGTCTCAAATGAGACAGCAAATAGATGGGTCCTGCTTTTTTATCCAGTCTGAAACCCTGCGCCTTCTGATGGGGTCATTAAGCCCATTCACCTTCAGAGTTACTATTGAGAGATATGAGTTTAGTGTTATCATGATATCTATTCCATCCTTGTTTTTGTGGATTGTTCCACTGAACTTCTTCTTAAAGGGGAATTTTAAGAGTCCCCCTTAAAATTTCTTGCAGAGCTGGTTTGGAGGTCACATATTCTTTTAGTTGCTGCCTGTCTTGGAAGCTCTTTATCTCTCCTTCCATTCTGAATGAGAGCCTTGCTGGATAAAGTATTCTTGGTTGCATGTTCTTCTCATTTAGGTCCCTGAATATATCCTGCCAGCCCTTTCTGGACTGCCAGGTCGCTGTGGAGAGGTCTACTGTTACCCTAATACTCCTCCCCATAAAAGTCAGGGATTTCTTGTCTCTTGCTGCTTTAAGGATCTTCTCTTTATCTTTGGAATTTGCAAGCTTCACTATTAAATGTCGAGGTGTTGAGTGGTTTTTATTGATTTTAGGGGGGATCTCTCTGTCTCCTGGATCTGAATGCCTGTTTCCCTTCCCAGCTTAGGATGTTTTCAGCTATGATTTGTTCAAATACATATTCTGGCCCTCTGTCCCTTTCGGCGCCCTCGGGAACCCCAATTAAACGTAGGTTTTTCTTCCTCAGGCATTATTTCCCTTAATCTATCTTCATGGTCTTTTTAATTGTCTCTTTTTTCCTCAGTTTCCCTCTTTGCCATCAACTTGTCTTCTATGTCACTGACTCGTTCTTCCACCTCGTTAACCCTCGTCATTAGGACTTCTAGTTTGGATTGCATCTCATTCAATTGATTTTTAATTTCTGCCTGATTGGATCTAAATTCTGCAGTCATGAAGTCTCTTGAGTCCTTTATGCTTTTTTCTAGAGCCACCAGTAGCTGTATAATAGTGCTTCTGAATTGGCTTTCTGACATTGAATTGTAATCCAGATTTTGTAACTCTGTGGGAGAGAGGACTGTTTCTGATTCTTTCTTTTGAGGTGAGGTTTTCCTTGTAGTCATTTTGCTCAGTGCAGAGTGGCCAAAAACAAGTTGTATTGGGAAAAGGAGCAAAAGAGAGGAGAGAAAGAAGGAAAGAAAAGAGAAAAAGAAAAAAGAAAAAAGGAAAAAAAAAGAAAAAAAAGAAGAAATAGAGAAAGAGAAAGAAAGGGAAAAAAAGGTGGGGGAAGCAAACAAATCAAAAAGCAAAAAAAAGAAAAAAAACAAATAAACAAGTGGGAGTATCCTCTGATTCTGTATACTGTAAGTCCCTCGTCTTCCCCTGGAACTTGTCCGTCTAGTTGGTCTTCTGGGGGAGGGGCCTGCTGTGCTGATTCTCAGGTGTTAGCACTTGGGGGAGCTGCTCTGCCCCTGCCTGGTGCAGGGCTCAGTGGGGGTTGTTTACCCCGTGAGGCCCCAGGAGCAACAGCCCTAGTGGCGGCGCCAGCTCTGCAGCCCTGGAGTCAGCCCCCGCAGTAACCCCGGAGCTCTCGGTCTGCAGGGCCTGGAGGCTCCGGGGTGGGGCCGCTGATCTGCTCAGCTGGGGCAGGAGCGTCCTCGCTGTCCTGGGCCCTCCCGGCCTCTGCCTGTCCCGGGGGGAGGCCGGATCCCGGGCTGTGTCCCGGCGCCCTGTGCTCCGGGGCCTGCGCTGTTGGATTTGCGCTCCCGCCCCGCAGCCCCCTCCGCGGAACCGCCCCCGAGCCCCCCCGAGCTGCTCCGGGTCCCGCCTGCGCGCTGCAGCCCTTAGGGAGCTCGGCGCATCTCCCGGGGCGCAGGTGTCTGTTAGTGTCCCCAGGAGCCCGAGGGCATCCCCGCCCTCCTGGGTCCTGCTCCAACTCCCTGCGAGCCCCTTTCCGCCGGGGAAGGTTGGTGCAGCTCCTGCGTCTCCGGGACGGGGCTCTCCTGTCCTGGGGACACTCGCCCCGGCCTCAGCCCGGCTCCTCGCGGGGCCCCTCCCCCTTGGAGGCCTTTTGTTTCTTTATGTCTTTTTCTCCGTCTTCCTACCTTGATAGAAGCGCGAACTCTTCTCACTGTAGCATTCCATCTGGTCTCTCTTTAAATCTCAGGCTGAATTCGTCGATTTTCAGGATGATTTGAAGGTTATCTAGGTAATTTGGTGGGGACAGGTGACTTGGGGACCCTACTCTTCCACCATCTTGCCCCTCCCTCCCCAACACATTCAATTTTTAAATGCTATGACAGAAGAGTAAACAGGGAGGGGTGTGTGTGTGTGCACGTGTGTGTGCACGCACAGGATTGTACACAGAGGCATCAGGACTTTACCCTGCTTTAACGGCTCACAGAAGTCTCCTCTGGCCTGTTTATAATGCTATTCATATATTTTTTTGATCTCTGATTTTTATCTTTGCTCCCTAATCTTTTGAGGAACACTCTATCATATTTGAGAAACTTATCTCTTCGTAGCCTTTTTGCCACTTGGAAAGAAAATGTATAAGGTCAAGTAGGGAAGAAAAGCTTTGAGGAATTGTGTGATAAGGAATTGTGTATCTGCTCAATTTTATCCTGTTGGGAGAATCACATTCACTTCATATATGCCACTGATTCAAAACAGGTGGACACAGTTTTACAAAAATGGTAGGAATGTACAAAATTTGGTTCTCCTCACTATTTTCCCCTCCCTCTATGTGGGGTCAGTATTAATAGGTGAGGAGACAGATGCATTTCACTTAGAACTGGCTTGAACTTGGGGGCTGGGATCAGAGCCTCACTTCAGGATGACTGGAGTCAAGCAAGAATAGGAAAGCAGGAAGTTGGGACCAAGGAGGATTGTGAGGATGGCAGCAGTGAAAGCAAGGGCAGTGAGGTGGACTTGAGAGTCACCTGGACTAAAAAGCAGGATGAGTGGGACAAAGCACACTAGTGGGAGGAAGGCATTTAATTAAATCGAATTTGCCCATAGGCAGCCTCTGTGAGGTGTTGAGGCAGATTGAAGGGTGATTGGCTGGGGGCGGTAAACCACTGTAGAAATTATATTAAATGAATAACACCTGGGAAAGGACTTAGACGCATACCTGACACATAATGGAAATTCAATTAGTGTTAGTTTTCTTTCCCTTCCGGCTCTTGATGATGCTACCAGGTGGCACATAAAACACGTTGTGTGAGTTGGGTCAAAGCATCACTGTGACAATACTGTTTCAGCAGCATTTCCAGCGCAGGTAAAAGTTGAACTCAATGTGTGAAATGGCCAAGTGAGAAAAATAGCAGTCACAGATCAGAAGAGAAATAAAACTATGCCCTTAGCTGGAGTTGAGAAAAAATAACAGAGGCCTGGTTTTCCTCGAGGAAAGCAGAAGCATCTGGAGGCTCAAAGCTAATATCCCTCAGGGCCAGTCCATGAGCCAGTGACCATGATGATGAAATGCACACTTAGGCTAGGGAAGAATATTAGGAAGTAAAAAAAAAAAAAAAAAAAATCAGGTGATGCGGGAGTCTGTGGATAATGAACTTTAGCATTTGGAATGCATTCAGGAATTAGGTCCAATTTCTATATATGTATAGAGCAATAAAAAGGGCAGAGATAGGCAGCTTCCTGCTTCTGTGTGTAGCCTGGGTAGGGCTTGGAAGTAGAGGTTGGGCTTTTGAAATCTTCTGCTAGCTACCGGGGTCTATGGTGTTTCCATTGTTTGCATTGTCTTTTAGGGTTTCCTCCCAGTTATAATATTTACACCTCTTTGAGGAAAACTAAAAAACAAAACTTTCCCCTTTACTATTTAATCAACCCCTCAATCTTTATTTAGATACCACACCCCCCCATACACAAGAAAAATTAAATCAAATTAATAAATTTATCAAATAATCAATAAATTATAATTAAATTACTAATTTCCCACTACCTAGAAAGCCCTTCATATCTACTTGAGCCTTGAGACCTGAATCAGATGTCACTTTATGAAGCCTCCTCTGGCTCCTTCCCTCAGGAAAGTTAAGCTTTCATAATATACTGTAACATTTCAGGACCTCAGAAAACTTTGGTTTGTGTAGTGAGTCTGCAATATACTCTTAAAACAATGTTGATTTGATTATCTTGTATTTATTTGCAGGAGGGTTGTTTGTTTTCTGCCACCCACAATCCATCACTCCCCCTCTCAACTCCTTTTCAGGGTAACTTATTTTATTTTGGGAGAATTATTCCTCTTATGTGTACAATTTTGTTGGGTATGCCACTCCACATGTCCTGCCTCCCCTAGCCCAGTGGTGGGTGTATGAACCACCATGGCCAGTTGGACTCAAATGGAACACTCTCTAGCTATTTAAGCAGAAGGGGATTTATTATAAAGAACTGTACTTCCAGGAATTCCTGGTAGTACAAAACAAGTCTACAAATAGAATGATCACCATCAGAAAGCTGGGGAATTAGGAAGCCATGATGCCAACTGTTGACTCCAGCAATATGCCACCTTAGCTGTGACCTGGGGATTAGAAACCACTGATAAATAGTTGTCTCCAGAGCTATGACAGATCTGCTGGGACTGCACCAACAAAATGAATGATCATGTCATGCCTCTCAACACTTATTAGACTAGTGACCTTGGCTAGCGCTTTTGCAGGAAAATCAAACACTCTGACATCCATGCTCTGGAAGAGAAATCACAGAAGCAGCACACATGTGGTATCCACCTCACTGCTGCCTTTTCAATCTAACACAAATGCATGCGACTAGCTGAATAATATCTTCTGGAACATTGGCTGCAAGGGAGACTGGTGAATACAGCTTTTAGCTGTTGAGCCTTTATAGTGAGTGAAGGGACCCTGGAATAGGGTGGAATGGATAGTGGACATCAATCCATCATCTAAGCAATGGTCTTTCCCTGATGCTTTGACTTTTTTTTTTTTAAGATTTTATTTATTTATTCATGAGACACAGAGAAAAAGAGAGGCAGAGACACAAGCAGAGGGAGAAGCAGGCTCCATGCAGGGAGCCTGATGTGGGACCTGATCCCGGTTCACCAGAATCACACCCTGGGCTGAAGGCAGCGCTAAACCGCTGAGCCCCCCAGGCTGCCCTGACACTTTGACTCTTGAGCCTGATGACTACAGGGCAAAAGAAAAATAGTTGGAGCCAATTGGTCCCAGTGCAGTGTCCTGAAGTCCTGCCACTTAGATCCCTAAGGAGTCCTGCTTCTTGTCCTTTCAGGCTTTTGCAAGCTTCCTTTTGGGTCTGTGATCTCCACCATGATCTTATGATGATTTCCCTTTTACTTGTGGTTCTCCAGAGTTGAATTCCGTTATTTACAATCAAAGGCTTTAGCGGATATATTTATAATCACCATTTTACAGTATCAGCACTCCTCAAAATCTAACAGAATGAATCTATTAACTCTGCATTTAGAGCTGGCTGCTACCCACTGGTTTGCGAAACACCTTTGGAATTCTAGTTTCCTAGAACTCAAAACCGAAGTAGTCTTCAGAGAGAATCTAATCCAATCCCCACCGTCCCTTTTTAAGTTGAAGAATTTGAAGCACAGAGAGCAGCAAAATTCATTTCCTTTCTTGTCAGACACATTCCTTTATTATTGACATTATAAGAATTTTTTCTGAAATAGTTCCCCTATAACAAGCACAGCCCCCCACCCTTTTTTTTTCTTTAAAGATCTTGAGAGAGAGAGAATGCACGTGAGTGGGTGGAAAAGGAGAGAGAGAATCCCAAGCAGACTCCACGTGCAGGGCTCCATCCCACCACCCTGAGACCATAATCCAAGTGGAAATTAAGACTCAGATCATAATTTCCCTATGCATCCCTTTTAACAGCATAGAAATATCCTTGGAAGAAAAGGTAGATTGAAAACCTCAATTAAAAAAAAAAGTAACAGGTTGTTTGTTTGTTTATTTACTTATTTATTTGTTGAGAGAGTGAGCAAGCAGAAAGGAGCAGAGAGAAAGAGAATTATTTCCCCCCCTAAGATTTATTTATTTACTTATTTGAGAGAGGATGAGAGAGAGACCATGAGAATGGGAGGGGCAGAGGGAGAGGAATCTCAAGCCAACTCTGAGCTAGGCACTGAGCCCAACGTGGGGCTTAATTCATGACCCTGAGATCATGACCTGAGCAGAAACCAAGAATCGGTTGCTTAACCGACTGAGCCACCACCCAGGGGTGCTCCTAAAAGTAACAGGTTTTAAGTTGTTCTTGTCATTAGTGATGAAGTTTTTGAATATAGGTGAGGTCTGGAGCCGACAAATAAGAAAGAATTCTTGAGACGTCTTTGGTGCAAAATGGTGGTTTTATTAAAGCCCAGGGACAGGACCTGTGGGCAGGAAGTGAGGTGTGGCTGATTATATACTTGCAGAGTTGGGGGAGGTAAGCAAAAAGGGAGATTTCAAAAGGATCTTCATATGCTAAGGAAGGGCCTACAAGATACTGGAGACCTTGCCATTGTCAAATTAAAGATTGCTTTTCCCTCTAGCAAGGCATTAACATTATGACAACTGGAAACTTCCTGAAGAATGTCACACAAATCCCACCTTGGGTGTGGGTCGTTTGTGGGATATCAGCTGTACTTTGTGCAACTAGCCCTGTTCCCTCATCAATTAGCTACTAATTTTATTGTAGAATTTGTAGTCAGACTTGTGAAAATCCATAAACATCTTATAGAGTTTCTTTGATAGGACAATCATGCTCAGTGGAATCTTTTTGGGGTTTTTAATCTTCAGTGGAAAAGCTTTTGGGGTTTTTAATGCAGTCATTGATTCTCTACTTAACTTTTAAAACTACAATGAGCCCATCTGTCAAAGCCTCCTGAAATATAAACTTGGGAAATGGTCCAGCCACAACCTTATATCCTATGAAGATTTCAAAATATACTCCATGTCCTCACCACAAAAATACTTTCTGATGAATAATGTTTAACTAGATTTTTTTTTTATAGTAGTGGCCCAAAGACTTTGAAAAACATCCTCAAGAAGCTACTACAGGAACTTCTAATTTAATGAATTTTAACAGCTGTTTCTGCCTCTGGGCCTCTAAGTGGAATTTGATTTCCCTTGAGGCAATTCCATTAATTTGTTTTTATTATTTTAGGATGGCTAATATGCTTTAGCTGGCCAGGTCCTGACACTGGGAACGGTGTGGGTGGCATGGCAATTCTGGTCCTAACCAGTACTCCTCTGAGGGCTTCCCAGAAAGACCACCCAGACGAGGGGGTGGTGTGAGTGGTGCCCCACCCTGCCCCCGCACACACTCAGCTGTGGAGCATTTCTACCAAGCACGTTGGACAAGTTCTTGGGACAGGAGGACACTTGACATTTTCCTGAGGTGACAGACAAATCTTATTTCCTCTCGGCCAACCATCCTTCAGGAGTTTAAGCCTATGCCTGTTGGAATGCCCTTGCAAATACAAGTCAGGACTGCTGTGCTCGCAATGCAGCTTGGCTTTTGAAAGAACTTAATTGTGGCTTCAGATCCTACAGCAGAAAAATAAGGGTAAGAGTATCTGCGCTCTGATTTCTCAGTGCTATTATATGTTTAAGATGTGTAAATAAAGATGAACACATTTACAAAATATATCAGGTAGTGGCCAAGGGTAACTCCCCTCCCCAAAATATTCTGCTTTGGCATAAAGACTATTTTAAGTTGAAAAGTAGTCAAAACTCAACAGATTCAGCTGCTCGACCTGCTCCAGGTCGAGAGCTATCACCAAAGATAACTACAGTATGGTATCAACTAGGCACGATGGACAGGGAAGAGCCTGGCAAGACCTGTTTGGTCGAAGTCTTCCGTGTCCCATTGTTTCTCAGTGGCCCAGCAAGCATTTAGCAAACATTTACTCTTCATCAACTTCCTGTGAGTTGCATTTCTTCCCTTTGAATTTCCACACCCCTACCCCTTTCTTCTCAGCTCAACAATATATGTACACCTTACATTGCCTTGACTGTCTTTGAAATTTCCATGTCTGTGTGGATTCCCTGTATCTATGCTATTACATTTGATTTTCTCCTGTTAATCTGTCTTGTGTCAGTTTGATTCTTAGTCTGGCTAGGACCTTGGAGGCGGAATATTCTTGCTCCCCAACAACTGCTATGCACTTACCAAAAGTTTTCTTTTAGATAGGAATCTAATACCACACTTACTTAAAAGCTTTGTGACTTCTAGATCATCTTCCTCTCCATACAGTGAAGTTAAGGTCAGGTTTCTTTTCATAATTTTATTGCCAAAGGAGAATTTCAAAGGGAAAAATTCAGATATTTCCTTGAAGAATCTGAACAGTTTGATCAATAGGAATTCTTTGAGCGATTTATTCTGAGTTAATCATTTTAGTCCATTTAAAAAATAGTTGCCTAAGGCATAGTATGGTCAGTTAAGTTCTTTAAGTCAAATTAACCTGTTACTTTTCAACATAATCAAACTAACCGTGATGCATCTGAATTGCTAACAAAATGTTCAAATGTTTAAATTGGTGCATTCTGTTGCAAGGACATAGGCTTTGCATGTATAATACATACCTACATGAAAGTACGTAAGGAAAGAATGCAGTTAGTGGAATGGGCTCCCTGTGGTTTGTGAGGGGTTACATCGCTATCAAAACAAGTCATTATGAGTTTGCCCGACTCAGAGGATCAAGCTCTCACAAGCAGGTTACTCTGCAATTGGTTGAATTGTAAATAATTCTCAATGAGCACAACTGTTATAATTTTTATTCTGCTGTATGTAAGCCTGCATTTTTATTCAATTATTATTACCAATATTTGGAGTATACAGGATAGGAAAGATGTGACTGTAACTAGAGGCTTTAAAAAATGTACTTGGTTTCTTATTTCAAAATTGTACATACTCACTGTAGAAAATATGGAAAATTGGGGTACCTAGCTGGCTCAGTTGGTAGAGCATGGAACTCTGATCTTGGTGTTGTGAGTTCAAGCCCCACATTGGGTGTAGAGATTATTTAAACAAATAATAAATAAATAAACTAAAAAATGTGGAAAAATAAAAGAAGAATGAAGAAAGAAAAAGAAACCACCTTAAATGACACTATTCAGAGCTAACCATTTCTAACATTTTGGTACAATTTTTTTCTGTTTTTTATTTCCTATATGCATATATATTTCATTTTTAGAAATATATACTACTCTGGGGTCTACTTTTTTTGGCATTAAACATTATTTGTCCACTTGATAAATATTATTGAGTATCTTCAGTTATATGTTTTTAAATAGCTACAAGATATTCAATTTGGTCCATGTTTTATTAACTTGTAATCATCAAAAGATGGGAAAGATGCGGCTTTTCCTTTCTACTGTGTGTGCTGCCCTGATTCAGCTCAGTGATATATCTGAATTATTCCCAGTTGAATTTCTAAAGACTCTAAAGTCTGAAGAACTCATAAAAAGCAGGAAGTATTGTCACTGTCAATGAGTTTATGAGCCATTTTTTGGTAGGCCATCTTTTTATATTAATCTCTTTCAAATTAAAGAACTGCTAGCCATCATCACTGAGTATGGGGAAAAAATCTATAGTACATTGAATAAATATCTTTTGGCAACAGACACTCTTTCCTATAACTTTAATAACCTCAAATCATTAAATATTTTTATTAAAAATGATGAAAAGCCATGATGTCCACATTTTCCTTCATATTCAAATAAATTCAATGAACATTTTATAGAACTTATAACACACAAGACATTGAAAAAGAGGATATGAGGATGAATATGACATGATCTCTACCTATGAATAGCTCACATTCTAGTTGGGGCCCCAGTTATGAATGTAATTAACAATTACTTGGTGTTAGACTAGAAATGTAAAGAAAGTGCCCTGGCAGTTTATAGGACTCTGAGATTAATTTTGATTGATGACTGGGGAAAGCTTTCACAGAGGAATCAGCATTTCAGTTTATCCTCAAATTTCCTAGACACAGATGCTGATATGAGGATTCATGTGTAAGTGATTTATGAAGGCAGTGATCTCAGGAGAAACTAGTAAGGAAGCAGACAAGGGAGGAAAAGGAGCTAAGCATAAGGGCGAGGTTTCCAAATCCTCCAGAAGTAGCTTCAACCTAATACTGTGGAGAACTTAGGAGTGTGAGTTCTACTTCAGAATGGGCCCGAATCAAAGAAAGCTGAGTATTCATGCTTTTATACTGGTCTTTCAGGGACTGAGGGCTGCCCTGGGGTGGGGGTGAGGAGGTAGGGCAGGATCTAAACTCCAGGGCTCTCTCCACACAGAATGAACAATGGCTCCAGCACTTTCAGGATAGTCTCTCAAGACTCATAGGTACAGGCTATTAGAAGTAAAAACTGAGAGTCCAAGAAAGGCACACAGAAGCAATAAAAGGGATCTGAGAGGCTCTGCATGCAACACTGACAGTATTCACTACAGTATTCACTACATGGAAAGGAAGGGAGTAGAGCTGCAGCAGATTTGGAAATAGAGAAGAACATTCCAGACCTATGACATCCAATGGATCAGTCTCTAGTCACCTGTGGCTGGTGGCAACTGTACTGGACCATGCAGATATAGAACATTTCCATCAACAGAAAAAAGTTCTTTTGGACAGTGTTGTACTTAGACTGAGAGTAGTATTCATAAAATCATGGAAATGTGAAGGAGTAAAGAGTTTAGTAGGGCTATAATGAAGATAGATGGCTGGAATACAGGCTGTGCTAAAATTGTAAAAAAGCATTGAATCATTGATTGTAACAATGAATCTCATTTTTGTGCAACCAATTTCCTGAAACTCTGTATATCCATTAAACAGTAATTCCTCATCAACCCCCTGCCCCCACTCTTGGCAGTCGTCATTCTACTTTCTCTTTCTATGAATTTGACTACTCTAGGTTTTCATATAAGTAGAATTATACAGTATTTGTCTCCTTATGAGTAGGGTTTATTTGGTTTAGCTTACTATCCTCATGGTTCATCTATGTTGTAGCATGTGACAGGGTTTCCTTCCTTTTTAAAGCTAGATAACATGCCATTGTATGAATAAGCTGAGTATTATTCCCTTGTATGTATATACCACATTTTGTTTATCCAGGCATCTGTTGACAGATCCTTAGGCTGCTTCCATCTTCCAGCTATTATGAATAATACTGCTATATACATAAATCATGCCATTTTTACAAGTAGATCTTTTAGAATATGGACTTAGGTTGGTAGAAGTCATCATCTTCTTCAACATCACTTAGGATATATATATTTAATAATCATAATGGAACCTGAAAACATATCTAGATATTTAAAGCCATCAAAAGCAATTTTGGAGGCAGGATTCCTTAGTCAGATATTTACTTATTTATATTCTATTTCCCAGACCCTGGAGTCCTAGTGATTACAGATTCAGAAGGATATTTTAAAAACTACTTAATATATTACACTGCCTTCAGGTTAGTATTAAGAAATAATTATATTACATTCAGTATACTCTGATTTCTAAAGCTGGGATAACTAATATAATGCATATTAGCATGGTTTTCAAGAAATAAGGGCTGAAAAATATTGATTATGGGTAATATTTTATCTAAGCAGAATATTCATTTAAAACACAATGAGTATCCCAATGCACATTGGCTATATTGCAACTTAAAGAGTTGTGCTTCAAAGGATGTGAATCCTTGTCTGCAGCAAATGTTGAAAGACTAAAAGTGGCATTTGTGTGTGGTTAATTTGGGGTAGAATGTCCTCAGCCAGATGCAAGAACAGCATGATTTCAAATAGGCCCTTTGAGGGCTGAACTTAACCCCAATACACGAGGCAAATCTTTTTAGAAAGATGAAGAATTCCTCAGCCAATTCAACCAAGTTTCACCAACCATAATTTTTACTGTTATGAATGCCTTCTCTCAGGATTTTTGTTCCTTTTTTTGGAATCTGTTAAATTGCATGGTGAGGTATTTTTTGCACCACACACTCACTTGTGGTCCCAAGCTGATGAAAGGCCTTGCAGCACATCTGTGTAGCTGATAAACAAGCTCACAAAACAGTCACAGTGAAGAGCAGAAAGTCCTGATTTTCTAAGTTACAGGGGGTCTCTTTGGAAAGAAGAATGTGTGATATCGGACGAAGTACAAACATCCGGGCATTCAGCTGCATCATTTAGGGGAAAGAAATGTAGTCATTCCTGTTAGTGTCATTAACCAAAAGTGAATCTCTGTATCCCTGATACACAGTTTTATTTTTTCTGTCCTTTTTGGCTTGTTAAGGAATTTATTTTTGACCTGTGCTTCCCCCTTGTTTGTTCTCCATCAATGAGTAAGTGGTTGTTAGAATATGCTGATCTTCTACCTCTCTGTTGAGACTTCTCTGTGAAAATCAGCAGGCCTGCCTTCCTGGATAAAAAGACTTGGTTTTAGGCTTTCTGTATCTCTGCACTCTTTAAAAAGGAGCATGGCAGATCCAAGAGACCAAATTGTAAAAATCTGAGCCTGCTGGCAAAGCTGGTGATTATGGCCAGTGAGCGTCCTTGGTTTCCTACACTAAACCCCATCCCTGAGTGGGTAATATCTGTTCTCTTTCATTCCAGCTCCTTTCCGAAGTATATAATTTTGTCACATGGGCACTGTCCACTAAACCAGCCTGAACAGACGATGGGTTGTACGATTGTGTACATGGGCAAGGGCCTCAGGCGGAATTTGAGGCTGTGGTACAGTGACCCCAAATGGGGAGAGATTTCCTGGAAACTGAACTTTAGCCGAAACCCAGGAGTTTAAAAAAGGTAAGAAAGTAAATGTCAGTTTCTACCACTGGAATAAGTTATTGACAGTGGATTAGGGCAAAAGAGAAAAAAAAAATCATAGTAATTATCTACACAACCTTATCAACTGTCTTTTTTGTAATTTAATAATCTTTCTGCTGGATTTTCAAATGGTTTCTCAATGTTCATATTTGTATGCATATGAAAACAATATACTTTAAAAAATAAATGAAAACATAAAATATAAAGACTTTGCTCTTTTGATTTTCTGGCCTTTTCTGGGTTCGCAAGTCTCAATGGGAACTCTGTAAACAATCTGTCATATGATTCTTACTGACTGGGGAACTGCGAATGAAAGATTTTTACAAAAGATGAAGCACATCGTCATGTTTCTTTCTCCTTTACTCTGAAACTATCTATTTGCTTTTAGGAAAGGCTTTCTTTCCTTGCTTCACTTTCAACAACGTTACATCAACATATTTGGTGGAGACATGTGTAACTCCTGGACTACATATCCTTAAAAAATTCTCCTGCGAACATTCAGAATAAAGTAGGGGAACATGAAAAACTCGTATAGAAGCCTTTACTCCGGAGAACTGGCTTCAAGTTCTAGCTCAGTTACTTAGCAACTTTGTGATCTTGGGTAAATCTCTCTGCTTTTCTCTGCAATCTCAGGGGAATAACATCTGTCTTGCAAAGTTGTTTTATGGATGAAATAGATGTGAAGTGCTAAGTAAGCTGAAACGTATCACACAAATTGAAGACATTATCAATATAAGATCTGAGTAAATGAACTCAAATATACGAAGCAAAGGAATTCCTAATCTGTGAGGTAGTTAGTATTCTTCCATTATCCAGATATGGAAAAATGCCCACCTGGGTTACCCTGGTTGGTTTTTTTTTTTTTTCTTTTTTAGAGATTTTATTGACTTATTCATGAGACACACACAGAGAGAGAGAGAGAGAGGCAGAGACATAGGCAGAAGGAGAAGCAGGCTCCCTGCAAGGAGCCTGATGTGGGACTCCATCCCGGGACTCCAGGATCACACCCTGAGCCAGAGGCAGATGCTCAACCAGTAAGCCACCCAGGTGTCCCCCCTGCCTTTTTTTTTTTCCTGGGTAGTAGAATCAGGGTTCCAACACTGGCTCGTAAGAACAAATGGCTTGATGGCCTGCTGACTCAACCACTGCTTTATACTGGCTTTCTACTCATTGTTTCTGAAATAGATTGTGTTCCTGGGAACTCTATGAAATATCTCAGGAACTCCTAAGACAGTCTAATGATACTACCATCGGTTGTGATGGCCAATGTTATGACAAGGATTCATAGAATTTTTGAGATTCAAAGCACAAGAAAACAGGAGGTAATGTGCTTCAAGTGCTTACTGTTTGTATGTTGCTCATTTAATTCTTATAACCCCCAAAGATAAGCTGTTCTTTGAAACCACCCCCATTTTATGAATGAGGAAACTTTAGCATAAGGAGGCTAAGTAACTTGCCCATAACTGTACATCTGGTAAGAGGAATAGGGGGACTTGCCAGGGACAGTCTGGCTCCAGACACCCCTGCTTTTAACCACTACATTGTGTCTCTGATGGTCTGTGCAGATGAAAGCGTGTGCTCAGGGTCCTTGATTCATATTACTTGATCCTAAACAATGTACTTAGATTTTGGTGTTATTTTTTCAGTTATCATTTACATGTGTGGAAAACATATACATTCAGTGTCTCCATGTTCATGATTTGCTGTCTTACACAACACATATGTTGTTTTCCTAGGGCCCTAGTCCACATGGGCTATAAATCATGGAAGTATGATGAAGATAGATCAATCCTACCTCCTTGCCTTTTCTCTTTATTTCTCCTTCTTAGGAAGCCATGTGAGTAGAAGGGAATAGGCATGATCTTTGGAACAAGACCTGTTTGCAGTCCCGGCTCCAGCATACCGGCACACCAGCAAGGCATGATATGACCTTAGGCAAGTAGCTTAACATCTTTAGGCCTTGGTTTCTCCCAATTATAAAATAGAGATATAATACTTACTTAAAAGATTATTGTGAGGAACGAAGAGATCCTTTTGTAAGTGTGTCCCCCAAAGTAAATGCCCAATAAATAATGATTCCCTCTGTTGTTGGTTCTAGGAATACATCCCAGTCACCTAAGTATTTTTACTTTCTGCTTGTTAAAAACCCTAAAACCACTGATTTGTCTGAATTTTTCAGAATATCTGACACCCAAAAAGGTTTTTAGAGTAATCAAATATTTAGTGCTCTTCACATGTCTGACAGTACAGGTGGTCATAGATGGTATCTGATGTCCCAAAGGGTGGTCCCATAACAAAACCTACTTTAATATTGTTCTGTCTATCTCAATGACCAATTAGTTTAGCTGACATGAGTTACATTTATCATTAAAAAACAGTCAAAATGATTTACTTGGATTGATGTTCTGTGTTCTGGCCCCTAGAGTCACAGTGATCACAAACTCAGAAGGCTATTTTTGAAATAGAAAAGCAGAAGAGTGTAAAGGAACAATTCTGGCTGCTGTTTTTTGGACATACGTTCTATTTGTTTGTCTGTTTTTTTAACAAGCTGATATTCCTGGACAGAGAAACATCTCTCTGCAGATCTCTAGAAAATTTGTTAAGTGCAAAAATTTGTTAAGTGTTTTATGAACATGAGAGGCTGTCAGAAGCCTTGAAAAGAAGGATTCCAATGGTAATTTTTGCAAGAATATAGACATCAATGTCTCTTCAAGTTTGAAAAATCTGGAGAACAAAAATTGTCTAATATGATCTGGCACATAGACTTTCTGTTTAGGAAATGCTTCCTTGTTGGTTTTGGCAAAGTCAAGAAAATTAGATTGTGAAAGAGACCCCTGAAGGAACTAGAACATGTCCAGGGTGAGAAAGAAAGCAAAGTGAAACTGAGAACTCTCATGCCCTCAAACATGTGAAGATAAAAAGACAGGAAGGAAGGATGGAGGAAGAAAATGGTTGACAAGTTATTACACTGCCAGAGATGAAAGAAAGAGGTCCTGAATCAAAGAAGTGGTGATTAGATGCCAAGCCAATTTATCCCAGTGACAGACTATGGAAATAAAAGGTCAGAGCACCAAAAGGTTTCTGGGCAGTCTAATACGGATGTTAGGCTCTTATTTGGTATAGTCAATTTGCAAACAGAGATGACATTATCTAGGACTTAATCTATGTCCATAAACCAGATAAATTTTGCACATTAACAAACTGAAATAGAGACCAGTAAAAAGCAGGCTTCCTGGAACATCGGAAATGGCAGATACCCAGTTACAGCCAAGGCAAAAAGGAATGCAGTGTGAATTTCAAGGAGTGGCAAAACTTAACCATCTACTCAGACAACCACAGGGAAAATGTTGACACTTTGAAGCAAAACAGTAACTAGCCCTCAGTACAGTGAGAACCTGTGGTAGTGGGAACACAGTGGTACCTTTTTTTTTTTTTTTTTTTTGAGTAGGCTCCACATCCCAAGGTTGGAGCCTAATGCAGTGCTTGAATTCACAACCCTGAGATCAAGACCTGAGCTGAGATCAAGAGTCCAACACTTAATCAACTGAGCCATCCAGGGGTCTCACAGTGGTGCTTCTGAGACTGGGATGGCTCATGATTTTTGGTGAAGAATTCCAAAGAAACTAAGTTCTCTAAACAATTTTTTTCAGAGTAGAAGTTAAATTGCATATAACATTGACTTGGGTTTAAACTGCATTTAAGAACAGGAGTAGTGGTCCCTCCAAAGCAAAACATTCAATTCTCAGCATTTTCCATATACAGTTGTTAAATTCTTTATTCTTCCAATAAAATTGGGCAATAAGATGTGTAATATGCATGGTAGGATTTTAGGATTTTAATCCAGTTAAAATTAGAATAATAAATTATCAGTTTCCCAACATGAGAGTAATAAGGCTACTTAACCATATAGGACTTCTAGAACATCTCTTGGTAACAATTTTAGCTGTGCTTAAATATGTAGGAAAAATTAAAAGAGGTCAGTATGGGATTCTAAGGTGAATTAACTAGAAAAACTTCCTGCTACGTGAGGAAACTGCCCTCCTAAGCAATAGTTGGCTGGGAGATTCATAAGAGCTTTGAGACATTGCCAAAAACATTAGGATATTCTTTGGGATACCAAGTCAATTTGATGACCAAACACACATTTAATACTCTCTGCCAAAAAGTAGAATTGCTCATTTTAATATTTATTCAATTTGGGGAAATGTTTCTGATAAGAATGAAATTTAATTTTGCAAGACTAAGTTTATTCTGGTAAACATATTGGTATTTAGAGATGCAACATTACACATAAAAGTAAATAAACCATGGATTCTACGTAGGTGAGGGTCCTATGACGTATGCTTGATTTGATTTTTCAGAAAATAGATCAGGTTAAAATTGGACAAGAACATACTTTGAAGAACATAGCTTTGATAGAAATATTGACTGGAAAGTACTAAATTTGAGTTTGAGTTGATAGTGTGATCACTGCTATTGGACTTCCCAAAGGATAATCTGACAGAAAAAAAAATTAAATAGTTGTGGTAAATGACATCTAGCCTATCCTTGGGATGCTAGAGAGACTGTGTATGTTTTCAGTGAATGTTTGTCACAGCAAGTTTTCCACGTAAGCAGCACAGCTCTTGTAATTCACTTAGTATTTAGCAGCTCCTGCTGCTCTAGGTTGAAAGTTTGTGTCCCTTCCAAAATCTACATGTTGAAATCTGATCTCCAAGTGATGGCATTAGGAAGTAGGGTCTTTGGGACATGAATAGATTAGAGTGGGGAGCCCTCATGAATGGGATTAGTTCCCTTTTATAAAAGACACCATAGAGGGACACCTGGGTGGCTCAGCAGTTGGTCATCTGTCTTTGGCTCAGGTTGTGATCCTGGGGTACTGGGATCAAGTCCCTCATCAGGCTCCCCAGAGGGAGCCTGCTTCTCCCTCTGCCTATGTCTCTGCCTCTTTTGCTCTGTGTCTCTCATGAATAAATAAATTTTTTAAAATCTTAAAAAAAAAAAAAAGAACTTAGTAACTTAAAACAACAGCCATTTATCTCTCTGTTTTGTAGGTCAGCAATTTGGGCTAGGCAGATTTGCTGATATTGGTTGGTGTTATGAGCTGAATTGTGTTATCTGCCCCCTCAACCTCATTTCCTCAAATTCATATGTGGAAGTCCTAACCCCTCAGTACCTCAGAATGTTATTGTCTTTGGAGACAGGATCTTTACAGATATAGTTAAGGTAAAATGAAGTCATTAGGATGGGCCCTAATCTAATATGATTTGTGTCCTTATAAAAAGAGGAAATTTGGACACAGCCATGTACAGAGAGAAGGTGATGCAGAATATAGGGAGGACACCATGTGGACATGAAGACAGCTGTCTGTAAGCCAAGGAGGGAAGCATGGGATGACAGATTCTTCCCTTATAGCTCTCAAAAAGAGCTAGTCCTGCTAACACTTTGATTTCAGACTTATTCTCCAGAACTTTGAGCAAATAAATTTCTGTTGTTTAAGCCAGCCAGTCTGTGGTATTACAGCAGCCCCAGCAAACTAATAGAATTGGGCTCCCTTATGTATCTGCAGGCAACTTGCAGTTTGGTCAGGCTGGCAGATTATGACGGATTCAGCAGGGATATCTTAAAGAACTGGGGTGTCTGTGGGTTCTTTCAGCCTCCAGCAGGCTAGTTAGCCAAGTTAGTTCACATGGCATTTGCAGATTTCTAAGAAGCCAAAGCAGAAGGTGTAAAGCTTCTTGAAGCTGAGACTTAGAACCAGTACAATATTGCTTTTGCCACATTCAGTTGATTAAAACGAGTCTTAAGGCCAACAGAGACTCAATAATTAGGAAAATAGATTCCTCTTCTTAGTGGAAGGAGATACAGGGTTTTGTGGCCATTTTTGCCACCCACCTACCACAATAGTCATTTGACACTATGGCATTAAAACTTCCACACAGCAGAAGTGTGGGTCAAGATTATGCTTCAGTATCAATTCTGGAAACCTCTACACTAGAACTTTCTATCAAAATTATCCTGAGGCCAGAAGAGTGTATCAAGCGAGCCCTGGCTAACAGCCTCGCCTGTCAAGGAAAGTACACCCCAAGTGGTCAGGCTGGGACTGCAGCCAGCGAGTCCCTCTTCATCTCTAACCATGCCTACTAAACGGAGATGTTCGAAGGCTGCCCCCTCAACACTCCAGCCCCCGCCTTCTCCCACACTCACTCTTGAAGAGAGGGCCTCACCTGGGGCTCCAGCCTGCTCTTTCCCATCACTTTGGCCTCTCATGTGACATTGGTGTGTGGTGTTGTCTGTATATGCTAACTCCGTTGCTCTTTCCAGCCCACTGCCAATAAACAACTATTTAAGGGGGGAAAAACAACAACAACAACAACAACAACATCAAAACCCACAAAATTATCCTGAGACCAATAACCAAATAATAAGGACTAGGTTGTTATACATCATAGATGCTTTTGAGTACATTGTATCCCTATAAACAAGTAGTTTGTTTCAAACAGAGGCTAACATACAAGACTGGCGGACTGATCTAAAAGAGAAAGTGATATCTCTAATAGGCTGGTTATTAGATTTTAATTTTTAAGATTATTAATGAGAGTAGAGTTCATTTGTGTTGTTTTAACACAATGGATTGTCTGGACACTTTTTTGGGGGATACTTTAATATTACCCTTTAAATGTCTCCATTGGTTAATAATTATTTAATACATTCATTTATTGAATAAATAGATATTAAGGACCTTATTACTTGCAAGGTTCCAGTAATACAACAGCAAACAAAATGGACTTGATTTTTACTTTCCTAAAACCTTAGCAAAGAAGAAGATATTGAGTCAATAAAAATGCCCATAAAAATATAATTATAAAAATTTCTATGAATATAACATAAAATGAGCAATAAAGGATCATTCAATAAACATGTATTGAATGGCTTATTATGAACCAGTTAATGTGCTAGGCCCTGGAAATACGAAAATGAATGAGTCAGAGATGTCCCTTTCTTTATGGAACTCCTTTTCTAGAATGAGCGAGAGCTCAAATGACCAATCAGCTAATTAATTAAACATAAACAAAGACTAAAAATTAAACAAAATTAATGCTATAAAAACAAATGAGCAGAGGAAAGGACAAGAGTAGGGCCATCTTTAGAGGCCAAGTGCTGATAAGGTCTCCAAGAGAGGGTGATATTTAAGCTGAGTTCTAAAGATGAAAGAACCTGTCATTTGAAGAAGAGGTAGAACAGTTCCAGGCAGAGGTAACAGGAAGAGCAAAGTCCTCGGGGTGGAAAGATCTTGACATGACAGGGCAGACATCTTAATGGAAGTCCAGTGATCAGCAGGTAATGAGCACCATGAGATAGCAGCCAGATCATGCAGGCCTTCATGATCGGGAGAGAAGTCTGGATTTTATCTAATGAATTGGGAAACCATTGAAAAATTTTAAGCAGAAAGTGAAACATCTATTAAGAATAATCTACTGCCATGTAGAGAACAGACTAAGAAGATTATACTTTCTTGGAGAGCAGGAGGGGAGGTGGGTGAGTTCACTTTGGCCGTGACTGCACTAACCCCAGTGAGAAATGTATGTGGTGGATTGTAGGTATGGATGGCAGTGGGAAAAAGTTTACTATCAGTCACAGGTCAAGTTGCATATCCCTAGAGGTGAGTTCTTTTTTAAGATTTTTATTTATTCATGAGAGACGCAGAGAGAGGCAGAGACATAGGCAGAATGAGAGGTGGGCTCCCCATGGGGAGCCTGAGGCGGGACTCAATCCCAGGACCCCAGGATCATGCCCTGAGCCGAAGGCAGACGCTTAACCACTGAGCCACCCAGGTGTCCCCCTAGAGGTCAATTCTGATCAGAAAATGGATAGCTTACCTACTTTACTATTAGTTAAAATATATTTGCTTTTATACCACTTCTCTATTTTGACTGGAGAAAAGCAGAGTTGAGAGTTGCTTTATTTGGTGCAAATAAAATGCCAAAGCAATGTATCGGTCTACTGACTTCTTCTTCAAAAGAAGTAAAAAATGTCATCTTTTTTATATTTGGAAATTCACATTCACTTTGTTCTGTTTTGATCTGTATGGTTTGCTTTAAAGATACTGCTGTAGCTACTCTGGCCTGAATGTCTTGAGGTAGCTTTTAACCAGACACATTAAAATTCTGACCTGTGATGATTCATTTTTTACTGTACCAACTGATTCTTTCTTTTTTACATTTTCATTTACCTTGACTCTCCTATGAGGCTATAAGCTCCTTTGCATTGTCTGAATAATCCAATTCTTCGGTTCACAGGTTTCATAAACTCAAGAAGAGCAATCCATTCATCTTTGGATCTTAAGCAAAAACATAGTGCAAGAAATAGAATAGGTGCTCTGTTTGCTTATGGGATGGAATTTGGGTGTCCTGCTGTCAAGGAGGTTGCTGGTGATGTTGGGGAGTCAGCTGCATCAAAAATGGCGCATAGTGTTAATAAGTGTAACAGGGGAAGTATGTCATGGTACAAAGGTAGGTGAGACAAAGGATGATTATTTTTGTGCACAGAAGCATCAAGGAGAACATGAAAGGGGCCGTGAGACCAGGGGAGCAGGTGGAGGAAACATGATGCAAAGAAGAAACAAGAGGTATTCAGAAATTAGAAGCTCCAAAATCCTTAAATGTGCTAAGATGTCCTGAGAAGGTGGGCAATACAGCAAAAGTCTAGAGATAAACAAGGGCAATAATATACGAGACTCTGTAGGTCATATGGAGTTTGGACTTTAGCTGACAGGCAGCATGAGGCAGGGGGAGGGACAGGTCTTAGCATGGATAAGCTATCTTAGAGCAATATGATCAGACTCTCATTGTGCAAAGATCACTTTGGCTGTAGAGTTGGAATGAGTTCAAGTGCACTGGGGATTGACTTGGTAAGATACTCTCGTAATAGAACAGATGAGAGAAGGCTAGAGCCTTCAATAAAGCAGAGACCATGGAAATAGAGGAGCAGGGTCGATTCAAGAGATTTACAAGACAGAATGGACAAGACTTGATGACTAGAAAATGAGAGTTTGGGAAGAGAGAGGCATTGGGAAACTTCCAGATTAATGAGTCAAAAGACAGGTAAATCATGGTGTCACCCACTAAGGTAGAGAAAACAGGACTGGTTGTGGGGAAGTGGAGCGAGTTAACAGTAAAGAGGAAAAATCAGTTCTTTGGGACACTTTTCGTGTGGGGTCATTGCAAGCCTTAGGAGTAGAAGACAGTGCATCTTAATGTCCTTACATAACAGACAAACACAGTTTTTCCTGTTTAATAACACTTACGTCTTTGTTATCTCTATATAGCATCTTCTATATTCTAATTTCTTCACCCCTTTGAATAGTCTGCATTGTTTTCCTATGCTTCTTGTTTCAATTAACGGTGACACATCCCACCCACTTAATTGAGTTCATTGGGCCACAGTTAATATCACCTCTGTCTTTTTTTAAAAATATTTTATTTAAATTCAATTTGCCAACATATAGTATAATACCCTTCTGCTCAATCCCTCTGTCTTTCTTACTAGTCAGATATAATAAGTCACTTAGAATGTTCCTAACCATTCTCCTTCCCTCCTCTTTGGGGTCACTGTTTTGTCCAGCATACTAGTTTACTGCCCTACACACACACATATCTCTAGCCCTTGCCAGCCAGCTTGTTTCTCCAGACTCTTGTGGTGATATCCTAACTGCTCTTTCTGGCTTTACATTTTCCTGGACCATTTTGTCACTCACATTCTTGACAGATCACCTTCTCTATGACACAAGTTGAATATTACTGCTTTGTGAGTTAGAAACATCAATAACACCTCATTGCTTAAATGGCCATGTACAAATTCCTTCATGATCCCTAATTTGGCCCATGCTTATTTTCTAGACATAGCAAATTACTTCTCACTTCACAAATGATACCTTAATTGCGATTCAAAGCCACTCTGATATATTGGTTTTATGATCTTGTGTTATTTCAGGTAGGTTTTGGACAGCAGGGGAGGAGTGACTCTGCCTCGCTTCCACCCCACCAGCACACACCCACTGTTATATTTAACTCCAAAATTAATTAGCCAAGGATACTGTTAGGAGTTGAGTTGTCCTTCACTGAAAGAAATACCTTAAAGTCCTAACCCCTGGTACCTGTGAGTGTGACCTTATTTGCAAATTGGTGTTTGCAGATGGGATTAAGTTAAAAGGAGGTCATCAGGCTGGGCTCTACTCTAGTGGTTGGTGTCCTTATGAAGAAGGAACATATGGACAACAGTCACACAGGAAGAATGCTATGTGATAATAAAGGCAGAAATTGAAGAGCTATAGCTACAAGTCAAGGAATACCAAGAATTGATGGCCACCTTCAGAAGGGACAAAGGATTCTCCTTTTCGAGTTTGGGAGGGAGCATGGAACTGCTGACATTTTGACTTCAGACCTCTAGCCTCCAGGAGAGTGAGACAACATGTTTCTATGGTATAACACTCTGGGTTTGTGGTAGTTTGTTATGGCAGCCCTCAGAAACTACTATAGATACCATACTTCATGAAACTCAGAGTGACCACAGAGCCTAGCTTCCCACAGCCTCTAGCACCTCTGGTGGGTAAGTGGGGTGTAGAGGCAGAAAGTGCATCACTTACATAATTTAGGAGTTCCACTCTCCTCCTTACCTTATTTCTCTGAACGTACTCCCTCCACAAGGCCAACTGTGGTCTGCTTCTCTACAAATCTGCAATTGGAACTGGATATGTCTGGCCTGAGCCCAAACCCTGGTGTCCATTCTCCCTAGTGCAAATCTCTCAAAAGATTCTTTTTTTTTTTAAAGATTTTATTTATTTATTCTTGAGAGACACAGGGAGAGAAAGAGAGAGAAAGGCAGAGACACAGGCAGAGGGAGAAGCAGGCTCCCTGCATGGAGCCTGATGTAGGACTCGATCCCGGGTCTCCAGGATCACACCCTGGGCCAAAGGTGGCACTAAACCGCTGAGCCACCCAGGCTGCCCTCTCAAAAGATTCTTCTCTCAACACTGTGGGACCTCAACTCCCACATAAAATCTGTTCAAGGTAAAATCATTACAATCACCTGCTAGAGAGTGTGCTAATGATGTAATTTCTGAAATGTTCTCTCAGTAAAGTAGCCATTCACTAATGGGGGAGAATACAAGAAGTCAATCACAGCTGCAGAATCTTTAATAATAAATTTTTATTAAATTTTATATTTTAATTCATAAAAATGATCTTCAAACATTTTCACTTTTATTAAATTGTCAAAAACAAGGTTATGTTCACCTCTCTTCTTATAGCTAAGTAACCCAAGAACATTTATACATCTACTCAGGAAATATTTATTGATCACCCAATTCTGTGTTAGGTACACTCTGTGAATATTTGTAAATACACAGCCTAGAAGATGTTGTGTAATCTGTGGCAAGCCTCTGATGAATAGTCTTTGAACCTTGGCTTTTATAATATGAAATGACTAGAGATCAGAACAAACTATGCATAAAACTTTTATTATGCTTCATTAACATAAGTACTTGTTTTAAATGGACCACACTGACAATTAAGTTGGTAATTTACTCCCGATTAGGTCTTCAAAGGGAAGCTGGATGTATAAACTGCAAAGCCAGTATCAGCGTGGTCAGAGAAAAGGAGAGGACCATGTAGTTTAGGTTAATTAATCATTATCCCCACTGATAAGATCATGACATAAACAGTGACATCTGACAATGTGCTAAGACAGAAGACCACGTAGTTGTGTTTTACTGGCTTCTTCATGCAACATTCTGGCTATGTAAAAGCCCAGATTTGATTTATTATTTTCTGTCTTTGAGCAGATGGTTCTGCCTGGCATTGTGGCATTAAATGGGCTCACTTAATGGTACACTGTTTATATAGACTGAGCAAAATCTGAAAAACAATTTGCACCATTGAAGAACTGAAACTAAACAGGATTTTCAATTACTCTTATTTCAGGGAAATATCATTGCTGACTGATTAAATGAAATCTTTGGTATCCGGAGGGCTTTCTGGGAGGAAGAATCAGTTATAAACCATCTGGGTTTGGGAAATGGCAACTTTCTATCTCCAGAGAGGTCCTAATGGATTTAGTTTCCCTTGAATGGCTATGTGAAAAGATAAATAGTTCAAGCCAGGTTTCTGCTACTTAAATGCCAGGATGGGCAAATAATAGCCCATATCTACAGGGCATAATACTCTACAAGCATCAAGTGAAAAAAAATTACACTCAAGTTATTTTCATTTATCTTTCATTACTTTGGAGGTAAAGTTGTCACTACCTGTAACACAAATTATTATATAACAACAACATAAACAACAGGCAAACCAGACAACAAGAAAAAAAAAAAACAGCCACTATTAACAAACAGCTTATGTTACCCTAGCTATTGCTAGATAGTTCTTTTAAAATTTATAGCTAGGGCTGCCATTTATAGAGCTGTTGCTATGTGCTATTTCCATTTGTTGGGTACATGGCATCTGAGTGCCAAAACAGCTAACCCATCTCTAGTTACTGTACACAGGTTGTCCTGCAGATAGAATTATTTCCTGGCATTCCAGAACAATGTTGCCTTCTGGCTAGAAGTTCTACTTGAATAGGGATTAACATGACTCTTTTATTGATTGTTATCTACTGAATGATTACCATGGAAAAGAAGAACTCCTTTTGGCCACCTAGGAATTTATAGTTTAATCCTAAAATGGGTACATGAACACATGATTATAAAACGGCTTGATAAAAGTTGTGATATAGGCCAAGTCTCAGCCAGATTCCGACATTAGGGAAAGAGGCTTGGGGGCAGCCTAAGGCTATGTGAGGGTATGTCCAGAGTGCAAGCACGTATAAAGGTAAGTGTATTTGTTTGCCTCTCCTGCTATCCCACCCCATGTGCTCAGTCTCAATACTGTAGATATCAAGTCTCTTATCTTCTAATCCTCAAAATCATCTATGTCTCTCATAAAGATTTTCCATCAGATTACAAGTACCTCCTAGCCATTGAACCTCCAAGCCAACTGAGACCCCATGGAGCTCTTAGCATTACTGGAGTGGCCAATGGAAAGAGGCAGGGCTGCCCTCTGGGTCTTGCCACTAGATTTGTGGGCTAGCAGCAGCAGTATCACAAGTATGAACTTGTGAAAAACACGTTGCAACATCTCAGTCCCCTCTCAGGCCTGTTGAATCAGAACCTTCATCGTAACAAGATTCCCCGGTGTTCAGATGGACATTGTAATTTGAAAAGTACTGGTCTTGGGCCTCCTAGGAGTCCAGTGTATTCCTCCAACATGGCATATCCTAAGGCAAGCTACAAAGTGTAGCTCTAATGTGCTGGAAAGCCATGTTAAAAATTTGGGACTTCATTGTAAGAGCAGCAAGAAGGTCTTGAAGGCTGAACTATTTAAGGATTTTTATAGGCCCTACCCACTCTGACTTTCAGAAGCTTTACCTCCACAACATAGTAAGCACATTCAAATATAGTGGCATCCCATTCAACATGCAGACATAATTTTTTAAATAAATCTTATTTATTTATTTATTTGAGAGAGAGAGAGAGAGAGAGAGAGAAAGAAAGAGAGAGAGAAAGAGAGGCAGAGACATAGGCAGAGGGAGAAACAGGCTCTCCACAAGAAGTCCGATGTGGAACTCAATACCAGGACCCCAGGATCATGCCTGAGCCAGATGCTCAATTGCTGAGCCACCCAGGCATCCCCAGGCATAATTTTTTTTAAAGAATGAATTTTTTTTATAATTTAGAAATTTGAGTTTCTATATGACTAAATTATTACTTTTTTTTTGGATTTAAAGTTGATTATATATAAATACACAAGTACACTTGAAGTACTAGTTGGCGTAATATGATTTATAGGTATTCAGTTAAACATCTTGTAACTTTTTCTTTTGTGGTATGGAGATGATAATTTTTTTCCAGGTCCCATATAATTCCACAGGTCCTCGGTAATGACGGCCCAAAGCACCATGGCTATATGCTTGTTAGATTAATGGGCTTTGAGCAGAGAAGTGGCAGAGTAAGCTTTCTTTTCTAACAAGATCACTCAGACAGCAGTGTGGATAATGCACTGGGGCTGGATGGGGACAGAAGTGGCTGTAGGGAGACAGTGAGGAAGCTCTCACAGCAGCCCAGGTGAGAAATGAGGCTGGTGGTGGTGATGGAGAGGATCTTATGGATATCAGAGATACATGTGTGGTAGAATTGTCAGGACTTTGGAATGAAGTTTTTATGGAAACTGGCGGAAAGAAGGAGATAAGAATGACTCCTTGAATTCCAACCAGAAATCTAACTGGAAAATGGCTATTCATATAAGTGACACTGAAGGAACAGTTAGTTCTTGGGGAAAAGATGTTTCCTTCTTTTGGACATGTTGTTATTGAGTGGCTTGCATCTTGGTCCCTGACTGGGAATATTAAAAAGGCAGATGAACAATTTGTTCTGGGATCACAGAAGAGAAGCCTGACTTGGAAATGTCAACTTGGGAGCCGCCATCATGCAGATGGCATTGAAACAAGGATGTCTCTATGTTCCTCCTTCTTTATTTTTAACGCCCCAAAGGGGGTGTTACTTTCAAGAGGATGGTCACCCTCAGAGAGGAAAAAACAACCTCGCCGGATGTAGCAAGGACTTTGAACACTTACGGTTAGAGGCAGACTCATTGGGAAAGGAGCTTGAGAAGGAGCAGCTAGTGAAGAAGCAGAGAAACCATGGAGAATATGTGCTCAGTGGGGCTGCTGCTCTGTGAAGAAATGAAGTAGCTGCATGCAGTGCTGCTGATAGGTCAACTGAAACAGATGTATTTCTAAGGAAACTAGAAATATGGAGGTTGTCAGTGACCTAGGAGAAAGTATTTTTGGTAGAGCGGTGGGAAACTAGATTACTGAGTGAGGTAGACAGAATAACAACCTCCCTAAAAGTCCATGTCCTAATTTCCAGAACCTGTGAGGTTGTACCTAAATGGCAAAAAGAACTTTGCATGCAGATGGATTAAGTTAAGGGTTTTGAGATGAGGAGGTACCCTGGAATACATGGGTGGGCCAAGTGTAGTCTCTAGAGTCCATATAAGTGAAAGAGGGAGGCAAGAGGATCAGAGTCAGAGAGAGTTTTGAAGATGCTAAGATGCTGGGTTTGAAGATAGAAGGGGACCGGGAGCCTGGTAAAAGCAAGGCCACAGATTCTCCCTTCGAGCCTCCAGAAGGAATGAAGCCCTGATGACACTTCGATTTTAGCTCAGTCTTAAGAGTTCTGACCTCAAGAATGCTAAGAAAATAAGTATGTGTTGTTAGTTGCTCCTAAGTTTGTGGTAATTGTTACAGCAGCATTAAGAAACTGGTACACTAGGGGATCCCTCGGTGGCACAGCGGTTTAGCGCCTGCCTTTGGCCCAGGGCGCGATCCTGGAGACCCGGGATCGAATCCCACGTCGGGCTCCCGGTGCATGGAGCCTGCTTCTCCCTCTGCCTGTGTCTCTGCCTCTCTCTCTCTCTCTCTCTCTCTCTCTCCGACTATCATAAATAAATTAATTAATTTAAAAAATTAAAAAAAAAAGAAACTGGTACACTAAAAATCAAAGGAATGACAGAGGAAATAAAGACAGTAAGTGTGGGTGTTGGGAAATTTGAGGAGGAGCTATACAAGATACAATGGAAGAAGCCCTTGCGGGGACGCCTGGGTGGCTCAGTGGTTGAGCATCTACCTTTGGCTCAGAGTGTGATCCTGGAGTTCTGGGATCAAGTCCCGCATCGTGCTCCCTGCACAGAGCCTGCTTCTCCTTCTGCCTGTGTCTCTGCCTCTCTCTCTGTCTCTCATGAATAAATAAAATGTTAAAAAAAGAGAAACTCTTGCTTAAGATGGGAGAAACTTAAATATAAGTATAAATATAAAAAATATATAAATATATACATACTTATGCACAATAAGGTGAAAGAAACTTTAGTTTCTTATATATATATATATATATATATATATATATATATATATATATATAAGATACACATAAGAGTACTGGGAGTTAGGACTTGAACATATGAATTTGGAGGCAGTGGACACAATTCAGTCCATAGCCACTGTTATCATTGTCCTTTCTCTGAAGAGTCAGTAAGACCAACTACCACCAATAAGGGTGGTGAGATAAAGGTTTGAAGAAAGAGGAAAAGATAAGCTATTTTTATTATATTAGAAAGAAGGCTCACTAGCTAAATTCAGCAGGATTATCGGAGAGTCTTTTTTACCCAGATGAGACTGGTATCAAGAATTTATAGCGGAGGGGCACCTGGGTGGCTCAGTGGTTAAGTGTCTGCCTTTGGCTCAGGGCGTGATCCCAGGGTCTTGGGATCCTGCTTCTCCCTCTGCCTCTGTCTCTGCTTTTCTTTGTGTATCTCATGAATAAATACATAAAATCTAAAAAGAAAAAAAAAAGGAATTTATAGTGGCATAAAACCTGACTCTTCATTACATCTGGTCATAAATTCACCCTCACTGACCTATCTGGCATCAGGTTCTTCCACGCTCACACATTCTAGCCACAGCAGCCTTCCTTCTGCCCCTAAAACTCACCAAGCTCCTTCTGGCCTCCTGGCCATTGCACTTGTGGTTCTCTCAGCCTGGCACGTCCTTCCTCTACATCTCCATATGTGGGTTTTCTTCATCGTTTAGAGTTTACTCACATGGTTCCCTATTCTGAGAGATCGTCTCTGACCAAGTCTCAGACGTAGTCCTCCACATCCAACCTACAGCCTTCTGTCCAATCATCATTATAGTATTTGTTGATGGTGAAAAATGTCTCTTGCATTTGTTTGCTTTTTCTCTGTCTCTCCTCCCTCCTCTTCCCCCTTACTATTTCCTTTATTCAGATACTCCACTCCCATTCCCCTTCTCCCACTCCCGTTAGGCAAACATACCAATGTCCTAATTTTGTATCTCTATTTGTATGTGTATATATAAAATATATGTAATTCTATTTTACGTATAATTTTGATTTATGCAAAGGGTATTGTTATATACATGCATCTCATTATATTTTTTCCATTTTCCATTAGATACTATATTTTAAGGCATATCATTTTGCTTTGTTAATATCAAATCTGTTGCTCCTAAGTGTTGTATAATATTCTATGGCATATATCCACCAATAACTTACATATTTTTCCTCCCAGAGAAGGATCCTCCCCTACCTAATCTTCTAGTCCCTAACCATAACAACACAAAAGAAGCTTCAATAAATATCCTTGAACGTGTCTCCATATGGACCTATGTCAGAATTTCTCTGGGATATCTAGTATACTCAGAAGTGGAATTATCATTAGGTTATGCATATTCTTGACCTGAGTAAATCGTGCAAGATATTTCTCTAGAATGCTTCTATCATGGACCCAGATTTCCATGAGAACAGGACTGTCTTGCTTCTTTAGTACTCACTGTCCAAATATAAGGAAGAGAAGGTGACAAAAGGATTTCTGCCAAGATGGAAGCTTTGTCCAGCTTTTGCAGGATGCATTGTTAGGGAAAGCTACCAAGAGTGTGAAATAATGCACTGAATACTTTAAAAAATATATAGATCCATGTACACATATATGCTGTGTCAAAAAATACAGTTAGACTGCATTTATTTTTTTATTTCTCCCACTCCCTTCCCTGTCACCTCTGGAAACCACTTATCTATTCTCTGTATCTATGATTTTTCCTCTCTTTCTTTCTTTCTTTCTTTCTTTCTTTCTTTCTTTCTTTCTTTCTTTCTTTCTTTCTTTCTTTCTTTCTTTCTTTCTTTCTTTCTTTCTTTCTTTTCTTTCTTTCTTTCTTTCTTTCTTTCTTTCTTTCTTTCTTTCTTTCATCCACATGAGAAATAATACAGTATTTAAATGTCTTTCTCTAACTTCACTTAGCATGTGCTTGAAGTCCATCATTATTACAAAAGGAAAATCCCTTCTTTTTTATGACTGAATAATATTCCAGTGTGTGTGTGTGTGTGTGTGTGTGTGTGTGTGTGTTATACACATACCACAGTTTCCTTGTGCACTCAACTATAAATGGATACCTAGGCTGTTTCTATATCTTGGTTATCACAAATAATGCTACAGTGAACATGGCAGGGGGAGCATATATCTTTTCAAGTTAGTGTTTTCATTTTCTTTGGAAAAATTCCTAGAAGTGAAATTAAATTGCTGGATCATATGGTAGTGCTATTTTTTATTTTTAAAGGAAACTAGATACTGTTTTCCATAGTGGCTACACTAATTTACATTCCCACCACCAGTGCACAAGGATTCTCTTTTCTCCACATCCTCACCAACATTTGTTGTTTCTTGTCTTGTTGATAATAGGCATTAACAGGTGTAAGGTGTTATCTTATTGTGTTTTTTTTTTTCATTTAAAAATCTGTCTATTGGGGAGAGGAGACAGAATGAGTACAAGGGAGGGGGCAGAGGGGGAGAATCTTAAGCAGACTCCATGCTGTGCATGGAGCTCCATGTAGGGCTCAATCTCATAAGTCTGACAGCAGGACCTGAGCCAAAATCAAGAATCTGACACTCAACCAACTCTGCCACCCAGGCACCTCTATCTTATTGTGGTTTTGATTTGCATTTCCCTGATGATTAATGATGTTGAGCATATTTTTAATGTACCTTTTGGCTATCTGGATGTCTTTTTTGGAAAAACATCTTTCAGATTTTCTGCCCCCCCTTTTTTCTGTTTTTGAGTTGTATGAACTCTTTATATATTTTGGATATCATATCAGCCCCTCACCAGATATATGATTTGCAAATATTTTCTCCCATTTGTTAGGTGGCCTTTTTATTTTGTTGATGGTTTTCCTTTGCTGTGCAGAAGCCTTTTAATCTGATGTAGTACCAGCTATTTATTTTTGCTTTTGTTGCTTTTGTTTTTGGTTCCAGATTAAAAAACCATTGCCAAGACCTATGTCAAGGACCTTATTGCTTATGTTTTCTTCTAGGAGTTTTACATTTCGGGACTAATGTTCAAGCCTTTAGTTCATTTTGAGTTAATTTTTGCGTGTGGTGCAAAATAGTGTTTGAATGTCATTCTTTTGCATGTTGTTGTTCAGTTTTCCCCAGCATCATTTACTGAAGAGACTATCCTTTCCCCATTGTATATTCTTGGCTCCTTGGTTGTAAATTAACTGACCATATAAGCATGGGTTTATTTCTGGGCTATTTGTTCCATTGATCTAGGTGTCTGTCTTTATGTCAATACTGTACTATTTTAATGACTATAACTTTGTGATATAGTTTGAAATGCAGTAATATTTAGTATATATTCAGTATATACACTGCATACTAAACTGAGTAAGAAGTTGGATAAAGACAGAGAGGAAATAGAGTCAAGGAATTAGAGGTCACTTTAAATTGAGCAAAAAAACTTGAAGGATGGAAGGCTGTGGTCACAGAGTGTACCATCTTATCTTAGTCTGGGTTCTCTCTCTAGAAAACAGAGCCTGAGGCAAAGCTTACTGCTAATTCTTAGGGGGTGCTATCTTAAGGAAGCAGGAGTAAGGGAGAAAGGGAAATGAGGGAGAGAAGTAGAAAAGGCGAATTCAAGGTGGTACATTACCATGTTGTCCACAGAATCTTTAGAAAACAAAGTTGGTCTCTAAGTCATACCAGGGCAGCCAGAAGTACAGAACTACTGCATCTCTGACCAGTTCTTGGGTGGGCAGGAAGGGAGCAATTATCTGTCGGCTTCTTTGTGGCCCCTGTCTCTCAATGGTCAAAGTTGACTCCGCAGGGAAGTAATTCTACTATATTTCTAGGCTATGTCTTGGGACCCTTCTAGGTAGTAGCTAAGGAAGCTGGAGCTTCTGTGGGCATAGACAGGTCAGACCTGAGAGTTGGAATAGCTTAGGCTACCTCTACAGTGGGTGACACAGAGGCCATGCTGGTCTGTTTCTCACTCTAGAGGAGGCTGAGGTCAGTGGCAGTGTTGGCCTAAGCTTTACAACTATGAGAATAGCACAAAGCACTGTTATGACCATTGTGTCTGAGAAGCAAGGCAAAGGGCTAAACTCTTGGGGGCAGGCAGGGCTGAGCTGACCTGAGGTGCACATATGCTATCTGAATCAGTGCTTTTAGAGGAGATTCCAGATGTGACTGGGTGTGGATGGCTGAAGCTGACTGGAAATGAAGGATATTGGATTTGAGGACTAAGGAGTTGCAAGGTCAAAGCATTGGATGGATGGTCTATGTTGGCTGAAATAACACAGGATAGTGGGATTCCAAACACGGTGAATTTAGTGCATAATTAATATACATAGGTTGTATTATTTATTGAGCACCCCTAACTAGAAAAACAAGCACTATTTAGGAAAGTCAACACACTATGGACTGAAATTCAGTGTGTGCATAGAAAAGCAAAACGAAATGTATGTATATGGTGGTCTTTTATAGTAAAACTTACTCTTAACTGTTAATTAGGCAGATTATTAATTTGTAATTAATTGGTCATTATTTCAAACAATTGTTTTTATTCCAGAAGAAAACCCAAGAACTTCTTTCAGATTCTTTCCATAGAATTGTGGAAGACTAATTCTTCTGGGTAATAAGTCAAAGCTCACTCTATCTCTAGGATTTGCTCCTGCTGTGGGTGCTGTGAGAGACACAGCAAAGATGAATCAGATGAACCATCACTTCTAGGTGTTTACAGTGAATCTGGGGTGATGAGGAATATAGAGAGATAACAATAATACAAAGTGGAGAGTGACAAACACCATAAAAAGGGCTGACATAAAGTGCAGTCTTGTGGGAGTTCTGAAGGCATACACCTAAGAGTAATGAGTGAAGCTATGATGAGAATGAGAGAGTGTAGGAATGGGAGGGAAGGAGAGAGTAAGGGCAGAATCCTGGGAAAATGGAAAATGTGTGGAAGTGGGATGGAGGAGGGAGGACATTCAAGGAGAACATGGGCAAGAGATGGGTCAATTCAGAGTGGGGGCCATTGTCCCCTTAAAGAGACAAGACTGGAATGGAGAATGTTGCCCCCAGAACTGGGCCTGCAAGATTGCGTGATGACAGTAATGAACTCCACCAAGGAAGGAGAGGCACTGAGTGCAGGGTTCCTTCTCAAGTCACTAGTATCCTGGGAAGCAATTTTTTAAAAAAGATTTTATGTATATATATATGTATGTATTTATAAAATCGAGGCAATAGACTGAAAAGTGGAATTTTGGGATTGTTTTCTACATCTTAAAGATTTGAGCTCCGTACGTTCTGAAGATATAAGAATCAACACCGCCAAGCCCCCGTGCTTAAGTCCAGTAAGAGAGACCGTCAGTCAGTCACCAGGTACTTGTGACTCTGGGCAGCATGTTCCTATGGGATCCTAGAGGACAAAGCCACTATCCTGCAGCATCACTGAGACATCATGGAAGAAATAAATGGCCTTGAGGTGAATAGAGGCATTGTTGGCCTCAGGGAGGTTGGAGGCAGAAAAAAAAAGGCAGTGGAATCAGTTGACCCCATTTGGTTACCGTATCTAGTGATGCTGGCACCTGGAGAGCAGGAACACCCATGGCAAAGGTAGTTTGCTCCTGGGTCAGGGTTTGGCAAAGCTAATATGGATGAAGGGCACAGAGACCTAATACAACAGAAACGGCTGCCTGTGGGGTCAGTGCAGTAGGATAAATAAGCCAAAAGACAAATGAAAGAGGAAAGGAGAGAGGAGAGGAAAACTGAAGAGATGGTGAGGAACTGTATGTTGGTTTTGGCCCTCTCACATCCTCAGGAGATCTTCTGGTGATTCATAAGAGAGAGCTCAGCTTGAGCATGAGATTGCTCTGAGCTGGGGCTTCCACACAGTGAGCAAGAAGGCTGGTGTGATGGGGTGGCCTGACGGAAGTCTGTGTGCCAGGACAACTATGGAGCCTCCTGTGAGATATTTTAAGGATTCAGGCTGGATGAGTTTGAACCAGAACTTAGTCATGCAGGGGCCTGGGAGTCTGTGTTCAGCATGGAAGCACTACTGTTGTCTGCTTCCAGCTCAGTCCCTTGGATGCAGGTCCCTGTGACAAAGGGAAAGTAAGAAAAATCGAGAGATTCTTGTAAAATTCAAGGCTGCTTGGGTACTTTCCCGAAATGCATGTAGCACGAAGACCTGCATTTTACCCTCCACGTCTCCATGTACTACCTCTGAGCTTTGAGGCCATGATAACCCTAGTGCTCTGGTGACAGTGTTTGGCAGAGACCATGACACGCAGTGGAGCAGAGGCATACTCAGTAGGAGAGAGTTTATTCATGAATACCCATCCTGCACCACCAGTAGGCCCAGAGAAACCTCGCAGAGGTGTCCTGGAGGACACTGTGTTCCTCAGGCAGTGACCTTTAGTCCCGGGGACTTTGGCTTCTCACTCTCTTAGTAGGAGAAATGAAGATTTAGGCTCTGGAATAAGATAGATCAGCTCTGCAATTTCCTAGTTCTGTGAACTTGATCAAGTTACTTAACACTCTGAGTTTGCTTCCTGAAGTTGGCTTATCTCTTGGGATTGATATAGTAAATGAGAAATTGCATGTATGCTTTTCACACGTGGCAGTCAGACCACACCTGTCATTCCCTCTGTCTGAAGGATCCTCCTCCTCATCCCTTGCTAACTCTTACTCATCCTATGTTTTAAATGTTTTTTTTTTTTTTTTTTCAAAGAAGTCATCCTGGAGCCCCCTAGCAGACTCTAGATTACCTACCCAACATCCATTGCTTTCTCCTTTTTGTTTGAGTATCAACTCCTCAAAGGATGCAATTTTGAAAAGTTCAAGGGCAAATTCGGAAGAGCCTAAGTCAATGTTGGTAACCCTCCTTCCAGGCTTAGTGTTTGGGTGTAGACATGGGACTCAGTTTGGACTAATGACAGGTGAGAGGAGGTTGACTGGGAGATTCTAAGAAAGATTTGCTCACTCTTGAAAAGAGACACACTCTGCTACTATTGGGTTTTGTCAGGATTATCTGTGGTAAAAGGGCTGCTCCAGCCGTCCTGGGGCCACAGTGGAGGGGAGCAGACCTTGGTTCAGAGTTGGTGTGCTGGAGCTAGAAGGGGGAGTAACAGCAACTGCCCCGGGCCTATCCTGACATCACTGAGGTGCTGAATCTACCAGCGAGAGCCTCTCAACCTTGGGACTTCTAGCCGTATGAAACAGTAAATTTCCTTACCATTTAAGATCTTTTAAACTAGCTTAATTATTAATTCCAGCCTTCTGCATCTAGACAATAACTTCATTTTCTTTTTTGCTCTCATATCATATCATTTTCTTGCATGGCACTTTTGGCATGTATGTTACTTCTGTGTTTATTGGTTTGATGTCTGATTTCCCCATCCCCCTACTGGATTGTAGATTTGAACATTGCCAAGATCATATGTTGATTTTATTCATCATTGAATTCCCAGAGTGTATCATTGTGCCGGATGCATAGGAGCTGCTTAAACACATTTGCTGAAAAAATGAAAAGGCTCAAACATGGTCACTTTTCTCCTTCTCCTCCTCACCATCCTCCTTGTTCTTCACAGCTCAGCACAGTATTGTTGCCAGAGGACAGGATCCCTGGGAAGGAGCTTACGTCCCCTCTCAAACTCTGACTAGATGGGTGACCCTGAGCAACAGCAGTACTTCTACAGTTTTCAAGCTTTCGCCTCAAGGAACAGGAAGAAAATACATCTCACATGGTTGACCCAATATACACATATACACGTTTAACTGAAACGAAAGATATACAGAGCATATTTATTGTTACTATGCATGATGTACTCTGATATTTTTATTCCATTTCATTAAAAAAATGTGAACCCATTAATCAGCAATTCATTCTCCTCCCCCCCACCCCCAATGGACTAAATGAATATAAGAACTTTGAAAGTCTGATTTCCTTCTTACTGTTAAACTGTTCGTCAAAATCCATTCTATGGACTTAGTTCATTATTACAGTGACTTAAAAATGACTTAATTATTTTTCCTTTTCCTGTGGAATTCTTCCCAAGACCATCTCTTCTAGTTGGGCTGTTTTGAGGCCTGCATAAAATGGAAAGACTCTCACATATGCTCATGAAAAAGTACTTTGTACTTTTGCTTATTTTTCTTTTCAGTTAGCACAAAAAAACCAAACAGGACTACATTCTTCCTTCTCTAAAATGTAATGGCCCCATTCAACATATTTTACGTGGGCCTCGTTTCTATATAAGTTTATGTATGTACTAGAGCAGACCAGTGTTACACGAGTCCCATTGCCACCATGTGGTTTATTTAAACCCCAAGAGAGTAGGGTTCCGACATCTCTAGTGGCACAGTGAAAAATACAACCTCACTGTACTTCCCATTCCTCAACACAGAAACTGCCCTTGTCTGTGGTGGATGTGCCAGTGAAATTCCTCTGGGGGCAGAAGGAAAGGGGAAGATCTCACAACTCCAGAGCACGGCAAATAATGCGGTGGGGTATATATATATATATATATTTAGAAAACCTTAATGCAAGCCTGGGGGGGGGAACCCCACAAAACAAAACATGTAATCAAGAAGGCGACTGGGACAGCAGTAGCAGCGGTGGATCAAGAAAGCTTCCTGCTAAAGGACCTACAGATTCCCGCAGGTATCATCTCCGTCCCTTGAAGCCACTGGCCCCGGCATCCTGGGAATCGGCAACCTGGATGAAGTTAGGGCCCCAGAGTCCGGGAGGAGCGCGTCTCCAAGCTCCTCCGGGGTCACCTGTCTCCTGGAAGGGCATCTGCGTGACCGAGGCCAGGCGAGGAGGCGAGGCGAGGCGAGCGCGTCCAGCCTGTGTGCCCCTGTTGGCGTTCTGGGAGGGAGGGCGAGGTGGCGGCGAGCTTGCAGGGAAGCAGGCCGGAGGGCAGGGAAAGGAACACGTCCCTGAACTTTCCTGTCCCCAAGTCCCACACATTTGAAATAGAAATAATAATGACATTAAAAAAAAAAAAAAAAAAAAAAAGCTTTACAACCACGGTGTTATCTCCCCACTTGGGCGGCCTGGCTGCGGAGGGCATGGGGTCTAAAGTGCGGGCTGCTCTCGGGAGCAAAGGTTGGGGCCCGTGTGGGCGCGCGCGGGTGCCCCCACCTCTCGGGAAGCGGGCTCCCGGCTCTTCCCCGCAGTAGCCCCGCTGACCCTCCCCCTCCCTCTCCTCCTCCCCTCCCTCTGTCCCTCCCTCCCTCTTTGCGCGTCTGCTCGGCACCGGCCCCCGCCGAGGGAGCCAGGCGGCAGCACCCGAGCCTCCGCAGCTCCAGCCCGCAGCGTAGCCGGAGCCTCGGCGCCGCCAGCCCCGCGCCCTGCGCGCCCCGCGCCCCCCGCGCCCCCCGCGCGCTCCCCGCGCCCCGCGCCCCCCGCGCACCGCGCACCGCCCGAGCCCCCTGAGCTGCCCCGCGCTGGCTCGGGCGCCGCGGGCGGCTGGGGAGGGCGGCGGACGGGACTCGGCGGCGCCACCGTGACCAGCTGCGCCCCTGGAAAGTTACCCGGCTGCGCGGTGAGGTGCGGGCGCGGGGGAGCGCGGGCGGGGACGCGGGCGGGGAGCGCGCGTGGGGCTGCTGTGCGTGCGGGGCGCGCCGGGCGCCTCCGGCCCACCCCCGCCGCCTCGTGCCCGAGCCCGAGCCGCGTGTGGAAGTGTGCGCGCCTCGCGTCCGCCTGCTCCCGGATTTTAAGGAGCTTGGCTCGCGGCGGGAGGGGAGAGCCCGGCCCCAGTGGGGACTGATGCCTCGGGGCGTCCCCCCACCCCCGAGCCCAGCAGAGCCGCGCTGGAGACGGGCGCCCCGGGGCCGGGCGGTCGGGGCGTGCGCTCCTGGGCCAGCCCTGCGAGGCTGCCGGGGGACCAGTCCTCGGGCGGGCAAGGACGTTGGGGTCCTTGTGAACCGGGGTGGGGGTTCTGTGGCGCTCCCCGCGCCGCGAGGCGCTGTCACGTTGCTTGCTCTGCATTTCCCAGTGAGGAAACAGGAGCAAGCAAACAAAAGCAATCAACCATCCACTTAGGGGGTGAGAGCGAAAGCAGTGGGTTCAAGTTTGAGAAGAACTAGGGTGCAAATGGGTGGCCGTTGAGGCCAAGAGATGAGGAGAGAAGGAACAAGTCAGGCAGAATTAACAGGTGGCGAGGTCGGATGGAAGTCTTGGGCTTCTCGGATCTTCACCTTGTTCTGGGAAGTTCCTGGGGGCTTTTTTTTTTTTATAAAGGAAGGGAGCAACATACAGCTGCCTCCCCCCCCCCCCCCCCCCCGCCCCTGTTCCTTGGAAATTATCCTCTCTTTTCTTTGCAGGTTTCTATCTGACTCCTCCTAGACAAGGCGATCATCCCACATGGCACACGGTATGTGATGCCAGCACTCCTGCTTAGTTTGACACAGGAAAGGAGGAGTTAATATAGTGGAGAATTCTCTTTGGAGGATTAGAGGCCATTCTCTCTGCACGGAGACAGTGTGTCACTGAGAATAAACAACGTAAAACGATGGTGCACAGAGATCTGCCTGTTCCATGTGAAATACTTAACTCTAGTCTTCTGGAATCCTGACAAGCGAGGCTAATTCACTGCACAGTGAAGGCATATGTTGCTTGGATGTTGCCCAAATCTTTTGATCCCATATTGTCTTGCTTCCTGTAGGCCATTTTCCTATCAATTATTCCCTCTTCTCCTGTGTTTTCATTTTCTCTGTCCTCCCTGGTTCATTATTCTGGGCTTACAAATACTCTCAAGTTTCCACTGTTCTAAAAATCCGTTTCCTGAACCAAGATACCATCTTGAAGTCCCTACTGTCAACGTCAGCTCTTCCCACGGTCCTCTGTAATCAGATTTCTATCCCAACTCTTGTGTGAGAAGCTAAATTCCATGCTTTTCCCTCTGATTTAATTTGCTTTGGAGTATCTGTGGGATGTGAACAGCAGCCTGCTCACCTCTTGAAAATCTCATCTTCCTGGTCTCTGTGATACTTTTCCTAGAGCTTCTTTTTGGACAACTATTCCTTCCCCATCTTTGTGTTTTACTTTTCCTCCTCTTCCTCTTCTTCTATAAGTACTATCCACAGGTATTATCTAGATGTACATATATAACCACAGAGGCATTCCTTTTTTTTCTCCCTGAGTAATTGCACCTACTAATGAGATTTCAAATTCTTATCTCTGTAAAGCAGTCTCTTACCTTGACCTTCCTTTTTTTTTTTTTTTTTTTTGCCACTACCTGCTAGACATTTCTACCTTGATGACATTCAGGCATCTCACGTTCAACATAGATAAATTCAGCTCCAGCACTGTCTCCATAAAGCATACTCACTCATTCCCCGGACTTCAGTGTCACAGTACGCCCCCGTAGATGGTGCTCTCTTCATTTTTGAATGAATGAATGAGTTAACAGTATTACCTTCTTCCAAGCCTTCTAAGATCAAAATATTGGAATCATTTTTTTTTTATGTCCCTCTGTACACCCATTTACTCACCACATTGAGATGTAGCCCCTGCAGGATTCCTCCCATCATGCCCTTTTTAAAAAATTTTTTTTCTTTTTTACCATGAATCCATTCATACCCTCTCACTTTTACCAAAGCAATAGCTTCTTCTTATGGTATCTCTGGTTTTTCTTTCACATGTCATATAGGCCAGGATACTTTTCCTCTCCTCATTGCCAGTCTCCCGGGCATTTTCACCTACTACTTCAGCTTCAACCTCTACTTAGGCTATCAGAGCCATATTTTCAGCTCCCCCTCCTGATTTTCTAGTCCCTCATGTCTACTGCCTACTGAACTCCTCCACATTAGTCTCCACAGGTCCTTCAAACTGAGAATGTACAAAATTAAACTCATTGTCTTATCTCTCCAATCTGCTCCTCCTTTTGGTTAATGACATCACTTCTTACTTAGTTACCACAATGGAAAATTCCAAATCTTTGTTCTCTTTCTTCTTATCACCACTCAAATTCCATCAGCTATAATCTTCTGACCTACACCTATAAAATTACATTTTCTCTGTCTTGGCCTGTGTATCTGATACTCTAGCACCCAAAAATAGCTAAATGGAATACCATCACATTTGACGGTGAAAATATAGGCTATGTGGCATTTGTAAAAATCACTGTGAACATTCTGTTGGGTGGAGAGGCACTTCAAAGAGATAGTCAACCTCTGGAGTAGCTGAAACTGAAGCTCATATGACTGCCTGATAAGAGAAGATTACTCTCCAAACTAATATGCTGTGGGTAGAGAAAACACACAGTAGATTCAAAACTGAGCCCCAGGTCATCAGTCACAAGATGGGCAGATGCTTTTAATTGTGGCATTGATAGGGAATTGAGCTGTGCTCACAAGGGCAGCTCTTTGTGCTTTGCTCCAGGGAGAACAGCAAGAATTTGTATATTTAGCAAGGGTAATTATTTTATAAAAGAACTTGGGTGAAACAAAGTTAAGGATAGCACCAAATTCATCAGTTTCATATAGACTTAGAAGACTATTTATAAAAACCTGTGTAATTCAGTCCTCTGATTTCAGGGTAAACTTCCCACATCAAAAAAAGAGAATCGATATTACTTTTCATATTCACTGAAGGGAAGGAAATTGCAGAGTTGCCTATGGCCATAGTTTTTACCAAATTCCTGGTGATCATGTCTTTCTTTTCTGGCTACCGTGGAGTTGGTCCATTTTGATCTTGAGTTCAAGAAGTTCAAGACATGAGAATGGGGTTGGGACTTTGGCATTACCCTGTCCTCATCACCTTTTACTTGAATTGGTGCAATAACCTCTTAGTTTGTTTCTCTCCTTCTAAACTCCTTTCCCTTCATTCCATATTTATGGCCAAGAAAATTATTTTTTTTTCTCAAGGACAAATCTGACCATATAACTTGAAAAAAAACCTGACCTGCACAAAAAGGCAGATACCATAACATGCCATATGAAGTTCTTCAGCATCTTATTCCTCCACTACACTTTTCATGTCTCATTACTCTTCCTCCCATCGTGCATTTCAGCCTGTTTCCTGAATATGCTATTGGCTTTTTTTTTTTTTCATTCACTCCTTAATATGTGGGTTTTTTAAAAAAAATTAATAGACTTTAGTTTTTAGGGCAGTTTTAGATTTATAAAAAAATTAGATGAAGCTCACAGAGAGTTTCCATATGCTCCCTTGACCCTCCACCCCACTTCCATGGTCCCCTATTCTTAACATGTTGCATCAGTGTCCTTCATTTGCTATAACTGTTGAACCAGTATTGATACATGATTATTAACTAAGGTGCCTAGTTTACAATACGGTTCATTCTTTGTGTTGTACATTCTATAGGTTTGGACAACTGTATAAGACGTGTGTCCACCGTCACAGCATCACACAGTAGTTTCACTGCCCCCACATTCCTCTGTGCTTCTCCTATTCAGACCTCTCTCCATCTTCCCAAGTCCCTGCAACCACTGATCTTTTTAATGTCTCTAAGTTTTATCTTTCCCAGCATGTCATATAGTTAGAATCATGTGCTGTGTGGATTTTCCAGATTGACTTCTTTCACTTAGCAATAGGTATTTAAAATTCCTGCATGTCTTTTCATGACTTGATCATTACTAATTTTCAACCCTGAGTAATACCTGTGTAGGTATACCACAGTTTGTTTATCTGTATATTCATTGAAGGATATCCTGATTGCTTCCAGGTTGTGGTGGTTATGAATAAAGCCACCGTAAACATCTATGTGCAGGTTTTGGTGTGGACATACATTTTCGTATCAGTTGAATCAATACCAAGGAATGTGATTGATGCATTATGTAATTATATAGCTTTATAAGAAACTCCCAATTTATAAGAAACTCATTTCCAGCTTTTGGTGTTGGCAGTGCTTGGATTTTAAGCATTCTTTTTTTTTTTTTTTTACATTTTTATTTATTTATGATAGTCACAGAGAGAGAGAGAGAGAGGGAGAGACACAGGCAGAGGGAGAAGCAGGCTCCATGTACCGGGAGCCTGACGTGGGATTCGATCCCGGATCTCCAGGATCGCGCCCTGGGCCAAAGGCAGGCGCCAAACCACTGCACCACCCAGGGATCCCTTTAAGCATTCTTATAGGTGTCTAGTGGTATCTCACCGTTGACTTAATTTGAGATTCTCTAATGACATACAGTGTTGTGCATCTTTTCGTATCCTTATTTTCCATGTGTGTATCTTCTGTGGTGAGGTATCTGTTTATATTTTTGCCCATTTTTCCACTGGGTGTTTGTTTTCTTATTGTGGAGTGTTAAGGGTTCTTTGTATATTTTGGATACTAGTCCTTTATTAGATATGTGCTTTGCAAATGCTTTCTTCCAGTCTGTGGCTTGTTCTAGCGTTTTCTCAACAGTGTCTTTGCAGAGCAGACGTTTTAAATGTTAACGAGGTCCACTTTATCAACTTTTTTCCTTTCATGGATTGTGCTTTCAGTTTTTTATCTAAAGAGCCATCACCAAACTGGGAACCAGTTCAATTTTTACCTATATTGTCTGCTAGCAATTTTATAGTTTTGTGTTTTACTCTTAGGTCTTTGATACATTTGAGGATAATTTTTGTGAAAGATAGAAGATGCGTCTAGATTCAAGTGTGTATGTGTGTTTGTATGGATGTCCAATTTGTTAAAAAATTATCCTTTTTCCATTGAACTGCTTTTGTTCCTTTGTCAAAGGTCAGTTAACTATATTTATATGGGTCTGTTTCTGAGCTCTATTATACACCATTGGTCTATTTGTCTATTCTTTTTTTTAAAATTTTTTTAATTTTTATTTATTTATGATAGTCACACAGAGAGAGAGAGAGAGAGAGAGGCAGAGACACAGGCAGAGGGAGAAGCAGGCTCCATGCACTGGGAGCCCGACTTGGGATTCGATCCCGGGTCTCCAGGATCGCGCCCCGGGCCAAAGGCAGGCGCTAAACCGCTACACCACCCAGGGTTCCCCTATTTGTCTATTCTTTCACTAATATCACACTGTCTTGATTACTGCAGCTTTATAGTACGTTTTTCTTTTCTTTTTTTTTTTTTTTTAATAGTAAGTCTTGAAATCTGGGTGTATCACCACTGTCTTTGTTCTTCTATAATATTGTGTTCGTGTAGTACGTATTTTTTGATCAAAAAGTTTATCTAATAAGATGAGTTATTTTGTTGGGTAAATAATGGTAACAGTAATAATAATCATATTTAATATGGTTTATCTCATTTCCTTTAACAACTCTACATGATATGCATAGTGATTTTATCTGCCCATGGCTTTATCTATGGGTCTGTCCATCTGTTCTGTTATTGACACTCAAGCCCAAAATCATGGCCAAGGGCAGATACATACTAAGTGAAAGTGCTCTGATTGAGACTCTGGCTCTGTGACCTTAGCCAGCACTATACCATCTCCCATATTTACAGATAAATATATTTATATCAGACTCCAGATGGGGGAGAGAGAGAAATAGATATTATCCAGATCAGAGCCAAGATTTTGGTTTCAAGCTACCCTAGGGCTGGAGGAAAAACAGACAACAAAGCCTAATTCCTCCCACGTTGGCTCCCAAGTATGAATCCACCTGCAAGAGACTTCATAGTCATTTTTGCTTCTTCTGTATCTTTTCTAGTTACTTCTTATATATGACATTTCTGAAGTAGTGGTCAAATTAATGTAATAATAATTTAAAATTGTATATACTTTTCCTCTCTTCTTGCTAAATGCCACAGCTCATTCTACTCCTCTTGCCTGTTTCTGGATACAGAAGAATACTGCCTTCACAGTGAGCCATGTTTTTTTATTGTCCTTAAAGATACTTAGGCAGGCCCCTTTGGCTTAAGGATTACACTGCAATATGTGAAAATAGGTAGGGGCAGTGTGAGGGAATGACAAAGCTTGTGGAGTCCTTGGAGTCCTGGAACCTGGGCTGGGTCATTTATGACATTTCTGGTCTCCATGTTTAGGTGGAGTTTCCCTTATCAGGGAAGGTTGCCCAGGCTGTCCCACAATCATTTCTTTTCTTAATGGAAGAGCTAAACCAGGCAGAGTAAGGTTCCCCTCACCCCAGGGAATGATTGACATCTTTAGAGATCTCTTAACCAGAAGACATCCAGCATGCCAGACTTTGTTCCACTCAGCAGTGATCTCTTGTAGGGGTTTCCTCCTGGAACACTCAGTGCCTGTCCCTGGCCACACACTCTAAGAGCTACTTGGTGCCTGCTGTGTGCCAAACATTGCGCAGGATACCTTATAAACACAATCTTCATAATAACCCTATGAGCTGGATATAATTATATCCATTTTCTGGATGGGAAAACAGGACTCTTAAGTCATTTGTCAAAAGTCACACAGCTGGGAAAGGGCAGATTGGTTTTCTATGCTGGTTGGCCTGACTCCATTGTTCATGTTAAATTCTGATCTTCGTCTCCAAGCTCCTTTCTTATTACATCATGTCTTGCCCTCTAAGAATGACTCTAATAACCTATAGTTGCTAGATCAATGGAGCAACATCCTGAGTTGCTAGCAATATATTCTCCTTGTGGCTTAGCAATACATTTTGGAGAAATAGTTTATCTATCTTAGTGACTAATATAAGAAACAGAGTGAACCTAATTAGGTTTTGTGAAGCCAAGCACTTGAAGCCTTAGCTTAAGGAACAACAAAATTTAAATGAGTGAACTAAGAAATCAGACTTAGTATTGAGCCATTCAGTGATTTACTTACATATCTTAAATTAGTTACTTGAAAGATGAGTTAGTTACTCTCATTTCACCCCTCTTTGGAATTCTAAATAGCTGGAAAGATTTATATAGCTTCTGAACTGTCTTCATTAAAACCAGAGAAGAGTTGGTGTTTTGGGAGAATTTAACACCTGCCTAATTGTGTTTCAAGTTTGTAAAATTATTGGATTGGAACAGGTTATTTTGAATACCATACATAGAGCAAAAATGATTCTAAGTCTTTTCATGTTTAAAATGCTGGAACTGTTTTCTCTGTCAAATTTGATTGCAAATTCATGAAGTTATGCCCCTGATATAGTACATGACACTTAGTTCGGTCTTAGTAAACAATGGTTTCATGAATAACAAATGAGTTTAATATTACATTTAAAAGTTTTTATGTTCATTTTTCTTTATAAGGCAATTCCTTTTCCTCTGACCAGTCCTCTCCCTCCATCCTTCCTTGGTTGGGAATGCTTGTTCATGGACCTAAAAAGCATGTCTAGAAAATGGCTCACTGCCACATGTTAAAAACTTGTGCACATATTAATTTAAGATGCCTCCAGGAGCACCCATCTCCTGCCTGTCATTCATAATCACATTCAAGTTTATTTCTAGGTCCCAATCTAACATCTTCTGAATTACTTATTTGGACACAAGGTTGTCCAGGGCCACTTCTTTGAATTCTAGTCTCCTCAACCTTATATATTCTTAATACATAAGAATATTAAATGCTGCCAAGTCAAGAGAAACTTAAAGGTTAAACCTGCCACATCTCTGCAACGTAGCAAGGCAATTCTCTGGAGGCTAATGTTTATTAATGACTACTCTGAACCCAAATTCTATGAGGAATATCTGGGTATTGCAAGATTATTTCTATAAGCACATTTATTTTCTCTTTGCACCATCCATCTTAGGCGATGTGCATTGGCTATTTGGTTGCATCTGCTGGAGATTTAGAAGCTGTTTTACATCTTTCCATCTATGCCTTTATTGTGGTGGAGGTCACAGTTATTCTGGAGGAGCTAATGAAATCAGTCTAAGCATTTCTTTTCTCCTTGAGTTTGAAAGTTGGAGGGAGAGAGAGGCAAGAATGTGTGGTTTATGTAACTACAAGGTTTCATCTAGCTCTTCGGATATTATATAATGAGAAATAATTTACACTTAGTTTACAAGTGTTATAATGCTTCTTGAGTTACGGCTGTCAAAAAGTGCAAGTGCAGAATATCAAGTTTATATTTAAACTAAAAAGCCTAAAAAGACTTAAACCTTATGAGAAATAATCAAAGCAGCATTTTCCAAACTCCCCCTTCAAATTCTCCTTTTTGGTTTTGCTCATGTGTGCTTATTATCTGCAGGTGATTTTAAAAAAAATGTCATTGAATTGGATTCGGTAAACCTGAATACCTGATTTATCTTCCACATAAGCAATAATATCAAAGAAATCACAACTTTGTGGGGCCAATTATTTATATTTCTAAGCAATGTTAAAATAAACACATAGCTTTGAACGAAAAAATCCATTCTGAATCAACTAAAACCACCCTGATAATCCTGATTTATGTATCACATCCTGAGATCTGCTGGGTTAGGGACTTACTTTGGGGCCTACCTTGAGAATATTCTTTATAGGAGAAGAATGGAGCCTTGCGCCACACATCATCATTTTTGGACAACTGTGGCTTTAGGATATAATAAAAGATGTCAAAGAATTCCCATACCTGAGCAGCCCGGGTGGATCAGTGGCTTGGCGCCGCCTTCAGTCCAGGGTGTGGTCCTGGAGACCAGGGATCGAGTCCCATGTCGGGCTCCCTGCATGGAATGGAGCCTGCTTCTCCCTCTCCCTCTGCTTGTGTCTGTGCCTCTCTCTCTCTCTCTCTCTTTGTGTCTCTCATGAATAAATAAAAAAAAATTAAAAAAAAGAATTCCCATACCTCTCATTTACTTTCTAGTGACTGCCACCCAGAACTTTTTAACAGCAAGCACTATCAGAAAAACAAAACATAGAAGGTATATACGACAGGAGAAAGGTGTTAATTAAGCAACAGCAACTCAGTCTGATCCAGAGGAAGAATGCAGATGCGCTATTTTATAAATCAGGGAATAGTTTCTTGCTGTAGCTACACGGGGAGCAGGGAGAGTGGTGACATGTCCAAGCCTCTGCTTCTGTAGCTGCTCATTTGTGCTGCATCTTTGCCATGCCGACATCCAGATTGCATTTTGGTTTTGATGCATTTGACAGCTGTCCAGGGACAACGGCCAGAGAGAAGAGCAGGTAACTCAGGCCACTTGTGCAAAATGCTTAGGTGTGACGCCTGTGCCATCAAAGGGACAGGGAAGAATGAAACCAAGTGCCAGCTCATACAGACATAAAGGAAATCAGTCGATAGCTTTCCTTCTGGAAGAAGGGGAATTTATTGCTTATCAAACAATAGTGGCTGTGTTTCTATTCATGAAACCGATCAGAATGAAGCGGGGGTTGGGGGGCGGCTGGGGGGTGGTGACACTCCACCAGGTAATTCCCCACTCTCTCTGCCCTCTCTCAGGTCCTTGAGCAAAATGGGAAATGGTTCAGTGAAACCCAAACATCCTAAGCATCCCGATGGCCACCCGGGGAACCTCAGTACCCACGCGCTGCGGAGCAAGGTGGTAGAGCTGGAGAGAGAGCTGAGGAGGAAGGAGGCTGAGATCCAGGAGCGGGAATACCACTTGAAGGAGCTTCGGGAACAGCTGTCGAGGCAGACAGCGGCCGTCGCCGAGCTCACGGAGGAGCTCCAGAACAAGTGCATCCAGCTGAACAAGCTTCAGGATGTGGTGCACCTGCAGGGAGGAAGCCTGCCGCAGGCCTCTCCAGATAAAGTGCCTCTTGAGGTGCACCGCAAGGCCTCAGGATTGGTGTCCCTTCATAGCAGGAGGGGGGCAAAAGCTGGAGTGTCTGCTGAGCCAACAAGCCGAACCTATGACCTCAATAAACCCCCCGAATTTTCTTTTGAGAAAGCCAGAGTCAGAAAGGACTCCAGGTAAGAAGTTAACCCCACTCTTTGACTCCAAGAGCTTTGATGTCACATCTAAGACGAGGGTGAGAGTTTTTAGGCTGCCTCAGTGGCCAAGAGATAATAACCCTTGCAGACTTGGAGACCGAGGCTTGGCTAAAATGAGTCTGCTGTGGAAAAGGCTCTCCCTTAGGCAGAACTTTCTTGTAAATCAGGAATGGTGCTTTACCCGGACATTGGTTTGTGATATGTATAACTGAGGAGCTGAGTTTATGGAAGGCATGTCCATTCTCTGGAAAACCCTAGGGGAGTCCACAGAGAGTCCTAGAAGTCTGGCCTTCTCTCTCTGTCCAGAGGAGTGGACTTAAAAGTGTGCACAGATCACAGTGAATTATGAGTGTGTGTAGCAAAAACCATGTGCTGGCACTTAGTCTGCAGGCATCATGAAAAAGGAATAAGTTGGATCCTAAGAGGGGGATGAGTTCATTCACCCATCCCACAGTTTAAGGCACTGTGTTAGATGCTTAACGCATGTTAGTGAGCAGACAGGCACAGAGCATTTCTCATGGGGAGAAGGTCTACACAAAAACAAGTAGACATTGTGTAATCATTATTTGGGACAAATGATATGATGGAAACCAACAGTATAGTAGTGGTGTCTGTGATTAGGGGGAGAGAAAGGCAGGAGGCAACAGAATTTGGATTGTCCTGGAGGCCTGGCCAAGGAGGTGACCTTTACCTGAGACTGAAAGGAGGGAAAGAAGCATAGATTAGGTGGAAAGGGCCTTGCAGGCAGAGGAACAATGAAAAGAATAATGTTCAAAATAAAGATTTTTATAAGAAATTATAAATGTTTATGACAGCATTCTTTTTTTAAAAATTTTTTATTGGAGTTCAATTTGCCAACATTTAGCATAACACCCAGTGCTCATCCCACCAAGTGCTCCCCTCAGTGCCCATCACCCAGTCACCCCACCCACCTCCCTTTCCACTACCCCTTGTTCGTTTCCCAGAGTTAGGTGTCTCTCATGTTTTGTATGACAGCATTCTTGTATGTGCGCGTATGTGTGCATGTCTGGGCATGGCACGTGTTTGTACATTTTTTTCTAACTGAAGATTGAATTTCCTAACCAGAAAAGATTAACTAGAGTCATCCCAAGGTGGGGTCTCTTTTCTGCATTATTTTAAAATGAATGAATACTTATTAGTTGAAATTAGATCTTTTGCCTTGATAATATCTTGGCTGAGCCTGGATCTCTCTTGGCAAAATGGAAGAGTTGTGAATTTAAAACAAATTTTAACTTATTCATAAACATAAGTCATATAAATCAACATAAAACTTCTGACTTAAACAAATAAATGATGAATTTTGACAACGGGATTATGAAGGGAGGTTTAATTCATCAGTTTGTTGACAGTCACATAGTGAGGGATCAATAAATATTTGCTAAGGAAACAAGTCATGCTGGGTTATTAATCATAATACCCTGAGGCTGAAAGAAATCTGATTAATATTAGAGTTCAGAAGAATTTGTGGTAAAAAAAGAGAAGGGTTTGCTATAAGCTGAGGGTTTTATTATTAGTTGGTTTAGAAAGGTCTTATATATCCCCTTTGCAAAACTAATGTTTATTTTTAATGGTGTGGATTTGTGCTTGTTTTATAAAAATTAGATATCATCTAGTGCTCTTTTGATATAATAGAGATATATGCATATAGAGTTAATACTCCATGTTATGTAGTATATTGCTATATTTATGTAAGCACAGTGTATTATTTACCCACAAAAAATCTTTCAAATAGGAATGTTCTTGTATATCTGAGAGAAGCATGAGAGAATTTAATAGCAGTTCATCTTCATTCACCATCTTCCTACATATTCTACCACATTTCTCTTTAGCAAATATTATGTTTAATTCTTTTGTTCCAAAGACTTGGCCATCTTGAGGCAGAAAACCCTTCTCCTGGCTTTAGGTAACTGAACAATCCAAGATACACACATTCCTTTGTATAAAATTTTTTCTTTGTATTGCTTTATTAGCTCTATTATAATCAGGAAAAGAAAATCAGGAGTTAGATACAGTCAATTTCTGGACCAGACCACCTATCTATAATGAGTGGGACATTGGAGAGAAGACATTAGATCTCTTGAATAGGATTAACAATGATTGCCCTTATCATGAAGGCAAGCCAGATGGGTACAAGTCTACGTTGAGATCATGATGAAGAAATAGGCCAATAGGTTGTATTTATTTATTCATTCATTCATTCATTCATTCATTATTTAGTTATTCATTCATTCATTCATTCATTCATTCATTCATTCATATCTTCTCACTCATTGAGAGATAGAGAGAGGGAGCACAAGCAGGGGAGAGGCAGAAGCAGGAAGCCCCATGTAAAACTCCATCCCAGGACCTTGGGATCAAGACCTGAGCTGAAGGCAGATGCTTAACCAACTGAGCCACCCAGATACCCTGCTAATGGGTTTTTTAAATGGATAAGTCCTGAAGAGACCAGACTAGATCATCCCTGACTTAAGAGTCCCCATATACTTTGATAAAGCCTTGTGGTTTTAAATTGAAAAAAAAAAAAAAAGAGAATTTAGGGACCACTGTTTTATTTATTGATTGGTTTGTGCTTCAGGTTCCCTTGCAGAAGGTTTTGCCTCAATTTTTTCTTACAATTTCCCTTGCCGATGTCTTTCTTCTTATGTTTGGAATAACTGGCTAAGTATAGAGAACTAACATCAAGTCAGAGATTTTAAATTTTCCAGTTTTTTTTTAAAGTACTTAATATTACAATTCATTTTCCAGTTTCAAATATTCTACTTTTAGAGAAAAGCCCCAAGTAAACTTTGGATGTTTTTATGTATCTTTTACACAGTCTATCAGAAATTTTGGAAGAAACAATTTTCTAGAAATCTGAGCCTTAGAAAAGATGGGAACATCATTAACTGATAAAAGGATGGCATATAGCACTCATTGGTTTGGCTACTTTTCCAAACAGATATTAGAGGGTTTAAAGTATCAGTCAAAATGTTTCCTTCATTTATTTTTAAATTCTCGTGACTTACATGTTGCACTTTATTTATAAAATTTCCTGGCTGAATTTATGCTAAATTCGTTCCCATGAATATGTGTCAACAACATTTTGGAATCCTTCCCTCTGTGCTGAGTCAGAAAACCATTGAATGGCTTTTCAGTCTTTTTGTCAAAAAGGATGTCTCTTTAATTAACAGGACTTAATAGTGAGCAAGAAAGCGAGGGAAGATTCCCAGCCCTTTTGCAATCAACAACATGAGGGAGATATGAATACTGATGGAAACCATAAAATAACGTGGGGGGAATGATAGATTTGAAATTTGAAGAATTCAAATTCAGTAATTCGTGAGAAACTGTAAAACCCATGCCACAGCAGTCTGTGAGCTTGCTGGGGCCCCATGCTCAAATATATTGTAAATGGCAAGTGAACTTCATCAACTGCTAGGCAGCTCACTCATGCCAGCTTTGTTGTCCTGAACCCATCAAGTGTTCCTGTAGGGTCTGAAGGGATAGCTTAAACTGTATAGATGTACCTCCTTGGTTTATATGGAAGAACGTACATGCTCTAATAACATTGGGAAACTCATCATTCTGTGCTGTTCAGTAGCACTTTCTACAACGATGGACATGTTCTATAATCTGTTTTGTTCAGTGCGGTTAGCCAATAGCAAAATGTGGCTGTGAGCACTGAAAATATGGCTAGTGACACTGAGGAATGGAATTTTTATTTTAATTAACTTTAAAATTAAATAGCCACATGTGTCTAGTGACTACTGTATTGGATATTGCAGTTTTAGGTTATGTATTGTGTTTTAATTGAAGTAGAGTTGACACAAAATGTTATATTAGTTTTAGGTATACAACATAATGATTTGACAACTCTGTAAGTATGCCATGCTCACCAGAAGTGTAGCTTCCATCTGTTGCCTATACAGGGCTATTACAATACCATTCACTACCTTCCCTATGCTATACCTTTCATCTCTGTGACTTATTCTTTGCAGAATGGGAAGGCTGTACTTCCCACTTCCCTTCATCCATTCCCCACCCTTCTCTTTTTTGCAATTACCGATTTGTTCTTTGTACTTCTGGGTTTGTATCTGTTTGTTTGTTCTGCTTTGTTTTTTAGATTCTACATGTAAGTAAAACTATATAGTATTTGCCTTTCTCTGTTGCCTTATTTCACTTAGCATGATACCCTCTAGTTCTATCCATAAATGACAAAATCACATTCTTTTTTATGGTTGAGTAGTATTCCACTGCATGTGTGTGTGTGTGTGTGTGTGTGTGTGTGTGTGTCACATTTCTTTACCCATTCATCTATTGATGGATACTTAGGTTAGATACTTCCATATCTTGGCTATTGTAGAAAATGGTGCAATAAACAAAGAAGTGTACATATCTTTTCGAATTAGTGTTTTCATTTTCTTTGGGTATAATCCCAATGGTGCAATCACTGGATTATATGGTATTTTTATTTTAATTATTTGAGGAATCTCCATACTGTTTTCCATAGTGGTTGCACCAACTTACATTCTTACCAACAGTGCACGAGGGTTCCCTTTTCTCCGCATCCTCACCAATTATTGTTATTTCTTGTCTCTTTGATACTGGCCATTCTGACAGGTGAAAGGTGATATCTTATTGTGGCTTTGATTTGCATTTCTCTGATGATTAGTGATTTTGGACATCTTGTGTGTTGGCCATTTGTATATCTTCTTTGGAAATAGACTGCATGTTTTTGACTGGAACTGCTATTTCCTGAGATGGGAATCATGACCCAGAGAAGGTTGGGAAATCTATATAGACAACATAGGACCTGTGTTTGGTTTTAGGACAAAGCCACAGAAAAAGAGAATGTGCCTGTCAGATTGAAGCAGGCACAATGTGGGATCACTCTTAAACTGCACTGAGCCTGCAGTATATCATAGCCTTTTGTGACTTGGCTTTGTATCCACTGACCATTTTTGATCTTCAGAGGCATACAACTATGTGGGCATATAGCCTGTTTCTATTACAGATACTCAGCCTTACTGAAGCATCATAAATCATGATGAGTCAGAGCACTACAGTATATCAAGTGCTCTGATTTCTGATTTAAATTTATTATGGTGAACAGTGGAAGATTTAGAGATCGAAGAACCTGATAGATTATTTCATGCTACCCCCTTTACTGGAGAAGGGGAGGAGACAGAGGCAGGGGAGTTGTAGAATATGCCAATGTAAGTGGCAGAGCTAAGATTAGAATCCAAGATTCTTGACCTTGAGACCAGTACTTTTCCTAGTGTTCTTAGAATTTCCCACAAAAATCAAAGGCCTCAAGTCAAGTTTGGGCACCAGTCTGCTTTATTTTGACATGCCTTACTGATTGGTAGGAGGAACAGTGGTGCTTCCTGGCTTCTGCCAAGCAGAGTTGAGTAGCGCTTAATCACTACATCGATGTTCACCAAGTGCTGGATCCTCAGAGCTCAGGCCTGTGTGACAAGGATAGGGGGAATGGGTTTGATCCATCTGATAGCACAGACTGTGATATCTATGGAGGGACAAGAATGGGTCCCCATATGAGTACAGTGCTTCTCAAGATTGAGAACTGAATCAGTGACAAAGGAGGGCGAGAAAGAGTTCAGATAGCATTTCTGTCCATGTCTGACCTGCCTTGAGCACCAAGACAACCATGTGTTCAGAGGTCAGACCTTTCACTGAAATTAAATTTTCTGTTTATGTAGACATTGTTTAGCAAACTTCAGCATTGGCAGAGCAAAATTACAAGCTCATGCTGAATGTCTGGTGGAACACAGGCAAATTAATCAGAGACATCTGGCAAGTTGCTAGTATGACTGCCTTTCGCTAAGAAAGTGAAACTATCATTTGAAACTATTGTTCTTCCCTGAAAAGGAAGGATAAAACAAAGACTTTCCATCTAACTTCAGATGTTGACTCTAGTTTTAGGAAGGACAATTAGTTTCATTTGTCACTCCCACCCCAGGAGCAGAATAGGTAAAAGTGGAAAATGCTAGTGAGTCATCCATGTAAATAAGATCTACATCAAGGGAGGGAGAAAGAGTATGGTTGTTATCATTTGTGTTTCCTTTCTAAAACAGGGCTGAGCATTTGAATATGCATTACAGAAATGTAGCTCCTTTATTGGGCCGAGGTGTTTGTATGGAATAACCAGGAATAGTAGAAGTAATAGCATTTATATATCACTAATTATGTGTCGGGCACCATTCTGAATGCTTCATAAATACTGAATTATTTAATTCTCACAACAAACCTGTATGATAGAGATTATTATTTTTACCCCCCCCATTCTATAGATGAGGAAACTGAGAAAAATTAAATAACATGCAAAATTAAATAACTTACCCAAGATCACACAGCTTTTAATATCAGAACCAGAATTCAACCAGGAACTCTGCTGTTTCAAGTCTGTTCTAACAACTCCGATGTACTACTTTTCAAAAATGAAAATTAAATTTTAGTTGGGAAGCCTTGTAAAAAATTAAATATATAATTAGAAAAGGGTGCTTTTTCTAATGCTGTTGTTTTGTATGATTACAAACAGCTCCTGGCTATTGTTATTTCTCCCTGAAAATTACACTTCCAGATAATACTGCCCTATTATCAGTTTGCAGTAGTGGCACATTTTGCTGGGGATGGGAGGGAAATAAACTTTTTTTTTTTACTTCCATGAAATCATGTTGGTGTCTGAGAGGTTCTGTATCTAGATTTCATGTCAATAGGTTATTAAAGATTTGAAAGAGCCTATGTACAGGCTTTTAATAATCAGCTGGATAGTTGAAAATTTTGTGTTATAGTATTTATAAGAATGTTTATAATACTATTTATAGCATAATAGTATTATGCTTATAGGGCAGCCCGGGTGGCTCAGCGGTTTAGTGCCACCTTCAGCCCAGGGTGGGAGACCCAGGATCGAGTCCCACGTCAGGCTCCCTGCATGGAGCCTGCTTCTCCCTCTGCCTGTGTCTCTGTTTCTCTCTCTGTGTGTCTCTCTCATGAATAAATAAATAAAATCTTTAAAAAATATATGCTTATAAATACTATTGCCTTCACTTGACTCTTCTGAAAAGCAGAAAATGAAACTCCCTGTGTAGGGAAAGAAAAAAGGAAAAGTCCAATTGTATGGTGCTCTGATGGCCAGACGCTATGGGTGAAGGCAGCTGGGTGATATGTTTTGTTTTACAGAGGGTATGTTTTACAGCAATGGTGTGCATTGAGACACCCCAATCAGACCTAGCTATGCAGGAAAGCTTGAGAAAACCATTACTCATAACAGCTGGGTAGGTGTTGTTTTCTGAACATTATCTCATGGAGGCAGGAGCGTTGCTGGATGAGGTGGAAGTTGCTTTTCCATGGCACCAGAGAAGGCAAAATGAAAGCTCAGAGTCATTTTCAGCATTTTGCTCAGGCTCATGGTGTTGGTAGTTCCCTGAACCAGGGTTAAAATTCATGTCTGCCTGATGCCAAGTGCACGTTCTCTACCATGGGTATGTGGACACCTCTTATAGATGGTGCAGCCTGCAGTGTAGATGGCTACCCCTTGATGTGTCCATGGAGGGAAAGAGTGGGGATGGTGGCTGTTTTTTAAAAAAAGGTGGTTGGCAGAGGTAAGGAGCATAGCCAAGTTGAGGAACCTGCCTAGAATTAGGTTATGGCCACCTGGACATCTTGGTGAAGTTAAAGAGGTTTAGGCAGACTCTCTGATTCCTGGTCCCACTCTCTCACTTCCTGCCTGTTACTTGTCGTCTTTCTCTTTGGAGGCAAAGGCCCTGGGCTCCCCCTCACCGTGCACGCACACCCAGGTCCTCTCTCAGCTTCTCACGTGGTCTTCTGCTTGGTTTATAGGCGCCTTTTGCTCCTTCTCACCTTATCTTCACATCTTCCAGTCTGCCAGTTGCCAGGTGTTAGGGAAAATGTTTCATGAATACTTGGCTCCCAAGGACAGACACCCTGCTGTGAATAGTCCAGAGTCCAAGTGCTGGGGGAAGGCACGCCCCACCTGGTGGTCTCTGTGCCTGAGAGTGTTAGCATGTACTATGCTGTTCTGAGACTCCACGAGGACCAACAGCCTTGGCTAGCAGCTATGTAGTGTCCAAGATTGCCTTCACTCCTTCAGGTCAACACCTTCAGTTCGGCAGCTATTTATTGAATATTGAATTTCTTAATCAGTGAAGCTCATTCTTTAGTTTTGTTTTCTTCCTCATTTGTTTCCCCTTTCTGTATGTCTTTCTGTCTCCTCTCTCCCATTTCTTTCACATATACTTTTATTTTGTTCCCTCCTCATTTTCCTCTGTTTTCACCGTCTGACTAGGTGGAGGCCACCAGTACCAATTTCAAGTACCTACTACAGGCCAGGCACACTGCAGTATGACCCAGATTAGAGTTATCTTATTCATTTTCAGAGTCTACCTGCCAGCTAAGTATTATTGTCTGAGGCTTACTTAGCAGGCAGAAGTAGCTAGTCCATGGTCATCATTCACAGTGCCTTAAGCTGTGTGAGTTCACCTGGGTGTCAAGACAGCTGCCACTTAATCAGAGCTACTCTAAAACCTGTACTTATTTTATTTGCTATAATACTAATTTATATGATATTTGTAACAGTTTGTGGGTCTGCTTGATTGCAAGTAAGTTCTTCCAGATGAATTTAGCAGGTCTAGCTTTGAACCATTGTCCCGGAGGCCTGGGCAGGAGCCTCTAGCTCCCCTCACATCTTCTAAGTGTCTTCTGAAATGGGCTACTCTCTTCTGACCCAGTTTTTTCTTACAGACATTGCATGCCTTTCTGGACACTGCCCATTTCCTTGCTAGATTCACAGGAAAGAATAGAGTAGAAACAGTATAGTCAAGAAAACAGTGACCTTTCTCTCTGTGCTTATTGCATCAGACGGAAACATCACCACTGACCTTTGCCTTCTAATAAGCAATGCAGTCCACTTCCAGAAGAGCCTCCCTTTTCTTTCTGGAAGCCTGAGCAGCCTTGCTCCTGTCACTTGACTTTTTCTTTTTCTTTTTTTCAAAGATTTATTTATTTATTTATTTATTCAGAGGGGGGCGCGGGCAGAGACACAGGCAGAGGGAGAAGCAGGCTCCATGCAGGAAGCCTGACATGGGACTTGATACCCCGTCTCCAGGATCACACCCCGGGCTGCAGGCGGCGCTAAACCGCTGCACCACCGGGGCTGCCCCACTTGACTTTTTCTAGGGTTCTCAAGAAAGGGAAAATATCTGAAGCCAAGGATAAAGCTTTTCAGTTTTTAGACTCCTTTTGGAAGTACCTTCTCTGTGAAAGATATATTTTATTTATCCTTTGATTAAACTGTTTCCTTTTCTTAAAGTCTCATTTTAAAATAATTTGTCTCCTCCTCTCCATGTTGACTCTCCTTCAAATTATTTGCTAGTCATAGATATTTCAGTGCAGTCTTCTTTGACAGATTTTTGTGTGGGTGTTGTTGTTGTTGTTTTTTGAGATATATATATATAGCTTAGAATGGCCAGAAGATATCTTGTATATCATTCAGACTAAGAGGTGAACAATCAGAAACTCTTTTTTTTTTTAAAGACAGAAGCTTTATTATTATTATTTTTTTAATTTTTATTTATTCATGATAGGCACACAGTGAGAGAGAGAGAGGTAGAGACACAGGCAGAGGGAGAAGCAGGCTCCATGCACTGGGAGCCTGACGTGGGATTCGATCCCGGATCTCCAGGATCGCGCCCTGGGCCAAAGGCAGGCGCCAAACCGCTGCGCCACCCAGGGATCCCAATCAGAAACTCTTAATGTCCATTTAATCCTTCCAGAAGTATATGTTTGTCATGTCCATATGTTTGTCATGTCTGATTAACTTTAATTGGTAAATTTCAAGCAGTAGTTTTGATCAACTTTTTGGAGTTTATAGACCAAGCTCTGGGAAATATGGAGGAAAGAAAGATCTGTAGCTTCCAGTCCCTTCTTTCCAGATCAGATGAGGAAAAGGTAGGTAAAAAGTGAATAAGACTTTACCTGAAATTTCTTGGACTTAGAAATTCAAGGACACCCAGGTGTATTCGTTTCTGTTGCTGTGTGATAAGCCACTACAAACCTAGTGGCTTAGAATAACACATACTTGTTCTCTCAGAATTTCTGTGGGTTGGGAGTTTAGGCACAATGATTAGGTCATCTGCTCAGGGCTTCAGAAGATAGTAGTCGGAGTCAGCTGGCTGTGTCCCTTCCTGTAGCTTTCTAGTGGAAGAAGGCCTTCTCCAAGCTCATGTGATTGTTGGCAGAACTAAGTTCCTTGTGGTTGTAAGACTGAGATCCTCACTTTCTTGCTGGCTGTCTTCAGTGGCTGCTTTCAGCTTCTAGTGGCTGCCCAGAGTTCCTAACCATATTTTTGCTCCCAGATCCTTTCACAACAGGGCAGCTCACTTCTTCAAGGCCATTTGGAGAATCTCTTTATAGTTGACTAAGATGAAATTGTATATTACACACATGGAGTGACCCTCCCATCACTGTTGCCATATTCTGTTGGCAAGGAGCAAATCACAGATTCCATCTCACTTGAGGGTTGGGATTATATAAGAGCTTAATACCAGGGGGTAGAGATCACGGGACCATCTTAGAAATCCACACACTATGCCAGGCCCTTTCGTTTTCTTGTTGTGAGATTCCCTGGCTAAGAATGTTAGCCATACTGGATATGTAAAGCAATACATAAAAAGTCCAGAGGCACGTATATGTGTATCCATAGCAGCATGTTGTGAGCTATTTATAGGGGCCAAAATGTGTAATCAACCCAATGTCTACTGATGGATGAATGGGTAAACAAAATACAGTATATACATACAATGGGATATTATTCAGCCTCAAAAAAGGAAGGAAATTCCTTCCTTGTTCATGCTGCAACATGAACAAACCTTGAGGACATTATGCCAAGTGAATAAGTTGGACATAAAGGGACAAATACTGTAGTAATCCACTTATATGGCAAACCTAGAGTCTTCAACTTTGTAGAGACATATAGCAGAATTAGAGGTTGCCAGGGGCTGGCAAGAGCAGAGAATGGGAGCTATTGTTTAATGGGTACAGAGTTTTAGTTTGGGAAGATGAAAAAAGCTCCGTAGACGAATGATGATGATAGTTGCAAAACAGAGAGAATATACTTAATGCCACTGCACTATACCCTTAAAATGGTATAGTTTGTATAATGTAAATTTACCACAATTTTTTTTTTAAAGTCCAGAGTCCTGGGGCTGACTTGACAGCATTGCCCCAATGTGCTAGGACACATTTCAGGTTCTATGTAGTTTCCTGGAAGGAGAGAGAGAAGAATAATGATTTTCCCATTTCTGTGTTTATTTGTAATATTGCAGAGGAGAATGAGACATGGAAAAGTCCTGTGACAAAATTAAATTATTATTAATTAATCAATCATCATTAATTACTTGATAGTAATTCATTGATTGCTCCATGAGCCTTTAGTAGAGGAAAAGGAGCACTTCAAGCTCCCTTGCATTTTCTTGTTTACAGCTGTAATTCTTCACCTTGAGTGCACATTGTAATCACCTGGGGAGTATTTAAAAATACCGATGCTTGAGGTTCATCCGCCAGGGAGTCTTATTAAATTGGTTTGAGGTGAGCACCCTGGGCGTCAGGATTTATAAAATCTCCCCAGAGGATCATAATGTGCAATGACTATTGGGAACCAGTATTTTATTATAGGAAAAGGCTTCCCTGCAGCTGACTCCAGAAATGTTCAATGTGCCAATTTAAGAGAAATACTCATTACAGATTTTTAAGGGAACTATTTACCATTTCTACCTAATTACCATGCAGCACAATGACGATTATGCATATCATTGAGTGTGTCAGATTAACTTCCTTGTAAACGTTGGTTGTTTTCAACATTTCATTATTAAACTCTGTTCTTGGATGCTCATGGGAATAGGATCATCTGCACACATTTAAGAAAGGGAGTGAGAAGTCTTTGTCGTGAGCGTGAAGTAACAGTAAACATGATTAAATTACAACCGTATTTAATTACGTGGGCAATAGGGTGAGAGAGCTGGTGGGAGAAAGTCATGCTCATTTTCTGATTATCATGGAATGATCTCATCTTTCTCAATCTAGTTTCTCAAATAAATGTGCATTTATTAGGCTTTTTTTTCTTGTTGGTTTATTGCTCAAAAATTTGGGGGGAAAAGGAAATCAAGAGATGCTTATTTTACTTATTATCTGTGGCTTATTTACCAAGTAACTGACATTCCTCCTCTCCACTCTTGTCTCTGAACCCGTAATTTTTAAACTAGGAGAAAGAATTTGCATGTCCATTAGCATTCTTGATCTTGTCCAGTTCCTCCTGTGTGCCAGGTGCACTTGTAGAGTTTAGGTCATAAGAAGATGAAGAAAACATAGTCACCCCATTGGAGATCACAGTCTCTTTGGGGAAACTAACATGTATGGCAGTCTTGTGTGATTCATATTCAAAGAGGTAGGTCTACAGAGGAAGGAGGGAGCATACTTTGCTTGGTGGGATCAGGAAAAGCTCCATGAAAGATGATCTCGAGCTGGGTTTTGAAGGAGGAATGGCTGGCGAGGAGACAGGGTGGCCTGGCACATTTGTGGACCTGCAGGTAAGTCAGTGGGCCACAGGTTCTCTGAGCACCTGGAGGCCAGTCAGGGAGGCTGGATTGTCAGGAGTTTTACCACCATTGTGAAGGGGTCTCTCACAATAAAACCAAGACAGGACTTAAGTATAGGTTTTAGGGCTGTTTTGACTTACAGGTTTTTAAATTGCTGGGAACTTGCTGACTTATGAGTAATAGCTATCCCTTAGGTAATATGTTTTACATGCGGGGCGCTGTTCTTAGAGGTTTATACTGTGAACTCATTAAATTGTCATAGAAATCCCATAACCCCTGGACTGTGTTCATTGTAATTTTACAGCTGAGAAAACTCGAGATTAAGTGACTTGCCCAGGGTTCCCCAGTTCATAAGCGGCAGAATTGGGAATCAAACCCTGGCATCTTGGCTCCAGATCTTGTGCCCTTGACAAATAGGCTTTACAGTAGGCTTTCTTTTCGTATATATAATTAAGCTATGAAATGCCACACAAGTTGCATGGCCTCAACTTCTATGCTCACAAGAAATCCTTGAGAGGACAAGAAAGAAGGCAGAGGCCACTGGCCCCTGCTTTGCACTGAGCCTTGTGCAAAGAAGGTTTGCAGGATACGTGCTGTTGCCCAACAAAAGCAAATAGTGAGAACACAGGCTTCTAATCTTCGGGACCAGAGAAAGAAGATGGAGGACCCTATATAACAGGAACTGTTGGTGGACTTTGACAAATTAAATTTCCTGAAGCAATTTAGAGGGCAGAAATTTACTGCTTCCAAGAATGTTGATTAAATAAGTGGAGGATGTAAAAGGATTACCGGAGGATCACTGATGCTGCCGCCCATAGACAGGGATTTGAGTTCAAGCCCTGCTGGAGGAACTGAGGCTGAGTGTCTTGGCAGTGCCTCTTTGTTTCTCCCTGGTTTCTAGAACTTTTCCCATTCCACTCTAACTTCCTACTCACCCCCCAAAACATGCTATGACAACCACCATCGCTAATTACTAATACTGCCATTTTTAAAGTATTTATTGGCGCCTTAGTTAATGTGCATAATATTCCAGTGAAGTAGATATGATTACCATGCTCTAGTCAAGTCACAGGGGAGAAGTTTGAGATTCGGAAAGGTTCAGTGACTTGGCCAGGGTTGTACAGCAAGGATGTGGCCGAGTTGAGATTTGAACCTAGGATTTTCGGACTCCAAAGCTATATACACATTTTTTTAAATTAACTTTTCATTGAAGTATGTAAATCATAAAGTGAACAAGCCCATGTAACCACCAAACAGATTAGGTAATCAATCATTCCCAGCACCTCAGTCTCTCTTTTTCCCTTCTAATCTCTACCCATTATCTACCTCAAAGGTAGCCAGTGTCTGTGCTAGTATTATCACAGATTACTTTTTGCCTATTTTTGAATTTTTAAAAAGATTTTATTTATTTATTTGAGAGACAGCATGCATGAGTGGGGAGGAGGCACAGAGGGAGAGGGAGAAGCAGGCTCCCCACTGAGCAGGGAGCTGGTCAAGTGGCTCAATCCCAGAACCCCAAGATCATGACCTGAGTCAAAGGCAGATGCTTAATTGACTGAGCCACCCAGGCACCCCAATTTTTTTGAATTTTATTTTAATGATTTATAGGGTATGTACTCTATATATAGAGTCTAGCTTGCTTGGTTTATTTATTTATTTTAATATTTTATTTATTTATTCATGAGAGACACAGAGAGAGAGGCAGAGACACAGGCAGAGGGAGAAGCAGGCTCCATGCAGGGAGCTCGATGTGGGACTCGATCCTGGGTCTCCAAGATCACGGCCTAGGCTGAAGGCAGACGCTTAACCACAGAGCTACCAGGCGTTCCTAGCTTGCTTGGTTTATATAGCGAGATTCACTTATGTTATTGTATGTGGCAGTAATTTATTATTTATTGTTAATAATTACTAATTTATTAATTAATATTGCTGTGTAGTAGTTACTGGGTGGTTATACCACAGTTTATCAATTCTACTGTTGTTGGGCATTTGGTTAATTTTGGTATTTAGCAACTTTTTATTTTTTTTATTTTTATTTTTTTAATTTAGCAACTTTTTAAAAGATTATTCATTCAGTTGAGCAGGAAGGCCAGTGTGGGGCTTGATCCCAGGACCCTAAGATCATGATCTGAGCCAAAGACAAACACTTAACTGAACCCAGGTGTCCTGGTATTTAGCAATTTTGAGTAAGGCTGCCATGAACAATTTGTCATGTATGTCTCTCTCTGTAGATATTTATCTGTATCTATATCTATCTACACATACACAGTATGTTATGTATATAATATATTATATATAAATTATATATATATAATTTATGGTGGTTATCTACCTAGGAATGGAATTGCTGGGTAGTACATTTTATCTAAGTTTACATTTAATTTAGATTGCTGTGTAATTTTCCAAAGTAGTTGAACAAATGTATACTCCCACTAGTAACTTCATGAGTTTTAAGTTACTCTACATGCTCAGCAGCATTTGGCATTGTCCATTTTTTTCATTTTAGCCATTCTGCTATGTATGCTGTGCTATCTGGTTTTGGTTTTGGTTATCTTTTCCTTGGTAATGCACAAGGGTGAACCATTTTAGAAGTATGTATTTTCCATTGATGTCTGTTTTTCCCCATAGCTCTGTAGTACAACCGTCGTCCTAAATTAAGTATTTATGTATATGTAAGTGGATTTTTGGACTTTCTACTCTGTTCTACAGGTCTTTTAGTTCATTCTTGTGGCATGACTATATTCTTCTAATTATTTTGATGTATAGTAATTCCTGATATCTATTACTTTAAGACTTCCAACTTTGTGTTGTTCACTGTTGTGATGGCTATTCTTGGGCCTTTTTGTGACTAAGAATTTTAGTATTACCTTGTTCATTTTTATAAAATTTTTTTTCAGAATGTAGATTGGGGTTTCATTGAACCTAATTAGTCTAAGTAGATTTGACATCATTAAAGACTTTAGTCTTCTCATCCACAACTGTGGTATATGCCTCCATCTCTTTCTTTCATTTCTCTTAATATTTTGTACTTCTCTTTGTAGGGGTCTTACACATTTCTGTTTGATAAATTCTGTGTGGTTGATGTTTTGTTATCTTTTTAAAGTGACATAAATTAAAAATTTTCATTTTTAGTTTTTTGATTCTGGGATAGAGGAATATAATTGAATTTGTTTGGAGACTTATATCCAGTTGTTGAAATCAGTTGTTAATTTTGATAGTTTACCACTTACACAGCATATCTTTAGGATAGGTTTAGGAAGGATGGCAGGTTTATTTCTTCTTTTCCTTTGTTACATCTTTGATATTATTTCTTTTTTTCTCACCTTATTACATTTGCTCAGACTTTTGGTTCAGGATCAAATTGAAACATCCAATTTCTGATACCTCAAGGAAAGCTCTCAGTATTTTACCATGTGTTTTACCATTTCTGTTTTTGTTTTATTCTATACATAACCTTTTATCAGATTAATGAGATTCCATTCCAGTCTATTTCTAATTTGCTAAGAGCTTTTTTAAAATTTAGAAATCATATAGGTGTTTGATTTTATCAAATACTTTTTCTGCATCCAATAAGATTTTGCTATTTTTTTTATCCTTTGCTGTTTTCATGTGGTTAATTACATTAATTTTTCTTTCTTGTGATGTGGATTTTGTTATCAGGCTATTGCCATACTCTAAAGTAAGTTGGGAGAAATTCTTTTTTTTTTTTTTCTGGAAAAAATTATTAAGATTAATATTATTTTTTCCATAAGTGTCTGGAAAACTTAATGGTAGGGTCTAGAACTCCTTTTGTGAGATAGTTTATTTTTTGTTTAATTTTTCTTTTTTTTATAATAAATTTATTTTTTATTGGTGTTCAATTTACCAACATACAGAATAACACCCAGTGCTCATCCCGTCAAGTGCCCCCCTCAGTGCCTGTCACCCAGTCACCCCCACCCCCCGCCCTCCTCCCCTTCCACCACCCCTATTTCATTTCCCAGAGTTAGGAGTCTTTATGTTCTGTCTCCCTTTCTGATATTTCCCCACACATTTCTTCTCCCTTCCCTTATATTCCCTTTCACTATTATTTATATTCCCCAAATGAATGAGAACATACAATGTTTGTCCTTCTCCGACTGACTTATTTCACTCAGCATAATACCCTCCAGTTCCGTCCACGTTGAAGCAAATGGTGGGTATTTGTCGTTTCTAATGGCTGAGGAATATTCCATTGTATACATAGACCACATCTTCGTTATCCATTCATCTTTCGATGGACACTGAGGCTCCTTCCACAGTTTGGCTATTGTGGACATTGCTGCTAGAAACATCGGGGTGCAGGTGTCCCGGCGTTTCATTGCATCTGTATCTTTGGGGTAAATCCCCAACAGTGCAATTGCTGGGTCGTAGTGCAGGTCTATTTTTAACTCTTTGAGGAACCTCCACACAGTTTTCCAGAGTGGCTGCACCAGTTCACATTCCCACCAACAGTGTAGGAGGGTTCCCTTTTCTCCGCATCCTCTCCAACATTTGTGGTCTCCTGCCTTGTTAATTTGCCCCATTCTCACTGGTGTGAGGTGGGATCTCATTGTGGTTTTGATTTGTATTTCCCTGATGGCAAGTGATGTGGAGCATTTTCTCATGTGCATGTTGGCCATGTCTATGTCTTCCTCTGTGAGATTTCTCTTCATATTTTTTGCCCATTTCATGATTGGATTGTTTGTTTCTTTGGTGTTGAGTTTAATAAGTTCTTTATAGATCTTGGAAACTAGCCCTTTATCTGATATGTCATTTGCAAATATCTTCTCCCATTCTGTAGGTTGTCTTTTAGTTTTGTTGACTGTATCCTTTGCTGTGCAGAAGCTTCTTATCTTGATGAAGTCCCAATAGTTCATTTTTGCTTTTGTTTCTTTTGCCTTCGTGGATGTATCTTGCAAGAAGTTACTGCGGCTGAGTTCAAAAAGGGTGTTGCCTGTGTTCTCCTCTAGGATTTTGATGGACTCTTGTCTCACATTTAGATCTTTCATCCATTTTGAGTTTATCTTTGTGTCTGTGTCGAGAGAGTGGTCTAGTTTCATTCTTCTGCATGTGGATGTCCAATTTTCCCAGCACCATTTATTGAAGAGACTGTCCTTCTTCCAATGGATAGTCTTTCCTCCTTTATCGAATATTAGTTGACCATAAAGTTCAGGGTCCACTTCTGGGTTCTCTATTCCGTTCCATTGATCTATGTGTCTGTTTTTGTGCCAGTACCACACTGTCTTGATGACCACAGCTTTGTAGTCCAACCTGAAATCTGGCATTGTGATGCCCCCAGATATGGTTTTCTTTTTTAAAATTCCCCTGGCTATTCGGGGTCTTTTCTGATTCCACACAAATCTTAAAATAATTTGTTCTAACTCTCTGAAGAGAGTCCATGGTATTTTGATAGGGATTGCATTAAACGTGTACATTGCCCTGGGTAACATTGACGTTTTCACAGTATTAATTCTGCCAATCCATGAGCATGGAATAGTTTTTGTTTAATTTTCCTAATGGCTAATCACTTTTTTATTCTTTTGTCAGATGTGGTTTGTTGTATTTTTCCAGGAAGTTTTTAATTTCATCTAAATTTTAGGATTTGGTTATTCTGCCCACTCCTTTCTTTTTTTTTTAAAGATTTTATTTATTTATTTATTTATTTATTTATTTATTTATTTATTCATTCATTCATTCATTCATGGGAGACAGAGAGAGAGGCAGAGACACAGGCAGAGGGAGAAGTAGGCGCCAAGCAGGGAGCCCGATGTGGGACTTGACCCCGGGTCCCCAGGATCACGTCCTGAGCCGAAGGTGGTGCTAAACCGCTGAGCCACCTGGGCTGCCCCTGCCTACTCATTTCTTTCTGTATCTGTAATATCTATAGAGATGTCTCCCTTCTGATTTTTAATATTGTTAATTATTTTGTCTCCTTGTATTGCCATAATTCCTCAGTTTTATGTCTTTCTAAAAACTATTTTGTGCTGTGTTGATTCTCATCATTGTACTTTTTTTCCTGTTTTACTATTTTTCTGCTTCCATTTTATTTTTTACCTTCTTTCTTTTTTGAGCTCACTCTGCTCTTCTTCTTCTAGCAGTTGAGTTATTCACTTTTATCTTTCCTCTTTTCCAGTGTATCTATTTAATACTGTAAATTTTTCTCATAGCATGATTTATGTACACCTCACAAGTTTTAGTATGTTACATTTTTATCACTTATTTCAAAATATGATTTGATTTTCCTTATTATTTAATCATTGATCAGTGGGCTATTTAGAAATATATTGCTTGAGGCACCATTAGGTAGCTCAGTCGGTTAAGCATCTGACTCTTGCTTTTTGGTTCACGAGGGTCATGATCTCAGGGTCATGAGATTGAGCCCTGCATTGGGCTCCACGCTGAGTGTGGAGCCTGCTTGAGATTCTCTCTCTCCTTCTCCCTCTGCCTTTATCCCTCCCACTGCCCTGCTCATGCACATGCTCACTCTCTCCTCTTTCTAAAAAACATAGAAATAAAAATAAAAAATAAAAAAGTAAGTGTATTGCTCAAAAATTGTGTTACTCAATTCTTAAACACTTGAGAATTTTTTTATTATTTTTTATTATTGATTTCTAGCTTAATTCTACTGTTCAAATAACATGCTTTGTATTGTTGAGACTTGCTTTATGGCTCACCATATGGTCAATATTCATGAAGGTTTTTGTGTACATGAAAAGAATGTGTATTCTGAATTTGTTGAATGCAATCTTATCTTTTCTTTTTCTTTTTGAGGGGGAGGTAGGGAGGGACAGAGGGAGAGGGAAAAAGACAAGCTAAAGCAGGCTCCATGCCCAGTGTGGAGCGCATTGCTGGGCTTAGTCTCATATCCTAAGATCATGACCTGAGCTGAAACCAGGAATTGGACACTTAATTGACTGAGCCACTCAGGTGCCCCAAATGTAACCTTTTAGACTATCAATGAGGTCAAGAAATTAACTTTGATAGTCAATTGTTTAGAGCTATGTTCTGACTAATTTTTGTCCACTTGTTCTGTGAGTTACTTAAAGGGATGTGTTAAAATCTCTCAAAATAATTGTGGATTAGTTTATTCTTTTATTTTTGTCAATTTTGTTTTTATATTTGATGCTATCTAGTTAATTGCATATGGATTTAGAATACCTATATCTTCCTGATCATATCAAAGTGAAATATTCCTCATTTCCAGAAATGTGCTTTTCATTAAAGTCTACTTTCCTGCCTCAAGAAACATTTTCTTTATAATTGGTTTTTATATAGGATAAATACCTCTTCCTACCATCTTATTTGCAGCCTTTCTATATCCTTAACTTTAAGGAATGCTTCTTATAGGTAACACACATTTCGTATTTCCTTTTTATTTTATTTTTCAATCTGACAATCTTTTAATTGCAGTATTTAGTATGTTTATCTTTAGTGTAAATGCAAATATTTGCTTATTAATGTTTTTTTCTTTTCCTTTGATTTCTTTTCCTCTACTTTCTTGACATTTTTTAGGATCAATTAAATGTGTATTATAATTCCATTTTCTTTTCTGTTAGCTTTCTGGTTAAACATTCTCTGGCTAACCTTATAAGGGTTACCCCAAATTATGACATACTTCCTTAATTTATTAAATTTATAATATATATTAGTAGTTTTATTACTTCCTGGGCCTTAAATTATGTTTACTGCTACCCTCCCCCCCTCACAACTTGGCTATTATTCTCAAACATTTTATTTATCATACATTTTAAAATCTAGCATGTATTGATATTTCTCTTTTATAAAGATAAGCTTCCTTTAGTCATCCACATATTTACTTTTTCCATTGTTCTTTCTTCCTTCTAACATCTATTAGTTTACATCTGGGATCATTTTCTGTTTGTCTGGAGCTCTCCACTATTATGAGTCTGTTGGCAGTGGAATGACACTTTGAAATGGTATTCATTTGCTTTTGTTTTTGAAGATGTTTTCACTGGATTAAGGTATTGGAAATAGGCATTTTAAAGCTCTTTGGGGCTATCCCACTGTCTCTGGCTTCTGTTCTTTCAATTGAGGAGTAAGTCAGTCATGTTGTTGGTCATTTAAGGTAATGTATCTCTTTTTTTAGTTGCATTGTAGATTTTTCTGCCTCTATTTGGTTTTCAGCCATTTGACTATGATGGTCCTAGGTATGGTTTTCCTTGGATATGGTTATATTAAAGTCTATATCTTATACCAGCAATTTATTGATATATTTGGTCTGCTTCTATTGTCTTTTTTCTCTTGGTCTTCAGTCATTTGGTCTTTTCTCTTGGTATGCCTGATGTCATGCCAGATACTCTTTAGTGAAAAACTCTAGAGAAAATTTGAGTCTCTAGATTTTGTGAACATCCAACAGAAGACATTTACCTTTGCTTGTGGCAGGCAGTCAGGCTAGGATCAAGTCATTTTAACCAAAATAGGAATTTATTTTGAAGTTAGTGTTCAGTCTATTTGGAGCTAGCCTGTTTTGGGCTGGTGTTTACTCCTAGGTTGCAGCCTTACAGGTGTCCCATCTGAAATTCTGGGTGTTTACCAGGATTCTTCCTTCATGGTGTGCTTTCAACATTAACTTTGGTCTTCCTAATCATTTGAGACTGCCAAAACTGCTCAGTGCTGTGTATGACTCAGCAAATACCCTGAAGGAAAAAGTAGAGGTGAATGTCAAGCACATATTCTCTTGTTGATCATGACTTTTCAGGCTGTTGCCATGTTGATAGATCTCTAGTGCTTTCAAAAAAATTGGTAAAAATAGACTTTACTTAGCTTTTGAAATTGTATTGTGTGAGTATGGAGGGCTATTCTGTAAGATCTGGACAATAATAACCATAGGAGTGGCAAAGTTCATACTCTTTGTCATACAGTCACTGCTGTATGCTGCCTCCAAGACAATTCAAGAGAAGACCCAGTCCTTTAAGAATTTATAATCTAGAGGTGCCTAGACTGGGTGGCTCAGTCGGTTGAGCATCTGCCTTCAGCTCAGTTCATGATCCCAGGGTCCTGGAATCAAGCCTCACGTCGGGCTCCCTGCTCCATGGGGAGCCTGCTTCTCTCTCTGTCACTCTCCCTGCTTGTACTCTTTCTCTCTCTCTTTCTGTCAAATAAATAAATAAAATCTTTTTTTTTTAAATTATAATCTAGTTTGGAGAAGAAGTCATAGAACTCTTTTCTAATAGTAGAATATTTTAATAGGGTTATACACTAAATTAAGTTAAAAGGATTTGCGAACTCTTTGAGGCCATGCTTAATTAATTTTTATGTCCTAAGTAAATGTTTGATAAAATCTGTTGAATTAATAGACATGAATACAACACTTAAGGAGCTTATACTAGACTTAAAAGATTCTGTGTGAGCTACAGCATCGAGGCAGAGTTGACTAGATCATAAAGGGAGAGTTATAAGGATTCAGTCAGTTGAGAGGAGAAGAAACTAAGTTAAGTTGGAGGAGGAAACTAGCTAAACCTAAAGATAAAGTTGGCGGGCATAGAAGACCATGAGGATACCAGCCTATCTGAAGCAAAGGATTTGTTTTAGCAAGTAAGTACTGGATGGATGCAGTGGAGTCATGGGATGGTGAACACCAGATTGTGGGATGTTGATTTTCTGCTATGGACAAAAGAGTTTTCAAACTACTTCCACAAAATGTTCAGAGAGGTTAAGCCAAAAGAAGAAATAAATAAAAAAGACATTGAGGTTTGGAAACATTGATTTAAAAGATTTGTTTACTGCAAGGTTTCTTTGAACTCTCAAAGGATGCATTGTCAATTTCCAAAATTATTCCAACTGAGCACACTTTTGCTTATGAAGGAAGAGCACCACTTGGAACATATTTTGGGAAATTAGGCTATGTGGGCATTGATGAAACACTGGCTGAAATGTTAGGAGAGCATGAAAAGCCCATGAAAGCTGAGGCTTTTTTGGCATTATGTTCATAGTTCTACTGTTTGCTCTCTGAGAAGAACGTGTAGCCAAAGTAATTTCTTGGTATATATTAGTTGAAGGAATTATTTGCTTTAGCAGATGAGGGGGAAATGAGATCAGATGAAGTCAGTTTTTTAGCAAGAATAATCTGATAATATAGTATAGAATAGACCACAGGGGAAAGAGACTAGAAGCTGAAATGCTAAAAAGAAGCTATTAACGTTGTTCAGACCTAATTTTTTTTTCTTGGATTGGGGTGACATCCTTGATAAAATGGATACCTGTGATATTTTGTAAAGAGAAATGACAAGATTTGGCGATACCTTAGTTGCAGGAGGAAGTAAGCTCTCAAAGTACTCAAAGAGTTTGTGTGGCTCTAAGGATGATGGACTCACTATAGGGCAGAAGGAATTTCTTCGGTTTACTTCATGTACACCTAATGATTTGATGGAGAGGGTCACAAAGGAAGTATCCAACTCCGTGAAATTTTACTTGATGTCTAGTTTATGTTTGAGAACTTTCTGTGTAGAAAAATACCACGTTTTGAAACAGGAAAGCTAGTGATGCGAAAGAGTTTGAATTAAAGATACAGGGGAAAAAATCCTTATTTTTAGAAATCACACTGTTTGACTGAAATCAAATATGTTGTACAGAGATTGTGTTTTAGCCCACGAGGCCACTTCTCTGCCAGCTCAATAATTCTGTGATATCTACATATAAAGTATGTTAATGAAAACATTTGAAATTTATGGTAATGAAGATTGGGTAACTATTTTGAGCTACTTCTTTTCCAAAAGAAAACAGAATATTTTTAGGATTACCAACAAGAGGGCCTTGGATTTGGGGAATGAATAGATTATGAGATTGGAAAGATCTGTTGTGTCTAGTCTAGGCATACCAAGAGTCAAAACCTAGGTAAATCCAGTCTACCACCATCACCCTCTGTGTCTGAGCAAACCTAGCGAGTCCCAAGGGAGCTGACTTTAACTCAGAAGAGGCAATAGATAGAATGGAAACCATACATTCTTCAGACTCACAGACTTAGATTGAAATCCTAGGGGGATTATATTGTTTCTTACTTTGTAGTCTACGTACTGGTAAAGTAGGAATAGTAATTATCCCTCAGGATAATGGTGAAGATTAAATAAAATAGTACTATAGGCCCAATGCATGCAAGAATACATGAATAAATGAATACTGCATTGTAATTTCTTAAATATACCTTCTACCAAACCAACCAGATTTTCTTTCCATATAAAAATTATGTATCCATTAATGTTACTAATATTATTATTTATATATATCTGGAGATCTTGAGAGATGCTACATTTGTGGCAATGACAGGTAGGAGTGATAATAAAATTGACATAATGCCAGTTACAGAAAACTATTCAAAAATATTTTCAAAGGTTTACATGTGAAGTATGGTAGTTTTAAGGGTCAGTGTTGGTGGGGCTAGAAAAAAAAATTGTCCTTGACGGAAGAGTTAAAAATATACATGTGGTGAGGATCCCTGGGTGGCTCAGTGGTTTAGCACCTGCCTTCAGCCCAAGGCATGATCCTGGAGTCCTGGGATTGAGTCCCACATCGTGCTCCCTTCATGGAGCCTGCTTCTCCCTCTGCCTGTGTCTTTGCCTCTCTCTATGTGTCTCTCATGAAGAAATAAATAAATAATCTTAAAAAAATAAAACTAAAGCTGAGTGAAGTAAGTCAATCGGAGGACAAACAGTGTATGTTCTCATTCATTTGGGGAATATAAATAATAGTGAAAGGGAATATAAGGGAAGGGAGAAGAAATGTGTGGGAAATATCAGAAAGGGAGACAGAACATAAAGACTCCTAACTCTGGGAAATGAACTAGGGGTGGTGGGAGGGGAGGAGGGCAGGGGTGGGGGTGAATGGGTGACAGGCACTGAGGGGGACACTTGACGGGATGAGCACTGGGTGTTATTCTGTATGTTGGTAAATTGAACACCAATAAAAATTAATTTATTAAAAATAAATAAATAAATAAATAAAACTAAATAAAAAATAAACACATATAGGTAGTAATATCAGGAATTTAAATGAAGTAAATCTAAATAACAAAACATGGTATTCATTATTGTAACTTAACATCTCTTTTCTATTACACCAGTGAGAAGAAGCTCATTACAGATGCCCTTAATAAAAATCAGTTTCTAAAGAGACTGGATCCTCAGCAGATCAAAGACATGGTGGAATGCATGTATGGGAGAAACTACCAGCAAGGGAGTTACATTATTAAGCAAGGAGAACCAGGAAACCATATCTTTGTGCTAGCAGGTGGGTTTCACAGATTTTTCTCCTTATCATATAACAAATATTTTGCCTATTGTGTTATGATTTGTTGCAAACATTTATAAAAATGCAAAACCAGTTGCTCTGTTTGTACAAAACATAACAGACTGAGCTCATGAAATAGTAACATTGTTGATATAATCATACTGGTGATAATATTTACTGAATGCTTCTTAAATGCCAAGCATCCTATTGAACACTTTAATAGATTTCATTTCATCTTCTCACCAACTCTGTTAGGCAAGTGCTGTTACCTCCATATTACTAACGTGGACTTTGTCACAGAGAACTTAAGCAACTTATGAAAAGCCACAAAGCTCCTAAGTGGTGGAGGTAGAATGCAAATGTAGGCAATCTGACTGGAGTCCATGCTATTTATCACAGTGCTACTTACTCAACGACTGCAAAAAAGGGGTTTCTATTCAAAATGCTGCTGCTTCTGTTGACATTTTTAGGTTGTTGTAGTGTGATAAAGAAAAGTTATTTTTGTGGTTCTGTAAAATATTTTGTTTATATATGATTGACTTCAAAAAATAATTTAGGTACATGTAAGCAATATATGAATCATGTGGAATGCCTTCGGATTAATACTGGTGTTTTTAAAACCATTTAAATGGTTTTCTACATATATGCTTATAGGAACATGTTTATATGCTGGAGAAATTTTAAAAATTAGAGGATTTCTTTTTTTAATTAAATTTTTAAATTTTATTTAACTTTATTCATTCATGAAGGACACAGAGAGAGGTAGAGACATAGGCAGAGGGAGAAGCAGGCTGCATGTAGGGAGCCTGATGTGGGACTCGATCCTGGGATTCCAGGATCACACTCTGAGCTGAAGGCAGACGCTAAACTGCTGAGCCACCCAGGCATCCCAAAAAAGGGTTTCTTAAGTGCATGCCTTATAGTGGTACTCAAAAAATGATTTTAGATACAGAAGCAAGAAATTATCTGAACAGGGCATATGCTTATTGAACACTTTGTCAAATTCTGAATATCCAACCTTTTGGGATTTTAGGGAAAAAGTTAAAGTGGTTTACCCAGATGGGGTGGTAAACTAAGATTTGCTATAGCCTTTTATTTTATACTGTTAGTTCCTAGCAATCTAAGACTGCTTTTGGGATTCTTATTTCCTTAGGGCCTTAGGTATGGGGCAGAAGTTGCATATCCAAACAAATTAATAAACATATGTTATTCTATTTATATTGTATGAAAGGTTGTTTTCATATACTTTGATTCTTCAGACACACTAGTTTCATAAATATTGGTGTTTATTTGCCATAAATATCTTTGTAGACACCCTTAAAATTATACAGTCATTCTAAAGTAATTATTCTACCCAGGAAGTGAATTAGAGTCTGAATTTAGCCAGCCTTCAAGTTTTTAGGGACAGATGATCTAGAGCAATTTCTCCCTCTTTCAGCTTTTCTCTTGGCCATTTCACTTCTACTTCAGTAACATCAGAAATTCTGACAAGAAAAGATAGAAAATTAACTCAACAAATTTCATTAGAACCTGTTAGACAAGGATGAGAAACTCATGTCAGCCCATCTCGTTCCTTTTCAGTGACTCTAATGGAAGGCTAGGGCAGAGAAGAGTTAGAGCAGAAGCCAGCATCAATACAGTCATTGAAATCAGAGCTACAGCTCACATGGAAATGAAAATTGGACAATTTCTTATTTAAATTAATTATGGTGTTAACGAAGGACCAACTTGCCTGATTTAATTGATTGAGAAAATTAATTAAAAATCTCCCCTTTATGACATAAGATGTAATAATAATAATAATAGCGTATTTAGTCAATACGCTAGTCAATAATAAAAGCGTATTTAGCTTAAACTTTTGATATTCCATATAAATCTTCAGTATTGCTCAAGTTCCATGAGTCATAATCATTTAGAAAAAAAAAAAAAGCTTGAAATGCACGATGATCCATGATATCAACTTGACAGTGCCACTAAGTGGTTTCGATGGTATAGAATTTAGTTGTAATGAGATATTATTAAATTTTGCATATCTGTAGGATTTGGAGCCAACACAGAGTTTATTTATTACTATAATGTAAGTTCTATCAGAGTAAGTATCTTTTGTGTTTTGTCCATGTTGCCTCTCTGGCCATTGGACCAGTTCCTGTTACAACACAGATACTGAAATCCAATTTGGTGAGTGGATGGCTGAATAGAGATGACCTAGAGCTGCCTAGCGGTGAATTAGGCAAAGGGAAGAATAATTCTTCAAGGGAAAGAGAATAACCCCACCATTTTTCTTCCTTTAAGAATGTAGGTCTTTTTTGCATATGACCTTTTGTTAGGTAAAGTTTTAGTTTTACTTGTTCAAAGGGAAAGGAGAAAGGAATCACCAGAGCAAAAAAATTGTGAGGATTTTGCCTGACTTGCTATCTTTCCCTTCCTGCAACTGTTACCTAGATAAAGGTTAGTGTCAGGCACTCTTTCTCATTTTTATAAGCCTTAACATTTTTAGAGTAGTTTTAGGTTTGTAACAAAATTGAGAGGGAGATACTGAGATTTCCCATACTCCCCTATCCCCCCCCCCCCCCCCCCCCGCCCACACACATGCATAGCTTCCACTGTCATCAACATCACTTACCAGAGTGGTACTTTTTTTTTTTTCTAACCAAGGATGAATCTATATTGATATGTCATCAAAGTCCATAGTTTACCATAGGGTTCATTTTTGGTGTTGTACCTTTTATGGGTTTAGGCAAATGTATAACGACATATATTATAATACCATGCAGAGTATTTTCACTGCCCTAAAAATTCTCTGTGCTCCTCCTGTTCATCTCCTCTAGCCCCCATCCCTGGCCACCACTAATCTTTTCTTCCTCCATAGTTTTCCTTTTTCCAGAATGTCATATTGCTGGAATCATAGAGTATGTAGCCCTTTCAAATTGACTTATTTCACTAAGTAGTATGCACTTGAGGCTCCTCCTGTCTTTTCATGGCTTGATAGCTCATTTCTTTTTAAGTGCTGAATAATATTCCATTGTCTGGATGTACCACAGTTTATCTATTTGTCCATTGAAGGACATCTTAGTGCTTTTTAAGTTTTGGCAATTATAAGTAAAGCTGCTATAAATATCTGTGTTCAGGTTTTTATGTGAATCTGAGTTTTGAACTCCTTTAGGGAAATACTGAGGAAGGCAGTTGCTGCGTTGTATGGTAAGAGCATGTTTAATTTTGTAAGAAATTGCCACACTGTCTTCCAAAGTGACTGTCCCATTTTGTGCTTCCATCAGCGATGTAGGAGAGTTCCTGTTGCTCCACATCTTCACTAACATTTGGTGTTATCAGTGTTCCAGATTTTTGTCATTCTACTAGGTGTGTGGTGTCACTTAATTGTTGCTTTAATTTGCTTTTCTCTGATGACATATGATGTGGAGCATCATTTCATATGTTTATTTACCATCTATCTTCTTTAGTGAGTGTCTGTTAAGCTCTTTGGCCCATTTTTAAATGATTGTTTTCTTTTTGTTGAGTTGTAAGAGTTCTTTGTATCTTTTGCAAAACATCCTTTTATCAGATGTATTTTTTGCAAAAATATTTTCTCCCAGTCTATGGCTTGTCTTCTAATTCTCTTGATACTGTTTTTCTCAAGCACTTTTCTTAGCAACTTTAATTTACTAATTCATTTCAATGATTGAGTGGTTAAACAACAGTGGAGGCGTGGTGAAGTTACTTCCCCAAGGTTACATAGCCAATGATTGGTCAGAGCCAGGCAGTCGGACTCCAGGGCCAATGTATTTCTCAGTTATGACAAATTAGTCTTTCTGTTAATGTGAATGGCTCTGCTGTGTTTTCAAGGCATACAGTGATTATTGTGTTCCTTGGACAAGAGAAATAGTTTTATATGCTACATTTTCATGGGGTAGAATGAATTTTAAATACAAGACTTGGCATCCACTGCTTCAGGGGAAGAACTTGGTAACAATGATAATAATATTAACAAAAGCTAACACTAACAGGCAGGGTAGGTAACTCTTTCTTTCAAGGTAATTAGCTAATAATGAGTAAATGATTTCACCCTGGACCACAGTATTATAATGAGAATCATAAGGTATGTTGCTGTTATGCTTTGTATACTTTCTGATTGTCTTATTTTTGTGACTTATGGAATCCAGATGGATTCTGATTGTGGGTTTTTTTTTTTTTTTTTAATTCTGATTGATAGAGGGCCGACTAGAGGTATTCCAAGGGGAGAAATTACTATCATCCATCCCTTTGTGGACTACGTTTGGGGAACTAGCCATTTTATACAACTGTACAAGAACTGCCTCCGTGAAAGGTAATGGGAGTGAAATGCTATACTTTTGAATTGTTACCCAATCTTTATGAAGATGTCAGTCATTATTGCCTGCTGAGTATCTTTGTCTCTCATTGTGCCCCGCAGGCTGTTGTTAATGGAAATACTGTGCTTACAGGATTTATATTGAAAGCGCTTATCTAAACAATTCAACTTAAGAGAACCTTTTTTTTTTTAAGAGAACCTTTTATATGCAGATACCTGCATATAAAATATGAAAATAGCTTTATATTCTTGAATTATTCCAATATTTGCTTTAATTGCCACTTCACTTTTTTTTTTAATTTTACTGTGAAAACATCTGTGTTTGGCTTATCCAGAATGTTTGCTTTTCTTTTTTTTTTTTTTTTTTTTTTTAATGTTTGCTTTTCATTCTCCATGATGTTCTGATCATATTATAAACCAGAAAAATTAATGAAGCCAAGGAAGATATATAAATATCAAAAGGGATTGAATTAATTGATGAGAGCTTTCATAAGTGACTTTTGGGGTTAGTTTAAGGGTTCCTATTTTTATTGACTTTATTCATGGTAATCTTGGGCAGAATTAATTAGCTGTGTTTCTCAGTGTTTAGGACTGGCTTAAGCATCTCAGAATTGCTGCAGGATTTGATAAAAATGCAGATTCTGGGGCTTCATTCCAAACCCAAATTAGAATCTTTGGCAATGGAGCCTAGGCATCTATGTTTTTATCAAGAATGTCAAGATAAATCTAATTCACTCTAAAGTTTAGTAAACCAAAGCTTTGGATTTTGATTTATTTTATAGGCTCTCATTACTTCTTTGTTTCTTTTTTAATTACAATTGTAATTTCATCTAGATTTTTTGAGCTGC